>NC_071100.1:3532500-4262500 GCF_024256425.1 Clarias gariepinus | reverse complement strand
AAGCGCAGAGTTAGACCTGTGATTAGTGGTAGTGCTTGTGTAGCAGACTGAGCCGGCCGAGTGGATCAAAGAGAAAGTGCCGGTTAAGCTCTGTGCTGTGGCGTGAGCAGAGTCTCGCTGGAATGCGGAAGCATGCGTGAGCGCTCTGTGTGCAGCGTGGACCTGTGAGGAATGCTAAAGCGCCATGAGTCGGCGAGAGCGTCTTGTGTGTCCTGTGCAGGAATGCGGAAGTGCAAAGAGCCGGTGAGGAAACTTGGTGTGCAGCGCGATTCGCGCAGTGTTGCAGAGACGTGGAGAGCCGGCGAGCGAATGGAGACGCCGCACAGGTTGGTGGCTGGTTTTGCTAAGCTTTTTCGTGGTCGAAGGTGAGCAAGGTTCAGAGCCAGAGAGACAAGAGAAGGTCCGTGATCCGAATTCGTGGTCGTTGAGGCAAATCCAAGGGTCGATATCAAAACTCCGTGAGCGTGGAATCCAAACGTGAGACAGTGGCGTGGTCGAGAAGAAACGAAGCGTGGTCGGTAACAGGTAGTCGAGACATGAAACTAACGCTGGAAAATTGGGCTACGAAAGGCACACAATAATCTGGCAACGTGACTGTGGCAGAGCGTGGTTTAAATAGGTAAGGGGGATGATTGGAGATAACGCACAGGTGTGTTGAGAGCGGAAGGTGAGGTGGCAAGAAGCAAGGGGTGGTTGGGAACGTGGAGCAGGAGTGCTTATATGATCATGGCAGAGCTGTAGCTTGACGGGTTGTGACAGTACCCCCCCCCTAAGAACGCCACCTGGCGTTCTAGTAGGCGCCTCAGGGTGGAGTCTATGAAAGTCACCTATTAGGGAGCGGTCCAGGATGAATTTGGCTGGTACCCAACTCCGCTCCTCAGGGCCATAGCCCTCCCAGTCCACCAGGTACTGGAGACCACGACCGCGGCGGCGAGACCTGAGGAGTCTACGGACTGTGAAGGCTTCACCTCCGTCTATGAGTCAAGGGGGGGGAGGGGGTTGGATGGGTGGAGATAGTGGACAGGGGACCAGTCGGCGGATGTGGGAAACGTGAAATATAGGATTGATTCTGCGCATAGAGAGTGGTAGAGCTAGTCGGACGGAGCCTGGATTTATGATCCGGGTGATGGTGAAAGGTCCGATGAATCTTGGTGAAATCTTCTTGGATGTGGTCTTGAGGGGGAGGTCACGTGCAGACAGCATGACCCTTTGGCCGACAAGATATCTAGGGGCTGGTGACCGATGACGATTAGCCTGGCTTTGGAAAGTACTTACGGTGCGCCGTAGCTGGTTGCGGGCACGCTGCGATGTTCTCTTGCAGCGCCGGATAAAGGTTTGGGCTGAGGGGACGGCTACATCCTCCTCCTGGGTCGGAAAGAGGGGTGGTTGATAGCCCAGGCAACAGTGGAAGGGGGACATGCCTGTGGAGGAGGTAGGAAACGAGTTGTGGGCGTACTCGACCCAGGGTAAAAAGCGGCTCCAGGAGGATGGATCCCGGGTGGCCATGCATCTTAAAGATTTCTCCAGCTCCTGGTTGACTCGTTCCGTTTGGCCGTTAGTTTGGGGATGGAAACCGGAAGAAAGGCTGGGGTTAGCACCGACGAGGTTGCAAAAGGCTTTCCAGAATTGGGCAGAAAACTGGGGGCCTCTGTCCGAGACGATGTTGACTGGGAGTCCGTGAAGTCGGAAGACGTGGTTGATTAGCAGTTCAGCTGTTTCCTTTGCAGATGGGAGTTTCGGTAGTGGTATGAAATGTGCAGACTTAGAGAAGCGATCCACAATGGTCAGGATGCAGGTATTGTTTTGGGATGGTGGTAGGCCGTACGGTAAGTCGATGGAGATGTGGGACCAAGGGCAGTGGGGAATGGGGAGCGGTCTAAGAAAGCCCTCTGGAGGGCGGTTGGTGACCTTTTTCCTGACACAGGTGTCACAGGACGCCACAAAGTTCTTGACATCCTCCTTCATCGTGGACCACCAGAAGCGCTGTTGAAGGAGGAAGAGAGTGCGTGCTGCCCCAGGATGGCATGCCAGTCTGGAACTGTGAGCCCAGTCTCTGTACGACCTGTGGTCATACAGAGACTGGAACAAAGAGCTTGTCAGGTGGGACGGTGCTTGGGCCTGGTTCCCGTTCGAGGGTCTGCTGGACAAGCTGCTCCACAGTAAGCTGGGTTATTGCCACAAGACATTGGGGAGGAAGGATAGTCTCCATTTTGGATGCGTCCTGAGAGGTGGAGAATTGGCGAGAGAGGGCGTCAGGTTTAGCGTTTTTGGAACCAGGGCGATACGACAGCGTGAAGCGGAAACGAGAGAGGAATACCGACCACCGTGCCTGGCGTGAGTTGAGTCTTTTTGCCGTTCTTAGATATTCTAGGTTTTTATGGTCAGTCCACACAAGAAAGGGGTGGTCGGCCCCTTCCAGCCAATGCCTCCATTCTTCTAGGGCCAATTTGACCGCCAATAGTTCACGGTCCCCAATGTTGTAGTTGCGTTCAGGGGGTGTGAGTCTGCGGGAGAAGAAGGAGCATGGGTGAAGTTTGTTGTCTTCTGTGGACCTCTGGGACAGGATGGCCCCCACCCCAGTCTCGGACGCGTCCACTTCCACGACAAACTGGAGAGAGGGGTCGGGAAAGATGAGGATAGGTGCAGTGGTGAAGCCCTGTTTAAGATCCCTGAAGGCTATGTCTGCCTGGTGGTTCCATTTGAATGAGATCTTGGACGACGTGAGGGTCGTAAGTGGGGCCGCGACCATGCTGTAGCTCCGGATGAAACGGCGATAAAAATTGGCGAACTTTAAGAAGCGTTGGAGTTTGCGTCTTGATGACGGTACTGGCCAGTCAGTAACTGCCTTCACCTTGGTGGGGTCCATCTGGATGCCCTCAGGGGAGATGCAATATCCCAAAAAGGATGTGGACGAGCAATGAAACTCGCATTTCTCTGCCTTGACGTAAATTTTATTCTCAAGTAGCCGTTCGCAGGACCTGGCGAACGTGGGATCTGTGTTCCTTGACTGAGCGTGAGAAAATCAAGATATCAACCAGGTAGGCAAAGACAAAGACATTGAGAAAATCCCTGAGGACATCGTTTATGAGAGTCTGAAACACTGCCGGCGCATTGGTTAAGCCAAAAGGAACCACTAGATACTCATAATGGCCGGTGGGTGTGTTGAAGGCTTCCACTCATCACCCTCCCGTATCCTGACAAGGTGGTAGGCGTTTCTCAGATCCAACTTGGTGAAGACACGGGCGTCCTGGAGAAGTTCGAAGGCTGATGACATCAGAGAAAGGGGGTAGCGGTTCTTGACCGTGATCTCATTTAGCCCTCTGTAATCAATGCAGGGTCTGAGGGATTTGTCCTTCTTTTCCACAAAGAAGAACTCTGCCCCTGCTGGCGAAGTGGATGGGCGGATGATCCCTGCGGCAAGTGACTCCTTCATGTACTGTTCCATGGCCTCTCTCTCAGGGCGAGAGAGGGAGTAAAGTCGCCCCTTGGGGGGAGAGATGCCAGGAAGAAGGTCAATCGCACAATCATAAGGGCGGTGTGGAGGTAAAGAGACAGCCCGTGACTTACTGAAAACCTGATTTAGGTCATGATAATCTGTGGGAACCCTGGTTAGGTCGGGGATCACCTCTCGTGGCGTAGACAAGGTTTGGCCCATAGGGGCGGAGCGTAGACATGAAGAGAGGCAGGTGGGACTCCAATCCAGGACCCTTCTTTTGACCCAGTCAATGTGTGGGTTATTCAGCCTTAACCAAGGGAGGCCTAGAACAATGGGTGCATAAGCATTACGAACAATTAGGAGCGAAATGAGCTCTGTGTGGTTACCTGAAAACTGTAGGGTGATGGGGGCAGTACGGTGGGTAATCGGGTTTAATTTGCTGCCATCAAGAGCCTGAACCACGAAGGGCTGATGCAAGGGCGTGAGAGGAATATTGAACTTGGAGGCAGTGCAAGAGGAGATTAAGTTCTGATCGGCCCCGGAGTCGACTAATGCGTGAGTGACGTGGAATTGGTCGTCATGGGTCAAAGTCACGGAAAAACATGATCGTTGGTCCGGGGAAGAAACAGATGCGGGGCCCCCCTGCAGCCCCAAAACTACGGGGGGCCTGCCCTTTTAGTGGGCAGGAGCGCACAGCGGGACCGGTCTGGCCGCAATAGAAGCAGGCGCCGTTATCTCTGCAGCGCTGGCGTTCCTTGGGTGAGATGCGTGTGCGGCCTATCTGCATGGGTTCAGGGGGTGCCTCGGAAGTGACTAAGGTTGGTGCAGAGGTGCATGGTGTGAAACAAGGCTGCCGTTCAGACCGTCGAATCCGCTTGCGAGCGTCAATACGTGTTGCCAGGTCAATGAGTCCCTGCAGGTCCGAGGGGAGTTCACGAGCTGCAAGCTCGTCTTTCACTGAGTCTGAAAGCCCATGGAGAAAACAGTCAAAAAGAGCTTTCTCGTCCCAGTCACAAGAGGGAGCTAGAGTCCGGAAATCAATGGCATAGTCAGAGACAGACATGCCATTTAAGTACTTGGGTATATAGATACTTTTTACTTTTTAATCCATTATTCAGACAATTTACGTAATCCGTGAGCCAGACAGCAGTGATTCCCAATCTGTTAATGTTTGTTTGTGTGTGTGTGTGTGTGTGTGTGTGTGTGTGTGTGTGTGAGAGTCATCTTACAAGCCCAGCCCCGATAACTCACCCCCCTCTGTTATTCCTGATGTTATACCCCTATCTCACCTATGCGGTTTAACTATGTGAGGACCAACGCGCGGAAAGATGGAAACCTAATCACAGCACCAAAACTCGCGTTGAATCACGATGAACCGTACTTACAGCCACCACGCGAAACCTGGGAAGGTAAGATAGGGGTATTATTAGTTACAGATTATGGGCCAAGCTTTACTGAGTGATGATGGTAGAATAATTATAAAGGTTTTGACGTGTTTTTATAGAGCGTATTATAGAGGTTTTGATGCATGAAGAATTACAAAGGAGTTTTCATTTTCTGCAAATACTTTAAAAAGTAACGTCCTGGTTACACACTGGTTGTTAAACACTTTTTTTTTAACTCTTTCATAGTTTGTATGTCTTTAGTATTAATGTACAATGTTAAACCTAATAAAAAATAAAGAAAAAAACATTAAGGGAGAAGATGTGTCCAAACCTTTTACTGGTAAAATCAGTAACCCAGCCACAGGGTCAATTCTCATTGATGCCTGTGGGGACCGAAGTCTGGGCTGTGTAGTTTAATGCAATAGAAGGAAGCTCAAAATGCTAAAAAAGTGAACACTGGTTCTGATAAAAACAGTATTAGAACACACAGTGCATCATAGTTTGTTGCATATTGTTGCATATCTGTCCCAGTTAGCTAGTTAGTTTCTGTTATTGTATGTTAAATGTATGTAGCAACTTGGTCCTGGAGGAACGGCATTTTGTTTCACTGTGTACTGAACTTCTTATGTGGTGCAGTATGGAGAGCCGCACCTCGAGATATAATGTTATTTATAAGAGCTTTAACACAGGGCTTCAGAGATGGTCTGTGAAACAGGAGGTTGTGAGAGTGTTTATGATACGAACGGGAAGACTTTTTCGTTTGGAGATAGCATGGGATTATTAATTAAGGAACTTAAAAGGAAACAAAAGAAAACTGAAAACACAAAATACGCTGTCTATGCGAGACCGGACGAGGCTCTGGGAACTAAAAATAAAACTTATGATCCTCTCGCCAGCATCTTAAGAAGACAGAGGCTGGGTCTTTGCCTTTGCTTGCTGCGGCTGTCTTTTTCTTTGTCTTTTTTGGGCCTTGATCCCTTCTTGGTGCTACCTAATGATTGCAGAGGTATCAAGACCTTTAAATAGATGCTCCGCTAGATGTGGCATGTTCAGGGTCACTGCCTTGTGGCGACGTTGCCTGCAGTGTATTTTTGTGTGCTTCTGCCCCTACTCTATATGATTCAAATGACAATAAAATCCTACATGACTTAACTTGACTTGATATTGGGGTACAAAACTTTAGACCAGTCGGGGTCCCATTTCCACTGTAAAAAGCTCTTAAGCATTTTAGAATCAGAACTGGAACACACAGAATTGGAAAAAAGTTGACCTGGTCTGATTAATTAAAAAAATTGAAATATTTCCTTTTATATCATATGGATGGCCATGTGTGTGTCTGTCTGTGTGTGTGTGTGTATCGCATAACTGAGAAAAAGAGGGCAGCAGAATGCACTATGGGAAGAAGGCAAGCTGGCAGAGGCAGTCTGGGCAATGTTCTGCTGGAAAACCTGGGGTCTGTTAATAATGTTGTTGGATGTTACTTTGATATGTACCACCTGCCTAAACATTGTTGCTGACCAAGTACACCCCTTAATGGAAACAATGTTCCCTAATGACAGTATCCTCTTTCAGCAGGATAATCTGCGCTGACACACTGCAAAAATGGTTAAAGAATAGTTCAAAAAGTTCGACTGAATGACGGTTTTGCTTCCAGAATTTCCACATCTCATTCCAAACAAGAATCTGTGAGGTGTGCTGCAAAAATAAATCTAATGGAGGGCCTACCATGCAACTTACATTATAGCCTGTATGGTGTGGTGAATTTTGACTTGGGTGTCTGATGATCCTGTTGCCAGTTTATTGGTAGATAGTTAATGCTGTTAATAAAATAACCTTGGATTCTGTTAATGTTATGGCATATCAGTGTAGTGTATAGATATAGATATAGGTATAGACTAATAGCATTATTAGTATTAGAACAGTCCTTTAATCTTCAAAACCTATGAATCTGACAGGGCACACAGTCAAAAAGTCCTTAGCAATATTCTGTTGTTACTTGCTGAATCCATGCATGCTTGATTCCTTCCTGAAGATAATGTACAAACATATGCCACAAAAGTTTTCAATTCACCTGAGAATTTCTTAGTTTTAACTATTTTTGTGCAGGGGTGGACACCCCAGCTTCAAAAAGGTAAACGCTTGATAAATATTGGTTTCATCCATTTACTTCTGCTCACCAGCTAGCTGATGTATATTAGGTGATTATTGTTATTTATTTCCCATTTCAGGGGTCATAATGTTATGGCTGATGTATGTATGTAATGTATATAATGTATGTAATGTATGTATGTATGTATGTATCCTGATTTTTTTTCATCCTTTCTTTTGCATGTTTGTCACACAAAATGTTTCTGATCATCAAACACATTTAACTATTAGTTGAAGATAACACAAGTAAACAGAAAATGCAGTTTTTAAATGATGGTTTTTATTATTTATGGAGAAAAAAAATCCAAACCCACATGGCCCTGTGTGAAAAAGTAATTGCCCCCTGAACCTAATAACTGGTTGGGCCACCCTTAGCAGCAATAACTGCAATCAAGTGTTTGCGATAACTTGCAAAGAGTCTTTAACAGCGCTCTGGAGGAATTTTGGCCCACTCATCTTTGCAGAATTGTTGTAATTCAGCTTTATTTGAGGGTTTTCTAGCATGAACCGCCTTTTTAAGGTCATGCCACAACATCTCAATAGGATTCAGGTCAGGACTTTGACTAGGCCACTCCAAAGTCTTCATTTTGTTTTTCTTTAGCCACTCAGAGGTGGATTTGCTGGTGTGTTTTGGGTCATTGTCCTGCTGCAGCACCCAAGATCACTTCAGCTTGAGTTGACGAACAGATGGCCGGACATTCTCCTTCAGGATTTTTTGGTAGACAGTAGAATTCATGGTTCCATCTATCACAGCAAGCCTTCCAGGTCCTGAAGCAGCAAAACAACCCCAGACCATCACACTACCACCACCATATTTTACTGTTGGTATGATGTTCTTTTTCTGAAATGCTGTGTTACTTTTATGCCAGATGTAACGGGACATGTACCTTCCAAAAAGTTCAACTTTTGTCTCGTCGGTCCACAAGGTATTTTCCCAAAAGTCTTGGCAATCATTGAGATGTTTTTTTTTTTTTTTTAGCAAAATTGAGACAAGCCTTAATGTTCTTTTTGCTTAAAAGTGGTTTGCGCCTTGGAAAATTTGCCATGCAGGCTGTTTTTGCCCAGTCTCTTTCTTATGGTGGAGTCATGAACACTGACCTTAATTGAGGCAAGTGAGGCCTGCAGTTCTTTAGATGTTGTCCTGGGGTCTTTTGTGGCCTCCCGGATGAGTTGTCTCTGCGCTCTTAGGGTAATTTTGGTTGTTTGGCCACTCCTGGGAAGGTTCACCACTGTTCCATGTTTTTGCCATTTGTGGATAATGGCTCTCACTGTGGTTCGCTGGAGTCCCAAAGCTTTAGAAATGGCTTTATAACCTTTACCAGACTGATAGATCTCAATTACTTTTATTCTCATTTGTTCCTGAATTTCTTTGGATCTTGGCATGATGTCTAGCTTTTGAGGTGCTTTTGGTCTACTTCTCTGTGTCAGGTAGCTCCTATTTAAGTGATTTCTTGATTGAAACAGGTGTGGCAGTAATCAGGCCTGGGGGTGACTACAGAAATGAACTCAGGCATGATAAACCACAGTTAAGTTATTTTTTAACAAGGGGGGCAATCACTTTTTCACACAGGGCCATGTAGATTTGGAGTTTTTTTTCTCCCTTAATAACGTAAACCTTCATTTAAAAACGGCATTTTGTGTTCAATTATGTTATCTTTGACTAATAGTTAACGGCTTTTGATGAGCAGAAACATTTAAGTGTGACAAACATGCAAAAGAATAAGAAATCAGGAAGGGGGCAAATAGTTTTTCACACCACTATATGTGTGTATGTATGTGTGTATGTTTAGTTTCCTTTATTAAAGACTTTCCTAAACATTCACCCTTGCAACTATGCCTCGTGTCAAGTCCAAACCAAGTTACCGTAAAAGAATGTATCCTGAAGTGTAAACCCAAACCTATTGAATTTATAATAAAACTGGCTCTGGCACAGGAAAGGAAGACCATGAACAACCTTTGCTGCAGAGAATACATTTATTAGAATGATCAGCTTTATAAACACTGATTTACAGCACCTCAGTTTAGAGCCCACATAAATGCTTTTCTGAGTTTAAGCAGCAGAAAAATTTCAAGGCCCACTGTTCAGAATTGTGGCAAAGAAACCACTACTTCAATTTTATTAATAACAGCAAGCTGAAGAGACATGATTGAGCCATAAAACCTGGGCATCAATGGAAAACATTGGATGTGTCCAAATTTTAGATTTTTAGATTTTCTAAACTCCATCAAGCAATCACAGCATTTTGCAGCAACATGTAATTAGATCTGGTTTGCACTTTTTAGGAACATAATTTTATGTACAAAAAAAACAGTACAATGTCCCAAACAAACCTTTAGGTTATATAAGAGCTATTTGTCTCTAAGGAGAGTGTTGAAATGCTGCATCAGATGACCTGGCCTCCACAATCACCCAATTTAAATCCAGTTATGATCAGTGGGACCAAAGATAGCAGAACAAGCAATCAACAAGTACTCAATTAATGCATTTACAACACCTCTGGAAACTCCTTCAAGATTGTCCAGAAAGCATTCCAGATGACTACCTTATGAGGCTGACTGAGTATAATGTTTTTTTGTTCCATACATAATTCCATATTTGTTCTGTCATGATTTCAATGTTTTTAGTATTAGAATACATTTTGAAAACAATAAAGAAAAGCATTAAATACGAACATGTTCCTAAACTTTTGACTGGTACTGTATGTATGTATGTATGCATTTGTTCTATATTATTATACAATGTATTATTATATAATTATTATTTATATCATGTTAATTCGTCTTAGCTTTTTATAAACAATAATGTAATAATAGTTAATACATTATTTTATTTAAATTGTTTTTAAAAGTCCCCCTGTAGAGTAAACCGGTATTTTTAAAAAAGAAAAAAAAAAAAGAAATCAATACTTCTATATAGTAAGTAAAACATAAATTTAATATATTTTTTAATATGCCCCAAGGGAAAAGTAGCAGCTGCATAAAAACGTACATAGCTCCAGCTTTTGGATATTCTTTAACAACTTTTTTTTTTTTTTTTTTTTTTTTACAGTTATTGGATTGTTCTGTTATGTGAATCCATACACCACTGCTCCATTCGGACCTGTGTGAAAAGATTAGTCAATCATGGCTGAATCAATCTAATTAAATCCTTAAGACATTATGTGCTTGGTATGTCTTAATTATATTTTATATATTATGTGTATTCTGTGTAGTTGATAAAGATAAGATGAGATAAAAAGACTGTATTGTCATTGTAGTGATACAATAAAATTAGCTTGATTGCTCTGAGACCACCAGCAATAATAAAAGTAAGAATAAACAAAATAATAAACACAAGGTAATTGCACTTAAATGTATAAATATAACAATATATACAATGGAATGTATGTGAAGTGGGACCTGGATCTTAATATAAACAGTAGAGTTCAAAAAAGTGCCAACATTATTGTCAGAGGTAAGAAAATATTGCACAAGTTATAGTAATAGCTGGAGTTTGGTGAATGAAAGTGTCTTGTGCATTAGCAGGAGCATGGGAAAGAGGGTCAAACAGCTCAGTTTGTTATAACCGCCTTTAATTCTCAGCAGCTATGTGTCTGGGGAAGAAGCTGTTCCTCAGTCTATTAGTGTGTGCTCTGATTGTCTGTATCTTTTGCCCGATGGGAGGGGCACAAACATCCGTGTCCTGGATGGGTTGGATCCTTGATGATGTTGCTAGCTCTCTTGTGTAGCCAACAAGCATAAACCGTGTCGAGGTTGGGAAGCTTGGTTCCCACGATCCTTTGTTCAAGTTCAAGTAGGCTTTATTGTCATTACAACCATATACAGTTAGTACACAGTGAAACAAAACAACGTTCCTCCAGGACCAAGGTGCTACATGCAACATAAATTTACAACATAAATTAACAGACACTAAACTAGCTAACCAAGAGGCCTAGTTAACTGGCTAGCAGAGACAGAACAGAGAGACCTAACATAAATTACAACATAAATTAACAAAAACTATAGCTTAGTAAAACATTTTTATAGACAACATAAAGTGCATGTGCAAATGTGCAAACAAGAGCAACAACAAAGTGACAGTGCGCAACCACAACATAACAGAACATAAAATATGGTGTTGAGGTAGTGGGTAAACATAAACATTCCTTAAAACAGCAGGAGGAATTGAGGAATTACTGTAGTGCAAAAAGTAGTCCAGTAATGATCATTGTGCAAAAGAGATAAACAGTAAAGCATTTACAGGTTGGGGTGTGCGATAATTTGGTGGTGTAGGTCAGTGTGTCTGCACTTGTGTTGATTAGTCAGTCCAGTCCCAATATTTTGAGGTAGTTGAGTTAAGCTGTGTGATAATGTTTGTGTTTGTGTGTGTGTGTTTGTGTTTATCAGTCCAGTTCCTTTTTGTTGAGGAGACGGTTGGCTTGTGGAAAAAAGATGTTGCACAGTCTGGATGTGTGTGCTCGAATGCTTCGGTACCTTTTTCCAAATGGCAGGAGTGTAAAGTGTGTGTGAGAGGGGTGTGTCCGATCAGCCACAATGCTGGTGGCTTTGCGGGTGTAGCGCGTGGTGTAAATGTCTTCAATAGAGGGGAGAGAGACCCCGATGATCTTCTCCGCTGTCCTCACCATCCGCTGTAGGGTTTGCGGTCCGATATGGCACAATTCCCAAACCAGACAGTGATGCAGCCGCTCAGGATGCTCTCGATAGTTCCTCTATAGAAGGTGGTCAGGATCGGTGGTGGAAGCTGGGCCCTCCTCAGTCTTCTCAGAAAGAAGAGACGCTGTTGGGCTTTCTTGTGCAGCTGAGGTCCTTCTCTAGGTGGACACCCAGGAATTTGGTGCTTTCGACGATTCCCACAGAGGAGCCGTTGATGCTCAGCGGAGAATGGTCGCCTTGTGTCCTCCTAAAGTCAACAACCATCTCCTTTGTCTTGTCAACATTTAGAGACAGGTTGTTGTCTTTACACCAGTCCGTTAGCCTCTCCACTTCCTCTCTGTACGCTGACTCATCGTTCTTGCTAATGAGACCCACCACTGTCGTGTCAGCAGTGTGAACAGCAGGGGACTGAGCACACAGCCTTGTGAGGCCCCAGTGCTCAGTGTGGTGGTGCTGGAGGTGCAGTTCCCAATCTGTACTGACTGAGGCCTACTGGTCAGAAAGTCCAGGATCCAGTTGCAGAGGGAGGTGTTCAGGCCCAACAAGTTCAGCTTCCCAATCAGTTGTTGGGGGATGATAGTGTTGAATGCTGAGCTGAAATTTATGTACAGCATTCGAACATAGATCCTGTTCTACAGATGGCAGCTCTGTAGGTTGGAGTAATTTCTATGGAGATGTGGTCAGATAAGTTAAGGTGTGGAGATGGGGCAGCTTTATAAGCTCCTGGTATGTTGGCGTAAACTTGATCCAGTATGTTATTGTCTCTGGTAGGAAAATGTATGCAGGTATGTGGTTTTGGCATGACCGTTTTTAAGTCCAAATGATTAAAGTCTCCTGCTACAATCACAGCTCCCTCCATATATGCATGTAGCTGGCTGTTAATAGGTTCATGCAGCTCCTCCTGTGCAGTCTTAACTAGTTGAACCAGGCCTCACCGGTTCTCTGCAATGCAGCTGGTGTACTGAACTCTAATGCAGTGACAGAGAATGCTCTAGAAGTTCGCCAAGAGCTGACAGGATATGTTGGCCTTTTTAAGCTTTCTTAGGAAGAAAAGCCTCCACTAAGTGGTAAGTGTTGATGGTCAATGTAAAGTCCTTTGTTATGTGCAGACCCAGGAATTTGACATCGTTAGCCCCATCAACCTCCTCACCATTTATATATTCAGTCCCACTATTGTGGTGTCATCAGCAAATTTCAATATGGTGTTAGAGGATGGGTTTGAGGTCATGTGTGAATAGGGTGAAAAGGGCTGGACTAAGGACACAGCCCTGTGGTGCTCCTGTATTCAGGGTGAGAATGGAGGATGTCTGGTTGGCCACCCTGACATTCTGTGGTCTGTTAGTGAGAAAGTCCAGTATCCATGAACAGTGTGTGGTGGTTAGTCCCTAGTTGCTCAACTTGCAGAGTACTATTGTATTAAATGCAGAGCTAAAATCTACAAACAGGTGGGACAGGCTTGTGTGGAGTGCGATTGAGATTGCATCCTCTATTGATCTGTTCCTTCAGTAGGCAAACTGGTGGCTGTCCAGATCAGGAGGAATGTTGGCTTTGACATGGGCACAAGAACAATGATTGTGGATTTGAGGCATGTAGGGACTACAGCCTGCTGCAGGGACAAGTTGAAGATGTTGGTGAACACCCCCACTAGTGGGTTAGCACATGACTTCAGTGTGCAACCTGGCACCCTGTCTGGGCATGCTGCTTTGTTGATGTCAATCTTGTTTAGAGTGGATCTCACCTAATTACATTAAAAGACGTCTCCCCTGTGGGTGGGTTTCCACTTTGCTGGTGTGATTATCGAAGTGAATGAAGAACTGGTTAAGGGCATTAGGAAGCATGCCGTTATGGCTGGTCAGTGAGGTGCTATTCTTTTAGTCTGTCCGAGCCTTAATGGCTCTCCACATGCTGCGAGAGTTGTTATTTTTCGTCCCTCTATGCACTTCTGATATCTATGCTTGGCTTCTTTAATGCCTTTTAGGACATGAAGTTAGTTGAGGTGAGAGAAGAGGAAACAGAGGATAGAGTTAGGTGGAGGCAGATGATTTGCTGCGGTGACCACTAAAAGGGATTAGCCAAAAGACAAAGAAGACAGGCATTCCTGTCAAGCCATGGATTTTAATTTGGGAACACTTTGATGGTCTTGGTGTTCAGTATAGCATCAGTGCAGTATTTCCAAAACAGTCCTGCAGCCGTCAAGTAGACTCCTCACTCCAGATTTGGACAGTTTTAACCATTGGTCCTGTTCTACAGATGGCAGCACTGTAGGTTGGAGTAATTTCTATGGAGATGTGGTCAGATAAGTTAAGGTGTGGAGATTTATAAGCTCCTGGTATGTTGGTGTAAACTTGATCCAGTATGTTATTGTCTCTGGTAGGAAAATGTATGCAGGTATGTGATTTTGGCATGACCGTTTTTAAGTCCACATGATTAAAGTCTCCTGCAACAATCACAGCTCCCTCCGTATATGCATGTAGCTGGCTGTTAATAGGTTCATGCAGCTCCTCCAAGGCTAGCTTAGCATTAGCCCATGGTGGAATGTAAACAGCTGTGATAAGAATAGCAGTAAACTCTCTCAATGTGTAAAAAGGTCTGCATTTTAGAGTCATCTATTCAATGTCAGGAGAACATGTATGTGTTTATTTTATTTCCCTATGTACTGTTCCAGCTGTATATGGTTAAAATGACAACAAATGTATCTTAATTTCACATGACTTGATCAAATCAGTATTAAATTCTGTATTCTGCTTCTTTTTTAAAAAAATTTATATTTTTCAATAACATTTGCTCTAAAATAAGTGCAGGTGCACTTTTTAATCCAGTGTTGTGGAACATCTGCTATGAATAATTGTTGTCTGCCAAAACTAGCTAAGACACCTAATTAGCTAACTATGTAGGACAACAAATTACAAACAGAAATTACCCAAACTAGCTAAAAACTGTAAAAAAAGACAAAAAAAGACAACAAATTGCACTTGTGAAAATGTGCAAATAAGAGAAACCACACAGCACAATGCAATACACTGTGACAATTAAGTGCCGACCAGTAAACAAAGCTGAGTTGAGGTAATGCAAATAAATTGTTCTTTAGATGGTAAATGCAGTAAACATTTCTTGTTGTAGTAGCAACAAAAAAAAGTAATTGTGCAAATAGCCCAATAGTTATGTTTAAGTTGTTATGTTTGAACCACTTTTGGTTGGTAATCCCCCTGCATACTGGAAGCATCCCACAAGACTTGGGGTCCGTTCTTCGTCTGTCGCTTGACACATCCGAAATGAGCTGACACATCTAAGATGAGATCATCGTGCTAATTTCGATCTGGCTAATCTGGTTCTTCGAGCACACCCTTTTGTTGATGATTAGTATAGCTGGATTGAGTTGTCTAGGATTATTGCGCGTTCGTGCGTTGGTTTAAAAGGCGATATGCATCGACAGTAGAAACACTGATCACAAGCCCTCCGATTGGTTGACAAAATGGAAAAAGATTCATATATATATAAATATTTATTTGCATATTTTAATGACAAATCCCTGAAAAATAAATGTTACAAAATAAACATTATACAAGAATTTGTATATTTATGGTCTTGATGACTGTCTCATGCCTAGGGTTTGTTATAATAGTAATATCATATTTGATAATAATAAACCTATAAATTTATGTTCATATATAATATTTGATAGTGATTTTGTGTGTTGTGTGGGGTCGTCCATGGCTTTTCTTTTTCCACGTGAGTCAGTCGGGCTCTTTAACCAATCAGATGTGACCTCGCCGTTTCAACCAATCATAACCCACCAGGAGCGCAGCCTAAATCCCGTTTACATGAAATAAAGCTGCTTCCGAGCAGGTTCAGGCTTACGGATATGTTGCTATGACAACAAATGCTAGAAGCGCAACGAAGAACGAAACAATCCAAGATCAGGACAAATCCACAACAATCAAATCCAGCTAACTGAGTTAGCGATGTACGAAGAACGGACCCCTGTTGTTTTGGAGACAGTCTGACCCAGTCATCTAGCAATCACACATTCGCCCTTGTCAAAGTCATTTAAATCCTTATACTTGCTCACTTTCTTTGCTACCAACACATCAACTTCTAAGACTGACTGTTAAATTGTACACTGTCTACTTTAGATGTCAAATTCATATCATTACAGATCCTCCTATTCTAACATTAAACTAATATAGATACAGTACGAGTTACCACCATTGTAGAAAGCGCTATATTATATAAAAACCTAAACAACTACAAACTTTGCAATACATCTACAAATCTATAACAGGATACAGTAATATTAACTCACTTACATACCATTTCGGATGTAGTAGGGGAATCTGGTTTTTCAGACACTGTTATAAACAATAAAAGATGATATTAAATGTTAATTTTAAAGTTCAGTTAAATCATGTCAACATATACAATTACACTCCTGTCTGTATAACTCAATATTACTAACACCATGTGACTCCTGATTACACTCTACACTATATAACATTATACCACTATAGATAGCAATGTATGAGTGTTTATCTGTTATAGTGCTTTGGGCATTAGTTTTTATCAAATAGCTTGCAACTTATTGAACTTTCAGCTGCATAACACACATGATGTTATATCATCTCTATCTGTTATCACCCAGATGAGGATGGGTTCCCTGTTGAGTCTGGTTCCTCTCAAGGTTTCTTCCTATTGACATCTCAGGGAGTTTTTCCTTGCCACTGTCGTCATCACCCTTGGCTTGCTCATCAGAGACATTTTATTCATTCATCTCATTATTATCTAGACACATTTTTTTCACACATAAATTGTGTATTATTATTATTGTTTTTTAATTGAAATTAATTTTTTTTATTTTTTTTATTTTTGTGAAGCTGCTTTGAGACAATGACCATTGTTAAAAGCGCTATATAAATAAAATTGAATTGAATTATCCTACAAAGAGACCTTTTATATAAAGGAGTACATAAAGGTGAGGTATAGACATACACAGGAATGGAGTAGTGAAACACAACGTGGAGTTTTCACATGCAGGGGTGAAGTAGTCGCGCATAGGAAACAGCACACATCACACCCAGAGACAAAAGGCTACTAACACCATAACACTCCTAATTACACTCTACACTATACTAACATTATACCACTATAAATAGCAATGTATGAACTATACTAACACTAGAGATAACACAACACCAGCATAGATACTGGACTTTAGGGTCTGATTTATGCTTGTGTGCTTGTGAGTGTTTATCTGTTATAGTGAGATGCTTTTCCCCTTCAGAGCATACTCATATACTGGAAACATCACACTCACACAAGAGAGATGTCTTGACCCTCTGTGGCATACCCAGATAGGTGACAGAAGACAGCACAATCATACACAGGATACATCATATGCACACACAGTAGAGAAGCTTTGACCTGCTGGAACATATTTAGTACACAGGAAACGGCATACACACACACACACACACAGGTGATACACTTTGTCTTTCTGGGCCACCAGAAGCTTTCTAATAATAAGTAATAGCTGTTTCCTGCTGTTTGTGTATGTGTTACTGAGGACTCTTGAAAAATTATGAAGTTTTTTTTTTTTTTTTTTTTTTTAAGTACTGGCTATTGCTGCTGTATTGTGTTGTTGCTGATGTTTATGATGGTCACAGAAGTTTTTATTGCAGTATTTCTTTGTTTAACATGTTGGAAGCAGACAAAGAAGCAGAATTGTAGCTGAACCCCTTACATTTAATTTGCACAGACATTAAAAAAAAAACAGTGGCAAATTAAATTACCCCATTTTTCCGTGTAATCCTCTGGAGCTGGATGACTTGTAGCTAAAAGAGATAACAGAAAAACTTTATTACCAAAGGCACCATATGGAACTCAATACAGGCTGTGTTTTATTTCTTTTTCTTTTACATCCTTTTGTTTGATATCCTGAAGCTTGAATACATACAGACTTGCATATAATCCAGATTCCAACATTATAAATAAATTCAATAATATAATTAAATAACGCAGGCAGATGTGACATACAAATCTAAAAATAAATCAGAATCAGAATTTTTGTCATTGTAACATTGAGACATTGTACAACGAAATTAAAGTGCAATTTTCCAGTGCAGAATAAAACAGTCACTCTAATTAAAAAGGCTAATGTAAGTTAATATATAAACTGTGAAGTTCTTCAAGTGAGGGGAGAGGATAGCCGGCTATCCTTTGAGTGACCTTAATGACACTGTGGAGCTCTTTTCTCTGTACTACTGTGTAGCTGGAGAACCATGCACATAGATAGTAGACTATGATGCTCCCTTTCCAAAGCTGCTGCGTTAAAGCGCTATGGGAACATCTTTCACTCGGTTGCCGGTTGTGAAGCATGTTGCAAATCTTGGCATATACAGTATAACTTCTGAACATCTGATGAGGCGCACCTGCAGGTTATAAATATGAGTGAACCAGAAACATTACTCAGATCTTTTTGTCGTCAGGACGCATTGTGTTCACGTGTGTGTGCAAGCAAAACAAAGAACGAAAGAGTGGTTGACCCACCGATAAAATAGCTGAGTTTCAAGCGAGATTTGTCCCTCCATGTGATAGATTCCTTTCGGAGGGCGATCTCCACACCTTTTGTTTTCAGTGTTTGGGTAAAAAATCACACTCTCCTTGGGCTTCAATGTGACCTCCTCCCTATAAAGGTGCTTCGCGCGCAGGTCGCTTTCTTTAAAGAGAAATCACGAGCCGCGGCGCATTCCTGGGGGTCACTCGCGGGTCTGGCAGAGAGAGTCCCCCCCTCCTTTCTCTCACGCTCTCACCGGATCGGGAAGTTTCTCCGTCCACTTCTCAAGTGTGCAGGAGAGACTTCCTTTCTCGCTTCTGCAAAAATGAAGGTAGCCACCTCAGAACGCTCATCTATCAAAGACAAAGTTTAAGGAGCTCCTTGAAGTATTAACTCATGCAGTGGAGCAGCTGCATATTGACTGGCCGCAGGAGCAAAGTTTCCCCAAGCACTCTAAATTAGACAAAAGATTTCTGTTGGGTGGCCAGGGGGCGGAGCCTCAACAACTCTCTTTCCCTTTCTTTGGCGACCTCCATGAGGATTTGACTTGCTCTTGGAGCAAGCCCTATTCATCCTGCGTTTTCGTGCCATGGACTTCGATTTTTATTCGAATATTGTTGATGCGGAAGCATGGGTTTATACCATGATGGCCAAGATAGAAGAGACGCTTGCGGGCTTTCTCTCTCTCTCCTGGGACATCATCCTCCCTGAAAGATGTCGTCCATCTTCGTTCTTTAGGATTGAAACTCAACGTCAATCCTAACGAATCCCCACGAAAAGCGTGCTCTTTCCGGTTCAGAGGACAACATACTTGGGTGTCACATGGGATCCGATTAATATGCGGGCACAGGTGTCTCCTGCTCATGTCGAATCTATTCTCAACACCCTAAAGGAAATCAAGCTAGACCAGAGAGTGACTGTTCGTCACTTTCAGACATCTTTAGGCCTCATGGCAGCTGCATCCATGGTGATATATTTGGGCCTTCTGCACATGAGAGCGTTTCAGTTGTAGCTGAGAGCCAGGGGATTTCACTCAAGGGCCAATCCCTGAAGGCAAATAAGGGTTATGCGCCAAGGGCTTCGGAGCTTCAGGGCAGGAAAGACTTCACTTAATGTGTCCAGTACGTGCTCTTCAGATTTACGTCCACCGCACTAGCCAGTGGCTTAAGTCAGAGCAGCTTTTTATATTCTATGTGCTCGCTGATGGTCACTCCCAGGAAGCGGAGGTATTAGACCCTCTCCACACAGTCCCGGTTGATAATGAGTGGTTGGATGTTGTCTGCCTTTTTCCTAAAGTCCACGATGAGCTCCTTAGTCTTTGCTGTGTTGATGAGCAAGTCGTTTTGCAGACCTTGGTGTGATTATGGATTTCAGCCTTTCATTTGTAGCACATGTAGATATTATTACCAGGATAGCATTCTTTCACCTCATAAATATTGCCAAGATAAGAAATATATTGTCACCAAATGATGCAGAAAAACTAGTTCATGCTTTTATCACCTCTAGGTTGGATTATTGTAACGCCTTACTTTCTGGTTGTTCAACAGGGTGCTTAAACAAGCTTCAGTTAGTCCAGAATGCAGCAGCGAGTGTCCTCACTCAAACCAGAAGATACAGGCACATCACCCCTATCTTATTCACATTGCATTGGCTTCCTGTGAAATTTTGCATCCATTTTAAAATACTACTCTTGACGTATAAAGCATTAAATGCTCTCGCGCCGCAGTATCTGAGTAAACTGCTAGTGTCTTACGATCCACCATGCCTACTTTGATCAAAGGATGCAGGCTGCTTGTCAGTACCGTGTATTATAAAAACTACAGCTGGGGGCAGAGCCTTTTCTTACATAGCCCCAAAGTTATGGAATAGTCTTCCAAATAGTGTTTGGGACTCAGACACAGTCTCAGTGTTTAAGTCCAGGCTAAAAACCTATTTATTTAGCCAAGCATTTTTGTAAATAAAATTGCCTTAAGTAAAGGAGCAGATCTGGGGGACTTATGGACGTAGAGTATTAGGTGAACTGGTATGTTTAGATGCTGTCTTCCTTACTCTCATTGCTTACTCAGGTTTTTTGACGTTGAGGTGATTGTTTGCTTTACAGCTCAGAAAGCCCTTATGTCTGTTTCCTAAATATTCCTGCACTAAATATACATTCACCTTATACATTGTTCAACTGTGACCATACCTAACTGCAGTCTCTCCATTTCTTTTGCTCTCTGCTCTTTTGCTCTCTCCTCTCTCTCTCCCTCTCTCCTTTTTCCTCTACCTATCTCTCTGTTGAGCTATACATGTTGCTCCTGAGCTGCCAGTGATCCAGACCTTCTCTGCCCTCTGGACCTGTCTAACTTGTCCTGGAGTCCTGCTTCTTGTTGGAGATCTTATCACATGGATGCCCCATGTGGTCTGCCTGGGATGCATGTGGCGACTGGGGATGGTTCCACTTTTCCATGAAGACTGTCCTGTCCCCGACTAATGCAGACAGCTGTTCTCTGAAGACCTGTTACTTTAGTCGCTTAATACAGTAGTTCAGGACTGGAATTTCTTACAGTCCACCTGAGCCTCCAGGAACAAACTGTACTATAATTTTAAACATCTCTTATACTGAACTTCCAGTCTGACATAGTATTATGCAGAACAATCCAAAACGCAAATGATGATGGGTTCCCTGTTGAGTCTGCGTTCTCTCAAGGTTTCTTCCTATTACTATCTTAGGGAGTTTTTCCTTGCCACTGTTGCCGTCATCCTTGGCTTGCTCATCAGGGACAATCATATAATTTTGATTTATACACATTTACATTTCATACAAACTTAATTCTTTTGATAGTGTAAAGCTGCTTTGCGACAATGTAAATTGTTAAAAGGGCTATACAAATAAAATTGAATTGAATTGAGTTATTCCTACACCACACTGTCAATTACTCCACCTTGTCCCTGTAGGCAGATGAGCCCTATGACAGTTGTATCGTCAGTGAACTTAACAATGGTGTTACTGTGGTGGGCAGGAATGCAATTGTGGGTGTAGAGAGTATAAAGCAGGCAATAGCCGAGTTAGCACACAGCCATGTGGGGAGTCAATGCTGAGGCTGATGGGTGTGGAGTAGTGGGGGCTCACTCTAACCCTCTGAGTGCGGCCACTCAGGAAGTCCTTTATCCAAAGACAGGTGGAGTGTGGAAGTCCTATGACTGACAGTTTGGTCACCAGTGTGTGGAGGAGAATAGTATTGAATGCAGAGCTGAAGTCTATGAAGAGCAGTCCTTCAGCACGTGCCCTGAGATGCCGTCATGTCCAGCTGCCCTCCGTGAGTTAACAGTCTGCAGCATGCGTCTCACCTACTGTGTTGGGGTTGTTGGTTTCTGGATTGGGTCTGGTTGTCCCTGGAGGTCCACCTCAATCCGGCCAAGGTACTGACTGAGTTCCTCCACCAGCAATAGATCACCTCCCACAGCTCTGGTACTGGTCCTATAGCTGGTCATATGCTGGACACCCATCCACACCTGCTTTCTGTTATTGCTGTCCAGATGTTACTCAATCTTCCTCTTACAATCTGATTTGGCCTCTCGGATTCCCCTCTTCAGAAAAACATGGACTGTGCTGAAGAGGGCTTTGTCAACAGACCTAAAGGCAGTATTTCTGTCTTTCAGCAGCCTCTGGAATTCTCTGGTCATCCAGGGCGTCTAATTAGGGTAAACGCAAATATGTTTATCCTCTGTGACAATGTCTGTGCAGTTCCTAATATAACACATTACACTGTCACTAAAAACCTCCAGGTCTGGCTGTTTAAAAATGTCCCAGTCCTGCTGAAACAGTCCTGCAGTTGCTAAGTGGCTCCGTCTGGCCAAGTTTTAACTGTCCTTGTGGTGTTAGGGGCTTTATTTCTGAGTGGAATGTAGGCTGGGATTAAAAAAACAGTTATACATGGTCAGAGTAGATCAAGTGTTGTTGCGGTGTACCCTGTAGACCTTTTTAATGTTTGTGTAGACTTTATCCAATGTGTTAGCTCCTCTGATGGCACACTTGACATGTTGATGGAATTTAGGGAGCACAGCTTCAAAAATGTGCTCCACTATAAAAAAAAATTTTTTTGATAATCAACATTTTTACACAAAAATACATGTCCAACATTAAGCAAAGACCACATTAGATATATACAACAGACTGGTGTCTACAACTAAGAGCGTATTAATGCTCTCCTAACATGTCAATTGGTAACTGTGGAAACACTGAAGGCACAGTACTAACACTGTAACATAATAAACAGGATCATGATCATGGTCAATAGTAAAAGTGGTGGACAAAGCCATGAGCTGATTGAAGAGAACCTTCCTCTTCTGGAGCAGGGAAAAAGGGTGGTTGTTATCTTAAACAGCAGTGGAAGGGGGACATGCTGATTCGTAGAGAACTTTAGGGCCGTTTAATGAAATATGAGGGTTAGGTTAGTGACTGGAGCATGGAGGAGAGGCAGCTGGCTTCGTTAACATGCAGTTCATGGTGGATTGTGAAAAAATAACTGTCACTGCAGATAAAATTTCACTCGAATAAAGCTATAAACATTCCTTAACATTGAGAAATAATAGAAAACATTAAATGTAACATATATATATATATATATATATATATATATATATATATATATATATATATATATATCTATAAATATATAATATTAAACAGAAATAAATAGAGAAAATTAAATAATATAGTAAATATAATATTACTATAGATACAAATAAATGTACTAAACATTGTATGTCTCAATAATTTACTTACATTCTAACTTGCCTGAGGTAGTAGCAGTAGAACGTTTGCTAGGCCCTGGTTCAAACAATAAAATAATAAAATAAAATAAAAAGAAATCACATACTGGTAACAACAAATTCTTAAAGCATACAATACTAATACTTTAAAAAAGGCTAAACCTTTAATATAATATTTAATATACTGTAAGTACACCCCTCTTTTTAACTCTATGTTCAGGTTCAAAATGTTGACTGTCAAAATCATTGTTTCACAAATCCAACCAAGGAAATGATTTGTGACAATGGATCTAAAGGAAGCATATTTTCACATAGAAATTTTGCCACAACACAGAAAGCTCCTGAGGTTCGCTTTCGGGGGCAAAGCTTACCAGTATCGGGTTCTTCCATTTGGTCTAGCTCTTTTACCCTGCACATATACAAAATGCATACATGCAGTCCTGGCTCCCTTGCGACTAAGGGGCATCCGTATTGTGAATTACATAGACGACTGGCTGATTTTGGCCCAGTCCCACGAGCTAGCACTTCGACATCGGGATGTCGTCCTAGCTCATCTTCGTTCTTTAGGATTGAGACTCAACGTCAATCCTAACGAATCCCTACGAAAACGTGGTCTTTCCGGTTCAGAGGACAACATACTTGGGTGTCACATGGGATCCGATTAATATGCGGGCACAGCTGTCTCCTGCTCGTGTCGAATCTATTCTCAACACCCTAAAGGAAATCAAGCTAGACCAGAGAGTGACTGTTCGTCACTTTCAGACATCTTTAGGCCTCATGGCAGCGGCATCCATGGTAATATATTTGGGCCTTCTGCACATGAGAGCGTTTCAGTTGTAGCTGAGAGCCAGGGGATTTTACTCAAGGGCCAATCCCTGAAGGCAAATAAGGGTTATGCGCCAAGGGCTTCGGAGTTTCAGGGCAGGAAAGACTTCACTTAATGTGTCCAGTACGTGCTCTTCAGATTTACGTCCACAGCATTAGCCAGTGGCATAAGTCAGAGCAGCTTTTTATATTCTATGGGGGCCACAACCGAGGGGCTGCCGCCACTACACATACGTTGTCACACTGTGTGGGAGATGATATTGCCCTAGCCTATGAGGCGCGTGGTTACACTTCGCCTCTAGGAATCAGGGCTCATTCGACCAGGGGGATTGTCTCATCTATTGCGCTGGCAAGTGGTGTTCCCCTGCAGCAAGTGTGTGATGCGGCAGGTTGGTCCTCTACGCACACATTTGTCAGATTTTACAGTCTGAATGTTTATGCTACTTCGGGCTCAGGAGTCCTTAAGTCAGCCTCCGAGAGCTAGCTCTGAGACCTCCTTGGACGTTCTTTTAGACAATATTGATCTGCGGAATGTATCCGGTTCACTCCTATTTATAACCTGCACATGCGCTTCATCAGATGATGACACCTGACCGAGGTTATATATGCCAAGATTTGGCGTGTTTGATACACACATGCTTCACAACCGGCAACACAGAAAGATGTTCCCATAGCGTTTTCACGCAGCATCTCGTTCCCGCTTTTTTCAGGGGAAAGGTTTACAGCAAAGTAACCCGAGACGCTCTCTACTGTGCAGCGGTAGACACCAGCAGTTTTTCTGGGATGTTGTTCCTCCTGAGAACTCTCAAAAAGTAGAGTCTCTTTTGGGCCTTTTTCACTACATCTGCAGTGTGTGTCCCTCAGGTCAGGTGCTCGCTGATGGTCACTCCCAGGAAGCGGAAGTATTAGACCCTCTCCACACAGTCTCCGTTGATAATGAGTGGTTGGATGTTGTCTGCCTTTTTCCTAAAGTCCACGATGAGCTCCTTAGTCTTTGCTGTGTTGATGAGCAAGTCGTTTTGCAGACCTTGGTGTGATTATGGATTTCAGCCTTTCATTTGTAGCACATGTAGATATTATTACCAGGATAGCATTCTTTTACCTCATAAATATTGCCAAGATAAGAAATATATTGTCACCAAATGATGCAGAAAAACTATTTTATGCTTTTATCACCTCTAGGTTGGATTATTGTAACGCCTTACTTTCTGGTTGTTCATCAGGGGGCTTAAACAAGCTTCAGTTAGTCCAGAATGCAGCAGCGAGTGTCCTCACTCAAACCAGAAGATACAGGCACATCACCCCTATCTTATTCACATTGCATTGGCTTCCTGTGAAATTTTGCATCCATTTTAAAATACTACTCTTGACGTATAAAGCATTAAATTGTCTCGCGTCGCAGTATCTGAGTAAACTGCTAGTGTCTTACGATCCACCATGCCTACTTTGATCAAAGGATGCAGGCTGCTTGTCAGTACCGTGTATTATGAAAACTACAGCTGGGGGCAGAGCCTTTTCTTACAAAGCCCCAAAGTTATGGAATAGTCTTCCAAATAGTGTTTGGGACTCAGACACAGTCTCAGTGTTTAAGTCTAGGCTAAAAACCTATTTATTTAGCCAAGCATTTTTGTAAATAAAATTGCCTTAAGTAAAGGAGCAGATCTGGGGGACTTATGGATATATATATATATATATATATATATATATATATATATATATATATATATATATATATAATATTAAACAGAAATAAATAGAGAAAATTAAATAATATAGTAAATATAATATTACTATAGATACAAATAAATGTACTAAACATTGTATGTCTGAATAATTTACTTACATTCTAACTTGCCTGAGGTAGTAGCAGTAGAACGTTTGCTAGGCCCTGGTTCAAACAATAAAATAATAAAATAAAATAAAAAGAAATCACATACTGGTAACAACAAATTCTTAAAGCATACAATACTAATACTTTAAAAAAGGCTAAACCTTTAATATAATATTTAATATACTGTATGTACACCCCTCTTTTTAACTCTATGTATCTTAAACAGCAGTGGAAGGGGGACATGCTAATTCATAGAGACTTTAGGGCCGTTTAATGAGTTATGAGGGTTAGGTTAGTGACTGGAGCATGGAGGAGAGGCAGCTGACTTCGTTAACATGCAGTTCATGGTGGATTGTGACAAATAAAGGTCACTACAGATTAAATTTCACTCAAATAAAGCTATAAACATTTCTTAACATTAAGAAATAATAGAAAACATTAAATGTAATATATATATATAATATTAAACAGAAATAAATAGAAAAAATTTAATAATATAGTAAATATAATATTACTATAGATACAAATAAATGTACTAAACATTGTATGTCTGAATAATTTACTTACATTCTAACTTGCCTGAGGTAGTAGCAGTAGAACGTTTGCTAGGCCCTGGTTCAAACAATAAAATAATAAAATAAAATAAAAAGAAATCACATACTGGTAACAACAAATTCTTAAAGCATACAATACTAATACTTTAAAAAAGGCTAAACCTTTAATATAATATTTAATATACTGTAAGTACACCCCTCTTTTTAACTCTATGTTCAGGTTCAAAATGTTGACTGTCAAAATCATTGTTTCACAAATCCAACCAAGGAAATGATTTGTGACAATGGATCTAAAGGAAGCATATTTTCACATAGAAATTTTGCCACAACACAGAAAGCTCCTGAGGTTCGCTTTCGGGGGCAAAGCTTACCAGTATCGGGTTCTTCCATTTGGTCTAGCTCTTTTACCCTGCACATATACAAAATGCATACATGCAGTCCTGGCTCCCTTGCGACTAAGGGGCATCCGTATTGTGAATTACATAGACGACTGGCTGATTTTGGCCCAGTCCCACGAGCTAGCACTTCGATATCGGGATGTCGTCCTAGCTCATCTTCGTTCTTTTGGATTAAGACTCAACGTCAATCCTAACGAATCCCTACGAAAAGCGTGCTTTTTCCGGTTCAGAGGACAACATACTTGGGTGACACATGGGATCCGATCAATATGCGGGCACAGCTGTCTCCTGCTCGTGTCGAATCTATTCTCAACACCCTAAAGGAAATCAAGCTAGACCAGAGAGTGACTGTTCGTCACTTTCAGACATCTTTAGGCCTCATGGCAGCTGCATCCATGGTGATATATTTGGGCCTTCTGCACATGAGAGCGTTTCAGTTGTAGCTGAGAGCCAGGGGATTTTACTCAAGGGCCAATCCCTGAAGGCAAATAAGGGTTATGCGCCAAGGGCTTCGGAGCTTCAGGGCAGGAAAGACTGCACTTAATGTGTCCAGTACATGCTCTTCAGATTTACGTCCACAGCATTAGCCAGTGGCATAAGTCAGAGCAGCTTTTTATATTCTATGGGGGACACAACCAAGGGGCTGCCGCCACTACACAAACGTTGTCACACTGTGTGGGAAATGATATTGCCCTAGCCTATGAGGCGCGTGGTCACACTTCGCCTCTAGGAATCAGGGCTCATTCGACCAGGGGGATTGTCTTATCTATTGCGCTGGCAAGTGGTGTTCCCCTGCAGCAAGTGTGTGATGCGGCAGGTTGGTCCTCTACGCACACATTTGTCAGATTTTACAGTCTGGATGTTTATGCTACTCCGGGCTCAGGAGTCCTTAAGTCAGCCTCCCAGAGCTAGCTCTGAGACCTCCTTGGACGTTCTTTTAGACAATATTGATCTGCGGAATGTATCCGGTTCACTCCTATTTATAACCTGCACATGCGCTTCATCAGATGATGACACCTGACCGAGGTTATATATGCCAAGATTTGGCGTGTTTGATACACACATGCTTCACAACCGGCAACACAGAAAGATGTTCCCATAGCGTTTTCACGCAGCATCTCGTTCCCGCTTTTTTCAGGGAAAAGGTTTACAGCAAAGTAACCCGAGACGCTCTCTACTGTGCAGCGGTAGACACCAGCAGTTTCTCTGGGATGTTGTTCCTCCTGAGAACCCTCAAGAAGTAGAGTTTTTTTTTGGGCCTTTTTCACCACCTCTGCAGTGTGTGTCCCTCAGGTCAGGTGCTCGCTGATGGTCACTCCCAGAAAGCGGAAGTATTAGACCCTTTCCACACAGTCCCAGTTGATAATGAGTGGTTGGATGTTGTCTGCCTTTTTCCTAAAGTCCACGATGAGCTCCTTAGTCTTTGCTGTGTTGATGAGCAAGTCGTTTTGCAGACCTTGGTGTGATTATGGATTTCAGCCTTTCATTTGTAGCACATGTAGATATTATTACCAGGATAGCATCCTTTTACCTCATAAATATTGCCAAGATAAGAAATATATTGTCACCAAATGATGCAGAAAAACTAGTTCATGCTTTTTTCTAGCTCTAGGTTGGATTATTGTAACGCCTTACTTTCTGGTTGTTCAACAGGATGCTTAAACAAGCTTCAGTTAGTCCAGAATGCAGCAGCGAGTGTCCTCACTCAAACCAGAAGATACAGGCACATCACCCCTATCTTATTCACATTGCATTGGCTTCCTGTGAAATTTTGCATCCATTTTAAAATACTACTCTTGACGTATAAAGCATTAAATGGTCTCGCGCCGCAGTATCTGAGTAAACTGCTAGTGTTATATGATCCACCATGCCTACTTTGATCAAAGAATGCACGCTGCTTGTCAGTACCGCGTATTATGAAAACTACAGCTGAGGGCAGAGCCTTTTCTTACAAAGCCCCAAAGGTACAGTATGGAATAGCTGGGGGACAGGGGTAGCTCAGTGGTTAAGGCATTGGACTACGGGTCGGAAGATCCCAGGTTCAAACCCCACAACCACCAAGTTGCCACTGGTGGGCCCTTGAGCAAGACCCTTAACCCTCATCTGCTCAGATGTTTAATGAGATAAAAATGTAAGTCGCTCTGGATAAGAGCGTCTGCCAAATGCCTAAATGTAGTCTTCCAAATAGTGTTTGGGACTCAGACACAGTCTCAGTGTTTAAGTCCAGGCTAAAAACCTATTTATTTAGCCAGGCATTTTTGTAAATAAAATTGCCTTAAGTAAAGGAGCAGATCTGGGGGACTTATGGACGTAGAGTATTAGGTGAACTGGTATGTTTAGATGCTGTATTCCTCACTCTCATTGCTTACTCAGGTTTGTTGACATTGAGGTGATTTTTTGCTTTACAGCTCAGAAAGCCCTTATGTCTGTTTCCTAAATATTCCTGCACTAAATATACATTCACCTTATACATTGTTCAACTGTGACCATACCTAACTGCAGTCTCTCCATTTCTTTTGTTCTCTGCTCTTTTGCTCTCTCCTCTCTCTCTCCCTCTCTCTTTTTTCCTCTACCTATCTCTCTGTTGAGCTATTAATGCTGCTCCTGAGCTGCCAGTGATCCAGACCTTCTCTGCCCTCTGGATCTGTCTAACTCGTCCTGGAGTCCTGCTTCTTGTTGGAGATCTTATCACATGGATGCCCCATGTGGTCTGCCTGGGATGCATGTGGCGACTGGGGATGGTTCAGCTAGAACCATTAGACAGCTGTTCTCTGAAGACCTGTGACTTTAGTCGCTTAATAGTTCAGGACTGGAATTTCTTACAGTCTACCTGAGCCTCCAGGAACAAACTGGACTTTAATTTTACACATCTCTCATACTGAACTTCCAGTCTCACATAGTATTATGCAGATCAATCCAAACCGCAAATGATGATGGGTTCCCTGTTGAGTCTGGGTTCTCTCAAGTTTTCTTTCTATTACTATCTCAGGAAGTTTTTCCTTGCCACTGTTGCCGTCATCCTTGGCTTGCTCATCAGGGACAATCATATAATTTTGATTTATACACATTTACATTTCATACAAACTTAATTCTTTTGATAGTGTAAAGCTGTTTTGCGACAATGTAAATTGTTAAAAGGGCTATACAAATAAAATTTAATTGAATTGAGTTATTCCTACACCACACTGTCAATTACTCCACCTTGTCCCTGTAGGCAGATGAGCCCTATGACAGTTGTATCGTCAGTGAACTTAACAATGGTGTTACTGTGGTGGGCAGGAATGCAATTGTGGGTGTAGAGGGTATAAAGCAGGCAATAGCCGAGTTAGCACACAGCCATGTGGGGAGTCAGTGCTGAGGCTGATGGGAGTGGAGTAGTGGGGGCTCACTCTAACCCTCTGAGTGCGGTCACTCAGGAAGTCCTTTATCCAAAGACAGGTGGAGTGTGGAAGTCCTATGACTGACAGTTTGGTCACCAGTGTGTGGAGGAGAATAGTATTGAATGCAGAGCTGAAGTCTATGAAGAGCAGTCCTTCAGCATGTGCCCTGAGATGCCGTCAGATCCAGCTGCCCTCCGTGGGTTAACAGTCTGCAGTGTGCGTCTCACCTACTGTGTTGGGGTTGTTGGTTTGTGGATTGGGTCTGGTTGTCCCTGGAGGTCCACCTCAATCCAGCCAAGGTACTGACCGAGTTCCTCCACCAGCAATAGATCACCTCCCACAGCTCTGGTACTGGTCCTATAGCTGGTCATATGCTGGACACCCATCCACACCTGCTTTCTGTTATTGCTGTCCAGATGTTACTCAATCTTCCTCTTATAATCTGATTTGGCCTCTCGGATTCCCCTCTTCAGGAAAGCATGGACTGTGCTGAAGAGGGCTTTGTCAACAGACCTGAAGGCAGTATTTCTGTCTTTCAGCAGCCTCTGAAATTCTCTGGTCATCCAGGGCGTCTAATTAGGGTAAACGCAAATATGTTTATCCTCTGTGACAATGTCTGTGCAGTTCCTAATATAACACATTACACTGTCACTAAAAACCTCCAGGTCTGGCTGTTTAAAAATGTCCCAGTCCTGCTGAAACAGTCCTGCAGTTGCTAAGAGGCTCCGTCTGGCCAAGTTTTAACTGTCCTTGTGGTGTTAGGGGCTTTATTTCTGAGTGGAATGTAGGCTGGGATTAAAAAAACAGTTATACATGGTCAGAGTAGATCAAGTGTTGTTGAGGTGTACCCTGTAGACCTGTTTAATGTTTGTGTAGACTTTATCCAATGTGTTAGCTCCTCTGATGGCACACTTGACATGTTGATGGAATTTAGGGAGCACAGCTTCAAAAATGTGCTCCACTATAAAAAATTTTTTTTTTGATGATCAACATTTTTACACAAAAATACATGTCCAACATTAAGCAAAGACCACATTAGATATATACAACAGACTGGTGTCTACAAATGAAAGCGTATTAATGCCCTCCTAATACGTCAATTGGTAACTGTGGAAACACTTCCTGAAGGCACAGTACTAACACTGTAACATAATAAACAGGATCATGATCATGGTCAATAGTAAAAGTGGTGGACAAAGCCATGAGCTGATTGAAGAGAACCTTCCTCTTCTGGAGAAGGGAATAAGGGTGGTTGCTGGTTCTTAGGGAACTTTAGGGCTGTTTAATGAGTTATGAGGGTTAGGTTAGTGACTGGAGCATGGAGGAGAGGAAGCTGGCTTCGTTAACATGCAGTTCATGGTGGATTGTGACAAATAACTATAAATACTACTGTGTCACTACAGATAAAATTTCACTCACATAAAGCTATAAACATTTTTTAACATTGAGAAATAATAGAAAACATTAAATGTAATATAATATAAATATATAAATATATAATATTAAACAGAAATAAATAGAGAAAATTAAATAATATAGTAAATATAATATTACTATAGATACAAATAAATTTACTAAACATTGTATGTCTCAATAATTTACTTACATTCTAACTTGCCTGAGGTAGTAGCAGTAGAACGTTTGCTAGGCACTGGTTCAAACAAATAAATAATAAAAAAAAAAAAAAAAAAGAAATCACATACTGGTAACAACAAATTCTTAAAGCAAACAATACTAATACTTTAAAAAAGGCTAAACCTTTAATATAATATTTAATATACTGTATGTACACCCCTCTTTTTAACTCTATGTTTTTGTATAAAAAAATGAATAACCCGATGACATCTGATGATAGTGGGTCTTAGTATTGGGTGAATACGTGACTTTTTTCCCCCCATGTCATTATTTATTTCACAGAAATGAAAAAGAAAAAAAGAAAAACATGCAGGCAATACTTAGTACACCCTTACTGCAGGTGCTGACACCTCTATATAAGCAGAAGTTTTGTCAGATTGCTGCTCTAAAATAATAAGAAGGGAAAAACATAATCATTGGTCTTAGAGAAGCAGTTGTTGCTGCTGTACATCCATCTGGAGTGGGTTATAAAATCATTTCCATACAATTTGCATCCAAAATTGTACATTGATAAAGATTATTTACAAGTAGAAAATATTAGAGACAGTTGCAAAGAATGAACCTCCAACATATTTACCCCAAAGTCAATACAATGCCCAGAGAAATACAAAAACACAAGAGTTACATCTCAGACCCTACAAGCCTTACTGAGCAAGCCCATGACTGCACAAGAGAACAAAGAGTGAACAAGTACAGTTTTTTTGGAGGGGGTGCCATGAAAAGCTTCTTCTGTCCAAAAAATAATGAAGCATGACTGAGGTTCACAAAACTGCATATGAAGAACGCACTAGACTTCTGAAATAATGTCCAATTAACAGATGAGACAAAAGTTGTTTTGGCATGAATGCCCAGCCTCATGTTTTTCGAAACCAAACAGCATTTCAGCAGAAAAACCTCATACCCCTGACAACCACAGTAGTGGAGGGGTGATGACTTGGGCTTGTTTTTGCAGCCACAGGACCTCAGTACGTTGCAGTCATTGATTTAACCATAACCTCCTCTCAGAATACTTTTACCAGAGTATTTTAGACAAATGTAAGGCCATGTGTACAACAGCTAAAGTTTGTTTAAAATTGGGTCTTACAACAGGACCTACAAACAGAAGAGCACATCAACATCAGAATGGCTGAAAAATAAAAGAATCAAGGCTGCTGAATGGCCTAGTCAAGATTCCAACGCTACTGACATGCTGTGGTGAGCTGTGCAAAAGCAATCACCCAAAAACGTCAATAAACTGAAGCAATTGTTTCCTTTTATTTGTTACCCCATTGTTGTTAATTAAATAATAGTATGGTTAAAAAAAAAGTTACACATTATTGTTTGTCCAAGGTTGTATTTGCCTAATCCTAAAACCCACTATGATCAGATTATTTTTAGTATGTTTTTACACTTTATCTTCATCTTACTTGATAAAGAGTCATGACTAAGCCTGAGAGTCCTTGACCAGAACATGGTTGACATTTTTAAATTGCTAGAACACTTTTTCAACTTGCTAAATTTGTGTCCAGAGTTTGTCAACACTGTCAGACATTTCTAAAAAATACGTTACATAATATTGTGGTCAACCAAAACTCCAAGGAACTCGTTATGACTCCCTGTTTGTTCTACAGCATACCCTGGTCAACTGCTCAGGTTCTTATATGTTTAGTCTTTTTTTTTTTTTTCTTTTTAACGGTGCACCATTGATGCTACTGTGGTCACAACCATAAAATGTTAACTGTATGTCTTAAATTATATTAAATTTTGGTAGTTTTTAGTAAAATGTATGAATTTCAAGCACATTAAATATGTATCTAACAGATGATGGAAAATCAAACTGGTTACCACAGGCATTTCAGAAGTTATCATGATGTGGAACTTTGTCAACTGCAGGGGCGTTTCTAGGCTTTTCAGTTAAGGGGGGCTCAGCCCCCATAGATGTTTAACACATATTTGGCTTGTCCAGAATCAGTACTCAAATGAGTCTTCTTGACCACACACCCTGTTTACCGTATAAACCTTTTTACAACTCATGTTTACAATCATATAACTTTAAACTTACATACTGTATGAGGCTGGACAATGGAATAAACCGTGTGGTGCCAAAAATGTCAAACAATTATTTGTTAATTCTTTGACAATACTGCTGCTTTTTGTGGAAAATGGCAGACATAAAAAATTGAAAAATAGTTTAATGCAATGACTTTAATCAATATTGGGAACCAAGTGTTAATGTGCCTGAGGGGCTGCGCTTTTAGAGAACTGAACTGTAGAACTGAACAGAGAACTGGAGATGGAAGGTTTTTCAAGTCACATGGGAGAAGGTCTTCAAATGAGCAGCAGGTAGGAATAGAACAACTTTTTTTTTTTCATGTGACTTGAAAAACCTTCCATCTACAGTTAAATATAAATATTCAAACTTTGATCATCATGTTATCTAGTTTAATTTAGTGTTTTAGCTACATAAATAAGACAGTAGCTTCTCTATTCAACCTCTTAAAATTTCATAGCTACTAGGCTATTTATTCAAATTCATTAATATAGACAAACATTGTTTTAATGTAATTAAACAAAGCATCTTTTTAGTGATCTTTTTTTGATTTCTTTTTTTGGGGGGGATTTTTACCCAATTTTTCTCCCTAATTTAGTGGTGTCCAATTTCTTTCAGTCACTAGGGGGCTCCCACGTTAAGCTTCTACATTTACATTTACATTTGGGCATTTGGCAGACGCTCTTATCCAGAGCGACTTACATTTTTATCTCATTACACATCTGAGCAGTTGAGGGTTAAGAGCCTTGCTCAAGGGCCCAACAGTGGCAACTTGGTGGCTGTGGGGTTTGAACCTGGGATCTTCCGAACCATAGTCCAATGCCTTAACCACTGAGCTACCCCTTGCCTTCTACTACCATTCAGTCGGGAGGGGATGCAGACTATTATGAGTTTCCTCCGACCAACGTCATATCACCGACCATCTTTTTGAACTGCTCACGCACCGTTGGGGTCGGAGCAATGCACTCGGAGGACAGCGCTATCCGCTCCCTTTGCTTACGCGAGCTCACAGACACTCCTGATTGGCTTGTAGAGCCATGATTAATGTGGGAGCGCGAGTATCTTTTATCCCTCTCATCTGAGAGAGCTCAGCCAATCAACTCTCTCTAGACCTCCGGCTGCGAGAGTTTACAGCATCTCACCAGCGATCTCCGGATAATAGCGCGGGGACTTTACCACTGCGCCACTCGGAGGCACTCTTTTCATTTCTATTCAAAAAAATACAAAATATAAAAAAAAATAACTTTTTCTAATTCAAAGTGTCAAAAACCCTACTCTTTAATAAATGTATTTTATGATTTGGGACATTATTTAATACAATACAATATTTATTACAAAAAAAAATGGATTTTTCTATCACAGTAAATCACACTGCTATGCAGTTAAAGTGAGTGCACTAAATGCTTTCTGTCACTGTTTTTAATCATTTATGTGCAGAACTCTATGGTAGTTAATGCCATATGCACTGTGCAATGTTTTATATTGTAGCGTTTTTTACCGCTAAGCAGGAACTTGGAGAGACGAGTGAGCTTCCTGGCTGCCCAATGCAAACGGCTGGGAGTACTTTATTCAACACCAGCACAAAACAGCACATCCAACCTCCATAAATACACATCCACACCAATTAAAACAGATATCTACCCACACACACACACAACCTGGCCGAAACCACTACCCCAAACACCTTTTCCCAACACGGTGAACACATAACAATCCCTCCCGCAAAGCATGATGGTTGTCACTCAAACCCCACCCACGCCACACTGCCCCCACCCGAGCTGTGACCGTCCCCAGTCACTATGGCGAACTCAGTCTTGGAGGCGTGAAGGTGGTCGGTGCTGGCGTTGTGAACGCCCGAGTCTTTTTGCGGAAGAAGAAGGGGTGGAGCCCTCTTCCTGAGGCGGACCGGCCTCCACAGAGTTCAGTGTTTCACTGGCGTTGGGCCGATAGGGAGCGAGACGGTCCCGGTGGAGCACGACCACTCGCGACCACCCCGTCAACCGCACCCGGTAGACTATATCGGAGAGCTGGGCAATGACTGTGCAGGGGCCCACCCAGTGAGACATGAGCTTAGGGCAGAGCCCCCTTTTCCTTCCGGGGGAATACACCCACACCTGCTCCCCAGTAGCAAAGTCTCGCCCCCGGTGGTGAGTGTCATACACGCGGCGCTGCTTAACATCGGCGTCCGCCAAGTGTCTACGCGCCAACTCATGGACACGGAACAGACAAACATTGTTTTAATGTAATTAAACAAAGCATCTTTTTAGTGATCCTTTTTTTATTTCTTTTTTTGGGGGGGATTTTTACCCAATTTTTCTCCCTAATTTAGTGGTGTCCAATTTCTTTCAGTCACTAGGGGGCTCCCACGTTAAGCTTCTACATTTACAGACACTCCTGATTGGCTTGTAGAGCCATGATTAATGTGGGAGTGCGAGTATTTTTATCCCTCTCATCTGAGAGAGCTCAGCCAATCAACTGAATTGGAATTGGAAGAGGGCTCCCGCAAAGCATGATGGTTGTCACACAAACCCCACCCACGCCACACTGCCCCCACCCGAGCTGTGACCGTCCCCAGTCACTATGGCGAACTCAGTCTTGGAGGCGTGAAGGTGGTCGGCGCTGGCGTTGTGAACGCCCGAGTCTTTTTGCGGAAGAAGAAGGGGTGGAGCCCTCTTCCTGAGGCGGACCGGCCTCCACAGAGTTTAGTGTTTCACTGGCGTTGGGCCGATAGGGAGCGAGACGGTCCCGGTGGAGCACGACCACTCGCGACCACCCCGTCAACCGCACCCGGTAGACTATATCGGAGAGTTGGGCAATGACTGTGCAGGGGCCCACCCAGTGAGACATGAGCTTAGGGCAGAGCCCCCTTTTCCTTCCGGGGGAATACACCCACACCTGCTCCCCAGTAGCAAAGTCTCGCCCCCGGTGGTGAGTGTCATACACGCGGCGCTGCTTAACATCGGCGTCCGCCAAGTGTCTACGCGCCAACTCATGGACACGGAACAGTTTGTCTTTCAGTGAAAAAAAATAATCCAAACCCGGCTTCCTGGGTAAATCCACTTGTGGAGGGGACCCGAACACAAGGTCCACGGGCGTGCGCAACTCGCGACCGAACATTAAAGCAGCTGGCGTCAGCTGTGAGGACTCCTGCACTGCTGTGCGATAAGCCCAAAGCACGAGAGGCAAATGTTCGTCCCAATCCTTCTGCCGGTCGCTGGTAAGCACCGCGAGTTGGGTGGTGAGCATTCGATTGAAGCGTTCCACGAGGCAGTCACTCTGCGGATGAAGGGGCGTGGTGCGGGTCTTTTTCACCCCGAAACACCTCCGCCTCAAAGTTACGCCCCTGATCGCTGTGCAACTGCTCCGGGGCGCCGAATCGGCTGAACACCTCATCCACCAGCACTAGAGCCGTGGTGGAAGCGCTCTGGTCAGGGACAGCAAACGCCTCCGGCCACTTTGTGAAATAATCCATGGCCACCAGCACATACCGGTTCCCGCGATCGGAGATGGGAAACGGCCCAAGAATGTCCACGCCCATACGCTCCATAGGTGCCCCCACCTGAAAGTCTTGCAGGGGTGCTCGCGAGCGCTGGGTAGGGCCCGTCTTTGCCGTGCAGACGTCGCATCTGTGCACAAAGAGTTCACTATCAGTGTGGCAGCCTGGCCAGTAGAAGTGAGCGCGCAACCGCCGCAGCGTTTTAGTGACTCCGAAGTGTCCTGCACCCACATGCCCGTGCACCATTCCCAACACTCATGCCCGCAGATTCCGCAGCACAAGCAACTGAAAAGATTCGCCAGCGCCGCACAGCCGTTCCCAGTGGCGGTAGAGTAAACCTCCCTGCAACGCTAGTCGGTTGAACTGCGAGTGAAGAGCTTTTTCCTCGGGCCCCAAGTGAGCAACAGCGGCATAATCCGGTCTCTGGCCCGCGTAAACCCACCCCAGGACCCGCTGCAGCGCCGGATCTTTCTCCTGTTCGGCAATTAGCTGATCACAGTCCATCTGTGGCACAGGCGAAACGACGACCGCTAGCAGCTCGCGCCGGGTGACACAGTAGTTCCTCTCCGGTCCTGACAACGCGCAGCCCCCAGCCCTACATCGCTTGCGTCCGTGTCGAGGATAAACATACGAGATGTATTAGGATATCCGAGAACGGGCGATGTGACCAAAGCTTCCCGTAACCGAGTGAAAGCACGCGCGTGCACCCTGTCCCAGCAAAACAGCTGATTTTTCTTCGTGAGCCCGTGCAATGGACTGGCGATTGTGGCAAAATCCTTCACAAACCGACGATAGTAAGAGGCTAACCCGAGGAAGGTGCGTAGTTGTGACAAATTCTGTGACAAAGCCAATTCTGTACCGCCGCAATTTTTGCTGGATCGGTGGCAATACCTCTAGCACTAATTATGTGTCCTAGAAAACCCGTCTCTCGCCGCAACAGCTGGCACTTTTTGGGGTTGAGCCGCAAATTCGCCCGCCGGATAGCCAAAAATACTTCACTTAGGTTAGCTAGCGCAACCTCAAACTCCTTGCCGTGCACCAATAAATCATCCAGGAAACGATCACCTCGTTTAACCGCCGGTAGTCCACACAAAACCGCCACGATTCGTCCTTTTTGCGCACAAGCACAACGGGCGAAGACCACGGTCCGCACCAACGCCACAATATAGACAGTTAGGTTTTCCAATTAAAACAGTAACAGCATGATTGTTTTATAAAGTAGACTATAGGTTCATAGGGCATGTATTAAGGGCTTCATGTTCAATAGAGGAAACAGCTGGTGTGATGAGGGTGAACACAGCGAAGATTTAACTGATTAATCCCTCATAACATTTTGTAAACTGTATTTATGAGAAAAGACTGCACTGATGCAGATAGAACAATTTATCAAATAACACACACCTTGCGTTAATCCTCCCACTGTGATGGCGAATTGAAGACGGTGCTAAAAGACGGGGAGGAGCCGAAGGAAACGAAGTCTACCGCCGCTTCCATATGAAATTTAAAGGAGACAATGGGCGATTAGCAATTTGTGTGAAATTTATGGAGAATTTTTAGGGGGGCTGAGTACAAATGTTAGGGGTGCTAAAGCCCCCCCTAAAATGGCCTAGCGACACCCATGGTCAACGGCATCAGGCATGAACACTGTCAGGATATCTGACAATGTTGACTTATTATGTGACAGCGTTGACAAATACATCCAAATTGGGTTTTATTTCACTACTTAAATTTCCCCATTAATATTAATTTAGCTAATTTAACCTGCTAATGTTTATATGTAACCGACATCTTATTGTGCAAACTGTATTTGTTTAATTGTATTAAATTATATATTTTTTGTATTAGTTAGAACTGTTCAGTCATTTATCATGTGTTAGATACGATATAAAAACAACTACAGTAAAGTTGGATGGTGTATGGATCTGAATCACAGAAGAGGCTTGGAAACAGTCTCACAGAAAGTTAGAGAGCAAAGAAAAAAATAATTAAATGTCACGATTGGGGTGTTGTGGCAGGTGTTGAACGCCGTGGGCGGAAGGAGCAGGCATAGAGGCAGAGGGGTGGTGTAACCAAAAAGAGTTTTAATTATGGTTAAACACAAAGTATAAATAAAGACACAAACAAAGGAACAAACAAACTCAAACAATACTTAACTTTGCGCTAACAGGGGCTCTCTGGCAAGACACAGGCAGGGGGAGACACAAAACACGCCCTGTGGCGAGACACAAAACACGCCCTGTGGCGAGACACAAAACACGCCCTGTGGCGAGACACAAAACACGCCCTGTGGCGAGACACAAAACACGCCCTGTGGCGAGACACAAAACACGCCCTGTGGCGAGACACAGGCAGGGGGAGACACAAAACACGCCCTGTGGCGAGACACAGGCAGGGGGAGACACAAAACAAGGGAGACACTAGAGAGAACGGGAGACACTAGAGAGAACGGGAGACACTAGAGAGAACGGGAGACACTAGAGAGAACGGGAGACACGTAGAGACTAGAGACGAGAGACCAAGAGAGGGACGGGACGAGGACTAAAGACATGGCAATCAGCTAGGCATGACTTTTAGCTAAACATGGTTAAGCAGTGCTTAACCATGGCAGTTAGCTACACATACACCTAGCTAAGCATGTCTTTAGCCCCAACATGCAATAAGCTACACTTACCTAATAGCTTAACACACACAAGGGGATGGGGGCACAGAAACATAGACAAAGGATACCCAGTGGCTAGGCGAGGCAGCCCTCCAAGACTAAGCGAGGCGGCACTCACAAGCTAGTCGTTACTCCAAAGCCAGGAGGGCCAGCACTCTAAAGCTAGGCGCACTGGGACACTAGGGGGAGAGGAAACACAGGACAGCTAAAGACACAGAGGGGCTATGGCTAGAAGCATGCTAGTTACTGTAACTCCACATAGATCTTAGCTGAACACGCTCCTAGCCAAACACACACACCTAACTACTTACCTGCTCTAGCTAAACACAAGAACCCAGGAGGACAGGACTGAATCAGCTCCACTAACACAGACACACACAAGATACACAGAAACATTGCCAATAAGAGAGCCCAAGTCAACACAACTAAAATCAAAGTACAAACTAAACAAATAACAAAACAGAACAGAACAAAATGCCCACACAAATGACAGTGGTGTTACCAAAAATGCTCGACCCAGTTACCCAGTCTAAACAGCTATTTATAGATTGATTGATGGCTACCTCGGTTCAGGTGTGCACTCGCATTACCTGACCAAGGTGCCTGCTGGGAAACTGAGTCGGCCAACAAAAACTACAAAATAAAAACAGTGGCCTCTAGTGGCGGACCCTTACATTAAAGGGCTTCTTTGGTGTTACTTGACACACTACCAGTATTCAACACATTTAATACAGTTTAACCATAAGAAATAATAACTTAAATTATTCATTCCACTACCCAAAAAAATAAATACATAAAAAAAAATTATTATATTAAATATAAAGTAAAAAAATAACAAATTAACCTGCACTTTACCTAACTTGCTCTGTGTTTGTGCGTGTATGTGCTCTGTGTGTGTGTGTGTGTGTGTGTGTGTGTGTGTGTGTGTGTGTGTGTGTGTGTGTGTGTGTGTTTGTGAAACACTCTCTCCCTCTTCTTGTAACCCTTCCTCCACTCTTATTTGTGCGGGACCACTTTCTTACACGCACACACACTAACGGAAACACTGCCTCATCAGAAAAAATAACAAGAAACATCTTTGACACTTGAGTGTCCACACACACTAATAGACTCGCTGCTGTAAAATAAAATTGAAACAAATTAACAGGCATTTTACCTTTGAAAAAAATCCCAACAAAGCTGTGTGTGTGTGTGAAGTCTGTGGGTCTGTGAAGGTGAGAGGAGGAGGGGTGTGTGTGAAAGGGGCACAGTGTCCAATGCACATAATGGAATCAATGCAGGCTGACACAGAGAGAGAGAGAGAGAAAATGAATCTTTAACCTCTCTAATGTGACTTTCTTTTGCTTTATATGCACGCTGTTCACACATGCATACACAAAATAAAAGAAGCTTTACACGCACACACGTGATCACAGTGTTATAGTCAACAGTACACGTGTGCACGGATGTTGCTTATACCAGTGAGAAACGCGCACCAAGACCGAGCAGGGAGTCGATTAAATATAACTTATTAATAAAGAAATAACTTATTAAGAAAGGCATCTGGAATGTCAAAGCATTTTTGCTGGACTCCCAGAGTTCATCAAGATTTTTTGGTTTCAGCTTCAATGCCTCCTTCTTCATCTTAACCCAGACATGCTCAATAATGTTCATGTTTGGTGACTGGGCTTGCCAATAATGCAGCACCTTGATTTTCTTTGCTTTCAAGAACTTTGATGTGGAGGCTGATGTATAAGAAAAAGCGCCATCTTGCTGAAGAATTTGCCCTCTCTTGTGGTTTGGAATGTAATGGTCAGCAAGAATGTGTTGATACATCAGGCTGTTAATGTTGCCATTAACTCTTCAGGATTGTGTGTGCGAGAGATCTGCAAACCATGATTTTTCCTCCACTGAACTTGACTGTTTGCTGTGTGGTCCATGCGGGTTCCAATAGGTTTTCTGCAATATTTGCGATGGTTGGGATGCAGTTTAATAGATGATTCATCGGAAAAATCAACCTTCTGACACTTTCCACAGTCCATCCTTCCTGCAAGCTGTGGCCCTTGGCAAATGCAACAATTTCCTTAGTTGTCTTCTCTTTAATGGTGGTTTTATGCACCAATCCGACCAGAGACCACTGCATGAGAAAATTCGATAAACTGTTCTTGTAGATAAAGGGGTTTCTGATGACCAGTTATTATGTACATTTACATTTATGCATTTGGCAGACGCTCTTATCCAGAGCGACTTACATTTTTATCTCATTATACATCTGAGCAGTTGAGGGTTAAGGGCCACGCTCAAGGGCCCAACAGTGGCAACTTGGTGGTTGTGGGGTTTGAACCTGGGATCTTCTGAACCGTAGTCCAATGCCTTAACCACTGAGCTAACCCCGGCTACTGCTGATCGCCGTAGACTGTCAAACCAACAAGCGGTCCCCTTGAACAGTTGTCTTACGGGGTCTGCCTGACCTGGGCCTGTCATGAACTTCAGTATTTTTTTCAAATCTTTTTCTTATCCTCTCCACTTGACGTTTAGATACATTAAATATGTCTTCCATCTCAGCAGGAGACTTGGTCTTTAGGTTCTTAATGGTTAGCACTAATGGTCTTTGTTTAAATCTTTGGCGTGCTATCTGGCCAGGATGCATTTCAAGTGAGGGTTGGGTGTGCTCTGGTTCTTCTTCTACACACCTGGGAATTTGTTACAGTTTTTTTCACAAGTGACATGCTAATCTGTGATTGGTTGAATCCTTTAAAGATGTGACAAGACTTTTGTCTAAGCAAAGTCTGACCTTTCTGTCCTAATTAAAGAATTGAAAATCAGGGCATGATAAAATTTTATATTGGTAAAATTAGCATAATCTAGAGGCCTTTGTGATCATATAAGCCACTTCTGGTTCCAAATGATCAACTAAAAGTCAAGTTATGGGTTGTTCCTACAACTTGGATAGTTAATAAAACTTTTGTCAGGGTGTATGTGTGTGTGTTTATATATACAAAAGTGTGTAATAATTTTGCATTAATGGATGCAAAAAAGATTTACTCACGCCGCTTAGGGGGGATCAGGGTTGCATAAAGGCGATGGTCAATTTTATTCATGTGCTCCTTCACCCACTGAATTGTGAGGTCTGCACACACACGATCACCGCTCTTAAGCAAAAATCTGCAAATGAACAAAGATTTACATCATAATTAAATTGCAATCTAAAAAGTATACACTTACATTTAATACTCTCACTCACACCTAAATTATACTTTAAAACACCATTAAGGGAATTTTAAATTATATAATCAAAAATTATCAACCATATGTAACCATACAATAATGTTTGATATGGGGAAAATTTACAGTATTGATAAAATAAAACAAACAAATAAATAAGGGATTTATATCTTACATGATTCCAGGCATTGGGCAGTCACAATCAGTTTTTCTATACCCAGTAATGCGATGTAAAGGGATCCTTATCTTCAGGAATGTGAAACAGCAGATCTCTAGTGAATTATGATCTGTTGGGATATAAAAAAAAAATGTTTTTGGTTAGACATGCCATTAGATATACAGCCATGTCCAAAAGTTTAGAGAATGACAAAAATACTAATTCTCACAAAGTCTGCTGCTTTTGTGTTTAGATGTTATAAGATTTTACTATGTCATACTGAAGTTTGTATAATGACAATCATTTTATAAGTGTCAAAGGCTTTTATTGACTATTATGTTTATGCAAAAAGTCAATATTTGATGTGTTGATCCTGTTACGTGCCCTATTATTTTTACGTCTAGGGAGAAATGGCATGCAACAAAATAAAGCTGGAAGCTATGCATGTGTGGTAGCACCGCTGACCAATCAACAACCTTCATAGGTTAAACAACTTAAACTCACTTCGCAACAAATATAAGAGATAAACTTAATATGTTTATTGTTAGGAGGCTATAAACAGGGTTTTAAAGATATCAAGAGGAGGCTCAGGCCAAAACAACAAACAAAACACCTATAACTGGTGTTCAGAATCTAACTAACCTGCCAAAAGAAAAAGAAACAAAAGTACATTGAAATACCCCAACTCCTTAACTAACAAACAGGAATAAAACAGACTAAAAAAAAAAAAAAAAAAACTCTCTACTAAACTCCAAACTAAATTAACAGTTACAAAAACTTAAGGCCTCATCACAAACAAAGAGTAGTTTCCTTAATTATAAGGATAAATATAATACAGAAGTAAGTTAACACAACTCCACTCAAAGGATCCAACTTAACAAAAGTACAAAGCACCAAAAGCAACAAGAGGATTCTTAGGACCAAAAAGTAGGAAAGGATCCTTGCAGCATGCTCTCTCTCTCTCTCTCTCTCTTCTCTCTCTCACACACACACACACACACACATTAAATTATTTACTATTGCACATTAACTGATTTTAACAAATTCACATTAAAATACATAATATTACGTCCAAAGTAACATGTTCTAAAGCTAAAAAAGTGAACTTTGTCTTACGCTCAGCCATTGTGGAGGACTGAAGGCAGGAAAAAAACAGCAGAACCAAAAAGAGAGAACAAACAGACATGACTGCAGCTGCTGGTGCTGCTGGTGCTGCTGCTGATGATGAAGATGGTGATGATGATGATCTCTGTCTAAAGAGAGTTTGTGATCTCTGAGTGAATGCAGATATGACTTTAGTGCTGGTATTATAAGATGTGAAGAGGATGGGGAGGGCAGTTTAGAGGTGACAAATAATTTTACACCTTGACTCAAAGATAACTATCACCTCTCATACAGGAAACATGACTGTGGTTTTCACCTAACATGAAATGGACATGAATAAAGACTTTACACACAGACCTGATAAATATATCTATAGAAAGCTTTAAGGGTCTACTTTTAAATTAAGTAAGTTAAAAAAAAATAAATATTCTCAATTCATGCAATCTGTGCGAACCCAATGTAAGGCACGTTCTCTCACACTTCATTATTTGATAATGACCTGAGACAGGATATGGCCACAATCTATTTACAGGGGAAACAGTCTGAGTAATCTACATACAAGGCCACACGCCCAACACACACAGAGTCAGTAAGTTTATTGCACATGTGGAAGGTTTTGAAGCTCTACAAAATGTTCTGGACAATAGGAGGAGTTTAGCATTTTTAGGGTGTGTTTTAAAAAAAAAATTGCTCCAGCCAAGAAGGAGAAAGCAGCAAGCAATTCATAACTTACTCAGTAAGTTATGAATTCTTATATAATCCTTATAGTAATAATATAAAGCTAATATTATTTTTCCTTATTTTTGCTAGATTTTACTAGTTTACAGTATGTGAAACATTTTCTTTTATTGCCATTTACATTGTTTAGGGGAGCACGTAGATAACAATGTTAATCATGCTGAAAGGTTACCTTATGTAGCTTAGCACAAACATATATATATATATATATATATATAGGAAAAACTCCCTGAGGAAGAACACTTAAGAGGAACCAGACTCAATAGGGAACCCATTCTCATTTGGGTGATAACGGATAGCAGGCATTGATCTGCACTCATACTGTGTGAGACTGAAACTTCAGTATAACAGGAGATGTGTTTAAGTTAATATGGATTCCAGTTTGTTATTGGAGGCTCAGGTAGACCGTATGAAATCCTCAGAGAGAAGCTGTCAGCATCAGCTGAGGCCAGGATCATCTTTGTGGACAAGTGGAACCATCCGCAGTCGCCACACGTATCCCAGGCAGACCACACGGGGCATCCATGCAATAATATCTCCAACCAGAAGCAGAACACAAGGTCGAGTCATACAGGTCCAGAGGGCAGAGGAGGTCTGGATCACTGGCAGCTCAGTAGCGACATATATAGCCAGACAGAGAGAGGAAAAGAAAGAGAGGAAAGGAGAGAGAGGGAGAGAGAGAGAGAAGAAGAGAGGAGAGAGCAGAAGAGAAGGAGAGATGGCAGTTAGGTCTGGTCACAGTCACACAATGTATAATGTGAATGTATATTAACTGTAGAGTGCAAGCAGAGACTCCGGCAGGACTAACTACGACATCATAACTAAAAGGGAGAGCCAGAAGGAAACACAGACATGAGGGCTTCCTGACATGTAAAGCAAACAATCACCTCACCGTCAACAAACCTGAGTGATCAATGAGAGTGAGGAAGACAGCATCCAAACATACCAGTTCACCATAATACTCTACGTCCATGAGTCCCCCAGATCTACTCCTTTACCCAAGCCAAATCTATTTATAAAAATGCTTGTCTAAATAAATAGGTTTTTATCCTATACTTAAACAATGTCTAACAACATTAACAAGATTCTAAAACATTATTCGGAAGACTATTCCATAACTTTAGGCCTTTGTAAGAAAAAGCTCTGCCCCCTGCTGTAGTTTTCATAAGATGATACTGTTTTGTGTGTTTACATCGCCATTTTCTTTCGCAGTTTGTTCGGGAGAGTTGCCGAAACTGTTCCTTTGTAGATTATCCCTCTTACTGGATTTTTCCCATGGACAGCTTCTTAAAATTACTCTCACTCTGACGTCATGCTCCCGGACTAGGACCTCACTGTGAAGCTGTGGCCTTTTATTGTGGGCAGTATAAGGTACACCTGTGCACTACTCATGATGTCAGATCAGCATCTTGATGTGGCACACCTGTGAGGTGGGATGGATTATCTCAGCAAAGCAGAAGTGCTCACTATCACACATTTAGACTGATTTGTGAACAATGTTTAAGAGAAATGGTAATATTGTGTATCTGGAATGAATTTTAGATCTTTAAGTCCATCTCATGAAAAATTGGAGCAGAAACAAAGGTGTTGCGTTTATATTTTTGTTGAGTGTAGATTTTATTTTATTTTTTTATTTGTTCAATAGTTGCGATTGTAAGGGTCCCCCGCTAGAGGTCACTGTTTTTATTTTGTAGTTTTTATTGGCCGACTCAGTTTCCCAGCAGGCACCTCGGTCAGGTGATGCGAGTGCACACCTGAACCGAGGTAGCCATCAATCAATCTATAAATAGCTGTTTAGTCTGGGAAACTGGGTCGAGCATTTTTGGTATCACCACTGTCATTTGTGTGGGCATTTAGTTTTAGTTTATTTCTGTTCTTTGTTTAGTTTATTTTGATTTTAGTTGTGTTGACTTGGGCTCTCTTATATTGGCAATGTTTCTGTGTGTCTGTATGTTTTGTGTGTCTGTGTTAGTAGAGCTGATCTCATGTCATCTGTGTATGTATGTACTGTGGTTGTTGTCCTCTTGTTTTCTTTTGTTTAGCTAGAGTCAGGTAAGTAGATAGGTGTGTGTTTGGCTAGGAGTGTGTGGAGCTAAAATCTATGTTGAGTTACCGTAACCAGCATGCTTCTAGCCATAGCCCCTATGTGTCTCTAGCATTTCTGTGTTTCCTGCCTCCCTAGATCCCAGTGAGCCTAGCCTTTGAGGGTCCCCTAGCCTAGCCACTGGGTATCCCTCGTCTGTGTTTCTGTGCCCCCATTCCCTAGTGTGTGTTTAAGCTATTAGGAAAGTGTAGCTTAGTGCATGTTGTTGCTAAAGACATGCTTAGCTAGGTGTATGTGTAGCTGACTGCCATGGTTAAGTTGTGTTTAGCTAAAAGCCATGCCTAGCTGATTGCCATGTCTTTAGTCCTCGTCCCGTCTCTCTCTTGTCTCTGCGTGTCTCCCTCTGCCTGTGTCTCGCCACAGGGCGTGTTATGTGTCTCCCTCTGCCTGTGTCTCGCCACAGGGCGTGTTATGTGTCTCCCTCTGCCTGTGTCTCGCCACAGGGCGTGTTATGTGTCTCCCTCTGCCTGTGTCTCGCCACAGGGCGTGTTATGTGTCTCCCTCTGCCTGTGTCTCGCCACAGGGCGTGTTATGTGTCTCCCTCTGCCTGTGTCTCGCCACAGGGCGTGTTATGTGTCTCCCTCTGCCTGTGTCTCGCCACAGGGCGTGTTATGTGTCTCCCTCTGCCTGTGTCTCGCCACAGGGCGTGTTATGTGTCTCCCTCTGCCTGTGTCTCGCCACAGGGCGTGTTATGTGTCTCCCTCTGCCTGTGTCTCGCCACAGGGCGTGTTATGTGTCTCCCTCTGCCTGTGTCTCGCCACAGGGCGTGTTATGTGTCTCCCTCTGCCTGTGTCTCGCCACAGGGCGTGTTATGTGTCTCCCTCTGCCTGTGTCTCGCCACAGGGCGTGTTATGTGTCTCCCTCTGCCTGTGTCTCGCCACAGGGCGTGTTATGTGTCTCCCTCTGCCTGTGTCTCGCCAGAGAGCCCCTGTTAGCACAGAGTTAAGTATTGTTTAAGTTTGTTTGTTCCTTTGTTTGTGTCTTTATTTATACTTCGTGTTTAACTATTATTAAAAGACTCTTTGATTACATAACCCCTCTGCCTCTATGCCTGCTCCTTCCGCCCACGGCATTCAACACCTGCCACAACACCCCGTTCGTGACAGCGATGTGGTTGTTACCATATTAAATAATCTTCAAGCATGGCATGCCACTACCCACTGCATGCCACCTGCTAATCCCAGTGGTCAAGTCTACACAATTTATAGGCCATGATGTTGAAGCAGCTTTTCGTTTTAATCCATTCCCATATACAGCATGGGCCACTAAACTCTTTTCGTTTTAATAAGATCTATTGGTTAAGAATATAAAAATAAAGTTTCCCATCTGCAATCCTGCAGTTTATTTTTTATAAGTGTTTAAATTCGGCAATAGTTACATTATTTGCAAGTAGGGAAAACTGTAGGCTGGAGCAATAGGCGTGCCAAAAGGTCGCGGCATGCCGAAAGGTTTCTCATTGGTGAAAGGAGCTTCTGCGTTGGCCAATCAGCGGTAATCCTATTTATATGTAAGCACCTTTAGTTTAACATGGCGGCGGTAAGGCCTGGTATTGTTAGTCAATATAAATCTTTTTTTTTCCTTATTTTTATCATTTAATTGTTCGTTTTGAAACTAAATAAATGTTTTATTGGCTAAAATTGTGTCTGTTTACTAAATTAGTGCCACTTCAAAGGTTACTAAACTGTACTCCTCCTCCTCCTTCTTGTGTTTTATGACCCATATTTGTCCTTATCAGGCAATGTGTGTGTAGTTTTCATGCACTTTTAGTAAAACTACAGAAAAACAACTGTCAGTTCAAAACATTCTGAATAACTGATTCTGTAACTTTTTTTGGTCTTGTTTAACCAATACAAAGTTAATAGTATTCCAAAAACTATAAAAAATTACATTAAAAAAATTATGAACAGCTTGTGGTACTACATTCTTTTAAATAATTGTAATTTGATTTTGATTATGGGTTTAATACGGTTAAGGCTAGAAGGAATACAGCTCGAGCTCTATTGGGCATGCGCACGTCAATCTAACGTTTTTTTTTTTCCTCACTGTACAACAATAAAACCTTTTGTATTACAGAAAGGATTAGTTTTAGATGTAAAAAAAAATGATCCAATAGGTATAACAATTTATTTCATTGTTAGTTTTCCGTCGGAGCTATATATCCCTTCTAGCCACGACCATGACTAAAACACGTGAGGATGACGTCAGAAACCTGTGGCAACGCAGTAGAACGTTAAGAAAGGGATATATGTAATATCGATATTTTACAGAAAAAGAATAGAATTTTAATATAGAGGATTATGTTGACTGCATTACTTAAACGCATTAGAACAAATAAACAATAGCGTTTAACACCCCAACCTTTCGACACGCCCATTACTCCGATCTGCAGCTACCCCTGTGTCTATGGCAAGCCGTTTTAACATTAAATGGCAAAACTTGACTATCCGGAATGAACCTTACAGATATCAATATATTTTTGAATAGTCATAATTGCATTCTGACAAGTCAAAATGACAGTTAGGGATATCTGCAATTAAGTTTTGAAGGGTCAATCAATTTAACTCATACCCAATCAAGGAATCTGTGGGGAACGAAAGCTTCGCTGTGGGAAAAAAAAAAAATACGTCGTATTTAAACAGTAAGCCGCTCCCGCCAATATAAAACCTGTTCCGTCCTCCTATTTGCCGTAACTTCTGACACAATTACAGATATCTCCAACATTATTTTGCCTAGTCAAAGCTCTATATTCAAGATATCTGTAATTACAATTTGACTAGGCAGAATGAAAGTTAAAGATATCTCTTATTTGAGATATCTCTAATCAAAATTCATTTAAAGGTCCCACACATCCCATTTTTCATTAAATGTTAATATGAATTTTTAGAGTCCTAATGAAAAGTTTGTAATATACTTTAATAAAAAATTCTTAATGGTTGTGTAAAAAAAAAAAACACTACTTTTACCTTTTAAAAACTAGCTCTGTTCTCAGGAACCTGTTTCAGTGCATGGGCCTTTAAATGCTTATGATCTCTGCTGAGCCCGCCCCCCAGTTCTGTGGGGCGTGTCTTCACAACACACGTGGAGTGCAGTCTAGTGCGGGCAATGCTTTGGACTGCATTACCCACAAAGCATTGCCCATAACGCAGTGCGGGCAATGCTTTGTGGGTAATGCAGTCCAAACTGGAAAACGCTGGAATATAGAGCCTGGGCCTATTTTCTTAAGTAGTTTTTGGTTTAATTTAAGTATGGAACCCACCCGGAAGTTTGTAATATTCACTCTAAAAAATAAAACTGTGCTGTACTCAATTTTTTTGGTGAAACATTTTTACACTTAAAAATATTGAGTAAATATAAAAAAAATATAAAAATCATGTAAAATATACTTCATGAGTTGAGTACAAGTCAGTAAAAAAATTAAGTAGACCTGAATAACTATATTTAGTACAATGATGTACAAAATTAAGTAAATGTAATGAAAATCAGAAGTTAATGCAAAGTGAAAATGAGTAAAATAATTGAGTAGATATAATTGAAATGGAAGGTAGAAGATACTGAAAATTTTACTATTATTTAACAAACAAATGTGCTACATTTACTTAATATTTTAACTGAATGAAAAAAAAAAACAATACACACATTACCATTTTATTTAAACATTTATTTGCCAAATTTGACAATACATGAAGTCTAAACTCAACCTGGTTTACATGCAAATGACATGTAACAAGATCATAAACAAATAGCTGGATTTTATGTTATTAGTAAACAGTTTCAGAAACAATACTCCTGCCACAAGTATTATACAGTTAACATATGGAAAGTAGACTTTTGTATTAGAATCTAATGAGTCACATTTTACATCTGAAAGATTGCACACCTTCACACTTCAGTTTCCTGCAAACTGTGGGATCCATACAAATGTGTGTGCAGACCTTCTCAGGTCTTAAAGAAGCAATGACAGTCTAAATGAACACAGGACACTAAATATCCATGACCAACAGTACCATGCTTCACTCGATAATGATCGAAATTCCTTTTAATGTTGCGACAAATGCACACAGTTTACACCGCCATCGCATAATGCTGGCACCTAAAAAAAGAATAATAGTATACAAGTAAGTACAAATGTGACTGTTAATATAAAGTCTACCAGGGGTGCGTTTCCCAAAAGCATCGTTAGCGAACTATGGTCGCAAGTTCTGTCGTTACCAACATAGTTCAACAATTTGGTGTTTTTCGAAACCATAGTTCAAACGAACATTCGCAAACAGCGTCGCAAACTTACATGGTTGGAACTACAGCCTTCGACCTGTGGTTAGAAGCATAGTTCCCTGCCGCGGCTGGGTGTGTTCTATTCACAGTTCATGACCCTACGCACTATAAGTTTCTAAATATTTTCCCAACCACTTTGAGCGATTTGGACAACTTAATGCTTTGGTGCTCAGATATTAGGTTATTCATTTTTCGGTTATTTTAATTACAAATTCACGCTGAAACGATATAACAGCGATACAATCGCAATTATTCTCCCTTCAAAGTGCCCTACGAAACCATTATTTATGTTCCGGTTGGAACACGGCCTTCGTTTCGTTTGTGCGAAGAAAAGGTGAGTTTTTAAGTGAGTTTTTTGTTGTGCTCTCAGAAGTAGAATATGGACTCTTCATAGGTTAAAAAAATACAAATTATATATATCCTCATCAGAAGTGTCATCTTCCTCATCCTCATCAGCAGCACCAGAAAGACCCCCTCTTCCTCATCAAAAAGCGGGAAATTTTCCTTGACTGCAATGTTGTAGAGAATTGCAGTAACTACAATTACATAGCAGCTTTTGGAGGGGTTCGGTTTCTGGCCACCACTGAACTTGTTTATTTGGTCACACTTGCAAAGTCCCTCCACTTGTTTCTGACTTCCTCTGGGCTTCTCTCATACCCATTTCCAGAAGCATTAATTTTTTGTGCGATTTCATTCCATGTTTTTTTTTTTTTTAGAATTTGTAACTGTGTTTTTTTATTTGGAGAAAAGCAAGATTTGATCGTTTCCCACCTCCTCCAAAAGAACTGCAAGCTCTTTTTTAGTAAATTTTTGTGTCATTTTTTTTTTTTACATCAACTCTCATTAAAACATGCCTTTATGTAAAGGGACTTATATCAGAAATGATCTTGAGCAAAATAGGTAACAGGTGTTCACAACACAATCCCAGCATTTTCAAAACCCATAATTTCTTTTTATTTTAATTGTACTTATGTATCAATACCAAATAAAAATGAGTTCTAATGAAATATAACTAAAAGTTATAGACTTTGTTATTCAAAAAGAGCGCATTTAAACTGTGTATGCCTATATATACTTTATTGTGCAAATAATGAATGTTGCGTTCGTGACATTAATACACCACTTCTACGTAACGTCACTGCGAAAGCGCATTGAATGCAAGCCGAAGAGCTGTAAAAAACACTTTACAGTAGGGGGCGATATGTGCCTATGGCACTACTCCGCCATTGTATCGAAGAAGAAGAAGAACGACAGATTAAACCAACATGGTTTTAACGATGGAAGTGCGACACAGGTACAATGGTGTTGGGAAACAGTCGTGACTAGTTAGTTATTTTCTTCAACGTTGCATTGTACAACGGTGGTTAAGTAAAGAGCTACATCGTTGTACGGGAAACGCACCCCAGACTGGTAAAATAGTACTTCCGTTCAAATACATACTTTTTGGACTAATATACATCATCACACTGATCTACGAGTGGTGTTTAAGTCAAAGCGGGACTTGTGATGAAAATTCTCTAAAACGAAGACGTAAAACTGGTTTGATTTTACGTAGCCCATTGCTGGTAAAATTCCGGTGAACATTCCAGTGGAATGCTTTTACACAAAAGCATGTTCTGTTATTCTGCACAATCAATGGTCCCGCTTTGACTTGAACGTCCCTTGTACATGTTTTTGTCCCTTGTATAAAAATGATACCCAACTTTATTTATGCATGACTATCAACTATATCAATTTTTTACTTTGGTTAATAGAAAATCTAGTATACTCGAGTGGAAAACTTGTATAGTCTAGACTTATTATAGGTAAAGTGAAATATTTTAAGCCTTGTTTTAATTTCTATCTTTGATTCAATGGTTACACATTTAATACTTCTGTAACATTTAAAAAGTTTACATTTACCTTCTGTTTTATCTCCATTCAACTTCTCTTCATTAGTGGTGTTGGTGCTGTGAAAGAGATATAGAAAATATATAACATGTTTCACACAAACACACAAAATCAATCAGTTTTAGTTTTTTTTACTTACATATCACAACATACATTACTTTCTCTCAATTAAAAGTCTGAGAGAAATGTTGTATTTTCACTAAATCTTTATATTTCATAGCTTTAGTTACTAGTACAGTACTTAGCACATTAATTTTATAACATCTGCGTGCTCAGTGTTTAATCATGTTAAAAATACTCATATACAGTAACGGATAAAACACTGCCAGAACCCGGACACTGCACCTCATTTCTGCTGTTTAAACCGGATTTGTTCTGAGTTTCCTCCTTAAAGTGTCGGAGTGACCGAGCAGACTCGCGGTTCAGTGTCTGAGGTGTGTAATGTTACACACGCGGTAATTATTTGAACATGTTAGTTTTATATCCTCGCCACAGTGGCGGTTGGCGGCGCAAAATCACCGCATTTGGCGGGAGAAATTCAAATATTGCGGCCCAACCGCCGCCGGTTACACCGAGAAACCCGGAGGAAACCCGGACATGCACGCGCTGCTGCTCGGTGTTAAATCTCTCCTTTTACACCAGATTTTAAGTGTCTGTATTAAACGCACTTTAGCTGAGCAGTTCGGTGGTTGGAACAAACAAGCTAAATCACACTGAACCCCAGGACTGGCCTGTTGCTAGCTATCGTTAGCTCTGGAGCTCGGCTGTGACAGGATTCAGAACAGTAACTCACACACTATAAAGTTGTGTGTGCAGGCAGACAGAGTCATTATTACAGTAACTTGTGTTAGCTGTTTACCCACCAGGATTTGTAAGGAATGTTCCAGAATGTTCCAGGTGCTTCATGTCCATTCTCACATCCTCACAGCCTTCTTGTCTCTGATGTTACACCAGACTTCCCATGAGCACTTGCACAGGGCAATTTACTCAATTATTTAAGTTTTTGTTGTTAAACATAAAGAATATTGAGTTGGAATGAGTGATAATTGTAGTTCTTGAAACTAATCAGTACAATTACTCCATTAACAGATATTTTGATTTAAATGTATCAAAAAATATTAAGTGCATGTTAAAAATATAATTAAGTTAGTCAAATACTGATTTTTACTAGTGAAGTAAACTTAAATTATAGTGTAAATTTAAGACTAAATTAATAGTTGTTTTTTTAGGCATTTATTTTGATTTGTCTAACTCAAACAATCATGTATGTGACTTTTAGAGATTTTATTAAGGTAACATAACCTGTTTATAACTGTGAAATTTACAAGGCCACAGAATCATTTTTTAGAGTGTTGCCTGACAACGCAGAAATTAAAAGAATGGACATGCATCGACTTGATTTTGAATTAGCGGGCTTTTACGCTGCCGCGAGCAACAACAACAAAAGTGGAGAAGCTTACTGAGAGAGATACGGACGCGATGTGTTTACTGATGTGTTTACATGACTTCTTAATCTTTGACAGACACCGTTATAAACCATCTAACGTTACAAAGGTAACCATAATATAGTTTTCCGACTACGTACACAGTTTGCAACTAGACAATCACCTCAATGCATTGTTTATTATAAACGGGCGATTAGGGATTATATAGAGACGGATGTACACAGAGAAGAAGCCATAACCATGTTCTATGAGAGTATAAGTTAACTTACACTCCGCATTCATCATGATTATTAGAAAAGGCGATCTGCAAAGATTAATCGAGAAAAAAAAAATTACACTTACAGAGCCTGATGAAGATGAAGCAGGAACACGAAGCGTTAGTACAGATCCATTTTTTGGGAGCTGCTTCCTAGCAAAACCTGCTTCATATTGACCCGCAGTTATAAAGCAGTCTGGTGAAAAATGATTAGCGCAAACATGAACGCATTTAGGTAGATCGGTGGGGATGTTAGCTTTAAAAACAAAATTTAGCCACTGCCTCCTCAGCGGCTCAGATGTCGGTAGTGAATGACAACTGCTGTGTTTGCTATTACACCCAACAACTGTACACAACACTCACTTAGGCGACATTTTGCTCCAGCGGCGAAAAACAATGGCCGACATCTTCTTCTCACTCAATCTGTTAGAGATATCTACAGTTTCATTCTGACTAGTGACAATACCAGTTCAAGATATCTATAATCCAGTTTTGAGTAGTTAAAATAGAATTTAAGATATCTAAAAAGGACATTATAAATATTTTTAATTTAGGGGAGTTGATGATATCTTGAATTGGAATTGTGACAAGTCAGAATTAAATTGTAGATATCTATAATTGGAATTATGTGGATATCTACAACTGAGTTAAAAATATCTGTAAAAGGAAGCTCCATAAATATGAATGGGAAAAGTGATGTCATTCGTCCTAGGAAGAACGATCGTGTGGAGATCTGGAATGACAGTTGTTGATAGGAAGAATGCCATTGTGGATATCTGACATTTTTATTTTGCCTAGGAAAAACTAAATTACGGATATCTGTAAAAAATCCAGACTTGCCATTAAATATTAAAACGGCTTGCCATATGCGTTATTATTTGCGTATTCAGGGTTTTTTTTTTGCTCGTGAGTGACGCGGCTCCGTCACGTGTCTCCCGCTAGACCAATGAGGTTGAAGAACATCGTAAAGGCGTGTAAATATTAGTTTAAAGTCTTGACCTCACAGCTATTCGTACAATAATTCAACATGACCAAATGTTTAGCTGTTAATAAAATACTTGAAATATATTTATTTTAAGAGTGAAAAATTAAATTATATTTTATTCTGCAAAATAATATTATATTTTAAAATTCTGTATTGTTTTTTGTTTGTTTGCTTTGTTTTTAGAAGTGAGCCAACCTACAGTGTTAGCTACAAGATTTTCTCTGAAAGAATCATCTGCCATTGAATCATTGTAAACCAAGAGGTGCTGACAGTGCCAAGAGGTTCCTGCCTGAAACATAGCATGAAGCTATGTTTCAGGCAGGATAAACTGAAGAGGAGGCCGACCCATGATTTCCCCCAACTGGTGTTTCACTCCCACAGCACGTGCAGCATCAGTGAATTTGTTTTTGTTGAGACACTTCCTGCAAATAAACTGGTAGATACAATATCTCCTTCACCAGGTACGGAAACAACAGAGTCAACTGAACTAACTAGCCAAAGTGACGGTGAAAACACATCAAGAATAGTGGCTGGTCCGCAAAGAGAAAGTTAAATGGCCTCTGTCAATACTAAAGAGGACACAATGTCACCTTTTATTACTTTGCTTATGGTAGCACACAACTGGTGGAAATATATTGATGGGATCAAAAGACACCAATACAGTAGAAAAAGTTTCTATCATATCAGATGGAACAAACAAAGAAGTGCTGGCAGAATTTCTCTATGTTATGTGGTGAGATGCTGATCTTACAAGTTTCAGCAAGGATTTAAGCTTTTAAATAGCACATGGAGACCTTTGTCACTGTGTGGCTGTAACGAAGGGTCTACAAACTCTCAGTGCTGTTGAAGATCTGACTTGTGTTCATTAGGAAAATGACAGCAGGTTTTTCTTTTTTTCATGCACAACAGGCTGCACAGGAATGCCAAACTGTAGTCATCAAGAGCCCTGATACTGATGTGGCACTGATTGCATTAAGTCTGCAGCCAGATTTACCATGTAGGTTGTATTTTTTTCACTGGGGTTGGCAACAAAACCAGGATCATTGACTTATCTAAGGTGTCATCAGCTCTTGGCACCAGTGTAGGGCTGAAATGATTCCTCGAGTTATCAGATTACAAAAAATGATCGGAGCTTCTTTTAATTAATTTTAAGAGCTTGCGTTATGTTTTTGCGCAATTATTTGTTTGGTGTGACACAGCGCGCTTTCGGTTGCAAGCTGCCACTAAACACTGATGAAGACACGCTTACGTCACCCACAAAGCGAAAGGAGACGCAAACAGCTGTGTATTGATTTGAGGGAGCGTTCTGTTGCGGGCAGCAAAAAGGAAGGAAACGATAAAAAAATATATATATTGGAGTATATTCAAATTTATTTTATGTGTGCCTTAGTTTTTTTGATACCTAAAGTCATTTGAAATACCTTTTTTTAGTTTTTCATTTGGGGAAATGCTTTGAAATATCTATATCTATAATGCACTTAATTCATCTTAGTCAACTTTAAGCTGTTCCTTATATTGTGAATAATGACCATGTTTATTTTTAATAAAATGCTGTAAGCTATAAGTTGATTCTTCTAAAAAGGAAACCAATTAATCTTTGTTTCTCTTACACATTTTACATTGCTGTTTAATTAAGCAAAAGTACATTTTCTCTGATTACTCGATTAATGGATTAAATTTTTGGTAGAATACTCGATTACTATGTATGTATCCATACCTTCTCTGGCTGTGACTCTACAAGTGCCTTCTATAGCAAAGGAAAAAAAAGTTATTTTCTGTTGCTTGTGAGAGAGGGACTGGATTTAGATGTTCTTGTATGTCTGCAAAATTGTCTTGTACAGATTTATGTCGGTGCCACATTTGTGCAAATGTTTTCCAGGAAACAGAGGAAAGAACTTAGTGGGCTGATGGCTCTGATGATAGTGATAGGGATGTAAGTGATGAAGAATGTTGAGCTGGGTCATATTTCAGGTTCATTGGAGCAGTGATAAATCTGCTGTAAAATTGTAACATTTTGTCATTATTGAAAAATCAGGGCAGAATTCTGAGTCATTTCAACCAACTTGGCCCAAAGAGTGTTTTTTTATTTTTACCTTTCTCTGATTATTCAGTGCCTACTGAAAATTTTGATGTATAAAAGATAATTTTTTCAGTTTTTCATAAATTCAGTTTTGTATAAATTTGTCCCATTTCATGGTCTTTATTCACACTTCTATAGACCAATATGTACCAATACATGTCTCAAATGTGTGGGCACATGTAAAAATGTGAGTTTGACATATAGATTGTGTTGTTGTGATGCATAATAATAAAGTTATAGCCTAAATTAGCAACATCCGATTTTAGTTTTTTATGAATTCACAATTTTGTACATTTATGCTTCCTGACAAAAACTGCAGGGTTTTTTTGTGGTGAACCTTTAATATAAAACCCATAATGGTGTTGTTTATCTAGAAGTTCATTTAAAAAGTAGTGCCCAGGAATGGGAACAAAAATCACCTTTTCCTTATGGCCTAATATTCCAGAATATTCTTTACACTTTGTCACTTCTTATAGTTCATAGGACTCGTGGTGAGAGGAGTTGTGAATACCACAGTTGTTCTTTAGGCCCTTATAAGGGTGCAAATACTTTTTTTTTTACATGACTGTAAAACATTAAATATTTAGGAATATAGTAGGCTATATTCACTTTACTTAAGTCAGTGGTTTAAATGTTTTGGCTGTATGGTAGTCACTGTAAGTATTTACTTTATATTTTTTATTCCAAAATTAATTTTTCAATAATAAGCACTAATGAGTAAGCCTAATGACTCAAAAGCTTTTTGTGCAATAAAGTAAGTAAGCAGATTTTTCTTGACTTTTTAAATAAATGATAAATGAATGTACATTTAACATCTTATAGTAACTTCTATTACACTATGTGTGTGTGTGTGTGTGTGTGTGTGTGTGTGTGCGCGCGCACTTCCCTGTGCAAACCCTACATTTTATTGCTGCTTTTCACACTCACCTTTAGAGTAAGTCATACGGTGAAGGATGTGACTCGTCAGTTCTGTCAGATGGAAGGGTTTTTTTCTCTAAATTTAACTCTGTATGTGAGCATTACGTCTCTCAGGAAAAAGCTGGTGTGGTGACTAAGCATAGAATAATAGTAATAGTGTGTCGTAGGACTCCCACCCCTTTATTCACACATACTGCATATGATTTGCTTTAAAAGATTTTCAAGCCAATGCATTAATTATACTTTTATCATAACACAACTTTAATAAATTGTTTTAATGGAAACACTGTTGTTAATAAAATGAGGCAAATATTAAAAACAATCAGCCCAGTGTTTAATAAATGATCAGTATAGTAAATTGTGTGTGTGTGTATATGATGCTTAACTATTCAACCATCCATCCCTCTCTGTACCTGCCTCCTCATTTCCCTTTATTAATCCCTTTCCATTTGACCCATTAAAACTCCATCCATTCTTCCATTTTTCCACCCTTTAATCCATCCATTTCCTCCTTTTAAACCTTGCACACATCCCACAAGACCTCCTGATTTTGAGATGCTCTGACCCAGTTGTCTAGACAACAGACATCTGTTGTTTGTTAGTGTAATCGCAGATCCTTGCCCATTTTCCCTGCTTCCAGCACATTGGAGAACTCACTGTTCCCAATACACCAATCAGTCATGACATTACAATGCAAAAACATTCATACCAATAGTATGTAGTTTCTTGTGTTAGAATAGTAAACATTTCTCAAAGATGGCATACCACTACAAACACCACACACAGTAACAGCTGCTCATCCTAGTGGTCAAGGGTGGTGATTTGGGCCTGTTTTAAAGCAACAGGACTTAAGTCTTGAGAACTTCTTGAGTCTTGAGTTAATACTGAACTTCATTTTATACCATAGAATTTTTTAGACTTTTTTTTGTCACTTCTCAGTGTTGCTTTTTTATCATCGAAATATAAGGATATATATGAACCATTTACTTCATTTATTTTTATTCCGGAATTTTATTTTCAATAAATGCATTAATGAGTTTGTTGGCAAAACAGGTTTACAGGAAGCCTAACCATGATTTTTTGCTACAATAAAATAAGTAATCAGATTTATTTATTTTTTTATTTTTTCATGAGCAGAAATGTATGCACATTTAAAATGTAATAGTATTTTCCATTACACAGTGTGTGTGTGTGGGTGTGTGTGAGAGAATATTTATTTTTTTCTGTGCAAATGCCTACATTTTATTGCCCGATGTCACACCACCCCTCCACTCATCTGCTATATTTGTGACTGCTGAGTAAGGGACACGCTACAGGAAGCCAGTGTGGTTACTAAGCTTAGAGTAACATAAGTGTGACTCCTCCCCCTTGTCTTATACATTGTATGTTGTATATTATTTACTGTTTGAATTGTTTTTGAATGAGTCCATGCTTTCATGATTTCTTTTTATGTAAAAATACAACTTTTAAAAATTGTGATCATGGAAACACTCTATTCAATAAAATTGGACAAACATAAAAAAGGATCAAATCAGAATTTAATAACTGATCGGCACTTTAAATTGTGTGTGTAAAATCTCCATCCATCCATCCATCCATCCATCCATCCATCCACCCTCTCTATCAATCACTTTTCACCTGATCTACTTATACTCCTTCTATTTATCCATCATTAATCCATCTATTGGATTGAACTCTGGGGAATTTGGAGGTTGAGTCACCCACTTCAAACTCTTTGCATCCGTGACCCTGTCACTTGTTCACTGGTTGTCTTTCCTTGTAGCTCATTTTCTAGGTAATAATACCCCCTAAGACCTACTGTTTTAGAGACGCTGTTACCCAGAAAACACACTCTGGCCTTTGTCAAAGTGACTCATTAAGCTTTTTTTCCTGCTTCTATCAGTGTTCAGACATGCTGGCCATTGGGCCCCTTTAAGGGTGGGTGAGCCTTTATATATTTTATATATAATATCAATTTTCCACCTTAAATAATTAGTAGTATTTTTTATGAATATTTTAACATGTTTTATTTAATTAAAAATGTAATATTTTTCTTTGTCAGGAGATCTGTCCTGGACTCCACAGAATGAATGTTTAACCCTAATTAACTACTATATTTATCTTATTTTATAATTTAATGTAGCATAAGTGTGATGTAAGTTTGTTGGCAAATGACACTTTCGGTTCGTATTAATTTTAAACCACAGCCAGGTTTCCTGTAATAGAGGAGGCAAAGTGTCATCTTTTCTGTCATGAACAACGACCCAAACCACATCCCCTCCTCGACTTACCAGCTTATATAGACGGAGGAATGAGAGGAAATATGCATTAATACAACATAACCATAATCATCATTGTCTGCAGTCATGTCCTCTCGTTCTATCCTGCTGGTTCTGGTGATATTCACCTGCCTTCAGTTCTTCACAACAGCCAACAGTAAGACAACTTTTAATTTTATTATTATTATTATTATTATTATTATTATTGCCATACTTCTTCTTCTTCTTACTAATAATAGTAGAAGTAATAGTTTTTTGACTCAACATTCCTGGTTTACAATGTTGCTGAAAATACAACTAGGTTGCTGAAAATAACCAGCATTAATGAACCTCTGTGTGTTTATTAGACTCCTCAGGTAAACTACTGAGTGACAGGATGTTGATTTGTTTTTTTCTATATAAGGACTTCCCCAAGAGTTTTAATCCTTTTTATAAAAGAACAATTGTTTTGTTTCATCATTTTATAGTTAAATGTGTAATTTTATATAATTAATGTTAATTAAGTTAGTTCCTTTTCCCATTTATGTTTTTGTAGATACCTACATCAGCTTTTTTTTTCTCTCCTAATAAAAAAAAAAAAAAAAAAAAAAACTGATGCTGGAGATTCCATTCAAAATAATCCGAATTTAGGAAACCTGCATCTTATACTGAATACAAAAGTGTCTAAAATCTTTTTATTAAACATTAAATATTAAAATTAAATGCACAAATGTTTTCTTACAGATGCACATGGACCAAAACAGTGCTGTTTTGATTACCAGTTACAGCAAATCCCTGCACGAATAATTAAAGCTTATAGGGAAACAGAGCGTCAGTGTATATATCCTGGAGTCATGTAAGATTTCACTGCTTGCATAATATATATATATATATGTGTGTGTGTTAATATTTAAAAATGTTAACGTATATTGCTGATATATGGTTGTGTTTAATAAAATCTAACTTTAAATTATCTTGGAGGGTTGGGAGAGTGTGAGAATGTTTCGTTATTTTTTATGTTATATTACAGTTTTGCGCTGATGTAAATCCTCTCTTTCCTCTGCAGCTTTATCCTAAATAAAGGACGACAGGTGTGTGCCGATCCCGGGGTCGAGTGGGTGAAGGAACGCATGGAACAAATTGACCAGCTCAACGTTACAAACCCGACCCAACCTAAAACCACTGTTTAAAACCTTTTTCTATTTATAAGTAATTAATACGCATTGTACAAAAGAGAATTTTATGTAGTCAGAGAGATGGAATATTTCTTATTTATAATTTTTATTTAAAGATGAAATGAGATAAAAATGTTACCAGTATTTACCTAATTTATTCTATGCACTGTATACATCAATAAAATTATGCATAAATCACATTGTTTCAGCTTTTTGTTTTATTAATTACATTTTCCCTTATAAAAGACAATCATGTTAGTTGCATTTAAAAACTTTTGGTACCTACATTAAAATATACTATATGAACAAAAGCGACAGAACCCTAACACTTGTTTTTCCTTCCATCTTCCATCTTTGCGTGTGGTGCTTAACACCTTCTGCTCAGTTATGAAACACCTGAACCTCAAGACAAACATATCTATGACTAATGCCGCATGTCAGTGGAACAGAGTCAAAAAGACATCTTCATAACTGGGCCTCCATCACTCACTTAATCTATGTCTGCTTCATTATTTCCTGAAAAACATGTACAGAGATTTGTCTTGAGAAGTTTGGACTTTTAGCTATGTTTGTGCAGAGGTTCACAACCTGGCTTTTGAAAGCTAATGTTCTGCCACATACTTGTTCAATTCATTAATTAAATCAACTGATTCTAATCACCAATACTCCTCATGCAGATAGATGAGAAATAATTAATGACATCACCTGATTTGTAACTATAATATATGACATGCACTGTATTAACTGATCAGGATGTTTGCTCATTCATTTTCTTAATTTCCCGTATGTAAGGTCACTGGTTTTATGCAAATTATGTTTGACTTGTTGTTGTTTTCATGCAAAAGTAAAATTTTACTCTTTTTTTTTTTTTTTTTTTTTTTACAATCCTAAGACCTGTAGCAGGCATCAAATTTGAAATGATCAAATAATGATTCAGTAATACATGGTTCTCAAAATTTATATTGTATCCCTAAGAATGTATATTAAAATGAAGAGAAAAAATAAAATAGTCACTATAGCAAATACAATGTGTTATATAAACATTGAACACAGACAAGGCTGATCCTGTGTACATGCCCATCTTTGGCAGACTATAATGAATATTAATGCATATGCAAATGCACCGATCATGTGACAAGGTCAAGTGAAGTCAAAAATGTCAAGTATGCTCTATATTCACTTATGTTACTAATTATATACAGTTAGTACACAGTGAACTAAAACAACGTTCCTTCAGCACTAAGGTGCTACATGCAACATAAATTTAGAACATAAATTAACAGAAAACTAACATGCTAACTAAGAAGCATAATTAGCTAGCTAGCTGAGACAAGACAGATTAAAGACAACAAAAAAGTTATCAGTCTAGTCTCTTTTTGTTGAGGAGACGGAAAAAAGCTGGATGTGTGTGAACGAATGCTTTGGTACCTTTTCCAGATGGCAGGAGTGTGAAGAGTGTGTGAGAGGTGTGTCAGATCAGCCACAATGCTGATGACTTTGCGGATGCATCGTGTGGTGTAGATGTCTTTAATAGAGGGGAGAGAGACCCCCATGATCTTTTCTGCTGTCCTCACTATCCGCTGTAGTGTCTTGCACTCCGATATGGCACAATTCCCAAACCAGACAGTGATGCAGCCACTCAGGATGCTCTCGATAGCCCCTCTATAGAAGGTGGTCCTTCCTCACCTTCTGAGGAAGATGAGACACGGTTGGGCTTTCCTGTGCAGAGAGCTGGTGTCTGACCAGATGAGGTTCTTCCCTACTGTAGGTGGACACCCAGGAATTTGATGATGTCGATGATCTCCACAGAGGAGCCGTTGATGCTCAGCGGAGGGTAGTCGCTTCATGTCTCCCTGAAATCAACAACCATTTCCTTTGTCTTGTTGACATTCAGAGATAGGTGTCAAAACAAACAAGATATCAAAAACCCAAACAAGTGAAGATACAGGTGATTTTTACGGGGCTCTGTGTCTGCCATAATGGTTGTTTTAAAGAAAATTATTGAGGTCTCAGGGCACGTGCCATGGAAGGGAGGTTGGGCCTAGTTTTTGTACCATACTAAAAGCAAAGGCAGGGCAAGGCAAAGCAAGTTTCTTTGTATAGCACATGACAGACACAATGGTAATTCAAAGTACTTTACATAAAAGAGAAGAAAACAGTTATAAAAAGAAATATCATGTTGCAGTTAAGGCTGCACAACAAGGCTCAAACAACATAGCTGACTTCGAAATGCAACTGCTAAGAACTGTTCTGCTAGAATGACTTACAACTTAGGACTGCAATTTAAAAAAGAAGGCATCTTGTGTTATTGCTCCATCATTCACTTCTGATGTTCAATTTGCCTATTGTAAGCATCTTCACAGTCATCAGGGGCACCATGACTCATCTGCAGCTACGGAGTTCCATAAACAGCAAGTTGATATGCAGTATGTGTTCTGACTCCTTCCTATCAGAGTAAGTGTTCACTTTTTAGAAGTTTCAGACTAGACAGACTTAATCCCCACACACATCAGTTGAGGCCTTGGGCCCCATGACCCTGTTACCAGTTCAGTACATTTTACCAGTCAGTGGTTAACGTTATTGCTGATCAGTGTATACAACTACAGTATTTACTTATAATTTTTTTTTTTTTTAGTTAAACATTTATTTTAAGTAAATCTTATTTATGATGAAGTTTATAGAGTAAAACAGGTTTACAGGAAGCCTAATGACTCACAGATTTTTGATGCAATAAAGTGACTAAGCAGTTTCTGTTTGATGTGGGTTGTAAGAAGTTATACATGGTACATGTAACATGGTATCTTCCATTACACCCTGTGTAAATAAATTTTTTTTTTATTTTTATACCACCTATTGTAATGGAAGATACATATGTGTAAGCCCTAAAATATTATTGGCCAAACATGCACTTGTCACACCATCCCTTCACTAATCTGTTATGTTTGTGATATTTTTAGTGACCTTCTCACATGTGGAAAATGTATAATAATAAAAAATAAAAATGAAACATACATGTGTCAGCCATACTGTAACTTTAAAACCCCTTAACTAATATTGGATAGGTCTCTGGATGTGTGTTAGGGTATCAGTCACTAAGCCATCATTATCAATTCTGTTAAGTCCTGTAAGTTTTTGAAGTTGGGCCTCACTTGAATTAGATTTGTTTTTCCAGCATGTCCCACAGATGCTAGATTGGATTGAGAATTCGGAGGCTGAGTCAACACCTTAAACTGCCATATTCCTCAAACTAGTCCTGAACAAAATGGCAGGGTGCACTATCCTGCTGAAGGAGGCGATGGCCATCAGGGAACAACCTTCTTTCCATGACGATGTGTAACTTTGTCAGCAACAATATATGTGGTACATTTTAAAGGAGCGTCCACTTTATTTCCATTTTGCATTCTGGTGCCATTATTTTCCTGGGTAAGTGGATCCACATACACCCAGGCATCTAGATGACATAAAATAAAACATGACTCAACATTCAACCGAGCAGACTACCTTATTTGATATGCTTATGTGCCTATTGAGCATTCTAGGAGCTTTTGGCATCTTACCTGTGTCTGCATGGGAACTCTAATCAGTCTTCAGCTATTCAGCTATATACAGTACTGTGTTTTGACTCTGTTTTATAAGAACCAGCATTTATCTTTAAAGCAGTATGGTCTACAGTAGCACTTCTCTGTGGGAATGGAGCAGATGAACAAGCCTTTGCTCCCCACGTGCATCACCCCTGGGTGCCCATGACGCTGTCATTTTTAGATTTGCTCTGACCCAGTCATTCTAGCAATCATAGGTAGACTCTTGCCAATGTCACTCAGATCGTTATGCCTTCATGTTTTTCTTGCCTTTTTTGTTGTGTTTTTTTAACTTCACTGCTGCTATTTTCTGGGCAAATCCGAAACACAAAGCACAGCTAACATTTCTAAAACGGTGATGCCCCTGGGCAGGACATGTGACAGAATTAGCTCATTGTAAAAAGCTTGCTAAAAAAAAAAAAAAAAAAGAAAAATGTAATGCTTTTCTGTAGAATAAAAAAAGATACACAATTTGTACACCACCTCCATCATTTGTTGTCCTCACCTTTGACTACAAAGTACTGGTAATAATTTAAGACTATACTTCCCCCCTTTTAATTATAGTTCCTAACAGTCCAATGAGTATATCACTATGAATACTTAAATACAAACTAAATATATTGTATATGTGCTTGATTCATTTATTTGTTTTGCCTAAGGCAGTAACAATATTAGGTGTGACTTGGGCTGATGTAAACAAACAAACAAACAAACAAAACATATATATGTTTTATATATATATATATATATATATATATATATATATATATATATATATATATATATATATATATATATATATATAAACCATTACAGGTTAATCCTTATATCAACATTCTAAAATCACACAACTGTCCACCCACTATGGTATAACATTACACCATTTTCAATATTGTTATACTAACCCTTTAACTTTATACCACTAATTTTAATACAATTTGTATTTTTTACACACACCCAACCAGAACCACATGCAGTTAAATGGATTTTAAAATTTTCTTGACAAAAGAAATAAATAACACAATAAGAAGCCATATCCATGTAAACACTTTTCCAATTATATTGATCTCCCAGCAAAAATGAGTCTTGATGTGAACAAATTATCATCATTTTGCTTTTCCATGGCAATTTCTTAATAATACATGACCAGACATTCTGTTTTAATACGAGTAGTTTGGGTTCTAAATTGTGTGTTGCAGTAGAAGATGGTTCAGTAATAGAAACGGGGTCTGGGTAAAAAAAAAAAAAAAAAAAAAAAAACATATTAGATTAGATGCACATGACCCTGTAATTATACCTTTATACCAACATAGACTGACAAAAATAATATAAACTGTGTATATTGTATTTCTGAATACTTTACTTACAGTATATGTTATTTTTGCTGGGGCAGTATCAGTAGTATGTTTTTTAGAAATATCCTATAAACATTATATATATATATAATTTACTTATGCTTTGTTTTTGCTGAGGCATTAACAGGTGTGACATGCAAGAAAACAGGTGCTAAACAAGCAAACACACAAAAATGACATATATGTAAACTTTAACAGGTCAATTAACCCTTATATAAACACATGCTAAAATTACACAATTGTCCAACCACTATGGTATAACTTTGTGCAGCTACAGTATGAGTATTGTTATATTAACCCTGTAAACCTGCAAACATATTACTAGTTCAAATTTAACTTTTATCTGTTACACACTCAACTGTACATAGAATTGCATGAAGTTAAGTGGGCTTTAAAACTGTCTTGACCAAAACAAAAAAAAATAAATAAATAAATGTAAAGCCACACTAAATAAGATTAACACCACAAAACATCAACACATTAACATTCTTAAATGTGTGGACCCATCTGCTGGAAGAAGGTGAAACTACACAATATGGGGCATAATGTTTTGTAGTGTTATTTTATGGCAGATGGGCATATCTGGGAGCAGGATAGTGTCACGCCTTTTTCTCCCTCTAGTGTGTCTGTGTGTACATGTTCCACAATATTACTAAATTAAGTTCACTTTGTCTGCCCCGTGTGTTCCCTTTTTTAAGCCAGTCGAACCCGTAGCTCCCTGTCTGTCCACCGCTGTGCTTTTCCATGTTGTGTGTGCGTGATAAACCAGTCGCTCTGTTTACTATTTCTTCACGACTAAGCCGTGTCTGCAGTGCCAGGATGTTTTCCGTTCTCCAGACCGAGGTCAAGGTCAAGGCTAAGAGGTTCTCAGCCTTTTCTGTTCAGACTGTTTTTTTTTGTTAGTTTATTTGTCTTTTTATTTTTGACCTGCACGGCCGCCTGCAGACCCAGCCTGGGGATCCGTTTGTTTTGTTCGTTTAATTTGGGTTCATTTTGTTCAATGCTGTTTCAGAGATAATAAAGACTTGTTTGCAAAACCTGCATTTGCGTCTGCCTCCGAACCCTGCAATCATGACAGATAGGATGTTATATGAGGAAGCTCACACATCTTCATATTTTTTTAATACCATTGCCAGAATAAAGTAATTTGAAGTTAAATTTAAAAACTCCGCCAAAGTTTCAGCACTCCATTCAATCAATCATCAAGCCCACCCCAAGATATATCTGTCACGGGGCGCTAGAGGGCGTGATGGATCCAAGCGCAGAGTTAGACCTGATTTGTGGTAGTGCTTGTGTAGCAGACTGAGCCGGCCGAGTGGATGAAAGAGAAAGTGCCGGTTTAGCTCTGTGCTGTGGCGTGAGCAGAGTCTCACTGGAATGCGGAAGCGCGTGTGAGCGCTCTGTGTGCAGCGTGGACCTGTGAGGAATGCTAAAGCGCCGCGAGTCGGCAAGAGCGTCTTGTGTGTCCTGTGCAGGAATGCGGAAGTGCAAAGAGCCGGTGAGGAACTTGGTGTGCAGCGCGCTTCGCGCAGTGTAGCAGAGACGTGGAGAACCGGCGGGCGAATGGAGACGCCGCACAGGTTGGTGGCTGGTTTTGCAAAACTTTATCGTGGTCGAAGGTGAGCAAGGTTCAGAGCCAGAGAGACAAGAGAAGGTCCGTGATCCGAATTCGTGGTCGTTGAGGCAAATCCAAGGGTCGATAACAAAACTCCGTGAGCGTGAAATCCAAACGTGAGACAGTGGCGTGTTCGAGAAGAAACGAAGCGTGGTCGGTAACAGGTAATCGAGACATGAAACTAACGCTGGAAAATTGGGCTACGAAAGGCACACAATAATCTGGCAACGTGACTGTGGCAGAGCGTGGTTTAAATAGGTAAGGAGGATGATTGCAGATAATGCACAGGTGTGTTGAGAGCGGAAGGTGAGGTGGCAAGAAGCAAGGAGTGGTTGGGAACGTGGAGCAGGAGTGCTTATATGATCATGGCAGAGCTGTAGCTTGACGGGTCGTGACAGTACCCCCCCCCCCTAAGAACGCCACCTGGCGTTCTAGTAGGCGCCTCAGGGTGAAGTCTATGAAAGTCAGCGATTAGGGAGCGGTCCAGGATGAATTTGGCTGGTACCCAACTCCGCTCCTCAGGGCCATAGCCCTCCCAGTCCACCAGGTACTGGAGACCACGACCGCGGCGGCGAGACCTGAGGAGTCTACGGACTGTGAAGGCTTCACCTCCGTCTATGAGTCGAGGGGGGGGAGGGGGTTGGATGGGTGGAGATAGTGGACAGGGGACCAGTCGGCGGATCTGGGAAACGTGAAATGTAGGATTGATTCTGCGCATAGAGAGTGGTAGAGCTAGTCGGACGGAGCATGGATTTATGATCCGGGTGATGGTGAAAGGTCCGATGAATCTTGGTGAAATTTTCTTGGATGTGGTCTTGAGGGGGAGGTCACGTGCAGACAGCATGACCCTTTGGCCGACAAGATATCTAGGGGCTGGTGACCGATGACGATTAGCCTGGCTTTGGAAGGCACTTACGGTGCGCCGTAGTTGGTTGCGGGCACGCTGCCATGTTCTCTTGCAGCGCCGGATAAAGGTTTGGGCTGAGGGGACGGCTACCTCCTCTTCCTGGGTCGGAAAGAGGGGTGGTTGATAGCCCAGGCAACAGTGGAAGGGGGACATGCCTGTGGAGGAGGTAGGAAGCGAGTTGTGGGCGTACTCAACCCAGGGTAAAAAGCGGCTCCAGGAGGATGGATCCCGGGTGGCCATGCATCTTAAAGATTTCTCCAGCTCCTGGTTGACTCGTTCCGTTTGGCCGTTAGTTTGGGGATGGAAACCGGAAGAAAGGCTGGGGTTAGCACCGACGAGGTTGCAAAAGGCTTTCCAGAATTGGGCAGAAAACTGGGGGCCTCTGTCCGAGACGATGTCGACTGGGAGTCCGTGAAGTCGGAAGACATGGTTGATTATCAGTTCAGCCGTTTCCTTCGCAGACGGGAGTTTCGGTAGTGGTATGAAATGGGCAGACTTAGAGAAGCGATCCACAATGGTCAGGATGCAGGTATTGTTTTGGGATGGTGGTAGGCCGGTGACGAAGTCGATGGAGATGTGGGACCAAGGGCGGTGGGGAATGGGGAGCGGTCTAAGGAAGCCCTCTGGAGGGCGGTTGGTGACCTTGTTCCTGACACAGGTGTCACAGGACGCCACAAAGTTCTTCACATCCTCCTTCATCGTGGACCACCAGAAGCGCTGTTGAAGGAGGAAGAGAGTGCGTGCTGCCCCAGGATGGCATGCCAGTCTGGAACTGTGAGCCCAGTCCAACACCTGTGGTCGTACAGAGACTGGAACAAAGAGCTTGTCAGGTGGGACGGTGCTTGGGCCTGGTTCCCGTTCGAGGGTCTGCTGGACAAGCTGCTCCACAGTAAGCCGGGTTATTGCCACAAGACATTGGGGAGGAAGGATAGTCTCCGTTGTGGAAGCGTCCTGGGAAGTGGAAAATTGGCGAGAGAGGGCGTCAGGTTTAGCGTTCTTGGAACCAGGGCGATAAGACAGCGTGAAGCGGAAACGAGAAAAGAATAACGACCACCGTGCCTGGCGTGAGTTGAGTCTTTTTGCCGTTCTTAGGTATTCTAGGTTTTTATGGTCAGTCCACACAAGAAAGGGGTGGTCGGCCCCTTCCAGCCAATGCCTCCATTCTTCTAGGGCCAATTTGACCGCCAACAGTTCACGGTCCCCAATGTTGTAGTTGCGTTCAGGGGGTGTGAGTCTGCGGGAGAAGAAGGAGCATGGGTGAAGTTTGTTGTCCTCTGTGGACCTCTGGGACAGGATGGCCCCCACCCCAGTTTCGGACGCGTCTACTTCCACGACAAACTGGAGAGAGGGGTCGGGAAAGATGAGGATAGGTGCAGTGGTGAAGCGCTGTTTAAGATCCCTGAAAGCTAAGTCTGCCTGGTGGTTCCATTTAAATGAGATCTTGGACGACGTGAGGGTCGTAAGTGGGGCCGCGACCATACTGTAGCTCCGGATGAAACGGCGATAAAAATTGGCGAACCCTAAGAAGCGTTGAAGTTCGCGTCTTGATGATGGTACTGGCCAGTCGGTGACTGCCCTCACCTTGGTGGGGTCCATCTGGATGCCCTCAGGGGAGATGCAATATCCCAAAAAGGATGTGGACGAGCAATGAAACTCGCATTTCTCTGCCTTGACGTAAAGTTTATTTTCAAGTAGCCGTTGCAGGACCTGGCGAACGTGGGATCTGTGTTCCTTGACTGAGCGTGAGAAAATTAAAATATCGTCCAGGTAGGCAAAGACAAAGACATTGAGAAAATCCCTGAGAACATCATTTATGAGAGTCTGAAACACTGCCGGCGCATTGGTTAAGCCAAAAGGAACCACTAGATACTCATAATGGCCGGTGGGTGTGTTGAAGGCAGTCTTCCACTCATCACCCTCCCGTATCCTGACAAGGTGGTAGGCGTTTCTCAGATCCAACTTAGTGAAGACACGGGCGTCCTGGAGAAGTTCGAAGGCTGATGACATCAGAGGAAGGGGGTAGCGGTTCTTGACCGTGATCTCATTTAGCCCTCTGTAATCAATGCAGGGTCTGAGGGACTTGTCCTTCTTTTCCACAAAGAAGAACCCTGCCCCTGCTGGCGAAGAGGATGGGCGGATGATCCCTGCGGCAAGTGACTCCTTTATGTACTGTTCCATGGCCTCTCTCTCAGGGCGAGAGAGGGAGTAAAGTCGCCCCTTGGGGGGAGAGGTGCCGGGAAGAAGGTCAATCGCGCAATCATAAGGGCGGTGTGGAGGTAAAGAGATAGCCCGTGACTTACTGAACACCTGACTTAGGTCATGATAATCTGTGGGAACCCTGGTTAGGTCGGGGATCACCTCTCGTGGCGTAGACAAGGTTTGGCCCATAGGGGCGGAGCGTAGACATGAAGAGAGGCAGGTGGGACTCCAATCCAGGACCCTTCTTTTGACCCAGTCAATGTGTGGGTTATGCAGCCTTAACCAAGGGAGGCCTAAAACAATGGGTGCATGAGCATTATGAACAATTAGGAGCGAAATGAGCTCTGTGTGGTTTCCTGAAAACTGTAGGGTGATGGGGGCAGTACGGTGGGTAATCGGGTTTAATTTGCTGCCATCAAGAGCCTGAACCACGAAGGGTTGATGCAGGGGCGTGAGAGGAATATTGAACTTGGAGGCAGTGCAAGAGGAGATTAAGTTCTGATCGGCCCCGGAGTCGACTAGTGCGTGAGTGACGTGGGATTGGTCGTCATGGGTCAAAGTCACGGAAAAACATGATCGTTGGTCCGGGGAAGAAACAGATGCGGGGCCCCCCTGCATCCCCAGAACTACGGGGGGGCCTGCCCTTTTAGTGGGCAGGAGCGCACAACGTGACCGGTCTGGCCGCAATAGAAGCAGGCGCCGTTATCTCTGCGGCGCTGGCGTTCCTTGGGTGAGATGCGTGTGCGGCCTATCTGCATGGGTTCAGGGGGTGCCTCGGAAGTGTCTAAGGTTGGTGCAGAGGTGCATGGTGTGAAACAAGGCTGCCGTTCAGACCGTCGAATCCGCTTGCGAGCGTCAATACGTGTTGCCAGGTCAATGAGTCCCTGCAGGTCCGAGGGGAGTTCACGAGCTGCAAGCTCGTCTTTCACTGAGTCTGTAAGCCCATGGAGAAAACAGTCAAAAAGAGCTTTCTCGTCCCAGTCACAAGAGGGAGCTAGAGTCCGGAAATCAATGGCATAGTCAGAGACAGAACGTGCTCCCTGACGTAACTGAAGTATTTGGTTAGCTGCCTGATGTCCTGTGAAGGAACGATCAAAAACCCTCCTCATTTCCTCAGTAAAAGTTCTATAAGTGAAGCAACATGAAACTTGAGCATCCCACAGTGCCGTTCCCCACTCTCTCGCCTTTCCAGAGAGGAGAGTGATGATGTAGGCGACCTTAGAGCGCTCTGTGGGAAATGACGTGGCCTGCAGTTCCAGAACGAGCGAGCATTGGGAGAGAAAAGAGCGACATGTGGCTGGATTCCCGTCATAGGTAGGCGGAGCAGGGAGGCGTGGCTCATGGACTGGAGAGAGCACCGGGGGGGGATGTAGCGGAGCGGGTGCAGGAGGTGGCTGATTTTGAATCTGAGTGGAAAGAGACTGCAAGGTTTCGGTGATGGTTTGAAGTGTAGTAGTGATTTGTGTGATTTCCTGCTGATGTGTACCTAAGAGGGTTCCTTGGCTCTCTAATGCCCCCCTCAGGCGAGCAGCCTCTGCTGGATCCATTCCTTTTGGCCAGATTATTCTGTCACGGGGCGCTAGAGGGCGTGATGGATCCAAGCGCAGAGTTAGACCTGATTTGTGGTAGTGCTTGTGTAGCAGACTGAGCCGGCCGAGTGGATGAAAGAGAAAGTGCCGGTTTAGCTCTGTGCTGTGGCGTGAGCAGAGTCTCGCTGGAATGCGGAAGCGCGTGTGAGCGCTCTGTGTGCAGCGTGGACCTGTGAGGAATGCTAAAGCGCCGCGAGTCGGCGAGAGCGTCTTGTGTGTCCTGTGCAGGAATGCGGAAGTGCAAAGAGCCGGTGAGGAACTTGGTGTGCAGCGCGCTTCGCGCAGTGTAGCAGAGACGTGGAGAACCGGCGGGCGAATGGAGACGCCGCACAGGTTGGTGGCTGGTTTTGCAAAACTTTATCGTGGTCGAAGGTGAGCAAGGTTCAGAGCCAGAAGAACAAGAGAAGGTCCGTGATCCGAATTCGTGGTCGTTGAGGCAAATCCAAGGGTCGATAACAAAACTCCGTGAGCGTGAAATCCAAACGTGAGACAGTGGCGTGGTCGAGAAGAAACGAAGCGTGGTCGATAACAGGTAGTCGAGACATGAAACTAACGCTGGAAAATTGGGCTACGAAAGGCACACAATAATCTGGCAACGTGACTGTGGCAGAGCGTGGTTTAAATAGGTAAGGAGGATGATTGCAGATAATGCACAGGTGTGTTGAGAGCGGAAGGTGAGGTGGCAAGAAGCAAGGAGTGGTTGGGAACGTGGAGCAGGAGTGCTTATATGATCATGGCAGAGCTGTAGCTTGACGGGTTGTGACAATATCCCAGACAAAAAAATTAAATAAAATCAAAATGTCTTTCTGCAAAAAAAAAAAAAAAAACCTTGTTGGTGTGAACAAATTATTTTTCATTTTGCTTTTTTTATAGTATTATAAAAACAAAAGGTTTGTGTTAATATTATATATTAACTTACATTCTATGTTGTGTGTCATAGTAGAACCTTCTTCAGTAGTAGAAACGGGTGCTGGTTAAAAACATTTAAGATGATATTGTCCTTGAACATACAATTAGATTTTTATACCAAAATAGACTGAAAGAACACACCTGCCTATACTACAGTACTAACACTTTGTCGCTACAGATTCTACTATATCTAAGTTTATACTACCACATTGACACTATACATATTATAAAAGTAACATTATAACACATGAGATGCCGCATCACTTATACTGTGAAACACATTTTATATTATGTAATATATGCATGTATGCTGTTTAATCAAAAAATGTCCTTTAATGCCCACAAGCCATAGATTCAGAGCAGTCCTGAATACCGTAGGGTCTGAGGCATAATCTGGTGAAGAAGCCCTCATACCTGACCTGTGAGCCATGAGAACCATTTGCAATTGCCACACAGTCACACAGACACACCCATGCCCAAACTAAAATTTACTCACTCTGATTAGATTGAATTAATATAACACTCTCACTCACCCCAAACTACCAACATTATTGATATTTATGATACATTTTAAATAATATAAAGGTTATTGAAAGTTATATTCTAATAAAATTACATAATATTTTATGTAGCCATAACATTTTATTTGATACGTGGGGAAATTTATATTATTTATTGAAATGAAATGAAGGATTAAAATCTTACATGATTCCAGGGATTGTACAATCTTGCCAAGTTGGTCTATACTTAGAAATGAGACATAGAGGTATTTTATCCTTCTGGAATATAAAACAGAATGTTTCTAGTAATGTTGTATCTGTTTTAAATAAAAGGAACAACTGCTCCTACAAAACTCTTTTAAGTTGTTATTGGTTTTCTTAAATTTCTTTAAAAATTATCACAGATTAGTGTATCATGGTGCCTTAATACAGCAAGACAAGTGGTCATGTTCAGCCAAAAAAAAAAGACAGAAGTGCATCTGTTGGAATGATACAGAAACTGCAAAGGTCCAGCATTTCAAGATAGTGGGTGTGAGTGCAACAGATACTTCCTCGATTAGACAGGACACTTAGGACTTCTTTATAATGGGGACAATGAGGTTAACCCTTAGACATAGTAGCACTGGTCAGGAGGAACACTATACAGCCTGCACATCACCTGAGCACTCTGTCAGAAATGCTTTATAGTTCAGCAATCTTCTATGGATTGACTCACTCTGTGCAAAATTGATCACTGCTCACTGGGAGTTGGAGTGGTCTACTTCTTCATCATGTCATTCTGCATAGAAGCATGGCATCTGTTCAGGGCATCTGGGAGGGAGGAATCTCTATCCCAGGCAGATGTTGTTTTCCTATAGTTGTTGTCCTGTAGGCCTGGATACACTGCCATATACACCATCTGTCACCACTGTCTTGGAAGAGGTTAGGCATGCGCAGCATCTGACCTAAATATACAATGTAACACATACCAATCCACTACAATAAATCTGTCCCATTTCCCCAAACTGCTATCATGTTGCAAAAAACCATAATCGCACCTAAGGAAATGAATCTCACAGTGAAATGTGTCTCTGAGACTTTAAATTGAGAAAGGAATGTTGTGAGGGGAATAGCTGGTATGAGAGAAAGGAGAATGAGGAGGAGAGGAGGTGTAATTGTGTAGGATGACTTTCATACACACTAACCCATTCTGTATTCAACAGTATGGCCTCGTGATATAGCTTAATAATATAACCTCCCTAAAGCAAAAAGGGGTTAAGGTCTTTGCTGAAGTGCTCAAAATCACAGCCTGATGGAGCTGGTGCTTGAACTCCTGACCTTGTGAGCTTGAGGGCAAAATGTTACATATTATGTGTTGTGGTGAAACATACACTCTGTATGATGGTGTAAAGATAAATGAGACAAACTTTCACACATGAAACACTTGATTCACACACCCATACACCCACACAGAGAGAGAGGAAGAGAGGGAGAGAAAGAGAGAGAGAGAGAGTTTCTAAGCCTTTATAGCTATAAATTCTGCAAATAGTCTTTATAGTATATGGTATTTTAAGTGACATTTAAAAATATGAGCATGGATTTTCGGAACAACAACCGCAGAAAACACTTTTTCCTTTTTTTGTAAGTGTCACGGCGTGCTCCTGTGATGGGTGTGCACCCAAATCAATATTGTTCCTCGCTCACTTTGAAGCTCACTAGTTAGGCAGCCTCCCCTTCAGATATGCGATGGACCGGGGCAGTGGAACTAGACACGGTTGATGAGCTATCGCTGCTACTAATCCCGGGCTTCTCCCCATGCTATAGAATACAGTGTGGGTAGCTCTGGATTGCTGTGGATTTTTACTATGCGGTGTGAGTGGGACGCGCACGCAACAAAGTGGATGTGCAAGCTAGTGGAGCAATGGAACGCGCCCCAGGGGCCACAAAGAAGCGAGTAAGTCTTTGATCGCCGCGACCAGGACATGCTGGCTCTTCAACGCTTTTATAATGGAGCCGGATTATGGTGACCCTGCCGCCGAAGAGGAAAAGACCGCAAGGAGAGTCACGTCACAGCCCCTGTTCCCAGCCGGGGTAAGCCGCCCACTTGCCGGACATCAGAGAGGACTCCCGTCCGAGGCCGCGCCCACAGAGAGAGAAGGGAGGAACCGGTCCGGCCATCTGCAGAGAGCAGAGTCAGCGCGAGCAGACGAACAGCAGGGCACTTGCACGTGCACTTCATTCCTTTCCCTTTCTCTCTGTCCTCCCTCCTTTAACCCTTTCCTACCCCATTTTTTCCTAAATAAATTACCCTTTTTTCTATAAGACCTCGCCTTATGTCTGCGCTTTATGGTGCCGCCCATGCACATAGGGTCGAACCCGTTAGAATAAGTTGCTCTGGTTAAAAGTGTCTACCAAATGTGTAAATGTAAAGTGGTTTCGTTATGGCTGAAAAGTAGTTTAGTCCCAATCTTTTGAGTTCTTATCATAACTGTTGAGTCTTTCACATTGCTGTGGGAGAATTTTTTTGCCCACTTTTCACAGAATTGTTTTAATTCATCCACACTGAAAGATTTTTACACCATCAATAGTCTGTTTATGGATCTTAATCTGATTTAAGTTTGAACTTTGACTAACCCTAATTTTATATTTTTTAGCCATTTTGAGGTGGACTTGCTGTTGTGTTTCAGATCATTTGTTCTACTGCAAAGCCAAAGGGCACTTGTGTGAGCATTAGGTCACAAACAGATGGCTCGACATTTTCATTCAGGAACATGTTTGCCCAAATATCTTGAGATAATCAATGTGATTTCTGGAAAATGTGAGATCTGTATGTTCTTTTTGGTTAGCAGCAGCTTTCACCCTGAAACTCTCTTATTGATGACATATTTGCCCTCTCTTTTTTTAATTGCTGAATCATAAACACAGACCTTATCTAAAGCAAGTGAGGTCTGCAGGTCTTTGGATATTGTTCTCAGCTCCTGGATGAATCATTATTGTGCCATACGTAATTTGGTATGCTGACCACTCCTGGAATAAATTCACCACTGTTCCAAGTTCTTCCATTTGTGGATAAAGGTTTTCTGGAGTCCCAAAGCATTAGAAATAGCTTGGTAACCCTTTCCAGACTCTTGCATATCAACCACGTGTTTGAAATGTATGTGTGTAAAAAGGTGTGAATTTGTGAGATGTGAGTTTCACACTTCAACTTTCACACATGAAACACTTGCATACACACAGAGAGATAGGGTGGTTTTATGCTTTATTAGAGCCATGTGTGAAGAAAGTCTAAAAAATATCTATTTTACAGAAAGTCTGTCACATTTCTGTCCTGACTTTTCATATTGTAAGTCACATTTGCTAATCATGCATACGACCATTTTGCTAATTTTGTCATCGGTATTATTGCATATGATTTTATGAGCATGAAGGAGCTGCTGTTACACTGTTGCAAAGCATTATATGCTGCTTGCTTGTTCCACCTTCCCCTCTCGACAGTTAAAACTCAGTCCCATCATACACTTGTAATCCATTTATTATCACTTATATGGCAATGGCTTATTCATATACAAAACTTATCTACAGTACATTTAATATTTATCTGCACTACAAGATAATTATGGTGCAAAATACCAGCTTTTTATTTATGTATCTATTTATTCATTTATTTTTCCTTGAGCCTTTAGCCTAAAAGGTTAACTCGCTTAGACCTCAAAGTGTTTCCATTAAAACAACAGTCAGAGGTCATGTCATGTTACTGCATCAAACCACCACTTGAGGGCGTTGTGACAATATGGACTGTAATTGTTCTCTGTTTAATGTCTGGTGTATTGGACTAAGTGTGATGCGCTTTACTAATGATGTACTGATTTGCAAAATGAGTCTTGACAGAGATAAACCAAAGCACTAATTGTGTATGTGTTAGATTTCCAACATTGATTACACATGTTCACTGAGCTTTGTGTAAAAAAGCACAATAAGAAATTCATTTTTTAAAATACCTTTTCTTCTACATGATACATAATATTATTTTATGAAAATAAGAAATAAAAACTAGAAAAGACCAAATAAAAATTTAATGGCAATTGTCATTAATAACAACCTTTAAACTTAAGATGCAATTTGTGCATGAGAATAATAAACATATGAACTATAATTTATTGTATTCATTATATATTCTGATAATAAATTAATATATCCCATGATCAATAAAATAAATCAGTTAAATAATCATCTGGTAAGTTAGTTTAGGTCTTTAATATAGTTTTTATAAAAATAAAAAATAAAAACGCTTTATTTCTCCTTTTTTACAACACACTGTACATGTATGTGATGAAATAAATTAAGATCGGAGAGAGAATTAAACATCATTGTTTGTGTTTTTTTTCAGGCTTGTTGAACATGGAGCTGGTTAATTGTGTTCTTGTGTTCCTGCACCCATTTGACCTTGGGGTCTGCACACACACGGCGGCCATTCACTAGGGTAAAACTGCAGAGGAGAGGCGAGTGTTAAATGGCACTAAAATCAAAAACTCGAAACACTTTCCTATTAAAGTTAGATTCTAATTCATACAACAGTTAGTTACGAGCAAGAAATCTGATAGGCAAGAGCTATTCCACGAGTGCAGATAAAAGGATGATAAAAGTACTGGTACATAAATATATGTATCACTCCATGTCACAGATGTTCTACAGTAATAAGCATTAATTACTGTCAGTCACAGTATGAATGAAAGGGAGAGAGCAGCTGCCTGTGTGTGTTGAACATGAACTAGCTAGGTTCTAACACAAGACAGACTCCCAATTCCCTCTTTAACCCCTGAACACCAAGATCAAGAACGCCACTTGGTTAAGTTTTTAAATTAAGCCTTTATTTGTACATATACATTACAGCACAGTGAAATTCCTTCTTCACATATCCCAGCGTAACTGGGGTCAGAGCGCAGGGTCAGCCATGATACAGCGCCCCTGGAGCAGTTAGGGTTAAGGGCCTTGCTCAAGGGCCCAACAGTGGCAACCTGGTGGAGTCCAATAAGTGGAAATATAAAGAGAAATTTACAATATTTTTTTAAGACTGACGATCACCTTCATGTTTTATTCTCCTGAACTTTAGCCCACATAATACAAGGAATAATTTAAATACACCTTTAATTACACTAAATGTCAGCTTCTTACTCTCTCTCTTGCTAACAGTTAGTAAGTTAGCCACAATGAAGATAAAAAAATAGAGATTTTTATTTGTAGTAACTTATACAATAAATGAATGAATGAATTAATGAATGAATGAGAGTGTGAAAGCTTACATGACTCCAGGTTTTGTACACTGATGCTCTGTTACTTCATAATCTGTAATGATTCCTACAGGAATTTGTGTCTTCTGGTATTTAAAACAGCATCGTTTTGGTCCATTTCCATCTGTAGGAAAGCATTTAGTTCTCTAATTAACTTTTCAATAATTATATATTGATTATTTGTATATAATCTAGTATAAGATGCAAGCTTTTCTAAAGTAATAATTTAAGGGTGACTCTGACACTATTGCAGCTGCATAGGAGTTTCTAGGTTTGTATAAATGCTCTCATTAAGTATATTGAGATTTATATAGTATTAGCTCATTCACAGGAATGTGCACAACTGACACAATACATAAATCTGAACGCCATTACTGATATGATGAAGATGTCACCAAAGAGATGCTTATTTAATATGTATAGAAGGAGCTTCAAGTGTTTCACTAAAATTTTATACACCTTTGAACGGACAAAAAGTCGAAAATGTCTATAATGAAATCTATAATGAAAAAGCATGCCTCCCAACCCACTACTACTACTACTACTACTGTACTACTACTACTACTACTACTACTAATAATAATAATAATAATAATAAGAAGAAGAAGAAGAACGAGTTAAATATGAACTTTATATTACTGTAGGCTGTTGTGAAGAACTGAGCACAAGCAAGGACAAGCAGAACCAGCAGGAGAGAGCGAGAGACCATGGCTTCAGATGATGATGATGATGTTGATGATGATCAGAACAGAACGGTGTGAACAGAATGGTATCAATACTATCACTTGTCACTCTATATATTTTGGTACGAAGAGGGGGGTGGGTATGGTTTGGGTGTCTGTAGGTGCCTAAAAAGTTCCACTTTGACTAAAAGACCAAAAAAAAAAAAAGGAAACTATCATAGGATGGCTGTGGTTTTCATTTACATGAGGAAGAACTTAATGTTTAACACTTGTGGTCAAACTCATCTCGCACTCCTGTATTACAATCATAAAATAAAATAAAGATGAATCAAAGCAGCTTTATTGGAGTAAAGGTTTTTGTTATGTTATACATTTGTACAAATAATTACCACTAATAATTTAGTTGCGGAATAACTAATATGCTGATGAATTTAAAATGTAACCCACTGTAAGGTGTAATGAATGACACTGATAACCTCATTGTAATGCATCTTATCAGGGGATATATTATCAATTGAATGAACAGTCAGTTTCTTAAAGATTTGCTGAAGGCAAGAAAAATGTGCAAGCTTAAAGACCTGAGAGACTTTGACAAGGGTCAGATTGTGATGACTAAATGACTGGGTCTGAGCACTTCTAAAACTGCAGCTCTTGTGGGATGTTCCCACTATGCAGTGATCAGGACCAAAAGTGGTCCAAGAAATGAAAACCAGTCAACTGGTTTCTGTGTCATGGTCACCCAGGGGTCACTGATGCACACACTGAGTGAACGCTGGGCTGTCTGGTCCAATCCCACAGAGAAGTGCTTGTTCTAATAGAACACAGTCAGAAAACACAATGCATCACCGTTGTGTATTGGGCTACATAACTGCAGACAGATCAGCATGGCCATGTTGACTTGTGTCCACCACCAAAAGATCCTACAATAGACATGTGAGCATCAGAAATGAACAACAGACCGATGAAAGAAGGTGGCTTTGTGATACATCGCTGACGTATTATAATTATGTTTTTGAACGTCGTTCTTTGTGTTGCCTGGCCTCTTTGTTAAGGTTGTCCTTCTCTCTGTCTCTCAAGTAGGTTTAAAAGCCTCTACTTTGGAGAGGAGTGCTGATTGGAGGATCGATCTTTGATGTGTGACTTACTGTGTCTCCACTGGACAAGCATTTCCTAAACCTGTGTGCTTTACTCCTGCTTCCTGTATCACCATTGGACAAGCTCACCTGATCATGTGCGCCTTACTCCTGCTTCCTGTTTCGCCATTGGACTAGCAGGTTGGGAAACTGTATTTAAACAACTGCTTGACTTGTTAATTTGTTTTGCTAGCTCATATCTACCTTACTATTTATCGACTTTTGCTGCCCTTTTCGACCTTGATTCTGTTATTCCCCCTTTCTAAGAACATCAATTAGTATACTTTGTAAATATCGCCTTGTACATAATGGTAAATAGGGAGGTGACACCCTTTTTGCGTTCTCCCTTTTTTCCTGTTTATGCCAGTCAGGGAGTTAGGTAAGACCTGTAAAAACATTGTTGCTGACCCCATCATAGATACAATGTTCCTAAATGGCAGTGACATCTTTTAGAAAGATAATATGCCCAGAACCACTGCACTTAATGCATGGGAATATTTGAGGAATATAATGGAGAATTTTAGGTGTTGACTGCTGATTCATGTAGGCCCTACTTACAAGAACTGCTAATGATGGCTTACTGCCAGATATCTTCACAGTATTAGGCAGGTGGTTTTAACATTATGGCTGGCATGTGTATGTTTCATTTTAGATAATTATACATTACATAAAATCATACACTCATCCAAAAGCAAGTTGTTTAGGTGAAGGGCTAGAAGTCGCTACACACACTCGTGTTACTCTAAGCTACATCACCACACCAGCTTTATGCTAAGCACTTAATGGTCACATACAGAGTTAAATATAGAGAATCAATCACCTTCCACTTAAAAACACTGACAATTTACATCCTTTACCGTAAATATGACAGATCAGTGGGCATGTCTAGGCAATAATATTTAAGGAAAAAATATTTATACACACAAGGTGTAATGGAAGATACCATGTTAAGTGTACGATTTAATACAGCTTACAAACCACATCAAACAGAAACTGCTTAGTCACTTTATTGCATCAAAAAGCTATGAGTCATTAGGCTTCCTGTAAACTTGTTTTTTCAACTTTGTCATAAATAAGTTGTACTCAAAATAAACTTTAAAGCGAAAAAAATGTAAAGTAAATTGCAGAGTCATCGCAGAATATGTGATTATCAGTTGCATTCCAAAGTCAACTTTGCTGTTTCTACAGTATGTAGTGCCACACATCATTATTTTGACAAATTCTAATTTGCATATACAGTGGGTAGAGAAAAGCATCCTCCATTAAAAATATTAACATTTTGTTGCTTTTCAGCCTAAAATGAAGACAGACGCATTTTTTGTTTTATCCAGCTTTATTTACTCAATGCAAAGTTTAAAATCCAAGTTAAAGATATAACACCAACATGTCAGAAAAAAAAAAAGAAAGACATAATCACTGTTTTGGAAAAATGAATTCTTAAAAAATGAATTGTAAACTCAATCTCACAAATCCATTTGATCTTCAACTGTAATAAACTGTGGTCACTTTGATTAGCTCAGCATAAAAAGCTGAATAACTTTAATCCCTGGTAGTTCACCTGAAACCAACATCAAGCGTGGCAAGGCACTGTGAAAAGATCTTCAGGATAAAGTTGTATAAGTCAAAGATTTTAAAAGATTTATCACTGCTTAGAAGCACAGTGAAGTCTATACTTAGGAAGTAAATGGTATTTTGTACAACACAGACCCTCCTTGGATCAGGACTTTGCTCCAAACTGGATGAAAGAGTCAGGATGAAACTGGTCAGAGAGGCTAACCAGAGGCCCACAGCAACTCTGAAGCAGTTACTGGAATTCATGAAAAAGAGTGGTCATTGTGTGCATGTGGCAACAATATCACAATCTTTTCACAATTGTGGTTTATATGGGAGGTATGAAAGAAAAAAGACACTTTTCAAAAAATATATTAAAAAAAACTGTTTGAAGATGGAAAAATGTTTTATCTGATAAGACGAAAACTTTAATTATTCGGCCACAAGACTGAATGATATGTCTTTGCAGAAATCCTGTAAAACTTGCCATCAAAATAACACCATTCCTACAGTAATAACACTAAATATTGTCAAATTCCTTAATAAAATCTGCTGCCCTCTGCCAAAAAGCTGTCAATGGGAAGAAGGTTCACCTTCCAACACAACAGTGACCAAAAAATAACCACACAGTGTGTAGCGAATACCAGGGCTCCCATAGAGAGAGCAATTAAGGGATCACAGTGCAGACACTCTCTCCCAGCATGCATGGCGCCATCCTGATAACCTTATCTGGTTCCCGATCTTAAGGGGGACGTCTGTAAAACTAAGAAACTCCACAAGGCCAGATGCTTTAAAGTAGACCCCAAAACCATGGGTGTAAATCGGCGATCCGAGAAACAAAGCAGACAGTTTTACAGATTCACCCTGAGCTGGGGGAAGAACCTAGTACACCTGGACACTCTTTTGACCTCCGGAAGACATGCCTTTCAATGAACAAAGGCATAGGGCATAGACACTATTTTAAACATCTTTAAAGTGTGCCAGTATTTAATTTCTGTGTATATGTTTGATTATTCTGCATAACTTTAAAGGTGTAATCAGAATTTACAAACCCCTTTTATTAGATAAAGGAAGGAGTGAGTGGGTAAAATATGTAATGTTTGATGCCAATCTAAAGCTGACTTTATACCAAGAATGTGAACATGGGAAGTTGGTAGCATCAACCGAGCTCATGCAAAATTACTTTATAAAAGGTATTAAAAACTCCAACCCGGATGGACCCCACATGACAGCCAAAACACCGGGCTAATGTATGCACAAAAGGAGGAACCACGTGAGGCGTGGCTAAGCCTCGCAACCACATCCGATTGGACCAATCACCCATGGGGCGGACTGACCCCGAAGGGACAAAAACCCTAAGGAGAAAGAGTTGGAAAGATGGAAAGATGTTGTAGGTTGCAGTTGTGATGTTAACCTCCCGATTACTTGAACTCTTTAGTCGATAAAGTGACATTATAAATTTTGATTCAGTTAATCAAATTAACCAGATTTGTAAAAAATTCGATACAACTCTGACCCAGAGCTAAACACTACATATTAAATGGTAAAGAATGCATTGGCATTGTGTCCACAGTAAAATGTCTACACTTATTGGTGGACAATGCAACTGTCATTCGTTGTCTTTATTATGTAAACCCTACATATTAATGATGAAGAATGCCGGCAGCCATTCATTGTCATTAATACGTTAAAAACCCTACACAGTGGTTGAAGGAGAAAAAGGCGAGTGTCCGAGACTTAATCCCCATTGAAAATCTGTGGAATGAGTCTACAAACAGTCCATTCAAAATTCAAATTTAAATTTAATTTGTCACATACACAGTCATACACAGTACGAAATGTAGTGAAATGCTTATACGACCGCCAGTGACCTTAAAAAGAGAATTAAAGCTTATAATAAGAAATAAATATAAATAAAAGAAATACCAATAAAAGATAGAAAAATTAAATAAAAAATAAAATTGAACTAGGAAAAATAGAAATATGCTGTACAAAAATAGAAATATACTGTACAAATAGAAATATACTGTACAAGAACATTTAAGAAAAAAAAACTGTAACAGAGAGTACAGCAGGGGGCTCAGAACACAACCCTGGGGGGCTCCAGTGCTGAGAGTGATGGAGGCTGAGACATGTCCGCCCATCCTTACTGCCTGTGGTCTGCCAGTCAGAAAATTGGAGATCCACTGACTCAATAATGAGCTGAGTCCCAGGTGCTCCAGCTTGGTGGTGTGGAGGGAATTATGGTATTAAATGCAGAGCTGTAGTCAAAGAAGAGCATTTTCACATAATTCCCCCTCCGAGCGTCCAGGTGAGTGAGAGATGTATGAAGGAGATGAGAGATTGCGTCATCCGTAGAGCGGTTTGAACGGTAGGCAAATTGTAGTGGGTCCAGTGTGTCTGGTAGTGAAGATAAGATGAAGTCTCTGACCAGGCGTTCTAAGCACTTCATCACTACTGTTGGGAACTTTTTCAGAGACCAGGAGACGTTGGGATATCATTCAAGCAGAAGTTACTCTTTATTGAGAACTCGCCGAGCGTCGCTGTAGTCATCCAAGTCTAACCGAAAACTTAGCTCGGAAGAGTTTATACTTTACAAGAGGGAGGGATACAAAGAGGTGGAGACAATCTAAACATAGCATAGTCTAGTACAGGAGTCAGCCTGGTAACGGAAGTTCCCCAGCCCTGATCTCATCAGCATAACAGTGGCTTTCAAATGCATAGGTGCTAATCTAATCAGCCTGACAGTATCCCCCAAACCTTTACATTCTCATAGAGACAAAAGGCATAGCCTGGCCTTGAGATTAGCATTCACATTGACTTTGGGACCCTACCCAGTGGTCAGGAAGTACATAAAGACAAAAGGTTAATGTCTCTGACACCTGGGGTACAAGACTTGATCTTCTTAGAATGTCACCAACTTTACCTTAAAATGTAAAACCCAATGTACATAACTTGTTCAGTTTATATACTATTACGTTGGAAGCTAGATTTAACATTTTATAAATTTGTAATCCTACACTACTGAGGTGAGGGCTACAGGGCGATAATCATTGAGGGAAGCAGGATGAGGTTTCTTTGGGACAGGAACAATGATGGACTCTTTGAAGCATGTAGGGATCACCGACTGAGATAAAGAGATGTTGAATATCTCAGTGAACACGGGTGATAGCTGGTCTGCGCAGGCTCTAAAGATACGGCCTGAGATGCCGTCTGGTCCTGCTGCTCTCCTGGTGTTCAATTAATCCATAATTGTCCTTAGTCCCTGCCACAGGCTCCTAGAGTTACTCTGTTGGAGTTGTGACTCTAGTCACAAGCGCTGCTTCGCCTCTTTCACCGCCTTCCGGATGCTGTATGACACAGCCTTGTATGGTCCCCCGACGCGAGTCCCGTGTTGTAGGCAGCGGTGCGAGATGGTTTTCCACCCACGGCTTCTGGTTGGAAAACGTTCTAATAGTCTTTTTCTCCATGGTATCATCCGCTAGTTTCCCTAAGAATCCCACAACCGCTTCCGTAAACACGCTGACGTCATCAGAGCTGTTTCTGAACATGTCCCAGTCTGCGTCATCGAGTGCATCTTGTAACGCGGCCACCGATTGGTCCGTCCAGCGCGCGACCTCCCTCTGAACCGGAACTTTCTGTTTCAGCCTTTGTTTGTATTTTGGTATGAGGAAGATGGCGGCGTGGTTGGATTTACCAAAAGATAGACAAGATTGAGCCTTTTAGCCGTCCTTGACCGTAGTGTAACAATGGTCCAGTGTCGTTTCGCCCCTGGTGGGGCAGGTGATATGCTGATAAAAGTTCAGCGCTGCGCGTTTGAGGTTGGCACTATTAAAGTCCCCCGCCACAATAAGCGCAGCGTCCCGGTGTTGTGTCTGGTGCTGTGTAAGTCACCATCAAATTTAACACAACTTGAGTAGTTCTGCAAATAAGAGTGGACAAATATGTTCACATTGGTGTTTTATCTTTAATTTGGATGTTAAACGTTGTTAGTAAGTACAGCTCATTAAAACAATAAATCTGTCTATCTTTTATTCAGGCTGGGATGATTTGTGATTTGTATGTGATTAATGTAATTATTTTATGGGGGGATTCTTTTCTACAGGATACCCACTGAACATACATTCTAACGTGACTAAAAAAATAAATACATTTCAAAAATTGGACAAAAGTATAAAGTGGACTTCATTACTTCATTATTGACTGTAAGCTTCCCATGTCCTGCGGCTTTAAACACGCCCAAATCACCACTCCGTCAGGTGGTAGACAATTATTATTATTTTTTATCTGTGTTTGGGCATTACCATTGTATATGTCTAGATGTGAATGAGCTTTTACTAAAGAAATGATAATGTCTTAAAACAAGACCATTAATATTAACCTGCACAGAGCCAATGTTATAGAAAATTAACCTGTTCTGGCCAATTTAGGTCCAAAAACCAATGCTGTGGCATATTCAATTCAATTCAATTCAATTTTATTTATATAGCGCTTTTAACAATGGTCATTGTCCCAAAGCAGCATCACAAAAAAAATAAATAAATAAATAAAGATTTTTTTATAGAAAAGAAAAGAAAAGAAAATATTTGGAAGTGTGATAATAATGAAATGAATGAATGATGAATGAAATGTCTCTGATGAGCAAGCCAAGGGTGACGGCGACAGTGGCAAGGAAAAACTCCCTGAGATGGCAATAGGAAGAAACCTTGAGAGGAACCAGACTCAACAGGAAACCCATCCTCATCTGGGTGATAACAGATAGAAATAACATCAAGTGTGTTGTGCAGGTGAAAGTTCAATATATCAGAAGTTGTGTAGATTCAGTTCAGCAGTAGGTGCAGAGGGCAGATGGGGTCAGGATCACTGGAAGCACAGGAGCAGGATGTGTAGCTCCAGCCATCATAAAGCAGAATCTAGCTGGAGCAGGTCCTTCTCAAGATGCCTTAGAAACCTCGCAGGGTTGGCCTTTGTCTACTGAAGCTGGCACAATCTCCAGATGTCTCAGGATGGGTAGAAAAATAGAGAAAAAATGGAGAGAATTAGCGTAGTTGCCATTCAGGATAGGTGTACTGGAGTATGAGGTTATGGGATGAGTTACGCGTATGCCAGATTAAAGAGATGAAAGTGAATATTATATTTCATCATATGTTGTGAGGATTTGAGCATCTCCATTATTCAATAATAGTAATAATAACAATTATATTAATGAGATCAGTAAGAGAGAAAAGCCTTGCTTTTTAATCTGAGTACTAAACATGAAATGTTACAGCTCAAAACAGTCTTGAGTTTAGTCTTTCTGCTGCTCCCTGCAAGGGATCGCCACAGTCCAGTCCGCACAACAACTTGGCACAGGTTTTAGGACGGATGACCTTCCTGACACAAAGTGGTTTGAGCACAGGCTGGGAATCGAACCCGGGCCTTCCGCATGGCAGGCGAAACACCTACCACTGAGCCACCAGTGCCCTTTATGGCTCATGACAAATATAAAGTTTTTTTTTTTTTTCTGAATATTTATGTGTGATGTTTATCATAAAGGTAAGACACAGTCAGTGGCACATATGAGTAATGAGTAGGAACTTTCAGAACTGAAACACATGACAGTCCAAACCCACACATGTGCGCGCGCACACACACACACACACAGATTTAAAAAATGTGTGAACTTTCCTTATGAGCATATATAACATTTAATATGAGTAGGACATTTCAGAGCTATGACCCATATCTGTGATCTGCAAAAGAACTGTAGTATAGTGTAGTACAACTGGCTTACACCTGTAGCATATTGTATAAAAACTGCAGTACACCTCGAGTATGGTTAAGTCTAACTGCAGTACACTTGTAGGTACATTGTATTACAACTGAAATACAGTATAGTGTACTTTGTTGAAAGACAGAAAGAAAGAAAGAAAGAAAGAATATTGTAATTGTGACTAAATGTGTTTCATAACATCTTACACAACAATCACATTCTTATTGAAAATCGCATTGTCCATTTTTTTCATTTGGTTCATATGAAATTTGGTTCATATATCTGTAATAAAACAACCATTGATTTTAAATTCAGATAGACATATGCAGGTGATATATGTGGGATTTTTTTTTTCGATCAGCTAAATGGGACTTTACTTACATTTAGCAGACGTTCTTATCCAGAGCGACTTACATTTTTTTTTCATTATACATCTGAGCAGTTAAGGGCCTTGCTCAAGGGCCCCACAGTGGCGACTTGGTGGTTGTGGGGTTTGAACCTGGGATCTTCCGAACCGTAGTCCAATGCCTTAACCACTGAGCTACCCCTGGCCCTTACTTAAACAAATTGAGATGCGTGATTGTGTGACTCATTTCATGAATGATAAATGAATGTCTCCATATCTCAGTAATTACAAGTTTGTCGAGGTTTATGTTTTAATATTTGATCAAAAGATGGTGAGAGTGAAGCAAATGTTAGACATTATTGTTTAATGCAGAAGATCCAGTCCTTATTAATTCTGTGCATGTAAGAATAAAGCATATATTTACTTTAAATAAAAAAAGGAAACAGAATTAATCTCTTGGTGTTTGTGTGTGTGTTTTTTTTTTTTTTGTGTGTGCAAATACTAAAACACAACTATGTCCAATCATTGCTTTGGTGAATATTAACATTTGTGAAGGTAGTCTAACAAATAAACAATGGAGATGGAGCTCAGTCAAGCCTCATTAAGGCACATTACACTTTGCCAAATACACCAGGCATTAAACAACTACAATTCATAACGTCACGCCCTTAAGTTGTGGTTTCATGCAGTGACGATGACTATGACCTCTGACTCTGTGGCTTTGATTAAAAAGAATTGTGCCCTCAGCAAGTCAGCTTTCCAAACAGGAGAGCTTACAGTTAAAGAGTTTCAATAAATTAAATAATCAATCAAATCAGGTTTTTTTTTACATAATAAATACCCTGTAATGGATATGCATTATAATTTAAATTGTGAATAAACAAGCTATTACCATAGAACCAGTAATGTATGTAAATGAGCATATGGCCGTAGGAGTGGGAATGAGCATCACATGTAGACAGAGAGGGTTCATCTAATGAACATCCTGCTGCAGAAATGTCATCCATGACATTATTTCTTAAATGGTATAACATAACATAACAATTCCCTGTGGTATTTTTCTGTACAAAAAGCCACTGTCACCATTTAGTGTGCAAACTGTATAACAAAGCTCGGGTAAAATGCAAGCTAAAGAGTGTTCTAGTTAGACGGGATCTTGTAAAATTGCTGGTGAATGATGGTGTAAGAGTGATTGACATTTACTTAAAGCACAGTACATTAATAAATGTACTGTCCAAGACATCATAAAAACCCTGTGGAATAGCACTGGACCAACATCAAGTGAAACACAATTTACAGCAAACTAGTCATTATTGATGAAGGGGGTAAAACAAAATGAACCAAACATCCTGATCAGTCATACATGTACAGTGTTGGCCAAAACCATGTACATACATGTACAGTAATAGCACTTAACCAGAGTTAAGTGCTATTACTGTAGGAGCCCCCATAATCAACAGGGGGCCAATCAGGAGCCTAGACAAAACACCATTTCCGTTTGCGCTTTGTAGAAATGCGATGGGTCTCATCTGACACCACCGTCGCTGTTTACAGGGTCTGTGTCGTCAGAGTTTTGTACAGTATGTAGCAGAAGTGAACTCCGCAGTACATTCAGTCACCTCTGTTCATTAACATTATGTGTGGGTAACTGTGTGTGTATGTACACGCATGTAAAAGTTCAGTACACAACATTAACACAGTCACTGGTTTACTGTATGTACGGCCACCATGGCACAAAATACCCTCATAAACAAAGCTGATGTTTAATCAAGGAGACTGCACCCAGCGATGACATCATCCACACAAGGTGACATCAAGGCCGGTTCTACAGGGGGGCAAGAGGGGTCAAAGCCCCCTCAAATAAATGTCTTGTCCCCTCAAATAAAAATTTTCAAATGTTGAGAAACCAAATGAGTCAAGCCTACCGTAGTGTCGTGTCGGATTTCAGCGGTCACGGAGTGGAAAGACTTTGAAGCAGTTGCAGCGTTTTTTTCAATTACAAGCACGGCGATGAGTCCACGTCCGCTGAATTTGACAGACCGAAGACAAATTACCCCTACGTAAAGCCCCGTCCCACACTCTAGTTCATGGATGAATTGGCCAAATATTTCCAAAGGGAAATAGGAGACTGTTGTTGTAGAGTGGATTGGAGAGAAGAGAGCTGTTCATTTACTAGTTAAAGTGTGTTAAGTCTTACTTTAGGTTAAATGTTTTTGAGAATTAGACCATCCAGCTAAGATAAATGTTATGTCGTTGATTGATAAAATCTGGATTAAGGATATTTTATTTTATTTTGTTTTATTTATTTAATAGTTTCCCCCCTGAGGGATTGCCACCTTATTGTGGTCAGGGGGTTCGCCTGCCTCAGTGACCTTAAGAGCTATACCAGCAGGAGCTTAGTCTTCAAGTGGGACACCCAAGTTGGACAGGTCTGAAGGTAGAGGCCTGACAAAGTGTAATACACTTCTCCAGGCTTTGGACGCAGCTAATAACACAATTCAGCAAGGATAATACTGTTACTATAAGCACAGGGGGAAAAACAGTGCTCGAACATGATGTGTACACATGATGCCCCCTTCACATTTCTCACTGCCCCCCCATATGGTCTGGTCTAGAACCGGCCCTGGGTGACATTACAACAAACAAAATCTCAGTTTCCCCTGTCCACCCAACCACACTGAACATAGAGTTTTGGAATGGAGTTTTCCAAAAACATTGGAAATGTTTTGAATTATTGTGAAATTGTGAATTATTGTAATTGAAGTAATTTCTGCTGCAAATTTCAGTACAGAATCTTCAGGAAGCTATGGATTAGATTGAGCGAGTAACACCAGAGTACTGAAGACGTCTTTGGACTCAGCTTCAGCCTGAAATATCTGTGCTTTGAGTTGGTGCTTTTTCATTTGGGATTGTGGGTAATTGTCTCCCCTGCTGGGTCTTAGTGCGTCTCTTTCACTGATATAATCAACATCTGTGCATGCGTGTACTGTTTACTATAACACTGTGACCACGTGTGTGCACGTAAAAACATATTTTATTTTATGTCTGTACGCGCATGTGTGTATAGAGCACGTGTAAAGCAAAATAACCTCTCACTAGAGAGGTTAAAGATCCATTTTCTCTCTCTGTATCAGCCTGCTCTTTCACCTTCTTCAGACCCCTCCTACTTTCACCTTCACACACACACACACACACTCTCTTTCTCTCTGCTCTACACAGAAACTCTGCTCTGTTGTGATTCTTTTTAAAGGTAAAGTCCAGGTTAATTTGTTTTATTTTCACTTTACAGCAGTGATTCTGTTAGTGTGTCGCTCAATCGAGTGTTATTAGAGAGATTTCTCCTTTAATTTTCGGATATATCAGCGTTTTTGCTGTGCATGCGTGTGTGTGTGAAAAGAGTGGAGGAAGGGTAACTGTGTAAGAAGGGAAGGGGACTTCCTGCTGAGGGACTTAATGCTCAAATACAGAGATGAATATAGAGAACCAATTACCTCCCACCTGAAAGCCATCACAAATATAGCAGATCAGTGGAGGTGTGGTGTGACAAGGGCATGTCTGAGCAATAATCTTTAAGGGCTGACACACAGTATATACACTAAAAGTGTAATGGAAGAATTGTATCATTTATAGCTTCTTACAAACCACATCAAACAGAAACTGCTTACTCACTTTATTGCATCAAAAAAATGTAAGTCATTAAACTTCCTATAAACCTGTCTTGTCAACTTCCTTAATAGTAAGTTTTGCTCAAAAAATAAATGTAAAGTAAATAGTTGTATACACTGATCAGCTATGACGCTACAGGCTAACAGGGTTATGGGGCCCGAGGCGCACTGATGTGTGTGAAGAGTAAAGGTAAGTCTGTCTGATCAGATCACACTGAAGAGCTTCTGTAGAACAATCTGCTGCAAAAGGGAATACTGGCCCTGATAGGAAGGAGTCAGAACACACGCTGCATGGTAGAAATACCAACAATTAGCACTTGAACATAAAAATAGAGCAATAAATTAAGGGGACTTTTTTTCAAATTGCAGTCCCAAGCCATCGTAGAAGATTTGTTCATATCAGTTGCATCCTAAAGTCAACTTTGTTGTTTCCATGTGGTGCCACACACCGTAATTTTATCTTCTTTTTTTAAAGTTAGGTGTATGTAGAGGTAAAATGCATATACAGTGGGTATAGAAAAGTTTCACTAGTTAGTCACATTTTGTTGCTTTTCAGCTTAAAATGAAAGACACCGTTTTGTTTTATCTAGCTGTATTTGATCAGTCCAACTTTTAACAGGCAGGTATAAGATATACAGTAACACCAACATTTCTGGAAAAAAAAATAGAATAAAAAACAGAAGCACTGATTTGGAAAAGAATTAAATCATGGGAATATTCTCAATGACATACAAAGCCATTTGACTTTCAACTGTGATCAGCTGTGGTCATTTTGATTAGCTCAGCATAAAAAGCTGGAGCATGTCAATCCCTGGTAGTACAATTGAAGCAAACATCAACTAAGGGTGGTAAGGCAATGTCCAAAGATCTCTGTGATAAAGTAGTAAAGTAAAACAATTCCAAAGCTTTATCACTGCCTAAAAGCACAGTAAAGTCTATACTTAAGAAACAGAAGGTATTTGGTGGAACACCGACCCTCCCTGTATCATGATGCCGCTTCAACCTGGATGAAAGAACCAGGAGGACACTGCACAGAGAATCTGATAGAGACCTCCAGCAACTCTAACGCAGTTGCAGGAATTAATGACATAGAGTGGTCATTGTGTGCAGGTGACATTAATATCACAAATTCTTCACAAATAGAGCTTGTCTGTGAGGTTTGCAAGAATAAAAGACACTCCTCAAGAAAAAAAAAGAAAAAAAAACACGAAAATGCAGTTCGAAGATTTTGAGGCCATATTGAAAATCATTGTTAATGTCAGATGAGACGGAATTTTAATTAACACTGAATGATGTGTCAAGCAGAAACCCAATACAGATCAGCACCTAAATAACACCATTCCTAAAGTCTGCAGCAGGGACTGGAGCACTGGTTAGTACAGGAGGAAAATTATAAAAAAAAAAATACTGAGGAAAATTTGTTGCCCTCTGCCAGAAAGTTGTCAATGAAAAGAAGAATTACAAGTTTTAAAACGGAGTTTTCTGTTAAAATATTAAATAAATAAATGAATAAATTATTAAATACGTGACTGTGGCTAAACCAGATTTCAGAACATATTACTCCACATTCTAATTGCACATCACATCCTCCTGTTTGCTTCATTTGGTTTACAGTATATCTCCAAAATACAATACTCAATATTCACTGTAAATTTTTAAATAAGCAAAATGGGATTTTGTATTTTATGATTTGACCACAAGATGGCACGTGTTAAACATGTTGCACAGAAATGATGTGCAGAAAATCTCTCTCTCTCTCTCTATGCATATATAAATAGAAATGTTTAACAGTTAGTGTATAAATTCAGAGTGAAGAAAAGGGCTCGGAATATCACTTTGGACCCCTCACACCCAAGCCATTTTCTCTTTGAACTTTCGCCATTGGGTCGATGCTACAGAGCACCGAACGTTTTTTCCCCAGGCAAAAGTTACCTCATGAACAGCTAAACATTCTTCTCACTGTCAATGAATATATCTATAGTATACCACTTTGCAATATACTGTGCAATGCCATAAGTTTTGTAACTTATTTAAAAGTATCTCACACCGTACTCTATTTGATGTTAACCTTTTCCTTAGAAAAAAAAAAAAAACATCCTACTCCATTTGTTTCACACTTTTTTTGTGTGTCGTGCTGGATTTTCTTGTCATTTGTTTTGTTCTGGAAGCTCTGTCACTAAAACTATTTTTTTTTTACGTGCAAGCGTACTTGGCAATAAAACTCTTTCTGATTCTGATAAGGTTTTTCCCTGAATTCAGTAATTTTAAAGGCTGTCTGCAGTGTGTATAAAGGAATGATGAAATCATTTTACATTTAAAAAAAAAAAGAAACACAAAATTAAAAGAAAAAAAGAGTAAAGAATACATGAAGAAAACAAGTCAAACACAATTTTCAGCAAAATGGTCACTATTATTGGAGGGAAAAAAATCAATGAAATAAACATCCTGATCAGTCATACATGTGTGTCATGATTTGGATGTGGATTTAGAGGACGCAAAACGCAGGAATGGTGAATATATAGTCTTTCGTTTATTATTTTAGAAAGTCTTTTTTCGTTCAACAAAAAAAACACACAAAATATAATCAAAGTAACTAAACGGGCTTCTTCCGAGCCTCCTCAGGCTGGGTCTGCAGGCGGCCGAACGCTTAAACACAGAAGATTAGTTCCCAACAAAAAGAGACATACGCAAGGGCTTCCCAGCCCGCTGTCTGGCGTTTCGAACTTGAACTTGATGACACACTAGGGGGGGACAAAGCTGCGTCTCAGTAGTCCGGAGACCCAGATCTTAATCCCCCAGACTGTGGAGGTGCAGACGTGACAATGTGTTTCAACATATATGATATGTTTAATTTTCTCCCTGTGCACCGATCGGGCGTGTCATGTTGTGGCTGTCGGCGTGTTCGTGGCATAACTGCAGAGGCAAGAGGTCTTTTTATTGATATATTAAGGAAAACCAACAAAAACAATGCTCTTTTCCTAGAGCCCTCCGAGAACTTTAATATATCATCTTTATGTTAAATTAAGAAACAACCACCATCAAAATAACAATAACAAATGCTACACATTGAACTGAACTAAAACAGGCTATTTATAATAATTACTCTAATTAGCCACCTCGTCTCAGGTGCGTGCGTGTTTTTTTAAGCACAAAAAATATTAAAAACTAGTGAATTTTAAAGCAAACTCTGCATGTCTGTGGCAAATTTCTGTACAGAATCTTCAGGCAGTAACCTGTGGGGTTTTAGCCTTAAATATTTTTGCTTTAAATTGTGGTTGTTTCATAACAAAGCATCAAACATGCATACAGTAGAGAGTTACAGAGAGGAAGTTTACCACACGCAAGGATGAAAGACACGCACGCAGAGACATCAAGAGGGGCCCTGGGTATGAAAGAAAAGAAAAAAAAAAACAGTCTAGGTTTCTGGCCTATTTCAAAAAAGAAACATCAAGGGAAACTGACTAGCTATTCAAGTTAGGGTTCTTTTGCTCTTTCAGTTCAACTGAAGTAAGCTTTCAGGCCCGTAGCCGGGGGGGGGGGGGGGGGTTCGGGTGGTTCGAACAACCCACCCCCACTGCCAAAGGTCCAGAATTTTTTGTTATTATGATTTTTATTATTATTATTATTATTATTGAGACAGATTTAAATTGTTGGGCATTATTTAAAATAACAATTTATTACAAAACAATTTGCAAAAAAAAAAAACGCGACATGTGACAAGTCTGCGCAGCAACTGACGTTTTTTAAAATCTGTGAGGCGGCATCCAGCGGTGTATAATATGGGTCAAAAAGAGCAGGAGAGACGGGAGAGAAAGCAGGCAGCAGCGTCAATATCGCAGAATATTGAACATATGTTCAAAAAGACTGCCAAACAGAGTAAGTCTGTTACTACCTCAAGATCAAATTGCTAACGCTAGTTAAGTGGTAGCTAATCGTCAACCCCACATCACACACAGAATAGTTCTCTTGTGCCTTTTCTTGAGCAGTCTGAATGGCTATGACAAGTCTGTAACATCTTAAATAAACATTAACAGACAGGAGCCTATCTGATGGATCTGTGAATTTATTATGTTAAATAATGTTAATCTATCAAAAAAAAAAGAAAAGAAAAGAAAGAACGACGAGTTCAATGCGTAAACAAACCTGCTTGACCATGCATAAGATTAGGATTTATTAACATTTTATTTTGAATTAATAAATTATTATATTAAATTAGTAAATTTATTAAATTATTCTATTAACCATAGGCGATGCTGTCTAGTGTCTATACGCGGTGTAGACAGCATTCGAATAAAGTTTATCATGAATAATTGTTACATAAAACATAAAATAAAATAAGCCCACAAAAAATAATTTTTATTCATCCCACAGTCTTGTAAGTACATTAACTGATTGTTTTTTTCCCGTAATATTTGTATATTATTATTATTAGATCATTATTGGTAATATTTTTCAAAAGCATGCACATTATAATACCAGCAGACAAGCTAATCCAGCACATGTCACCAACTTGCGGTATTTAAACCTCAAAATGAAATACAAAATGAGTAAATACTCCAATACAAAATACTGAGAAAAAAGGTCCACTTTTTTTTAAAAAAAAGAACCCCCCCTAGCACTAGGCTGGCTACGGGCCTGGCTTTACTGGCATAATGATAAAAAGAACCAGTATTAACAAAGTGCACTGACTTAAGCAATCTCTCTCTCTCTCTCTCTCTCTCTCACTCACTCACTCGTATGTATGAGATAATACAGAATTATTAAAACAACACTCACTCACATGCCATGTACTGTACTATAGTTCTCCCTGTGGACAAATCAGGTGATGTCACTAATTAGTTCTCTTTTATCTGGATAAAGAACTGTGGTAATTAGAATCAGCAAATTAAGTTCATGGATGGAACAAATACTACGTACACCACTCCACAAACATGCCTAAAACTTGGTAATTATCAAGAGAATTGTACACGTCTGTACATCCACATAATGAGAATGAGAAGCAGTTTAAATGCAACCGACACTGTTGTCTTTTTAATGTAAAATTTTAAATGTTAAAAATGTTTATTGTTTAAAAAAACTGAAACAATGTGATTTATGCGTAAAAATATTTATTTATCTACTCAGCTTATAGTACAAATTAGTTAAATGCTGGTAAGCATTTTATCTATTTTTTTAAGATAAACTATAAACATAAAATATTCCTACTCTCTGACTACATATAATAATTTTTTGTAAAATAAGTATGAATTACTAGTTAATGGAAAAAAAGGATTTAAACAGTGGTTTTAGGTCGGGTCTTGTTTTTAACCTTGAGCTGGTCAATTTTTTTCATGCGTTCCTTCACCCACTCGACCCTGGGGTCGGCACACACCTGGTATCCTTTCTTCAGGATAAAGCTGCAGAGAAGAGAGAAATACAAATCTACAAATTTACATCTGTGTAAAACTGTAATGAAATTAAACATTCTCACATTCTTCCAGCCCATTTTTCCAAGATTATTCAAAAATAGCGTTTATTAAACATAAACATATATCAATAATAGACAATTGTTAAATATTAACAGATATACATTTTTACAAAGCAAGCAGTAAAATCTTACATGACTCCAGGTTTTGGACATTGATGCTCTGTTTTGGTATAAGATATGATGTTTTGTTTAGGGTTTGGATTCTTCAGGTAATCAAAACAGCATTTTTCTGGTCCATGTCCATCTGTAGTAAACAATTCATGCATTAATTTCTGTGATTAAATATTCGATTAAAAAAAGATTTTAGACATTTTTAGATTCAGTATGAGATGAAAGTTTTTGTATTATATTATGTTTGAGTTGTGTTTGTTAAGTTGTTGATTAATTTTCTATAACAGGAGGTCTGACAGTAGTACAGTTGCTCAACAGAGATTTATGTAAAAGCACATGGAAGGAATCACCAATTCCAGTGTTTAGTTTTGTTAAAAGTGAGAAAAGGAACTAAATCAACATTAAATATAAGTAAAAAATATGAAACATAAGAATTGTTATTTTATAAAAAGGAATAAAACACTTGGGTAAATGTTGATAAATGAAAATAATCCACATCCTGTCACTCAGGATTTTACTTGAAGAGTGTAATAAACTCTTAGTCAAAAATTACTACTACTACTACTACTAATAATAATAATAGTAATAAGGAGAAGAAAAGGAAGAAAAAATAAATAAATATTAACGGTGTGAACATTATCTTACTGTTGGACATTGTGAAGCACTGAAGGCAGACGAGAATCACCAGGACCAGCAGAAGAGAACGAGACGACATGACTGTAGATGATGATGATGATGATGGTTGCGATGTATTAATGCATATTTCATCTCATTCTTCAATATATATAAGCTAAAAGGAGGAGGGGGAATGTGGTTTAGGTTGTTGAACATGGCAGAGAAGATGACACTTTGCTTTCTCAGTCACAGGAAACCCGGCTGTGGTTTTCTGTGTAAGAACTGAATGTCTAGCAATTTACAGTCAAACTCATCTCACCCTCCGGTATTACATTATATAACAAAATAAAAACAAAAAAGCAGTTAATTAGAGTTAAATGTTCATTCTGTGGAGTCCAGCTTAGATATTATATATCTCCTGCCAAAGCACATTTTTACTTTTTTATTAAATATAACGTTTAAAAATATTTGCAACAAACACCAATAATAATTAAGATGAAAAATTTTAATCAATTTACTTCTGACCAAAGGTCAGCATGTCAGTTTTATCTTACAGAAAAGACAATGTAGCACAAACTAATGAAAAAAAAAAAATCAGTGCTGGCTGCAAAATAAAGATATCAGAACAAGAATTGTGTTACAGACTCCAACCTATGGGCTTTATCAGGCAAACAATTCAAGGTTCTTGATCCAGCCTGCAAATTCCCTGGATCTCAATCCAGTCAAGTATTCAGACGATGCACGACACTGTGAAAAAGTCCTAATTTTACAGAAATAACTTACAAAAAAAACCTACATACAAATCTTATGTCAAATAATGTCTTTAAATTAAGTCAACTGTTATTTTAACTATACTTCAATACTTTTTTCTCATTTTTAACAGTAAAAATATCATATTATTTTTACAGTTTTTTTTCTTTTTTCGTAAATTACGTACAACTTTATATAAAATTACAGTAATAAATTGTAAATAAATATGAAACTCATTAGATAAAGGTTAATGTCCATACTAAAAATTTAATGTTTTTCCTTGTAATTTGGCGGTAAATCATGTTAATTTTATAATACTTTGACATTCAAGATCTAGATGCAAGTTCAGCATTTTTAAGACTTTTTAAAAGATTATCCACAGGAAGAGGCACGGGTAAGGCAGCGGAAGCCCCTCACTTTCATGCAGGCTAGAAATGTTTTGATGACATTTGTTCTGAAATATCACCATGGCAATCCAGCCATCAGCTATCTTAATATAGGTCTGCATATTCTGACAAAAGGATAATGTGTTTACTGTGCAGCTGTTTTAAAGCAGTGCAGGTTGTGGGATTTTTTTTGTTGATTGGGTTCCAGTCCTCAATTTGGTGACTGCAATGAAACTTTTTAGCATCTAACGATTAGTGAGTTAAGCGGGGGGTGAAATGTCTGGGAAGTTACATTTTGATGTTTTGATTGTATGAGGGGAACTATAGTGTTACTTTTGTAAAAAAAAAAAACGTTAGCGAAAACTCCATGCTGTGCACTCTCCGTGTTTACTGTCATAGCCAATCAAAAGCTGGAGGAGGCAACATTATAATTCTAATCTTGTTTCTGATTGGCTGAACAGCAGCTTGAGGCGGAGTAATTCTATTTACCGCTTTCTGATCGGCGCATTTAAATGAACGCACGAGTGAATTTATTGCTCAGGTATCAGACACAGATGTAACGTGATATGAACCAGCCGTCCTTCAAATGTTTAGCGCGCAGAGGTGTAAATTGAGAGGAGTGAAGACATGTTGATGAGCTACAGCTGAGTCTCTGAGGGAGGAGTAGACTGGTGATTCTAAAATGTCATTGTGTTTCAGTGGGAGAGAAAATACCTGCAAGCTCAAGAGATAATGACGGCAAGAGATTTTATTGTCATTTTAATTCTTATGTTTGCTGCAATAAACAATGCTCATTTATTACTTATTTTATTAATACTGCCACATTCGTCCATCACAAATCTCAGGCGAGTCTCAGGTACCGTTAACATTACTCTGCCATGTCACTGCTGAGAAGCGGCAGGAATTCACTTACAGTACACCTACAGTACAAAGGTAAAGGAGTCAGATGGACAGGAAAGGGTTAGCGAGCTCTTTAAGAGCATGCACATTAAGAATTGAGAGAGGGAGAGAAAGTCGGTGTGTGTACTGTACTCTGAAACCTAACTGCAGTATGAGTATTCGTATAAGTGTATATATTATATATATATATATACATATATATATATATATATATATATATATATATATATATATACATACACACACACATGTATATACATTTATTAATAATGTATCTCACAAAAGTGAGTCATTCCACAGGATACAGTGAAGCTTAATATTGTGCTAAATGTTTAGTATTGTAATGTTATGGCTGATTAGTGTATTAGCAACTGAACAGTGCTGGAAGCAGGAGAAATGGGCAAGATTAGACAAGCCAAGACTAGTTGTCTAGATAACTCGGTTAGATCATCTCTAAAATAGCGGGTTTTGGATAGATGGGTGGAGTTTTAATGGGTCAGATGAAAAGGGATTAATAGCGGAAAATGAGGAGGCAGGTACAGAGAGATAGATGAATGGATTGATGGATGGTTGGTTTATTGGATAAGCATCTCTCACACACACAATTTACTATGCTGATCATTAACTAAACACTGATCTGATCCTTTTTAATATTTGCCTAACTTAATTAACCACAAGGTTTCCATTATCACACTTTATAAAAATCTCTCACACTATTACTATTACTCTATAAGCATAGTTACCACTCTGGCTTTCTACTGAAAGACTTAATGTTCACATACAGAGTTAAATTTAGAGAACCAATCACTTTTTACATAACAGCCCTGACAATTTACATTCTTTACCGTATCTCTTACTCAGCAGTTACACATACCGTATAGCAGATCACTGAAGGCGTGATGTGAAAAGGGGCAAAAATTTGACACATCTAGGCGAGAACCAAAAATCAGTGGTTCTTGAAGAGTCCAGTACAAGGAGTCAGTCTTTCCACTTCTCAATACTTTAAAATGCGACCAAACCTTAAACAAATTACAATAATAAACAGGTGATTTAAAACGATCCAATTTTTTGGGGTCCATCCAAAACAAGGACTTGTCTAGGCCCAACCCTTCATATTGCCTTAAAATAACAGCAGCAGCCAGGCTCCAATTTTCATTTATAGACGTGTTGATAAACCTTTGTGCAAAATTAATCCTAAAAGTGCCGCTCTACTCTGTAAATGAATCAAGCCTTGCCCCCCTTCATCTTTGGATAAAAACAATACACTTTGTGGGACACAGTGCAGATTGTCCCAAAAGAAGTTAACAAGAATGGATTGGACTTTTTTTAAAATAAGTGGTGGGGGATCAATGCAATTTAGCCAATGCCAAAGAGTGGATGCTGCTAGATTATTGATAATTAAAACCCGTCCTCTATATGACATGTAAGAGATTAAAAACTTCCACTTATTCAGACGACCTACAATCTTTTCTTCTACACCTTCAAAATTTTTTCTAACAGTTAAATCATCCCCTAGGTAAAACACCAAGGTATTTAAACCCAGTTTTACTCCATTTTAACCCCCCAGGAAGAGTAGGGTGACCATTTGTCCATTTACCAAATAAAAAAGCCTCGCTCTTGTCCCAGTTTACCTTGGCTGAAGAAATTGACATAAAATCTCTTAAAATGTCTGTTATTTTCACTACATCTCCTTGCCCTTCAAAAAAAATAACAATGTCATCAGCATAGGCAGATAATTTAAACACACTCTCACAATTAGGGATACTGACACCTTTTAATTCAGCTCTAAATTTTTTTAATAAAGGTTCAATTGCTAAACTGTATAGCATACCGGACAAAGCACACCCCTGCCTAATCCCTCTACAAACTCTAAAGGGAGCACATAAGTCACCATTAACCTTCAGGAGACTTTCAACATCACAATATAAAACTTTTAACTTATCAATGAAGTCCTCATTAAAGCCAAAAGCTTTTAAAACATCCCATAAATAACAGTGTTCTACTCTATCAAAAGCTTTTTCTTGATCTATTGATATTAAACCAAAGTCTATATCTAATAGCTTACCAATGTCAAGAAAATCTCTAACGAACGCAACATTATCAAAGATTTGCCTACCTGGAACACAATAGGTCTGATCAGAGTGAATAATTTCATCTAAAACTTTACTTAATCTATTTGCTAACGTCTTAGAAAGAATTTTATAATCACTGCACAGCAATGAGACCGGTCTCCAGTTCTTGATATCATTCAGGTCGCCTTTTTTCGGCAGTAGTGTGAGAACTGCTCTGCGGCAGCTCAGTGGAAGTCTTCCACAATTCATGCTCTCATTGATGACAGCGAGCAGATCCGTACCAATCTCAGGCCAAAAAGATTTAAAAAAGTCTACAGATAGGCCATCTATACCTGGTACTCTGCCACTTTCCATGCTCTGAAGAGCTATTTGTAGCTCCTCCAAGGACAATGCTCTACCGAGCTCTCCATTGGCATCATCTAATACCTGAGGTAGACCCTCCAAGAACCCCATATCACTGTGTGACCTGTATGCAAGCTCACTGCTATACAGTTCTTCATAAAACTCTACTGCTTGTTTACGGATTCCAATATGGTCAGACAAAAGTGCACCCTCCTTAGAACGTAAGCCATAAATTCATCTTTTTTGACCATTTCTTTTCTCCAAATTAAAAAAGAATTTTGTGGGTATATCCATCCACTCTATATTTTGAAACCGAGATCTGATCAGGGCCCCTTGTGCTTTCCAGTTTAAAAGTTTAGACAAAACTTTCTTTTTTTCTGTTAAGATCTTAAAAAAGCTCTAGATTTTGTTCAGTATCAATAGATTCTTGAAGCTTCTTTATATCTTCTTCTAAATGTACCATTGAATCATTTAGATCTCTAGTGATGTTGTAAGAATACTGTTGACTCAATTGTTTGATTTGTACCTTCCCAAAGTCCCACCATTGCTGCAAGGACTGAAACTCAGATTTTTGGGTTCTAAAATTCTTCCAAAAAAAGGAAAAAATATCTCTAAACTACGAATCAGTTAATAAATTATTATTAAAATGCCACAACGCACTCTTAGGCTTAATGGATTCCAAAGTTAGGGAACACTAAATTAAACTATGATCTGAAAAACTAACTGGAATGATGTAACAATCACTAAAAATACTCAGTTGGTGACTAAAACCATAGAATCTGTCCAGTCTTGCTAAGGACAACATGTTGTTATAAGAATGGGCCCAAGTATATTGTCTGTGTGTCTTATGGAAATTTTTCCAGATATCCACTAAATCATGTGTTTCAATTAATTGGTTTAACCTCTTTCGAGAGGCCATATGAGGTTTGATATGATTTCTATCGGCTTCATTCCCTGTACAATTAAAATCCACTCCCAACAAGAACAGATCTTCAGCATTACAATCATTTATAACCTTACATAATGTGTTTAAAAAGCACATTCTTTCAACTGCATTAGTAGGAGCATAAACACATACAAAGACATAAAATTGATTTTCAAATTGAGCTCTTATCTTTAAACACCTTCCTTTAACGATTTCTTCTACCTGATAGGAGATTGGTATAAAGCTCTTTGAAAACAGAATAGCCACACCTCCACTTAGAGATGTGTTATGACTACAAACAGATAAACCATCAAATTCCCTTGCCCATTCAGCTTCATTCAAAGTGTCACTATGTGTTTCTTGTGCAAGTAATATGTCAATTTTTTTAATCTTTATTAATTCATATAATTATGAATGGGGAATACCAAGATGGCGCCGGTGAGGTCGGCTGCCGTCACGACTGCTCCGACCACCTTTTCTTTGTTTTTGTTCTTTAAGTTAGTTTACAGCGTTTTAAAACCGGCAAAATTACCACCATGGGGTACATTAGTTATGATAGAGACACTCTTGTTTCTATTGGTATACAATGTACTCACAATTCGACGTTTTTAACTCCGGATCCGAGCTGGCCGAGTGAGATCCTGAGGGACAACAAAGGACGCGACGCGAAGCGGCGGCCCAGAGGGAAACGAGCCGGCGTCAGGAACAGGCTGAGAGCCCGTGCACACCGCACACCTCTGCCCAGCATCCTGCTCGCCAACGTCCAGTCACTGGAAAACAAGCTCGATGACCTCAGGGCCAGGATAAAGTTCCAGAGAGATATTCGGGACTGCAATCTCCTCTGCTTCACCGAGACATGGCTGAACCCAGCGGTGCCGGACCACGCCATCCAGCCGGCCGAGTTCTTCTCGGTTCACCGCATGGACAGAACGCGGGACTCGGGGAAGTCAAGGGGAGGCGGCGTGTGTTTAATGGTGAACAGCAGCTGGTGCAACAGCGCGAGCGTTGTTCCTCTCACACGCTCCTGCACACCAAATCTGGAGCTACTGTCCATCATGTGTCGTCCTTTTTACCTTCCTCGGGAGTTTACATCGGTCATAATCAGCGCCGTTTATATTCCACCACAAGCGGACACGGACACTGCCTTATGCGAGCTGCATGAGGCACTCACACAGCAACAAACACAACACCGGGACGCTGCGCTTATTGTGGCGGGGGACTTTAATAGTGCCAACCTCAAACGTGCAGCGCCAAACTTTTATCAGCACATCACTTGCCCCACCAGGGGCGAAAGGACACTGGACCACTGCTATACAACGGTCAAGGACGGCTACAAGGCACAATCTTGTCCACCGTTTGGTAAATCCGACCACGCCGCCATCTTCCTCATGCCAAAATACAAACAAAGGCTGAAACAGGAAGTTCCGGTTCAGAGGGAGGTCGCGCGCTGGACGGACCAATCGGTGGCCGCGTTACAGGACGCACTCGATGACGCAGACTGGGACATGTTCAGAAACAGCTCCGATGGTGACGTCAGCGTGTTTACGGAAGCGGTTGTGGGATTCATCGGGAAATTAGCGGATGATACCGTGGAGAAAAAGACTATTAAAACGTTTCCCAACCAGAAGCCGTGGGTGGATAAAACCATCCGCGACGCTCTGAGATCTCGCACCGCTGCCTACAACACGGGACTCGCGTCGGGGGACATGGAACCGTACAAGGCTGCGTCATACAGCGTCCGGAAGGCGGTGAAAGAGGCGAAGCAGCGCTACGGGAGGAAACTAGAGTCACAACTCCAACAGAGTGACTCTAGGAGCCTGTGGCAGGGATTAAGAACAATAACGGATTATAAAGCACCAACATCCGGTATGATAAACGCAGACGTGTCTCTGGCAGATGAGCTGAACACTTTCTATGCTCGCTTCGAGGCTGCAGCTAAGGACGCTAGCGATGCTAATCCTAGCGGCGCTAACGGCTGCAGACAGGAAGTCACTGCCAGCACCGGAAGCGCGTTCATCATCACCGAGCATGACGTGAGGAGAGCCTTCAAGAGGGTGAACACCAGGAAAGCAGCAGGACCAGACGGCATCTCGGGCCGTCTCCTCAGAGCCTGCGCAGACCAGCTAGCACCTGTGTTCACTGAGATATTCAACATCTCTTTATCTCAGTCGGTGATCCCCACATGCTTCAAAGAGTCCATCATTGTTCCTGTCCCAAAGAAACCTCATCCTGCTTCACTCAATGACTATCGCCCTGTAGCCCTCACTTCAGTAGTGATGAAGTGCTTTGAACGCCTGGTCAGAGACTTCATCATCTCTTCACTACCAGACACACTCGACCCACTACAGTTTGCTTATCGTCCAAACCGTTCCACGGACGATGCAATCTCTCATCTCCTCCATACATCTCTCACTCACCTGGACACTCGGAGGGGGAATTATGTGAAAATGCTCTTCATCGACTACAGTTCTGCATTTAATACCATAATTCCCTCCACACTTGCCACCAAGCTGGAGCACCTGGGACTCAGCTCATCTATGTGTCAGTGGATCTCCAACTTCCTAACTGGCAGACCACAGGCAGTAAGGATGGGCGGACATGTCTCAGCCTCTCTCACTCTCAGCACTGGAGCCCCCCAGGGTTGTGTTCTGAGCCCCCTGCTGTACTCTCTGTACACCCACGACTGCGTGGCCACTACCAGCTCCACCACCATCATCAAGTTTGCTGACGACACTGTTGTGGTGGGCCTGATCACGAACAATGATGAGACGGCCTACCTGGAGGAGGTTGGAAATCTGGAGGACTGGTGCCAGAGAAACAATCTCCTCCTGAACGTCAGTAAGACAAAGGAGCTGATAGTGGACTTTAGTACAAGCAGGTGAGGAACTACCAGACCCCCGTCATCAACAGGAGCCCAGTGGAGAGAGTGGACAGCTTCAGATACCTCGGTGTTCACATCACGCAGGACCTGGCATGGTCCTGTCACATCAACACCGTGGTAAAAAAGGCCCGGCAGCGTCTCTACCACCTCAGACGCTTGAGAGACTTTAGACTGCCCTCCAAGGTGCTCAGGAATTTCTACTCCTGCACCATCGAGAGCATCCTGACGGGAAATATCACGACCTGGTTCGGGAACAGCACCATGCAGGACAGACGAGCTCTACAGAGGGTGGTGCGATCAGCTGAGCGCATCATCCGCATCGAGCTCCCTGACCTGCACTCAATCTACAACAAGCGGTGCTTGACCAAGGCCAGGAAGATCGTGAAGGACCTCAGCCACCCCAATAACGGACTGTTTACTCTGTTGCGGTCTGGGAAGCGATTCCGCTCCTTGAAGGCCAACACAGAGAGACTGAGGAGGAGCTTCTTCCCGCAGGCGATAAGGTCTCTCAACCACAACCACACCACTATGCAGAACTACACAATATTTTCATAATTGGTCAAATCTATCAATCTTTTTACATCCATGAACACTATGGACAATTACACGCTCACCTTCCTTCATATATACACTACATGTCGTACGTTACATCCTGGACCATTGCACAAAGACACTTTAATAACTTTGCACACCTACCTTCACAACTACACTACATTTTACAGTTTTACGTTTACATCCTGGACCAATGCACAAAGTCACTTTAATAACCTCTGCACTAAGACACTTTGTTCCATGCATATTTGCACACACCGTACAGTATATTTCAATTTGCACAGTATATTTCTATTTTGTACATCCTATTTCTATTTTTATTTTTAGTTCTATTTTTTCATAGCACATTTCTATTTTTATTTTTAGTTATATTTTTCCTAGTTTAATTTAATTTTGTAATTTAATTTCTATCGTATTTCTTTTGTTCATATTTATTTCTTATTTGTAAAATTTAACTCTCTTTTAGGGTCAATGGCAGTCGTATAATGCATTTCACTACATTTCGTACTGTGTATGTTTGTGTATGTGACAAATAAAAATTTGAATTTAATTCAAACCTTTTTTTTCCTCTCGTGCTCCATTTAGATTTAAAGAAGCAAATCAAATCAAATTCAAATTCAAATTTTATTTGTCACATACACAAACATACACAGTACGAAATGTAGTGAAATGCTTATACGACTGTAAGGATTTCTTGAATTTTGGTAGACCCCCTTTGGTCTACTCAGTGCTCCGCCTGTATTCTGCTGTCCCGCCTGAGCTCAGGGAACCCCTCAATGAAGCACACAAGTCAGTGTTCAGTGAGACGTTCAAAGTTTATTGTGGGAGACAGGAGTATATATACGCACACACACAAAGAACCAAAGAAAAGGTGGATGCGGGAGTGTTTACATCCAGTCTGGAATGCTCTTAAAAGATAAGGTAAGGAAGAACATAAATTTAGGAGTAGCTCTGCATTTACGAGCGTTCAACAGTTTTACGACCTTTAACATAAACTACTATAGAATCTGTTAATTGAAAGTGCAGCTTGTGTCATGGTAAAAGAAAAGACAATCTGTTCTCACGCACACAGAATATCATGAAACACACTAAGAATTAAATATTTCCTACAATTCCCCCCTTTTATTCATAAGAAACATCGTTGAATAAAACTCAGAGCTTTTAAGAAGTCGCCGGCGGACAATAGGCCATCGGACGCGGCGCAGGAACATTTGGATGTTCTGATCAAATCAGAACCAGAGTCAGGAAAGAAAATCTCTTTTCAGGCTGCTTCTTTAGCAACACTATAAGCTAGCGTATTACCTTGGACGTCCATAGATTCACCAGTTGTTGATGTAGAAGACATATCAGGACGTATACTAGTGGAGTGAACAATCTTTAAGCAGCAGTTATGATCTGTTTCTACTAGCCTGTCATCCTGTGCATTGATCAAGCGTGCCAGAGCATATCTGAGGGTGTCAAAAGAAGAGGTGGATTTTATCTCTAAGTTACTTGTAGGACAAAGGATAATCTTATACCCAGACCCAAGCCTTCATATGTTGTGTTTGAAGGTTCTGTAGCACTTGTTTAACCTGATATAGAGAATACAAAATTAAAGGACGAGAGAGATCAATCTTCTCAGCATCTTGTACCATCACCCCACAGGTGGCCACAGCCCTGAGACAGGCAGGCAAATCTTGTGCCACAGCATCTAAAGTTTTAGATAAGAAAGCACATGGTCTCACTCCCCCCCATGTTCCTGTGCCAATACAGCAATAGCGGTGCCCCGTGCTCACAGACCCTTAGATGGAACGGTTTTTGATAGTTAGGCAGGCCCAGCGCTGGAGCAGAACATAGGGCCTTTTCCAGTTCAGCAGTCAATGTCAGAGGCTGTTGGAGCGGATCGTTGTGTGAGATGACTCTCCTGATGCATTTATCGTAGAATGAGCAGTCAGGAATCCACTGACGACAGTAGTTGACCAGTCCCAGGAAAGCCATGAAAGCATGTTTAGTGCTCGGACGTTTAGTGTCGATGATAAGCTGAATTTGTTCCTTTAAGAGCCTTCTTTGACCTTGGGAGAGTTCAAAGCCCAGGTATTTTACAATGTCTCTGCAAAACTGTAATTTAGTCTTAGATACCTTGAAACCCTTCTTTGCCAGGTGTTTCAGGAGACAAGTGGTGGCTTCTTCGCAGCGGCGGACACCAGTAAAACATCTGCGTGCAATAGGACAACAGAATCAGTGGGGAGAGTTAGATCACCAAGTGCATCTCTTACTACAGCCGAAAAAACATTTGGGTAGTCAATTAACCCTGCAGAAGACGAGACCAGGTGAACTGATGCCCCCTGTGGGTGAAGGCGAACAATGGCTGTGTCTGCCCTTCCACAGGAACACTGAAGAAGGCAGAACAAAGGTTAATAACAGAAAAATGCAAATGATGACAAGGTCTAGAGAAAACAATGGACAGCACATCAGGCACAACAGGTGCAACAAGGATAATTATGCCATTTATTTTTCTCAGATCTTTTGTAAATCTCCACGTACCATCAGGTTTCAGTACTGGATTAACAGGTGTGTTATAAGAACTTACACATGGTTTAACAACACCCTGCTTGAGCAGTGAGCTTAAAATTTTATCTATTCCTGAGGTAACTCGAAAGTACGAAGTAACATCGCGGGGCTGGAACTCTGAGGGCATCCCTATGCATCATATGCTCCTACCTGCATCCCTGACAAGGGATTGGGTCTATATTGCTGTTGTTTTTGCACTCTCTACGGCGGCTGCTGGGAAGGATTAGGAGAAAACACCTCATTAGCATCATGCCACTGACCATCATTCAATCGAATATACATATTTTGTCCACTACGTTCCTTATCTCAGGCCTTCATGCGACATTCACAAGCCCAATGACCTTATTTATGACAGTAATAAAAAATTACCAGACCTACGGGGTGTACTCTGACCCTGCAGACCTCCTCTACCTCTGTATCCTTCACTCTCCACAGACAAACATGTTTATTTTCTAAAATACCATCTCCTTTCTTTGTTCTCACACGCTCACCTAATTTTTTTAATATACATTGTAGAACCATCTGACAATCGAAACTTTAAAATTTTCATGATTTCTGGTCGACAATTATTCAAGAAAGTGGTAAGGAAAAGTGAGTTAGAGTTTGCTTCAGGCAGGGGCATACCACCCAAAAGCGTCCAGGTCTCTCAATACCTCTCAAGAAACTTTTTCTTTTCTTGTCTACAATTAGTTACCTGTGACAGATCTTGACTAGCTTGCTGACATGCAAGAAGATAAGTAGTTAGCTCATCTTTTAAGAGTTTCATAGCCTTATTAGAATTACCTCAAAGAAAGTCAAATTCATTATTTTTCCACTACAGCCAATTTGTCTGTTTTAGAGTCTAAGTATTTTACCGTTTTTATCAAATCAGCCTCATCGTACCCATCTCCCAAAACCGATTGCAAAATAAAGCGATAATCCGCACCCACGGGCTGACAGTGCCTAGAAGCCTTTATCAGCATATCAACAAAATTCAAAGGTTTGTTGGGAGAAGGGAGCATCTTAATAATGTCCTTCAGCGTGCTTACGGATGGTGGAAGGATTTTTTGGACCCTTTGGTCCCATAGAGAAAACAAACGCAGTGCTTTCTCGTCGAGGTTTGGGGCGAGACCTCTCATCCGGACCTTCATCGTCCGAATTATCATCATCCTCACCATCAGTATCCTCGGGATCATCCAATAGAGGGCTGTCAGAAGTTCGTCCTGACACCTTCTTGGGAGTCTTTCCCTTTCCTGAGGCACACACTTCCGACGAAGGTGAGCACGGTTTTGTGGGTACGGGGAAGACAGGCACAGATGAGCAGCTCACAAAAGGATTTCAGATAAATAGTTGTGGTCTTATTACCCATTTTATAAATGTGAATTAACCCGCGACAGAAATAACCAATATCTTCAACAAACAACACACAAAGACAAGTAGCAGGCAACAGAATACAGCTTCCACACTTATGCTTCAGTTCAAGGAACCTTTCAGAAGCGAGCGCGCGCTAAACAGGCGTAAAAGCCCCAAGACAATCCTCCCCCGTACTGTATATGGTACAGATACCAAAAACCCAGGGAGTGTGCTTGCTCTATGCTTATAGAGAAACATTTTTAAAGCAGCACTCACCTGATTAGAGGTATCCCGGACAGAGCCCCCAAATTGTAAGGATTTCTTGAATTTTGGTAGACCCCCTTTGGTCTACTCAGTGCTCCGCCTGTATTCTGCTGTCCCGCCTGAGCTCAGGGAACCCCTCAATGAAGCACACAAGTCAGTGTTCAGTGAGACGTTCAAAGTTTATTGTGGGAGACAGGAGTATATATACGCACACACACAAAGAACCAAAGAAAAGGTGGATGCGGGAGTGTTTACATCCAGTCTGGAATGCTTTTAAAAGATAAGGTAAGGAAGAACATAAATTTAGGAGTAGCTCTGCATTTACGAGCGTTCAACAGTTTTACGACCTTTAACATAAACTACTATAGAATCTGTTTATTGAAAGTGCAGCTTGTGTCATGGTAAAAGAAAAGACAATCTGTTCTCACGCACACAGAATATCATGAAACACACTAAGAATTAAATATTTCCTACAACAACTGCCATTGACCCTAAAAGAGAATTAAAGTTTACAAATAAGAAATAAATATGAATAAAAGAAATACGATAGAAATTAAATAGAAAAATTAAATTAAGCTAGGAAAAAATAGAGCTAAAAATAAAAATAGAAATATGATGTGCATAAAAATAGAAATATACTGTGCAAATTGAAATATACTGTACTGGGTGTGCAAATATGCATAGAACCAAAGTGTCTTTGTGCAGAGGTTATTAAAGTGTCAAAGTGTCTTTTTGCACTGGTCCAGGATGTAGACGTAAACATCTAGTGTAGTTGTGAAGGTAAGTGTGCAAAGTTATTAAAGTGACTTTGTGCAATGGTCCAGGATGTAAACGTACAACATGTAGTGTAGATGTGAAGGAAGGTGTGCGTGTAATTGTCCATAGTGATCATGGATGTAAAAAGATTGATAGATTTGATCAATTATGAAAAGATTGTGTTAATTCTGCATAGTGGTGTGGTTGTGGTTGAGAGACCTTATCGCCTGCGGGAAGAAGCTCCTCCTCAGTCTCTCTGAATATGAATATGAAAACTTCTCATCAAAATGAAAAAGCAGCACAGGAAACACCAAAGCAACAAAAAAAAAGAAATACATCAAGAAATTATAGATTTATTTCTTATCCTCATCAACATTAATGCCTAGTTGAGAACTAACTTTAGTGAGGATCTTTTTCAACCTAAAGACCTCTTGATCAGAAAAAAGACCCTCACTCTTAAAAATTCTTGCTTTCTCAGCGAATTGTGCCAAATCCGGAAAATATTTAGAAATGCGCACATTTCTTGCACTCTTAGTTTTTCTCAAAAAGATTTTAATGTCATCTACAGTGTAAGATTGATTTAAAGAATCATCTTGGGAAAGGTCAAAGGAGACACTGCATTCAGAAAGGTCAGTTTCGCTCTCCGTGTCAGTTTGACTTGGATTGACATTTTCCCCTTTTTTTAATTTACTATAGTGTCGTTGTTTCATTCTCCTCTTTTGTGGTGTCTTAAAAACACACTCATCCTCTTCCTTTAAATCTTGATCTCCTTCCAGCTCCATGTCCTGACTCTTATCGGAACTCTGCATGTCCCCTAAACCATTACTTGACTGTATCTTATTTGTTACAAGAGCTTCCTCCATAGCCACTACTGCAGTCCCTTCACTATCCGTTTGTTTTGAGGCTGCTGTGTCACCTGATGCAACCGCTGGGTTAACATTTTTGGATGTATTTGCACTGTTCTCCTCAATAGCATCAGATACTGAAGGTAGCTCCATTCTAACAGTCTCCCCTTCAATCACACCTGTTTTCTCGGCTAATACAGGTACGGCATTCTGTTTGGACTTATCGTCCTTCCTTGGGCAAGCTCTTACAAGATGCCCTAACTCACCGCAACTCAGAAACTTCATATTATTTGTTGTAGCAAAAATCACGTAGTTAAATTCATCATGTTTGAGATTAAACGTCAGATCTAAATCCTCCCGGCTTTCATTTAAAACCATATACACGAAGCGTCTGAACGACACTACATGCTTCAATAAAGGTGATTTACAACCGATTTGAATCATCTTTATTGGTGAAACCAGCTTCCCATATCTCTCTAACACTGGTGCAAGTACATCATTTTTAATGAAAGGCGGCACATTTGAAAGTATGACTTTCTTAGACGGTAAAGACAACGGCAACACTGGAACGAACGCATTGTCAACCACAACACCACTCTCAACCACAATATTCGCTAATTCGGTAGTTTTCAAAAAAACAACAATCGCGTTGTTCATTCTCGAAGCGGAAACCACATTCTCACATCCAACCACTTCTTCTACTGCTAAACTACAATCCTCTACACTTGCTTTCGACACAATCTTTACACCATGACGCCGTGTGAGGAAGTCTAAATTCCTCACGCCTGAGGCCATCCTACCAGTAAAGAACTGGCAGGTACACGACCTGCACAGGTTCGGTCCAAAGAAACAGTTGCCTTACACAAGTGAAAAGATAGAAAAAAGAAATTTTGACACTACGGCCAAAAAGAAATTTCACACACTCACCACACTCCGTTCACCCACTCACACGCTCAGCAAACGCTCACGCATGCGCAGAGAGAGAGAGAGAGATAGAGACAGAGAAAGAGGAGTTGGAGGGAAGTCACATTTTTATTTTATTAGACATCTTCCAACCTACCAGTTTAAATTCCTTCATTTGTATCTGTTTATTATGTGCACAGCCCTCAGTTATGAGAGGCTACAGCATCACCCAGGAATCAAACTCGCAATTAACGGGTAATACTGTAGGGTGAGCAATATACCACTGCACCACTTGGGGGCCAACAGTACCACGTATTATGAAAACTACAGCAGGGGGCAGAGCGTTTTCTTACAAATCCCCAGCGGTATAAAATGGCCTTTCAATTAATGTTTGGGAGTGTTTAAATCTAGGATAAAACCTCTTTATACTAACACCACTACTAACAGGGTTTTAGACTGATGATATTCTTAGAAATTGCAAGATTATACTTTTTATTGGTACTCTTACTCCCTGACCATAAAAAATAGCATGTGAATGTGTTTTTAATAGAGACACTACTGGAAGGACTGTTGGTTGCGCTAGAAAAGGTGTCTGCAAGATTCTCCAAAGACAGGTGGGCAGGGGCGGTTAGCCAAGACAGTGAGAAGCGTTCACCTGGGCCCACTCCACCACTTTGCCAGACTCATGCCCACATGCCAACTGGGCACTGCTTCTAGACCTGTACGTGCACATCATCACTATTTTACATTTTCTTTGTCCATTCCTCCCTCTTAAAAAAACTTTACATTCTCCATCTTTCCAAATAAAATTCCCCTTTTTCCATAAGACCTTGCCTCATGTCTGTGCGCTTGTGGTGCCACCCTTGCAAAAGATCTTACACTGAAGGAGAATGCATGCATGGAGAAACCTGGCACGGACCTTGGGTTGAGTCCTTAAGTTGAGCTCCTAATTATGCCAAGACACTGCCAGCAGCAACAGTAAGCTTGGAGCTGAGGGAGGGGCAATGTCACAGCATGTCTCCGTGATGGGTGTGTGCCTCAATTTTTTATCACTCTTTGCTCACTCTGTAGGCTCACTAAGTAGGTGGCTTCCCGTTCTGCAGGTGTGCAAAGGGGCATGGCTGCTAAAAAAAAAGGGCATGTAATCATCTTTAATGGGCTTCCTCACATTATAAAAACAAGGTGGGGAGTTTCTGGAAGATGGTTCTGGGGAGGTCCTTGGAGGTTTAAGTCACACAGGGAAGCGGAGTTGTGTAATGTGACCCAGGCACATTAAAGGCAAGAATGCAGCCATTTAATTTCTATTTAAAGGACAACCGTGAGAAGACTGCATGAGTTCCCGAGGCACTTTCGCTTATTTTTATTTTTGGTCATATTTTTGGAATAAATTTCATTTAAAAATCTAAATCCCAGAGTCTGAAGGAAGATTGAACTGGCACAGAACAACAAGTCCTGTGTGAAGAATCCACAGTCGGTGATGATTTAGACTGCTGTGTCATCTGCTGGTGTTGGTCCTCTGTGTTTTATCAAGTCAGGCGTATGATTAACCAATTATACCAATTCCACCAATCAACGTCATGGTAAAGTGGAACACATCATGCCTACTTCCCATCGACATCAGAAGATGTCTACCTGTGCCTTCAGGTTTTCTGTATGGATGAGTATTTTTTTTAACATTTGGAAGCTTTAGGAAGAGGCAGGTTCTTCAAAAGCTTAGGCTACAATTCTGAGTTGGAGATTTGATGGATTAATGGTGTCGTCAATGCTGAGAAATATAGGCAGATATTCATCCATCATGCAATGTCATCAGGGAGGCAAGACCATGCCACCAAAAATACAACAAATTCCATTAAAAACTGCATCATAGAGAAAAGCAAGGAATTATGGAAGTGATAGATTGAACCTCACAAAGACTTGATCTTAACATCATTGAGTCTGTCTCAGATTACATGTTTGAAACAAACAAACTGTAAATTTTCTTTCGATAGTTCAAGACTGGAATTTCCTACAAGTCTACATGAGTCTCCAATAACTACCTGGACTCCATTTTAACATTAATTAACATCAACAGTTATAGCTGAACTGCCTGCCACCTAACACACTGTATAAATGCAGATCAATTACTGCTTTCCGTCTCACCCAAATGAGGATGGGTTCCCTGTTGAGTCTGGTTCCTCTCAAGGTTTCTTCCTATTACCATCTCAGGGAGTTTTTCCTTGCCACCGTCGCCCTCGGCTTGCTCACCAGGGACAATCTGACCATTTTGATTCATACACATTCACATTCCATGCAAACTTAAATAATTTTTTTGATTGTGTAAAGCTGTTTTGCGACAATGACAATTGTTAAAAGCGCTATACAAATAAAATAAACTTCAATTGAATGAAGCTATTTGACTCTTTCCAAATTGCCCATAGAGTGTGTGTGTGTGTGTGTGTGTGTGGGTGGGAGTGAGTGTATGTATGTGCGTGGGCCCTGGGATAGATTGGCAACCTGTCTAGTGTGCACCACATGCCCTAAGTCTTCTACTATAGGGTCCAGACCCCCCATGACCCTGAATACAAGATAAAGCAGTATAGACAATAAGTGACAGAGTGATTTGAGGAACATAATAAAAAGTTAAAAAAAAATATCAATAAGTCTGATCCACAGAGACCCCACTTTGCAACTTTTATTTACATTTAGGCATTTGGCAGACGCTCTTATCCAGAGCAACTTACATTTTTATCTCATTACACATCTGAACAGTTGAGGGTTAAGGGCCTTGCTCAAGGACCCAACAGTGGCAACTTGGTGGTTGTGGGGTTTGAACCTGGGATCTTCCGAAACGTAGTCCAATGCCTTAACCACTGAGCTACCCCTGGCTTCAACTTTCAGGACTTAAAGGATCTTCTGCTAATGTCTTTGTGCCAGATACTGTACCACAACACCCCTTCTGAGTCCTTGTGAAGTCTAGGACTTTATGCCTTATGCACATGCACATTCAACATGTGTGATTCCACAAAGAAAAGTTAGATTCAATTTCAATTTTGCTTTCCTGTTCTTGTAATAGCTCTTCCACTTCACTTAACCCCACAATCCAGTAACCATTACATGAACTTTATGGCACAGCCTGATGTATACCTACAACACATAGAAATGTAATCACATGTAACATTGATGCAGGCTGAAACAACTGTGACTGGTCAACCTGGTAGCAATGCATTTGTGGTATGAGTAATTATACTAACCTCTATAAGAATGATAATAAATATATAAATCCCTTTTTACTTTTCAGTGGGTCACATATTTTTCATTCTCACTTCCGGTGAAGATCAAATTCAACTTTTTTCTATATTTATTTCTATATTTCTAAAATCTTTTTTCTATTATTTCATATTTTATATTCTTATTGGAAAATCTTATTTTTCTTATTTTAAGTCATCAGCATCATGTACGCTCTAAAGCATCGCATTCTTAACAGGGCAGAACCCAACACTGTTTCTATCTGCCAAACCATAACTGAGAAAAAGAAACTTAATCAACATATAACAATAACATCAATAAATGACAACAATAAATATAACTTATAAAAACAAAAAGAAACATAACATTGATTATTTTATATAGAGGAATAAAACACTTGGGGAAATGTTGATGTAGGAAAATAATCCCCATCCTGTCACTCAGTATTTTACAGGATGAGTGTAATAAACACACAGTGGTTTATTAACGCTGGTTATTTTTAGCAACCTGGTTGCAAGTTAAGAGCAACTCAACTAAATCTCATTATAGTGGCACCTGTCAGGAAGTGGAAACACAATCAGTCACAACACCTGCGGGTTTACAATGCTCTCATTTTCAGAATCTCATTTTAAACTTGTTGGCAAAAAAAAGTTGCCAGCTACACCACATATATTTTAGAAATAAAAATGATATGGTAAATTTGTCATCAGACTTTATTATGAAATTAACAGAAATTATAAAACCACAGACATTTTAACTTAAAACATTTATATTGTGCATTTGACTTGTAATATATCTCTCAATCGTGTTTAATCATCCTTATTTTCCATGAAATATCACATTCTTACTTTTGTCATTACTTGCATTACATTTAATTTCAAGGATTGTGGGCTGCCAAATGCTGCAGAACAAGCAAGGAGGTGATGAAAACATATAATGACTTCATAAATGTGCTTAAAAATTAATAATGATTTGATAATGTTGCTTAGGAATCGATAACAAGGTGATTATGTGGCGTCGGTGACCTTAACAACGATGACGAATCAGACAGAATTCGAACCAAGCCCAAAAGAGGCTGTAAGCAGCCATTACCATCCTCTACCGTGCTATTCAGCAGTTATAACAAATAGATTCTTCCACAAATTCAGCTCAGTGGAATGGGGGCTAAAGGACAGCCATGTGTGTGTGTGTGTGTGCAGACCCTGGTGTCAAATGAGTGCAGAAACACATGAACACAACTGACCAGTGCCAGGGTTAACAAGCCAGAACAAAACAAAAAAAACAAATGTTTAATGCTCTCTTCAATAATATTAATTTGAGTATTTTTACTATTTTCATTGGCGTAATAGCCTTAGAGGTAAACTTACTATAGTCTTAGAGTTTGACTTTGGGGGATAAGTTTATTTGAGGAATTTTCTCTTTTTTTGAAAGAGAAGAAATCTTAGTGAAAGAAGCCTTATTTGTGTTTTTATATATGGTGCTGGTATGCTAGAGATTATATAGCACCCAGGGGCGTGGTGAGGTATTTATTTATTTATTTATTTATTTATTTATCTATTTATTTTTGGGCGGGTGGACACTACAAATAACATTACACTACAATTAAAAATATAAGCTTAATTAAATAAACTTGCATTTAAACATGCAATTGTCAAAACTATAATTTGATCCTTTGCATGCCTTTCATCTGGAAAGGAATTATAAAAGTAGAATTAAAATCTATATAAACATTAGTAATCAAATAATTTAATAGTACTATGACTACGCAGTCATCATCAGTCTCTCTCTCTCACACACACACACACATGCACACACACACACACACACACACACACACAAATAAAGGCACTTAAAATCTATTTTTGACTATTTTGTACTCAAACATGTACTGTAGGTGAAACCTTTTCTTTAAATTGAGAACGAAATTACACAAATTGGGTAAAGAACTCATTTTTTTTTTTATAATCATTAAAGCTGTCGGTCATTTCGAAAATGTGTTCAACTGAATCCTTCATTTTCATCCTGTCTCTGCAGAGAGGATTTGTACATATGTATCATACCTTCAGTTCTCTTCTTTTTGAAATATGTCAAAATCTGTGCTTAAACTGCTCACCTGCACATTATAAAAACGCTGAAGTGATGCAGACTTCCATGAGCTTGTGAGCAGCGTGTTACAATATTGAACTTTGATCGGCTAATCACTGTTATTTATAGTTCATTGATGATCATGCATAGAGAGTTTTAAGATTTCATTTCAAATCACACCCTATACAGGGGTTGGACAATGAAACTGAAACACTGGCCAATTTAGTGTTAGAGGTTTCATGGCTAAATTTGACCAGCCTGGTGGCCAATCTTCACTAGTAAGCACAAAGTGTTTAGGTTTAATTGCATATTGCAATGCACGCAACATTATCTGTGACATAATCGGAGTTCAAAAGCGGACAAATTGTTGGTGAACATCTCGCTGATGCATCTGTGACCAAAAGAGCAAGTCTTTTTGGTGTATCTAGAGCCACGTCATCCAGGGTAATGTCAGGGTAAAGATGGACCACATCCAACAGAAGTACTGTAACTGCGAACGCAAGATGAAGCTGTCTAAAAGGGATGGCTGGATGCTAACCCGGATTGTATTGAAAAAACATAAAACCACAGCTGCCCAACCCACAGCAGAATTAAATGTGCACCTCAACTCTCCTGTTTTCACCAAAACTGTTAATTGGGCGCTCCACAGGGTCAGTGTACATGGCCGGGCTTCTATAGCCAAACCTTTGGTCACTCGTGCCAATTTCAAATGTCGGTTTCAATGGTGCCAACAGCAAAAATCTTGGGCTGTGGACAATGTGAAACATGTATTGTTCTCTGATGAGTCCACGTTCACTGTCTTTTGCACATCTGGGAGAGTTACAATGTGGAAAAGTGATGGTTTGGGCTGCAATATCATAGCATTCCCCAGGCCCAATACTTGTGCTAGATGGGCGTGTCACTCCCAAGTACTACTGAACCATTATGGAGGACCCTGTGCACCCAGTGATTCAAATATTGTATCCTGAGGGCGTTGCCGTGTATCAGGATGATAATGCACCAATAGACACAAGACTAGTGACAGAGTGGTTTGATGAACATGAAAGTGAAGTTGAACATCTCCCATGGCCTGCACAGTCACCAGATCTAAATATTATTGAGCCACGTTGGGGTGTTTTAGAGGAGCTAGGCAGCATAAATGATTTTTAACATTGTGATTTAAATGCAGTATTTTTTTTTCTTGTTCGTTGATTGTTAAGCATTTTTGCCAGGTTATGTCAACATGCCAAAGTCGGATTGGCTGTGATATTGAAGTTTAACGGAAGGGAGTGTTTTTTTTTCTTTCTTTTTCGTTTGTCATTTGCTTTAAGAGACTTGTTGGTTTCCTTTGTGATTTTTGTCCCTTCTATTGATATTGTGGTATTACAGTATGGTCTTTGTGGATATTTACTTGTTAAATTGTTTAATTAATAAACAATTTTAGAATATTTCTGAAAAAAAAGACTGATTGACTGATTGGGTTTTTCTAAAATTGTGGCATGTGCATGTGACAGAACTAAATAATTTTAAACAGCTTATAAAATAAACCTACCTATAAAGAAAAAACATTTAAAATGCATACAATATAATATATAATATCATTAATATAATAAAGTGCCAAGCCGATAAATCAATAAATAAACAATGGATTATACTAACATACATACATATGTAAACAGGCAATGGATATATATATATATATATATATATAAACAATCTAAAAAGAAAGAGTAACACCTGGTTGAAAACTTACATGGCTCCAATTTTGTTCACACACATTAATCATCCTTACACTTATTTAATTGCTCTAGTATGTGAAGTAGTACACCACTGCTCCATTTGGACCTGTGTGGAAACATTTTACATTCGTCTATTAATCATGGCTTATCCCTCTGATTAAATGCTCAATAAATGATTTAAAACTGGATTGAAAACTGCACTGATCGCCATACTGTAAACAAAATGCTGTACTGTACTGACTACCTGCATCAGTGCGGCTAAAAAGGCATGTTATCTTTACATTTTATATCATTTACCATCATTATTATATTGCTAAGCATTCTTGCACCTTGTTCACTCTTGTTTTTATTACTCAGTGATGCATTCCCCTTATCAGTGCCTATTGTGGTGTTTTTAGTAATGATTGTACATTCTCACACATGCACTGTTTGTAGTTTTATTTGAATTTTATCTTAGATATGTGTTGTCTTGTGTAGTTCTGTTTTGTTTTGTGCAGCAGCATTGACTTGACGTGATCAGTACAGTATTGAATTCTGGATTCTGATGCAATTTTATGTTGTTTCAGTCAAGTTTCTGATAAAGCTGCTCTGAAATTAGTTAAGCTACACTTTTTTAATCCAGTAAACTTGAACATCTGCCATTATAGTGAGTTTAGTGCCATAATAGAGTCATTAGAGTGTCTACACTGTGTAGAAATAAAGTTGTAACTTTATGGTTTCTTTTACATGTTGAATATTTAAAAAAATGTGATTGATCAAACCACAGCAACTTCTTCCACTGTTCCATAGTTCTGTTCTGATGGCAGTGGCAACATGCGAACTCTGCAATTACGCCGCCCCTCATGCAATACACTGAAATGCAGTATGTCTTCATACACATTTCTCTCAGCACCACCATTCACTTGTAATCTATGGTACAGTAGCTCTTTTGTAGGTTAACACTAAACAGGGTATACTTCTGCCCCACTTAGATTAATGAGCATTTGGTGCCCATGAGCCTGTCACCCTTTCACTGGTTGACCTTCTCTTAACAATTTTTAATAGATATTAACCACTGCATCATGGAAATATTCCACATGACCTGCTGTTTTGGAGATGCTCTGGCCCAGTCATCTAGACAGCATAATTTGGCCCTTGTCAATGTCATTTAAACCCTTATGTTTGCTCATTTTACCTGCTTGCAACACATCAACTTTAAGAACTGATTATTAAACTGCACACTGTTTACTTGTCTACCACTATACTGAAACTATATCTAATCTAGAGGTACTTTTAATCCAAAAAATATAGATATATAGATGGTGTACTAGCAGTGTAATACAGTAGATATACATACAATGTAATACAGTAGATATGCCTATAAACCAGTATAAACCTAATATATAAAACAGTCGATAATATGACACAATATAATTACAAACATAAAAGCATATTAATATGGACAGTAACGTTTACTGTACAGTTTACAGTACAATTAATTCATTTACGTACCATACTGGACATGGCAGGAGAATCTGATTTGTCAGGCTCTGGATTAAACAATAAAATATGATATTATTGTAGTTTTTGGAGTTAAGCAAAATTACACTCCTGCCTGTACTACTTGAGATACGTCCACCAGTATAATACACCACTTCTGATTACATTTTACACTATACTAACATTATACAGCTATAGATAGCACTGTACTAACACAAGACACAATAATGTTTTATACTTTAATTGAATTAATGAAATTTTATTTGTATAGCGCTTTTAACAATTGTCATTGTCATTGCTGCTTTGAGAAAAGCAGCAAACTTGTGAGTGTGTATCTGGGAGCAAGCTAGGTTGGTACCTAGGGAAGCTAACACATCTTCATAGGTTGGAGTTTTTATCTTTTATTTATTTATTTTTTATACCATACACTGTATGGACTAATTATCATAATCTTGATAGTGATAAAAAGTAATCTATAAAAATTTAAATTTTAAAAATAATCTATATCATCTATATGATATAATATAACATATATATATATATATATATATATATATATATATATATAGTATATTGTAATATAATAGACTGTAAAAATTAAAAAAAATTGAGTGCAGACACACTTAATGCACTCTAAACGTGTTTATTCAAAAAAGTCCAGACATGAACAGCTGTTATTATCTTGTTTTTTATGTCAATTTAAAAATAATGTACAAACAAAAATGAAGGATTAATATGATTCTTTTACTCACGTTCTATATTTTGACTCACAGTAGAAACTGGTTTGATAGTAAAAACAGGTTCTGATTAAAAAAATATAAGATCATATTCATATCCAACAGCTAATTTAACTCTTATAACAAAAACAAAAATGTAACTGTTTATACTACTCACACTTTGTTCCTACAACTTCGACTATACTAACACCGTAACACTGTAATACTATTATACCAATATTTTAACATTATAAATATTATAATACTAACATTACCCTGACACATCTCCTAACACACAGTATGAGTGCAGATCAATCCCTGCTATCTGTTATAACCCAAATGAGGATGGGTTCCCTGTAGAGTCTGGTTCCTCTCAAGGTTTCTTCCTGTTGACATCTCAAAGAGGATTTTTTTTTTGTTGTTTTTTTTTTGGCAACTTGTGTGAGGGTACAGGCTTATATACAGTATACATTACTGTACCTTGTGTGAGGCTTGAAAATAATGAATTTATCTAAGAGATATTCCCTTGCACTTTGGTTAGGGTTTCATTTAGAAAATGTTTGAAAATAATTTTCATGGGTGTGAATCAAAATTCAGGTTGTTAAAAAATACAATCATAATACTGTAGTAGTGCTGCCCCTGTACCACAGTAACTGATGTAGGTTCTAAACATTATGGTACATATTTAAACTATAGATACATCTGGACCATGACAGATAAACCTACACTAAAATAAAATGCTATACATTCATATAAAGTGATCAATATTATAGTCAAATAAATATATTAATATAATTAAATATAAAAATATATATAAACTAAATTTTGTTTATATGTGATTCATTTACTTACGGTTTATATTGGCTGAAACAGCTGTAGGAGCAGGTGTGTCAGTCCCTGGTGTAAACAATATATATATAGAGAGAGAAGGCTTTAAAGTTGTAGGTTGTAACAATTTATGTATATTTCAAAAATTTAGCTCAGAATAGCAGTTTGTCCAAAGTGATCTAAAAGGGTTTTTGTCCTTTTTTTAGAAAAATGGTCATTATGGGAAAACCATCAAAAAAGTAACAACATGAAATTATGATACTGACTCATTAAAACTACTATTCCTATTGTACTAACACAATACATGATACACATTTCGAGTTCATTCAGCTGAACAACTTTTGCTATGCATGTCATGGGCTCTACTCAACAGGAAGTCAGTTATTTTAAGTTAAATAAATAAAGGTTAAATACTCCTCCTAGGGCATTTATACAATTGGCACCAAACTGGGCCTATGTGATCTAAAAACATTGAGAATGCTGGATTTTTGCTATCTCAAATAAGACAGCTGTGACGATGCCTTAAAGTGGTTTATACCTTTCTGTGCAACATTATATTGAGTGACATCAAGTTCAATGACATCATATTGAATGACATTGTATTGTTCAGTGACATCATGTCGAGTAACATCACATTGAGTGACATTACATTGAGTGACATCATTGCATGATGCATTTTTTAACCAGCATCTGGGGCTTTTTTAAGGTCTTTCCCATTTTTAAATTATGCCATAATGGCCCCCTTTAAATGCATGCACCCACTGTGCCCACTGTGTGCTCTGGTGCACCCGGGGGTGATGACGCAAGGTGCTTGGGCCCATTCACCATTGATATACAACAATATAATAATAATAATTATTATTATTATTATTATTTAGTTATTAGTTAATTATAAATTGACTTAAATAATAAGAGTTTAAGGTATTATAATATTGCAAGACATTCTAATCTAATAAGAAGATTTCCCTGCCATGAGAATATCCCCCCTCAGTTTCCTTTCTGACTCCTTATGTGGTAACATCTTCTATATTCTGTATCCAGACGAATATACATCCAAATGTCTATTATTGCTAATGTCTAATGCTATGACCCATTTGTTTACCCAGGAGAATGCAAGTGTACTTCCTCTCTCCTGTCTGTCTCCGGGTCTCTCTAAGACTGACATGTTAATGACTGGTTCTTCTGATGTTCAGGACATATCACCGCTTGAAATGTGCTCTCTCTGGTGAGAATAAGCAGAGATATTCTGACTTACTTTACTTTAAATTTACTTACCATTTACTGATGCAGTCGCAGTAGTATTCAATTGGTATACCAGAGGATAAACACATGGTCTGTATTTGGCTGTAGAAAACATAAATGAAATCACAAGTATAACTTGTTTCAGAAAAAAAAATATCAATTTAAAAAGACCAAGGAAAACAAAACAATAAAAAAAGAAACAAAAACCCTCAGGTGCTTTAGTATTGAACCACTTTAATGTATCTAATTCTAAAATTATTTTATATTTTACAGTATATAGGGTATATTATATCTAGTGGTTTTGCATCCACTAAATTGTTTTTATTCTTTTTAATCAGACACATTAAAGGAGATGGACACACACACACACACACACACGCACATATATTATGAAATGACAAATAACAAACAGTGACAAAATGAATAACCTGGATCATCTGTGTAACCCTGTTGAGATGGAAGACTTGTAGCTAAAATAGGAAACAGCATAAGTTTACCCAAAGAGAAAAAAAAAGAAAGTCAATACAGGCTATAAGGTTTTACCAAATACAAATTAATGTTCTTTTTTACATAAACTTCACATTTTAACATCGGAGTTAAATGAAGTAAGCAAATAAGACAATCAACATAGGAATCTAGAATTATTGTCAGCTGTATAGGTGTCCAACAGTATTACTTCACCACCTGACAGCCTCATGCCTTTCACACCTCACTTTATTAATTTCCCATCACTATATTGTGACATAAAAGCTGCGGTTTTACTTCATAATAATAATAATAATAATAATAATAATAATAATATGAATAAAAGACATAGCTGATGTTACTGAAACTTTATATTGGACATGCTCAAAACAGATAAAAAGTCATAATGATGCATAAAATGGCCACCTGTAAGAAACTATGCATCAAGTTTCTTTGTAAGTACATATGTTAATGTTTAAATAATTTTCAAAATCTTGCAAATAACAAAACAAGATCTAATTACAGTCATAAGATAAAAAGTTAAGACTTAGCTATACTTAAGCCCAATCCCAATCCTATTTTCTACCCCTTCCCCTACCCCTCGCCCCTTCCCCTTGTCCCTTAAAACAAAGTGTAAAGGGGAAGGGTTAAAATATTTCCCCTAAGAAATGGGACACCACTACAACACAGTTATATGTCATCATACGTATCCGTTCATTTACATGTACACATATGGCCGTAAGCAAAACAAACAATGCGTTATCAAATGCTCGGCAAACTGCCGTACATATTTGTTTGTAGCATGCAGTAAAGTGTATATGATATAAAAATATATTTTTGTAATATCGTGCAATCGGTGCTATCCGCTAGCAAACTTTAGCGATTTTTTTGCAAACGTTTCTTTACAGAACATCGCCATAAACACAAACACAAGACTAAAGGTAATATACATATAATGAAAACTTGTCATAAAAATCCTTATTAATGGCAAAAATTTGTTACATTTATGGGTCTGCTTGCTCGAGTAAGCAGCCATGTTGAAAATTTCGCTTAGCCCTTCGTTTGAAGTGAGGTCCCGAAAAATCTCCGTTTGGAGGGCTATCTGGCCCTTCCCCTTACCCCTACCCCTCCAACCAAAAGAGAAATGAGACACCCCTACCCCTTCACGTGAACGCGCCAAACGGAGGGGTAGGGCTAAGTGTAGGGGTAAGGGGTAGAATTGGGATTGGGCTTTACACTATAGTTGCTATTTATCAATACTGATATAAATACTCCACGGACAGAAATATTGTGTTTATATGATTCCTTCACTTACCTTTTATACTGATTGTCCCAATGGAAACTGGCTTGTTAGTGGAAACGAGATCTGATTAAAAATATATAAGATTGTAACTTTCAACAGGTTAATATCAACATAGACTAAAACAATACAGCTGTCTATGCCATTATACAATAGACTCTGTCATAGTAACATGTTAACACTATAAATACTACTGTACTGACAGTTGGGCATTATACGTATTAAAATACTAATATTGTAACATTTAAGATACTATTGTATTAACACCGTAGCACCATAAATACTACAGTATTCATAACATCACAAAATTATTATTACTGCAATACTGGTTCTACTATACTAAGACTTTACTGCAATTTTATTCCAATACTAAAGATAATACTGTACCAGGCTGACTAATGTAGATTCCACCATATTGACACTATACAGCTGTTGATACTACTGTGTCATTAAAAATAAAACTAAAGCAAATAGTAATAGCCTTTCACCGGATAACAAGTTAGTGATAACAAACCAGTCATGTAACCCTAACAACCATGGCAGAGTACATATCCTGTGGTGATGGCAAATATGTTACTCTGTTTAAATTAGTGGGCTGAATCAAGCAAAGAAAACTAAGCAGATTGCTGAAACTACTAAAATTAGGTTTATTAGGTTAAACACATTATTAAAACCTTGAAGGATAGTTGTGAACCATCATCTTTGTGGAAGAAATGTGGTCAGAAAAACATGCTGAATTAGTGTGAAGAGAGACAACTTAGTGAAATAATAATAAAAAGGTAGAACTGTTTATAGTTTATTATGTTATGTTTTATATGCTTAAGGTGGCACAGTGGTAAAGTGTTTAGCAGTGTTGCCTTGCACTTCCAGGTTCCGGGTTTGATTTTCAGTAAGGTCTGATTCATGTCTTTGTGTGCATGAAGTTTGCATGTTCTCCCCATGCTTGGTCGTTTTCCTTCCACAGTCCAAAGACTTTAGATTAGGCTAATTGGTCCCTGAATACACTCAATGGATTGAGACTAAACAGCTGTGTAGAAAAAAAATACTTATCAATGTTTTTAGTTTGCTAAGGAGCATCAAGAATGCACTGTGGTGCATTACCAAAAGTTCATGTGGTCTAACGTGTACAGATTTACCCTGTTCTAAAATGATGGACACATTAGTGTAAGAAGGGAAGTGAATGAAGTGATGCACCCATCATAGTGTCTACGGTAAAAGCCAGTGGAGGCATTGGTATACTTAGCTAGTTAGTTTTTGTTAATTTATGTTGTAATTTATGTTAGGTCTCTCTGTCCTGTCTCTGCTAGCCAGCTAACTAGGCCTCTTGGTTAGCTAGTTTAGTGTCTCTGTTAATTTATGTTGTAAATTTATGTTGCATGTAGCACCTTGGTCCTGGAGGAACGTTGTTTCGTTTCACTGTGTACTAACTGTATATGGTTGTAATGACAATAAAGCCTACTTGAACTTGAACTTGAGGCAGTGTTAAAGGCGGGGTTAAATATCAATAGAATGACAATGACAATGCCAGGATTCATCAGGCTCAAATTGTAAAGGAGTGGTTCAAGGAGCATGAATCATAATTTTCCCCCATGGTTTTCCTCTCCTCATTAATACAAAATTTCAGAATGAAATTTATTTGACACTGAGTGGAATTAACTATACTAATTAATTTTTTTTAAATCTAAACAGAAATACTGTATATGTGGTTAATTTACTTACCAGTTCTACTAAGTGAAGGAGGAAGGACTGTTGGGTTAGCCTCTGGCTGAAACAAAACAACGTCATCATAAACTTAACAGGATGAGATGACTTACAGTACAATCAATTAGCCAATGCTTAGTGTAGCTTTTTATGGGTATAAACTATACATTACTGTGCAGGGGCTATATTAACTAATCATCTCAGAGTAGGAAATCTCTCCTAAGTGGCCAAAAATTCTGAGAGTGATACTGTTTTGGTGTTAATTTTAGGAGGAGGACTAAGAGTAATTTAACAACATTCTTAAAAACTAGTCCTGAATGTGTCCTAACTGGCCAGGCGTAGCAAGGAAATAGCATTAAGGCAGGAATGATCATGGAGAAAAGACGTTTCAGTAACACTTAGAGACATGGAGCTCATAAAAGATATTTTGAGCAATTTTTTTTTAAATGTATTATTTATTTATTTTTTATGTTAGACAATTGTGCTATAAGTTGTAGTTAGTAAACTTAATTTGACATAAAACTTTTCTTTCTGTTTAATATTCTAGACAACTAGTTTATAGCCTAAAAAGAAAAACTTATATATTTATCATGATTTAAATAATATTTTTAAAAGAGCCTTTTTTCAGTTTCCTAATTAATGATATAAAATTCACTTAAGCAGAAATTCACACTGCTTACCAGATAATGGGGGTCATGCACCAGTTCATTGTTTGTTAACCACTAATAGACACTACAAAGAAGAAGTCAAAGAAGCAGAACTGCATGTGCTGTTTCTTTACTATACAGAAGTGGAGGGCTGAAGGATGGAATCCTATAAAATATTTTTTTAAATGTTAAGTTTTTAGAGATTGTTGTGGTTAAGGTTGTTTAAAGGACATGCTTTTGAGTTTATTAAAACCAAGGACGGCCTGAATAACCGAGTCATTTCTTGATTCATTAATAACAGAACTGGTGAGCTTATTAGATTCTCTTTGTTGTTGTTATTGATTGATCTTCTAATCTTGGGTTTTATGAGAGAGAGAGAGAGAGAGAGAGAGAGATACCAAAAATAAATAGCAATGTATTCATTTGATATTTACTTGTATTTTTCATAAGGACAGCCCTCTGATCCATTTAGTATGTCTAATCTAACTGCGATAATGTTTTATTGATCATGGCCATACATTTGTCCTTAACAATTATCAGAGCGCTGTTAAAAATCTTGAGACAAAACATTAATTCCATGGTCAGTTTGTTCCTCTGTGCTGTTGCAAGTGTGGTAGCATGTCATCACTCATGAACTACTGCATCACTTCATTTGTCTTGTCATTTGTGATGCTGAAAGCAGCCATGTCACTGGCTTTGTTGAAATACACCCATATTTTATGCATTCCATACATTTCAATGTTAATATTCCGTGTTGTGAACCCTTCTCTGTAAACCCTCAGTCTTCAGAAGCATATCATCTGTTCCGAGGATAACCATCATCTCCAGTTTGCATATCTTTAATCAATTCTCTTGATTTCTTGCTATCCTTCAGACATGGTGAATTGAGGTAGAGATGTTCACATGCTCCATGGATCATGTTCTTGGTCACAAATGCATACAGGTTGGGATCTTCGATTGGGGCAGTCAACTCATATATTACATATAACACTGTTCAATTTGAGTAGTCTGGATTTTTTTCTTTAAACCAGATTAGATTGTAAATCTCAAGGTTTCTTCCTCAGGGAGTTTTTCCTTGCCACTGTCGTTCTCAGCTTGTTCATCAGGAACTATCTGACCATTTTGATTCATACACACTCACATTCCATACAAACTTTAGTAATTATTTTGATTGTGTAAAGCTGCTTTGCGACAATGACAATTGTTAAAAGCGCTATACAAATAAAATTGAACTGAATTGAATTGTGTGCGCACGTGTGTGAAAAGAGTGAAGGAAGGGTTACTGTGTAAGACGAGAAGGGGGAGAGAGGAACTTACTTTAGATTCACTCACACACACATACATACGGAACAAACGGAAACACTGTATCTGTCAGGATTTATTTTTACTTCTTTTTTTTAAGGTAAACTGCGGGCTAATTTGTTTTATTTTTACTTTATATTTCGTATTATTTATTTTACAAAAAACATAAATATAAAAAACAATCACAAATTATTGTTAAAGCCAGCCTTATTAAAGATGCACTGTTTTATTGGACCTGGCTGTTTTTCAATGTTGTAGCACAATAAAATAAACACTTTTTTTCACAAATTCAATGTGAACGTGAATCATGATGTAATAGAGACAAGTCCTTCAGATCCCTCTCCACTAATTTTATCATTGTCTAAATTTTTAACATATTGATGTATTTCACTTGAGGACAAAATAGCCCATGTTTCTGTTTAGTATTTCTTTTGTACAGCTGTGTTCATAGGTTTAATCAGCTATTTACAAGACAACGTTGATGCACTAATGGTTAAAGTGCCACAGGTGTGTGTGTGTGTGTGTGCTCCTGCATTTGTCAGGTTTGTCTGTGCTGGCTTTAACACAAACACATTGGCAGGTCGAAAGAACCCATGTTAGCACCATCTAACAGTCAGTAGTGGGGGAGTCAGTACGTTCTCCATTGAGACTTCTCACCTTACATTCCACTCATCCTAAGTTTGTCTTTGTTCTTCAGACAGATTAAATTTAAGAATGCAGCCCTAGTAACCTAAAGCACACACACACATACACTGAAAAGCAAAGCGGAGATGCGCAGTCCCACCTCTGACCATCTTTTGTCTTGTAAATAAAGTATCCTCATTTATCTTCCAATCCCCCCCAGCGCACATACTCTTTGTTTGTACTGTACACTGTAGCAATGTTACTGTATGTGTAGTGTTACACTTGGTTATCCACAGTACTTTAATGTATGAAACACTTACTTTCTGGTTTGTTTTGTTTAAAATGTTACCTTATTACCTTATACAGTAAATAGTATACAGGTTGTAAATTATTACCATATTGATGTCTTTTAATTAAGGACAGAAACAGACCCTGCGCTTGTGTTTAGGACTGATGCTGAACATCTGTGTTCATAGGTTTAATCAATGATTTACAAGACAACAGTTAAAGTGCCACATGTAAGCATTGGTGGATGGAGAGATGTGTGTGTGCGCTCCTGCATTTCTCAGTTGGCTTTAAAACAAACACATTTGCGCACAGACAAGTCTTAAAGGGGTCATACGGGGCTACATGCACTTTTTTAAGCTGTTTGGACTGAACTGTGTGTTAGGAGAGTGCGTACACAACCACTCTACGATGATAAAGAGCCGCCCAGTGTTTTTTTTTTTCATTTATTACAATAACATGCCCCTTCTGAAATCAGGCCAATCACAAATGCCTGTCACTGTGACTCCACACCACAAGAGGCCGCTCCTACACTAGTTGATTGACACTGGTGTTTTAGCAAAGACCCGCCCCGAGTGAGAAGAAGCTGGCGGCCATTGTTTTTCGCCGCTGGAGAAAAATGCCACCTAAGCGAGTGTGGTGTACAGTTGTTGGGTGTCATTCACTACCGACATCTGTGCCGCTGAGGACGCAGTGGCTGAATTTTGTTTTTAAAGCTAACGTCCCCGCCGATTTACCTAAATGCGTTCATGTTTGCGCTAATCATTTTTCACCAGACTGCTTTATAAACGCGGGTCAATATAAAGCAGGTTTTACTAGGAAGCTGCTCCTAAAAATGGATCTGTACTAACGCTTCGTGTTCCTGCTTTATCTTCACCAGGCTCAGTGAGTAATTTCTTTTTCTATGAATCTTTGCAGATCGCCTTTTTAATAATCACGATGAATGCGGAGTGTAAGTTAACTTACACTCTCATAGAACATGGTTATGGCTTCTTCTCTATGTACATCCGTCTCTATATAATCCCTAATCGCCCGTTTATAATAAACAATGCATTAAGGTGATTGTCTAGTTGCAAACTGTGTACGTAGTCGGAAAACTATATAATGCTTACCTTTGTTACGTTAGATGGTTTATAACGATGTCTGTCGAAGATTAAAAAGTCATGTAAACACATTAGTAAACACATCGCGTTCGTATCTCTCTCAGTAAGCTTCTCCGGTTTTTGTTGTTGTTGCTCGCGGCAGCGTAACAGCCCATTAATTCATGCCCATGCAGTGATGAGAAAGACAAATCGAGTTGATGCATGTCCATTCTTTTAATTTCTGCGTTGTCAGGCGATATTACAAACTTCCGCGTAGGTTCCGTACTTAAATCAAACCAAAAACTACTTAAGAAAACAGGCTCAGGCTCTATATTCCAGCGTTTTCCAGTTTGGACTGCATTACCCACAAAGCACTGCGCTGGACTACACTCCTGTGGCTATACCCCAAGTGTGTTGTGAAGACACGCCCTACAGAACTGGGGGGCGGGCTCAGTAGAGATCATAAGCATTTAAAGGAACATGCACTGAAATAGGTTGCTGAAAACAAAGCTAGTTTTTACCAGTTAAAAGTAGAGTTTTTTTAACACAACCATTGAGAATTTTTCATCAAATATATTACAAACTTTTCATTAGGACCCTAAAGATCATATTAACATTTACAAAAACATGTTTCTGGATGATCCCTTTAAAAAACATCCCCGCCACCCCCACCGAGCAATTAGCACCATGTCATAGTCAGTATACTCCTTTGAGGTTTCTCACCTTCCACTCCTTCTAAGTTTGTCTATGCTCTTTTGATGGAGTTCTTAAAACCCAAAACATTTATTTATAGAGAAAAAATATATATTATGGGTCACATAATCACAAACTAGCACAGATACATATGATCAAGTGTTTACTGTTGTTTTCACTCATTTCTATGACCAATATTATTCTTATTCTTATTCTTAGCCCAACTCTTTGACTATTTAAAACAAAGTTGGTTCCCATTTTTTGCCCATTGAAGTAGTTGGTTGAAGTATTTTTTTTTTTTTAATACCTCAAACAATTTACCAACAATTAAAACACACAAACATGACTTTTATATTTATTCTTACATATAAAATAAAATATTCATTCTTACAAAACTAGTCAAACTTAAAACAGTAATTTGTATAAAACAGGTAAATACAAGTAGTTTGCTTAAAGGTCAGTAAAATACCTAAATAACACCAGCTGATCAATTTTTAAAAACTATCAAAGATGGAACAATTTAAGTCTTTGTTTCCCCCAAATTGTCAGACGTTTTGCAATTCTTTCTTAAAAATATAGAGCGTTAAGTCGCATCTGAGCGCTGCTGGTGCTGTCAGTGATAGTCAAAACAGCTGATAAAAAACTAACCTGGGAAATAAACTGTAAACTACCCCAAACATTTTTTTTTTAAAGTCACCACTAACCCAAAATAAGGTCCATTAAGCTGCCACCTTCATCTCTGTAGTGCAGTGTGATATTGTCTGTTTGGCAGGGTTGGGTTGTTAAAATCACGTGATTGCAACTCAGCACAGTTAAATTGCCGGCTTGTGTTAACATGTTCTTGAGAAAGCACTATCTAGTGCTGAATAAATTTATAAATTTATATGGGCATGTTTACTGTAAAATCTTGACACACCTTTCTGGCATATATATATATATATATACAAATAACATTTATTGAATATGTGATGAATCTACTTACTGTTTTTGTTGCAGGGGTGATGATATGAGTAGGACAAGGTGGATTTTCAGCCTCTGGTTAAAATAATGCATTATCATGTCAAACCAATAATTTAAACTTTAAAATAAAACATATACAAAACATCTGTCTCCCCCACTGTTTTTTCCCATGCTGTATAGACTGGGTTTGTCACCATCTCCACCACACTCCATCTGGCCCTCACACACTTGGACAATAAGGACACCTACGTTAAAATAATTTCAGCACAGCATTCAGCGCTATCAAGTCCCAACACCTGATTGGACAGCAGAACCTGTTGGGCTTGACCACCTTACTTTGTAACTGGATCCTGGACTTTCTGACTGGAAGACCTCAGTGAGTCCGGATCAGGGACAGCAACACCAGCCTTAACACACTAAGTACTGAGGCCCTCCAAGGCTGTGTGTTCAGTCCCCTGCTGTTCACACTGCTGACTCATGACTGTATAGCGACACCCAGTTCGAATCACATCATCAAGTTTGCTGATGACCGACCATCTCATCAGTAAGAACAACAAATCAGCATACAGGGAAAAAGTAAAGAGGCTAATGGACTGGTGTAAAGACAATAACATGTCTCTGAATGTCAACAAGACAAAGGAGATGAATCAAGAATTTTCCTCTTTTATCTCCTTTTTGACTGATTATTTTCACTGGGAGATTGTCACAATGCTGTGGGCTTGTGTAACTTGTGTATAAATCATGCTTTGAGTTGAGCAGTGTGACAATATCTTTGTCAGGCTGGGTGACATTTTGTATCAGTATCATTTAGTGTCTTGATTTGCCAGATTTTGCTGTTGTCTGTTATATTGTGTAATTTATTACACAATAAAAACTTTATTTTGTAGTTTGCACATTTAAGTTTATTACATTTATGCATTTATTTTTCATGCATAGGCTCGATTTACAAATTAGTCGTAATAGTAACCTGTAATATGTTTAATATTGTTAACCTGCTGGTTTTAATGTTGTGGTGGACAGAGGTCAGTATGGACACTGGCTGGTATCAGGTGGTGTTTGTTGTGGCTCATCACTGTATGCTGTTAATTGAGGATTTTTTATATTTTTAATAAAACTATAATATTTCTTATTTGTGTTTCATGCATCTCATTTATATCTGGCTTTAGTCTCATTATGGTCTTGTATATGGCTCAATTGCATAAACATATTGTAAAAATATAGAGAAATACATATATTGAACCAAATTCAATATATTATGAAGTATATTGTTAAATATAAAATTACATACATTATATATATATATATAATTATATTTTTGGTTATGTAGCAATGAACAAGGCTCCCAAAGAGAGAGACAGCAGTCCATTGATCACATTCCAGAGACCTTCTTCCAGCATGCATGTCACCATCCCGATAATCTTATCTGATCAGCGATCATGAAGGGGCGTCTGCAAAACGAGGCTGCAATCTTATATGATTTGCGATCATAAAGGAGCGTCTGTGAGACGAAGCTGCACGAGACTTCACATGGCATAAGACCAGATGCTTTGAAGTAAACCCCAAAACCAGGGGTGTAAATCGGCGATCTGGCAAACAAAGCGGACAGTTTCACAGCTTTACCCCGAGCTGGGGGCAGGGAAGGAGGGTCACACCTGGACATTCATTGACCTTCAGAGCACATGCCTTTCAATGAACAAAGAGGCATATGACATCGACACTATTTTAAACATCTTTAAAGTGTGCCAGTAGGGCGAAACGCATATACAGTACATAGAGTTACTCAGTATGGTTTATTCCTGTGTGTATGTTTGATTATTCTGCATAACTTTAAAGGTGTAATCAAAATTTGCAAACCCCTTTTATCAGATAAAAGAAGGAATGAGTGGGTAAGATATGTAATGGTTGATATCAATCTAAAGCTGGCTTCATATAAAGAACATTGGTGAACATGGGAAATTGGTAGCATGAACAGAACTCATGCAAAATTACTTCATAAAAAGTATTAAAAACTCCAACCGGATGGGTCACATGTGACAGCCGAAACACCGGGCTAATGTATGCACAAAAGGGGGACCCACTTGAGGCGTGGCTTAGCCCCGCAACCACATTTGACTGGACCAATCACCCTTGGGATGGACTAACCCCGAAGAGACAAAAACCCTAAGGAAGTCTACAACACCTCAGAAGAAGTAAACATCTACTACTGAAACTTACAACATCTTCCAAGCAGCTCGGGCTTCCACCCTTGCGGGCACCACGACACCGCCGCTGCTGGCGTCATCCGCTCTTCAAGAACTCTCAACAAGACTTCGTGCCAGAACTCCAGAGTCCCGCAACGAAGGAAACCTCAGGAGAAGTTCCAGAGCGCAGCCATCGGTAACCAGGCAACCAACGCCCCACCGAATGGCTTTCCCAAAAGATGTCATTTCTACAACAGCGCACCAACCAATCAGCAACGCCGCGATTCCCTTTGCTGGAGGTGAACCAACGGATGAGAACAAAATGTAATGCAAGTAGACAAACAAAGTTGCATACCTTGCTAAAGTTGGTGCTCGTTTCATAACTAAACAATAAGATGTGTGTGTGCGTTTAAGTAGCGTAGTTTCATGTATTGTAGATTAGTCAAATAAAGTCTTGTTTCTTTATAAAGAACTGTTGTCTTGGTCATGTATTTTAAAGTCTAAACATTTGCCCAGATCTTGTTACCTTGCTCATAATTGCTAAATACTGGATCTTGTGTTATCATCGTTGGCCACGTGATAAGCAGAACTGGTAAGATACACTAAATTGTGTTAAACGCTGGATGGGTAGTCGATAAAGTGTACATTCTAAATTTTGATTTAGTTAATCAAATTAACCTGAATCGTTAAAGATTCGATACTCTCACCCAGAGCTAAAAATTACATATTAATGGTAAAGAATGCATTGGGCATTGTGTCCACATTAAAATGTCTACATTTATTGGTGGAGAATGCAACGCCATTCGTTGTCATTATTATGTAAACTCTACAGTTATGTTTATGTTCATTGTGTTTCTGTGTTTGTGAAGCTGTTTCTGTCTAGGGAAATGTTGTTTGTCTCTGGTCATACTGTATGTAAGTACTGTTTTGTGTTCCCAGTGTTTGTTTGCCACCTGTTTAAGTCATTGTATGTTAAGGTTCATGTACTGTATGTCCAGGTCCTTGTCTGTTTAGTTATTTGTAGGATAAGCCACATGAGTCACCTATGTCTAGTTCTTTATGTTTTTAGATACTTGTATGTTTAGCTATGTGAGTGTTTAGCTGCTAGAAGGTTTAGCCGTTAGCAGATTTAGCCACTAGTAGGTTTAGCCTCCAGCAGGCTTAGCCTCTAGTCAGATTGGCTGCTAGTGGCTTTAGCCTCTAGTCAGTTAAGTCTCTAGTATGGATTAGCCTTATGTGTGCTTAACTTTTCGTGTGTTCGTTCTCCCCAAGTAGGTTCAGTCACTAACCGGTTTAGATACTAACCCTAGTAGTTACTAACCCGGTTAGTCCATCATCCATGTCTACCATAACCAGATTGGCTACTAACCCCACTAACTACTAACTCGTCTTGTCTCTAGTTTGGTTTGGTCCCCAGTCCTGTCTTGTCCCTAGCCTCGTCTTGTCTTGTCTTGTCTTGTTTGCCTTTAGCTCCAGGTTAAATTGGTTTGTCCCGCTAACGAGTCTTTGTCCCGCTAACGAGTCTTTGTCCTGCTAACGAGCATTTGTTAAGCTCTAAATGCTGTGTTTATAGTTTGAGTTCTTAGTTTTTTTTAGGTATAATTATATTTTGTTATTAAAAAGACTCTATTTACCATCATACCCTACATACAAGTAAGTAATCAGCCCAATATAACACTGAAACATGACAATGCTATTCAGTATATTGTGAATATATTTAGATCAGACCACTAAATCATACAATATATTTACAGCTAATATATAGAAAAATATATATCATATAGGAGATATATATATATATATATATATATATATATATATATATATATATATATATATATATATATATATTGGAGAGACCGGAAATGCTGTAGGTGACGTCAGACGCCGGAGACTTGGCGGAAAAACTGAATGAACAGCGAGGACAACGAGGAAGATTTAGAAACTCTCCTGGGTTACATCGACCTGTGCTACGATAGCATAGTCATGAAGAAAGCACAGATTGTAGGTTCCCCAGCTAAAAGCGAGACGCCGTCTTCTAAAAGAATTCGGCCGGCAGACTCTTCTGAAACGGCATCGCCGACAGGGAAAAGTTTTACTGACATCTTGGATTCAATCGACAAGCGGTTGTCCAGCTTCGACGCGAGGTTGTCCCTGGTCGAGATCCTGCACCGTGAATTCCAGGCCCTGAAAGAATCACTGGAATTCAGCCAGCAGCAGGTTTCTACACTCGCTGCTGAAAACGCACTGCTGCGGGACTCGGTCAAGTCTCTAACTGATAACGTAACCCATCTGAACGAGGAAAATAAAAAAATAAAAGAGACCGTCATAAATCTTCAGTCTCGCAGCATGAGAGAAAACTTGGTGTTTTCCGATATCCCGGAATCTGCTGAAGAAAACGCAGAAGCTACGATTAAAACCTTCATGAAAACGTATCTGAAGCTTCCGGAAGACACCGTGGAAAACATCACCCTCGAAAGAGTCCATCGGCTGGGTGCGAAGAGACCTGGAGCTCCGAGGCCGCGTCCTATCGTGGCCAAATTTGGATTCTTCAAACAGAAAGAGCAGGTGAAAAGTCGCGGCAGGGAGTTAAAAGGAACGGACTTTAGCGTAAACGACCAGTTTCCCAAAGAGATCCTGGAACGGCGCAAAATTCTGTTTCCAATTCGACGCTCTCTAATCCAGAAGGGCTCCCGAGCGGTCATCGCCGTGGATCGTCTCTACGTGAACGGCCAGCTCTACCGCGACTCCAGTACAACTCCCTGGCTTTACTAACACCATTCCAGATAAGAATCCGCTATATTTCTTATATTTCTTCGTTTTTCTTCCAGTAATCGAATTTGATATGTTACCACGATACCGTCAGTCTCTACAGCGTTTAAATGTGGTTATATAAATGTTTTTCTTTCTGTCAAGTTTCTTATTCTTTTTTTTCAATTATTATTATTTTTTTATTTTTTTTATTTTTTTTTTAGTATTTTTCATGCATCCCCTCCTGTTTTCTTCTTTCCCTCTTCTGCTGTCTTTCTTAATACTAACCTCTCTCACTGTACTGATCACCCGCCTTATTTACACACACACACACACACACAGCACTTTATATCTTTACACATCGGCACGGCACGACCAAATATATATTCACTCAGCGTCAATACTACCACATCGTACTCTTAGCGCACACAGACATACAGGACATATTCACACACACACACATACACGCTCGCTCATATTTCATTCATCTAAGCTTCACACACAGCAGGCAATACTAGCTACATACACACATCCATGGGTGCACTAAGGCTTGTCACATGGAATGTGAATAGAGCTGGCTCCAGAGAGAAGAGATTAAAAATATTCTACCAACTTAAAAGACTACAAGCAGACGTTGTTTTATTACAAGAGACTCATAGACCTGCCACAGCTATAGATGAACTTAAAACAGCTGAGTTCCCTAATGTGTTCGCAGCCTGCTATGACTCTAGGCAAAGGGGGGTAGCAATTTTATTACATAAAAATGTTACATTTACAGTACTCAACACAGTTATAGACCCAGAGGGTAGATATCTAATCATTAAATTATCTATATTTAATAAAAAGTTATGTATTGCCAGTATATATGGTCCAAATGTTGATGACCCCTCCTTTTTCCACACTTTTTTTACTGCACTTTCTGAACATCTAGACTGTGCACTGATTCTAGGTGGAGACCTCAACTTTGGACTAAATAAAGAAAGGGACAGGCTCAGCACAGCTGGAACTCAGCGTAATTGGGAATCCACTAATATAGTTAAACAGTACATGAGCGACTACGGACTTTGCGATGCATGGCGATCTCTTCACCCCAACTGTAGAGAATATACTTTTTTTTCAAAAGTTCATCACAGTCACTCTCGTCTGGATTATTTTTTAGTCAGCAGCTCACTGCTGGGTGACATTTCAGACACAGAAATACACACCATAGCTGTCAGCGACCATGCTCCTGTATCTTTAACTTTAAAAAACAAGAAGGACACTCCACCAAGTAAAAACTGGAGATTTAATACATCATTGCTTAAAGATGAAGATTTTATTAATTATTTTAGGAAAGAATGGGCTTTATATCTAGACTATAACGACCAGCCTGGAACTTCAGCATCTGTTCTCTGGGAAGCAGGCAAAGCTGTGATGAGAGGTAGAATAATCTCATTCTCATCACATAAAAAGAAAAGAGAGAATAAATATATTCAGGAATTAGAAGAAACAATCAAATCTCTGGAAGAAGCTTATGTATCCTCTCAAGAGAAGGAAATATTGAAGAAAATATGTAAAGCAAAACTAGAATTAAATGAAATTATTGATAAAAATACTCAGTTCTTAGCACAAAGACTCCGCTGGCAAAACTTTGAATATGGTAACAAATCTGGTAAATTCCTAGCTAACCAGTTAAAAATAAATAAAGAAAAAACAACTATATATGCTGTTAAAAACTCAACTGGGGACACAGTATATGACCCTGAAAGAATAAACAATACTTTCAGGGACTTTTATGAATCTCTTTATTCACCACAGATGAACCCGTCTAAAGAAGAAGTTGACCAGTTTCTTGATCATATAACTCTTCCGAAATTATCGGACAACCAAGCGATGGCATTGGATTCTCCACTGACATCAGATGAACTCCAGGAAGCCTTGAACAGTATGCCCAATAAAAAGGCTCCAGGTCCAGACGGCTTCCCAGCGGAATTCTATAAAGAATTTTGGACAATTCTGGCACCAACATTCAACAGAATGTTGCAGGAATCTAAGGAAAATGGTAGACTCCCGCCAAATATGAATTCTGCTAACATTAGTCTCTTACTAAAACCAGGTAAAGATCCGGTACTGCCTAACAGCTACCGTCCAATATCACTTATTAATGTTGACATTAAAATAATCTGCAAAGCGCTCTCAAAAAGAATAGAGAAGGTAACCCCTCTCATAATCCATCCAGACCAAACTGGTTTCATAAAAGGAAGGCACTCAACAAATACGCGCAGATTACTTAACCTGATAGACTATTCATGTAATAAAAACCTTCAAATTACAATATTGTCTTTAGATGCAGAAAAGGCTTTTGATAGGGTTAATTGGAATTTTTTATTTGCAACCTTACACAAATTTGGTTTTGGAAACTCCTTCATAAACTGGTTAAAAATATTATATAATTCTCCAACAGCATGTGTCAGGACAAATGACCAAACATCCTCCAGCTTCCATCTTAAGAGGGGCACCAGGCAGGGATGCCCTCTCTCCCCTTCACTTTTAGCAATTTTTATTGAACCACTAGCAGCAGCTATTAGACAGACTATAGCGATTAAAGGCATTAAATGCAAGAATATAGAACATAAAGTTAGTCTTTACGCAGATGATGTGTTACTTTTTCTCCAGCATTCACAAACCACTCTTTCTGAGGTAATTACATTAATAAACTCTTTCTCAAGAATCTCAGATTATTCAATAAACTGGTTAAAATCTACTGTTCTTCCGATTAACTGCTCCTTTCAGTCCTCCTCCTCCACTCCACTACAATCTGGAAATATTAAGTATTTAGGTATTAATGTCTCACCTAGGCTCGCAGATTTAACAAAATTAAACCACATCCCACTTTCAAAGACGATAGAAGATGATTTAACCAGATGGAAGTCTCTACCCATATCACTCATGGGAAGGGTAGCTTCAATAAAAATGATGGTTTTGCCAAGAATTAATTACCTATTTGCAATGATCCCAAGCAAACCGTCAACTGACTGGTTTAGATCTCTAGACTCCTCCATCTCTAAATTCCTTTGGAAAGGTAAACCCCCGCGTATTAGCTTAAAAACACTACAAAAGACCAAGGACAAAGGAGGACTAGATCTGCCGAACTTTCACCACTATTTCTTAGCCAACAGGCTTCAACACATATCAGGGTGGTTAAAACACACCCTCTTAGATGAGTCTTGGCTAGATGTAGAACAGGCACTATGCAATAATATAGAGATTTCAGATCTACCATTCATTAGCTCAAACATCAAACGACATGTTTGCTTCAAAAGCATCAGTATCAGCTCCTCTCTGACAGCATGGTGGGAGTTTCTTAAAATGACTGAGTCTTCACTAATCCCATGCAAACGCACTCCCATATGGAACAACCCTGACATAGTACAAAACAATAATATGATAAACTTCAGGGACTGGGGTGGTAAAGGTATTAAATACTTGGAACATATATTCGAAGGGACAGATTTTATTCCTTTTGATATATTGGTCAATCAATATGGGATTACCAAGAATAGATTTTTAGAATATCAACAAGTTAAATCTATAATAAGAAAGAAATTTAATTCCGATCATATCAAATTACAAATACCACCAAGAGTGGTAGAATTCCTTGACCTCAGGACCCCCAAATTATTATCTAAAATATACAGGACACTATCCAAAATAGATGAATCAGTATCGATTCCTATTGCAAAATGGGAGGCAGATTTATCAGTCAGCTGGGACCACAATTTCTGGTCTCAGATATGTTTAAAACCTTTTGAACTGATTAGAAATCCCAGTTTACAATTAATACAATACAAAATTCTGCATAGAGTGCACTACACAGGTCATCGGATGTTCCGGATGGGTCTTACAGCTTCTAACAACTGCTCACACTGCCAAAACAACACACCTGACAATTACATACATGCTCTATGGTTCTGTCCACCTGTTCAGAAATTCTGGTATGAGATTTGTGAAGACTTATCAAAGTGTCTTAAATGTTCCATTCTAGCCTCTCCTTCAGTTTGCTTGTTGGGTGACCTAGAGGGTGTCACTACAGAGGTCAACACAATCCATATGGCATTCACCGCCTTATGCATTGCTAAGAAGACTGTCCTCATGAACTGGAAAAATAGAAATAATCTTAATATCAACCAATATAGAGATCGTTTGTTAGACTATATTAGTCTTGACACGGCGTCTGCTGCCACATTAGGTCAATCTCTCTGGGCTCCTTTGATCGGCTCCATTACCTAGTGTGGCTGGGGGCCGCAGTTCTGTCTGGTTTGGTCCTGGTTGCTGATGCGGCGGGGGGCATGCTGGCCTGGGGCTTCTAGGCGTTCTCGCGGGGTGGGTTTCTTGGGGGGTCCAGCGCTGGGGCTGCGGTCCTGGTCTGGAGGGGGCGCGGGTGGCTCCTGGGCGGTGGTTTTTTTTTTTTATTTATTTATTTACGGTAATTTTTTTTTTTTTTCCTTCCCATCCCCCCCCCCCCCCCCACCGTCCGCATGCGGCGCTGCTGGGGAGGGCCGTGTCGGCGGACGTAGGTTGCCGGCCTGGCGGCCATACTGCTCCAAGATAGGTCCGGGGGGGGGTTTGGGGTCCTGGGGGCGCTCTTCCTCTGGGCTGGGGTTCCGGCTGGGCCTGGGGGGCCTGGGTCCTGGCTGGTGTGCTGCCGTGGTGTGGGTTGGTGCTTGACCTGGTGCCCGGCCCTGGGCGGGGACCTTCGACGCATCGGTGGAGCTGGGGGGCCTCTTCAGCTGGTGGGTGTGTTTCTACCATCTGCAAGTGTCCTCTTTGCAGGGGGGGTCCATTACAGGAGGAGGACAGGCCTAACTTGGGTGTCTATTGTTCTATGTAGTCTGGGAGTCGACTGAATGTGGGGGTGGGAGTAATTTTTTTTATTATTATTATTATTATTTTTTTTTAAATTTATTTATTAATTTATTTATTTATTTTCTTTCTTCTTCCCCCCTGTTGTGGGGCCTGGTGGGCTGCCCCGGGCTCTGCGGTGGCCGGTGGGGCCGCTGCCATGGGCCCTGGTTTGGATGGGCCTGGGCCCCTGGCCCTGGGCATTTTTTTTTTTTTTGGGGGGCAACGGGGGTGCCTATGGGGGTCAGTAGGGGAGCTGGTCCCAAGGGGGTGGTACTTGCCTCCTCTGATTATTTTCTCCCCATCCCCGATGCTTCCCTCTTCCCGCTCCATCACAACACCATACAGGTAGGGCTTTGGGGTGCGGGGGTGTTGCTGGGATGCAGGGGAGGTTTTCCTTTCCTGTCTCCTTGTGACCACCTGCATCTCAATTTTATATCACATCTTAGACACTCTCATTACTTACTGTCATGTTACACATACATATAGGGCCTTGGGGGTGGGCACACTGAATGGCGTCCAGAGGGCGGGCTGTTTAATCAGCCTTACCTCTGGTGCCAGTGCCCACTTCCCAATTTTAAGTGGCACGTAGACATTTAGGGTTCTTGGGAGGGGCAGAGCTGACACGAGCTGCCGGAGGGTGGTTAGTGTCTTGCCCCTCCCTTGTTTTAAAGCACTTTAGAACAACACACACCAACACTACATTAGAGCGGGAGGAGCGAAGCGGGGGTCTTCCTTTTTTCCACACCCCCGTTCTCTATCCGCGGTCCAGGGCCGGGGGCTGAGAGGAGGAGCTGGCCGTTCGGTCGGGGTCTGGGCTGGTGGTCCTTTCCGCTGCTGCGGGGACCGGGGGGGTCTTTCTGTCCCCACGGCGGAGGGAAGTGGGTATATGGGAAGTGTGAGTGTGTATATTGTCTATTTTTGTGTGTCTACATGTGTGTGTGTGAATATTTGTTTGTATGTATGAGGGTGGGAATATATGTTTGTGTATGTGTGTGCCTGGCTGTCTACGTTTAGGTGTCAGGTCAGGTCCTAGACTCCACCTCTCTCAACATCCCAGGCCCCCCCTGCTCTGCCACCACACACAGCTGTGGGGTGCCCCCAGCCGCTGGTGGGTTGTTGGTTTCTCGCTCCGGGGCGGGGCGCTCGGGTGAGCGCTGGCTCACTCGCGGCGGTCGCTGGGCGGAATCTGGCTCTCCTGGCTTGGCGGGGCACCGGCTGGTGGATGGGGGGGGGCCCTGGGATCTCTGGACCCAGGGACCGGACTGCCTCGGAGTGGACGACCACCGGCGGAGCCTGCGGTCCTATCACCACGGCCCCCTGGGGCGTCTGCACTGGGGCTGCTAGATGACCCCCCTCTGGGCTCTCCGCTGCCCCTTTCGGGGTGGGGGGGCTGTCCCTGCGGTGGTTCTCCTGAGACTCCTGTGCTCTGGGGGGCCTCTGGATGTCTGGGACCCGTGTCTCCGCCGTATCTGCTCTATGCCTCGCGGGATGGGACTGTGGTCCCCCACACACACTATTAAACATTTACATGGAGGAGCCCTATGAAAACAAGCGCGCTCACACACACAGGTGTGCACACAAACGTTCACACTGGTGTACTAACAGGTGCTCACACACACACTGTCTTTGCTGTTGCTTCAAAACAAAATGTTTATTTCAAAATATTTTATTATGTGCGCGACAGGTTTTGGGATTTGTGGTTTGCCGCGAGTCGTGCAGGTGTTGGTTGTGGCTGCGGTTTTTCTGTTGTTGTTTTTTCTCTTTTTCTTCGGCAGGTGCGGAAGCGAATTTTGACTATATTCTCTCCCCCCTCTCACCCCCCCCTTTCTTTTTTTTTTTTCTTCTCTCTTTTCCCCCTTTTTTTTTTACTCTCTCTTCTCTTTTTTTGGTCCCCGGTCTTGTCTGTTATAATATGGGAAACAAACAAAATAAATAAATAAATAAATAAATAAATAAAAAAATAAAAAATGGCTGTGAATGATGATAGAACAGCTACACATACTCTCTGCTATGTGTTATCTGTGATACTGACAGGCCGGGAAAAAAATAAAATAAAATAAAATAAAATAAAATATATATATATTTCTTGCCTCGGATTTGTTCTGTGTCCACACGGGTACTGCTTTATGCTTTGCAGACTGGATTGTAACTCTTCATATTAAATTAATTAATTATAGTTTTTTTATAAAAAGTTTTCTTTTGAAATAAGCCAGATCCCTTTTTTTGGTGTAACTGTGTACAGTATGTAGCTTCAAGATAAACAATAAATCTGCTCTTTCAGCTCACAAACATTTCTCTGATATTCTTGGTTATAAGGTGACCTCAACATGAAGTGTGATGGGTTTGCTTTTATCTGCTTTCTGTGATAAAAAACAAACTTTTATATATGTGTGTGGGAAATAAATCTATATGAAACAGCTTTGTAACCCTGTATTAAACAGTTGGTAGATTGTTTTTATTAATGTGAACATTTTAACATCTTTGATTAAGTTTTTAATCATTAAATAGGTCAACCCTCTGATTATAGGGAGTTGTACATAAAAGTATATCTTTTTTTAAGAGAAACATTGGTTATGTTATTAATGGAAAGATGATTACTAACCTACTTGAACCTCAACCTGTCTTTGTTTTATGATCATCTGTACCCACTCGTCTTCAGGGTCTGCACAGAAACGGAAACCTTTCTTTGTAGTAAAACTGTAGAGGAGAGAGAAAATAATCAGTCTCATAGCCATAAATTTTTCAAAGCAATTTGGTAAAGTTATATTCATATGAGTTTTAAACACAGTCACATATTCTTTATTAGAGGTAAAGGTGTATGACATTTTAAACAACCATAAGACAAGGGCGTTTATGAAAAGAAGTCTAATTAATTATTAAAATAAATTAGGAGTTTGAAAGCTTACATGATTCCAGGGATTGTACAGTCTTTCCGTGTTTCTTTATATGACACAATGTTACCTGCAGGGAATTCTTTTTTATGGAACTCGAAACAGCATGCAGATACGACATTTCCTTTTGTGTGAAAACATTTGTGCATTTATTTATCAATCATGGCCTAGCATTCTGATTAAATATTAATTTTTATTGGGATGCTTTATGTGTTATATTTCAAACACCTAAAATATATGTGGTCCAGTGGGTAAGTACCGCCTATGATTTACAACATTAGCCTATCAGAGCTTGCTACAGGTTATATAAAGACTGCACCTAGGCTACCTGGGATGTGACATTGCTAGCTCTGCCCCATTGGTGTGTGTGGGTCTCTGGTCAGCATGTAGGTTTAGCCATTTGGCTAATGTTGCAGTGAGTTTGTGCATTTCAGTAACTGTTTGCTTGTTGTAGCTGGAATAGCACCTCTGCAGTTTCACAGCAGTGTGGAGAATATCAGGGACATGTCATTGCCAGCTCCGCTTTTGGGGTGTGTGGGTCTCTAATTAGCAGGTATGTGTAGCTGTTTGGCAAATGTTGCAGTAAGCTTGTGTATTTTAGCTAACTGTTTATTGTAGCTGGAATAATGTCTTGTTCACAGCTTCAGGGTGGTGTGCAGGCTACCTGTGATGTTATTGCCAGCTCCACCATTGGGGTGTGTGGGTCCTTGGCTAGCAGGTATGTTCTAGTTGTTTGACTAATGCTGCAGTGAGCTCATGCATGTGTGTGTGTGTGGTGTAGGTAGGCTAGCTGTAAACTAATTCTTCCCAGCCTTGGTGGCCTCATAATTAGTGGGGTATTACGCTGTTTAGTTTATCCAAGCTATATTTTATTAGGTCTTTTAAGTGTGTATGTGGTCAATGTAATTTTAATAAACATTTTGCGTACTGATTCCATGTCTCTGCCCTCCATGGTAATAAACTTGTTTGCCTGAGTCGATTCAGTATTTAGTTCCCCTTACTGTAAAGTGGTGGCGTAATCAGGATTAACATATATTTCTTAACACTATGGGTGTTCTTGGTGAACTTGGACCCCCGAGCCCCACGCCACATATACAGTACTTGAATCAGATTTGTATATCCTAAATGATCAGAAGGTGTTTATTTTTTTATAACACCTCAAACTGCTGCAAGTCAAGGATCCAAAAACCTGGTAATTTAGTCATTGTTTGGACATTGCTGAACCTAAACCTGACCAACAGTAACACCAGATCATAACACTTCCCCTACCTTGTTTTATGATCATCTGCACCCACTCATCCTCAGGGTCTGTACAGAAACGGACACCTTTGTTTGTAGTAAAACTGCGAAGGAGAAAAAAAGTCTCAGTCACCAAAACTTTTAAAACAATTTGTCAGTTATATTCATATGAGTTTTAAACACTGTCACATATCCTTTATTTTTATTTGAAGTAAAAGTGAATGGTATTTTGTACAATCATAAGACAAGGGTGTTTATTAAATAAATATTTTTAAAGAAATCTTACATGATTCCAGGCACTGGACATTCTATCTGTGTTTTTTCATATGACACAATGTTACTTGCAGAAAATGGACGTTTATGGAACTCGAAACAGCATACAGCTGCTCTATTTTTCTCTGTATGAAAACATTTGTGCATTTATTCATCAATCTGATTAAATGTTCACTTTTATTGGAATGCTTTTTATCTGGTGTATTTTAAACAACTAAAATATACTTGCATCTGATTTTTATATTCTGATTTATCAGAAGGTGTTGATTTAAGTTTCAATAACAGCACACCTAAAAGTAGTGCTGCTGCAAGTCACAGGGTTTAAATCAATTATTTGGAGGATCCAAAAAACCTAGTCATTCAGTCATTATTTGGACAAATAACATTGCTGAATCTAAACCTGACCAACAACAATAACACCAGATCATAACACTCCCCCTACCTTGTTTTATGATCAGCTGCACCCACTCATCCTCAGGATCTGCACAGAAACGGAAACCTTTCTTTGTAGTAAAACTACAGAGGAGAGAAAAAATAATCAGTCTGAAAGCCATCAGAATATTCAAAGCAATTTGTTAAAGTTATATTCATATGTGCTTTAAACACAGTCACATATCCTTTATTAGGAGTAATGTATGACATTTTAAACACCCATAAGACAAGGGCGTTTATGAAAACAAGTATTATTATTTATTAAAGTAAAATAAGGGTTTGAAAGCTTACATGATTCCAGGCACTATACAGTCTTTCCGTGTTTCTTCATATGACACAATGTTACTTGAAGGGAATGGACGTTTATGGAACTCGAAACAGCATACACTTGCTCTATTTGCATCTATGTGAAAACATATGTACATTTATTTCTCAGTCATGGCCTAGCACTCTGATTAAATGTTCACTTCAATGGAGTGTTTTATCTGGTGCATTTTAAACACCTACAATATACTTGACTCTGATTTTTATATTATGTGTGATCAGAAGGAGTTTATTAATTTTCAATAACAGCACCTCCAACAGTTTGTTTGAAGGTCCCTGCATGATCTGTCACTATTATGGTGCTTTCTTTTTCCGAAAGATAAGGCCTCTTTAGCTGTTAAAGCTGACAGAGCATTTGTGTACAGTATAAATGTGTGCCATAAACAGCAACACAGCAGTCTTTACTGTTTTTGTTAAAATAAAGAAAAAAAAGATCAATATTGTATCATCGAGTGCAAGTGATGATTACATGCAAAATGTATTTTTTTTGCGCACAAATGATGCACAAACTAATAAACAGATTGAGTCTTTTGGACACTTTGGGGGACTTAACTGAAAATAATATCTTGATAATCATTTACATAGGTATCATTGCCACATCATCAAATCTGGTTACATGATCACTTCATGTTTTACAAACTAGTAAGGCTTTTACTAACACTGGTTATTTTCAACAACCTGTTTATCTTTTCAGCGGATTGAGCAAGATTAGAAACCAGGAGAACTTGGTCATACTGCTACTGATCAAACTACTACTAATACAACACAAATAACAAAGTTTTAAATATTAAAAGTTTTAATCTTACTTCTGGTGACTACGAAGGATGGAAGGAAGGCAAGAACCAGCAGAAGAGTGCAAGAGAACATGGCTGATGCTGCTGTTGATGATAATGATGATGGTCAATGTGAACAAAATTGCATTAATGCAGATATTCTGGCCAGGGGAAGGGGAGGGGTGGAAGTGGTTTGGGTGTTTGTAGCTGATAAGCTTTAACTAAAAGTGACTAAATCTGTTGATGGTTCACACCTAAAACAGGAAACTGAATGTTTAACACTTTGAAACCAAAGTTATGTTGAAAATTTCACACATTTTTTTCCTTACTTACAATTTTTTTGTGATGTATAACTTATGATGTTTTTGATGTTTCTAAACTTTCTGCAACATATTGCTTTTCCATTATTATTATTATTATTAATAAAAAATAACAGGTTTATTTAATAGTAGAAATGCACACAGCACATTGATTAACCTGATCTCTTTCTTGTTCTCTTTCTCTCTCTCTCTCTCTCTCTCTCTCTCTCACTCACACACACACACACACACACACAATTTCTTCTCAGACATGTGAGTGTTTGTGTTGTGGAACAGCCATTAGCCAAAAGTGTTTTTAAGCAACAGGAAATACATTTGAGACAGAGCTCTGAGTAAAAGTAAAGACATTGGAAAAAAAAGTGGATTAAGGCGAGTTGATCTATCTGGAGTTCACCAATGGAATCACAAATACCCAACAGTTCAAATTATTAGCAAGCATGTAAGCAGTCTATATTTTAAGAACAAGCAGGCTAACATTAGCATACTGCTGGGTTATCGAAATTAGTGCACATAGCTACATACATAGCTCCTAGTAAACATCAAATTTAATGCAAATAGATCATGTCCTTGTTAATTCTTTTAATTCAATGCTGATTGCTTGGTTCCTTAGTCTGGACCAGGGCACTGGAATGTTTATTTCAAAAAGCCCTGTGAAGTTCAAGCAAACAGTGAAAATTTTGAACAAATAAAATTGAAACACAAATTGTTAAAGCATATAATGCCTTCTTCTTCTTTGTCTTTTGACTGTTCCCTTTCAGGGGTGACCAGCGACTCATCTGCCTCCATGTAACCCTATCCTCCGCATCTTCTTATCTCGCACCAACTAACTTCATGTCCTCTCTCATTACATCTCCTCTTTGGTCTTCCTTCAGACCTCCTGCCTGGCAGTTCCAACCTCAGCATCCTTCTACTGATATATTCACAATCTCTCCTCTGAACAGGTCCAAACCACCTCAATTTGGCCTCTTTGAATTTACCTCCAAAACATCTAACATGGGTTGTCCCTCTGATGAACTCATTCTTGATCCTATCCATTTGTCACACCTCAACATCTTCAGCTCTGCTACAGTGCATTCGGAAAGTATTCACAGCCCATCACTTTTTCCACATTTTGTTATATGCCTTGTTCTATAAAAGTTGTCTATAAAAATGTTATACTTAGCTAGTTAGTTTTTGTTAATTTATGTTGTAATTTATGTTAGGTCTCTCTGTCCGGTCTCTGCTAGCCAGCTAACTAGGCCTCTTGGTTAGCTAGTTTAGTGTCTATGTTAATTTATGTTGTAAATTTATGTTGCATGTAGCACCTTGGTCCTGGAGGAACGTTGTTTCGTTTCACTGTGTACTAACTGTATATGGTTGTAATAACAATAAAGCCTACTTGAACTTGAACAACAGGTGGAACAACAGGCACTGCAGTGGGTGGTGAAAGCAGCGGGGAAAATCATCAGGACTAGTCTTCCGGAGATAAGTACCATCTACACTATACGCTGCCTTTATCGAGTTCACAACATACTGCGGGATCAGCATCACCCTGCACAACACCTGTTCCAGCTACTATCTCAGGTAGATGGTATAAGTCCATACGGGCCAGAACCACCAAACTGTCCCACAGCCATTTTACTACTTCTGTGAGGGTGCTGAATGATCAGTAACCCCCTTTAAGACCTTGCACCCATCTATTTTTACTACAATAACTGTGAACTGTACTTTGCAGTACCCCCTTCTTCTCCCGCTATATCTTCTATATCCTACCTCACATAGCTGCTTTGGTTATTGCATTACCGCTTCATGGTTGCACTTTATTAAATGCTGGGAGATCATGCCAAATGATATCTCGTTGTTATTTATACTTGTTATTTTAACAATGACGATAAAATTGAATTGAATTAAATTGATCTCAATCTGATTTAAGTCCAAACTTTGACTAGGCCACTCCAAAAACCTTCATTTTGTATTTTTTTTAGCCATTTTGAGGTGGACTTGCTGGCATGTTTCAGATCATTGTCCTGTTGCAAATCCTAAGTGCATTTGAGCTTGGGGTCACAAACTGACAGCTGGACATTCATTATTAAGAAAAAATATTTGCCCAAAAGTTTGGAAAACATGAGATGAGCCTTTGTGTTCTTTTTGGTCAGCAGTGGCTTTTATCTGGGAATTCTCCCATGAATGCCATTTTTGCCCCCAGTCTCTTTGGTACTGTTGAATCATGAATACTGACCTTAACTGATGCAAGTGAGGCCTGTAATTTTTGCATGTTGTTTTTTGTTCTTTAATTAGCTCCATGATGAGTCACCTTTTTGCTTGTGAAGTAATTTGGTAGGCCCGCCACTCCTGGGAAGGTTCATCACTGTTCCGAATTCTTCCATTTGTCGATGATGGCTCTCATAATGGTTTGCTTGGAGTCCCAAAGCATTAGAAATGTGTTTACAGCCACATGCATGTGTGTGAAAGGTGTGAATTTCCCATATGAGGGTGTGATATAGTAAGCAATATTAAAATGAAGAGCAAGGAGTTTTATCACACGATTGTGATCACCACAGTGCAGTGCCCTCTGGCATCATTAGAAAATGAACTAAAGGACCTGGCTTTGTAAGAGCTGTATTACTTCAGCAAAAGTTTGTGAATCTTTCATTCCATATTTTTTTCTCTGGAAAGGCTTCGCACTAAATGTGGGGGTGTGGTTGTGTGAAGTTGTTTTTATTCACACATTTAGCAAGTGCTTTAGTGAACTCAGGTGCTGATGTCAAGGAGGTTACAGTTCCTGCTCATCCAAAATATGATGGTTCAGTGGGGTTGAGTTCAGTCAGGGCTCTGTGCAGGACACTCAGTTTCTTCTACTCCAACTTAACACATCATGTCTTCATCAAGTTGGCTTTGTGGATCTCACAGGAGAACAGAAAGTTACAGCTTTTGAAGAATATGTAATCATGTATGTCAGTGATGAAGATATAGATGTGTTTATTAGTGACACAAAAGCCTCAAACTTTAGCCTCAGTAATAAGCCAGAAATGTTTCAGCTAAATTGTCCTGTTTAACTGTGCTTTATAAAATGAGACCAATGAAATTAACACTTTCAAGTAGCAAAATGTCACATATGTGTCATGGTGAAACACATACTGTATGTGACTGTAGAAAGTGTAAAAATGGGTAAGACAAACTTGCACACATTAAACACTTGCCTGCACACACACACACACACACACACACACACACACATACACACACACACAAACATAGAGAAAGCGAGAGAGAGTTTGAAAGCTTTTCTAGCTATGAATCCTGTAAATTGTCTTTATAGTATATGGTATTTTAATTGACATAAAATATGAGCATGGATTTTCAGAACATATAATCGGAATCTGTAGCATAATGTGTAGTACAACAGCAATACAAAACTCCCTAACAAATTAAACCCTAACCATTTTTTGTGGGGATTCTTTATTATTTATTCATTTATTTTATTTTATCAAATATAAATAAAATAAATTTATATTATTTTATAATTGCTGCACAGCTGTTTAGTCCCAATCCTTTAAGTTTTTGTCATTTAGGACAAAATGTTTGCACCATTCAAATGTTTTACTATGGCTAAGAGTGTGGCTTTCACCATACTGTGCTTGCGTTTTTCTTCCAAAGAATGCTGAGCTTTGTGTTTTAAACACTAGATGGTGACAAAGACATTTTTGAAACAAAATAATATATATATTTATATATATATATATATATATATATATATATATATATATATATATATATATATAACAAATGAACATATATCTATTAAATATTAAATAAAAATCTAATCAAATAAAGTGACAAGGAGGAGCAGCAAGGTTGTGGTTAGGTATATAAATCATGTGAATTTAGGGAAGAGGGGATTCTTCGAGGGCTTTGTGGTTAAGGCCTTGCTCACACGGGCGTTAAAATCGAGCGCTTTTCTTGCATTTGTAGCGTCCAGCGAGCGCGGATCAAGCGGCGAGTGTTTTCTACGTGTGTTGTACAGTATATACACCGCGACAGCGCGCGCAGTTACTCACTTCTCACCTTTCATGTAGGTCTGCTCGGACTAATTCGTTTTAAACCCCTCAAAACTGCGTGTGTATACAGCTCAAAACCTCCATCAGTTATTAAAGCATCTATTTAGAAAAAATGCCCCAGTGATTTCGGAGCTTCAGGAAATCTCCCGGCGCTCTGCGCATAACACCGGGCCAACTCATGTCGGAAAGAATTTATAAACGGTTTCTAAACGTGGGCTATTGTTTTTTTTTTACTTATAGTATTTGTTAATTTAATTTAAATGAGGTTTGGGCTCAGGACTTTGATTCGGCATCGTGATTCTCCTCTTTAATTTACTCCATAGTTTTAATCAGCGCTCAGCCGCATGCATGGAGTTTTCCAGAGCGCACCGGCAGAAGTAGACTAATGATTATGAACCCGTCGGGAAAACAGCAAGCAGACTGACTCTGACCATTTAAAAAAACGTTTGCGTTCATTTTCTGACGCGCTCAAGTTCACCAAAAACAATACAGAACAGCGCAGCTTATTTGCTTTCAAACATTTATAAAATCACGTTTTTTCGTTATTGTGAGTGCGCTTAAATAAAAGTTGAGTCTTATAAAGGCATGTAGTCTTATATAGTTTTATTATATAGTTTTGCACATTAATCAGAGTCCTCATCTGTTACATTTTTGAGGACAATAGTTTTTTTTCAGCCTGTCACGGCGTGCGCCCAAATCAATATCGCTCCTCGCTCACTAGTTAGGCGGCCTCTCCTTCAGATATGCGAAGAAGCGGGGCTGCGGAATTAGACACGAATAGTGAAGAAGAGCTCTCCTTGCTAATGATCCCGGGTTCATCCGCGCTATAAAATACTCGGGGTTTGTTGGTTTACAGTGGATTTTACTACGTGGTGTGAATGAGACGCGCGCACACAACGCGGAAGTGCGGCATGCAAACGGGGCAATTGGAACGCGCCCCAGAGACTTCAAAGAATAGCAAGAGCGAGCGGACGGAGGCAGAAGCTGCTGTCCGCGGATGGCCGTCGTACTCGTATTTTATAGCGCAGGGTGCAAACCCGGGATCATTGGCATGGATGAGCTATGTCCAGCTCTGTACCAGCATGTCATGTAGGCATTATAAGACTAAAAAGTGGCAGCTGGCACGCCTAAAAATAGACGCAGGTTAATTTTTTTATAGTCTAAATTAAAATCCTCCTCTTTAGTGCCTCCTATTCCTATTAATCCTATTGTTCTTTTAGTGTCACTGCGTGTGCTTACAATGCCAGACAACATTCAAATGCAAATTATTCACTCTTCCCAAGTGTGAATCAGCTGTTCTCACCTATACATATTAACCTATACGTTCTCACCTAAAGTGTTTAGGTAAAATTCCACCTATACAAGTGTGACAAATATGCAAAGAAAAAAAATAGGAAGGGGCAAATACTTTTTCATGGCACTTCACGTGTAGTCAGATTGTTCCACTGGGCTGAAACTGTAGCAGGTGGAGTTATAGCACTTTTCAAATCACACTTACTATACACTGATATGAATAACTTTTAATGATGAATGCTACGTTAATATGATCTCGGGCTTGCTCCACATTATAAAAGCAAAGCGCGGAGTTTAGTCCGAGATCAGGGAAGTACGTGATGTGGTGGAAAATAGGCAGTGGCGGTTCTACACTGAATTGCTCCCCGGGCGAGACTCCCTCCCGCCCCCCCGTCAGCGCCACTTCTAACCAACCAAACCCCCTGTCTGAAGTCTGCTCGGTCTTGTTAATTTGTTTTAAAACCCCCAATTCTGTGAATTCCCCCAGCAGCGAAACCGGTTTGGTGACTTCACACCTGTTGTAAAGGTGAGATGGGGGATTACAGTAACTGTGGGTGCGCTTCACCTCGGAGCGCGCTGTCGCGTTGTATTCAATGAATAGACTAAAACTAAATCATATTTGCTTCATCATTGAAAACAACATTGTAATAGATTAACTTTATTAAAGATTAAACACTTTTGTATTCTTTGTCCACACACGTGGGCAATTTTTAGATATTGATCCTTTCTCGATGCAGCAAATTTTCTGAGCAAATTAATAATAATTTCCATGGAAGAAAAGGAGAAAGAAGAAAAGGTTACGCGAAAATAAGAAAAAGCTTTAGAGGTAAATGCTGTGAAATGCTTTAAATGAACAGATTCTGCCTATAACAGGTCAGGGACAGTGAGGCTGGACCCAGCAGCGCACCACATCCCACATCATAATACATGCTGATGATGACCAACACGTCTCCCCTGATCTACCAGAGCCAAGTAAAAAGAATGGCAATCAAACAGAATAAAATTAGTAGCAGCATTAACATGTGCTAGTTATTATGATGGTGGTCAATATTAATTGAAATAATGTTTCTCAGCATTATTTCGTATTAATATTGACTACCATAATAATTAAAGAATAAAATAAAAAATATTGTCTTTATAGATTTATATGTTGTTTGTCTTGATGTTCTTTTTTTTGTTTGTTTCTTTGACCCAATATATGTTCAGTGATACTTCAAATAACATGTTTAAATAGCATTGATTTCTGTATTGTGTTATATTTTTATACTAGTAACTGGTGTTAAAAATGTATCTCTACATTAATGAGCCAATGTATTATGGTGTGGGCTGCTGTGGGCCAGGAAGTCCAGGGCCACTTTTTGGTCCCAGTCCGCCCCTGTAATAACGATTGGAGAAAGCGCAGTCGAAGCCCGGGGATTCTGTGTTCCGCGAGGGGCCAGTCGTGAATAGCTGACACTCAGTGACAGCCAATGAAATTGAAGCATTTTTGCCGCTTTCCACGTGGTGTGGCGTTGCTTAAATAATATCCGTATAATATCTGTATATCCTATAAAATCGTCCAGACCCTGGTTCGAATCCCGCTCTGGGTGAAAATGTAATAAATGTGAATCCTTTGTTTTACACTTTTTGCATATGATTATCATTAAATTACAGCAACTGTGAGGTGAGTGCTAATGTGTTTCATAGCTTAAGCAAAAAAAAATTCTCAATTGCAAACATGCATTTAGTACTGAAGCATAAGTTGATAATGTAATGGCTATATCTATGGCATTTTAGCGAATAGCACCAGCATATTGAGCACTGGCTGGGAATCGAACCCGGGTCTCCCGCATGGCGGGCGAATCACCTACCACTGAGCCACCAGTACCCGTCTGCGTTTAAAGCGCATAAATACTGTTATAGGCTAACGTCATACATCTTTGTAGTCCTTTTGCACACGCGCGGGTGCGTTACAATAATAATAATAATAATAATAAATTTGGAGAACTACTACTACTAATAATAATAATTCTGAATGAAAATGATGAATAAATACATAACAGTTTGAGCTTGACACGTTTATGAGCTCTGTCGCTTGCCGTCAATGGGCGCCTAAGAGACATAACATTTTTCGGCTTCAGTAGACACACAATACTTTAGACTGAAACACGACTGCCCCCTACAGGTATTGAAGGCATTTTCACAGCTTGCCGCGCGCACTCGCGGCAAGTTGTGGGATCCCTTTTCCGAAAATGTGCGTTTTTAAAGGCCAGATCTGTATACATGGTGAAATGCCGAAAAAGGCAAAATAAAAAAAGTTATTTGTTGAAAAACGTACGTGGAAATTTTCGCATTTCTTTATAAACTGCAAAAAACTCTTTAATCCGACGTTGTGCAGTCAGAGAGTGAACCCAGTAGCGGTGGGCTTTCATATCCATTTCCCGACACACTGCCCCCACAGGTTAACACACAAACTACAATTTGGGCTGCAGGCTGACGTTAGGTGTAGAAATCAATCAAGCGCCGCTACAAAACGCAACATAAACATCTAGGACATTCAGAGTAAGTTTGTTTATCCAAAAACTTAACGCCCGTGTGAACAAGGCCTAAGACTTTGTGGGGGCGTCTGTCTTTCTGACCAGTGCAGAACTGTCTATTTATGTTTGGCTTTAATATTTATTTTGGCTTTTTCTCTATTTAAAGTTGTTTGATTTTTGTTTAAAATTTGGAAAGATCTGATAAAATTTTGCCATGACACTACCTTGAAGCACAGTAAAGTCTATATCTAAGAAGTGGAATGTATTTGGTATAACACAGACACTCCCTGGATCAGGATGCTGCTCCAAACTGGATGAAAAAACCAGGAGGAAACTGGTCAGAGAAGCTTCTAAGAGGCTTACATCTACATTTCCATTTAGAAATTTGGCAGACGCTCCTGTCCAGAGTGACTTACAAAATTGCTTTAAAGTTTTCGTCATTGAATAGGTACTTACACTGGGTTACTAGGTTACTAACTGAACTACTAAAATAAATTACACTCCTTGCATAGCCTAATTAGAGTCCAGAAATCTGTGTAATGATATAAAGCCTGGTGTTCACAAATGGTCACCATCAAATTTGACTCATTAAAAGCAGTTCTACAAACAAGTGGATGAATATTGCAATGTCTAGATGTGCAAAGTTTTCTAGTTCTTTTTACAGTTTTCCAAAAATTAGACCAATATTCTGTATATATTTTGATTTAAGTGGACTTCCCAGGTCTTGTGGGTTTAAAACAGACCCAAATCACCACCACTCCAGGTGATATGAGGTGTTTTGTGTTCAATGCTCTGTGTGATATTAACACTTAAAATGTATCAACAATGAAACACATTTTCTATTTTGTGGTGCATCCACTGTTTATGTGTACATGTGAATAAGCCGATTACTAAAGAAATGATAATGAATTAAAAAAGAACATTATAATAAACATTCATTGCCAGAGTCCAGAAAGCAATGCTCTAGCATAAAGAAGGTGAACATTACGATGCATCAAATGTTTTGAAGATTTTATCATCTCCATTAACCAATAATCTTTTAATTATGCAGATATGAATGCGATTATGTAAGGAGAGAAAGGCTTTGATGTTTAACCTGATGATATAGTGTGACATTTTTTTAGTAAACCTGCAGCACAGTGTAGAACAACTGCAGTAGACCTTCATGATTTTTTTTTACACTCACACACAACCGCCAGCAAAACACTGTATCAACAATACTTGCTGCACTATTTTTAAGACCATTAAACTTGAGATCTAACCATAACAAAAGATCCTGCTTAGATACTTCGTAGCCATGATGTATGTGATATACAGTATGTTACATAGATACTTTGTAGCCATGTAACACATGGGGTAGCCCAATGTGCACATTACCAGAAATGTAACTACTTGTCATGGTGATAAAGACTGCAATAACTACGATTGGTCCGCGTGGTAGAAAATCATTTCTGGTTTAAGTAACATCACCCAGGTATGAGCAGTGGTCGCTTAGAGTATTAAGGGACTGAGTTACTAATCAGAAGGTTGGTAGTTCAACTGCACTAGGTCGCCATTGATGGGCCGTTGAGCAAGGCCCTGTCTGCTCCAGGGGTGTTGACTCATGATTGACCTATGCTGTAATATGTGAAGAAAGAATTTCACTGTGTAGTAATATATATGTGACAAGTAAAGGCATAAGTAACTTATCTTGTTGAGTGACACCTTTATCTAGTGTCCTGGTAGAAGGCTTTGATTAGAATAAATAGAACGAATAGATTGTTTTGGCTGCTTAGTGCATTTTGCATGCAATATTAACTGTTGTGCAAAACTGAATGTTAGAACTGTGTTACATGTTTTGAAATAATGATGTAATTGTGGTTAAACCAGATTTCAGAACATATTACTCCACATTCTGATTCCACATCGCATAATGACATATGACAGATTTGGGGGATTATTTTTTGTTTAGTTTTTTTAGACGAGCAAAATGAGACTAATCTGAATAACAACTGTAGCCAAGCCACTAGGAGGCGATGTTGCCTATAATGGTAGACAGGACTCTCTTTAAATGTGCACTTCCAATTAGCAGCATTTCAATTGTTTGGCATGCATGTGGTTGTCTGTCGCTGGAAGAACAATTGTGGGTAGGTTTTCTTTTGTTTAAATGTGTTTTTTTTTTTGTTGAAGTGTTTCTTTGAAGAATGGTTGTAATCATGTAATCGCTTCCCAGTTGATTTTCAGATGTGCGTTTTAGACGTTTTCATGCTGGTTATTCTAAGTGATATTAAGTGATCAACACTGCAGATTGCACGTGAGTGTTAACGATTGATTGGTGGTTTAAGTGAATCATTTTATTGTATAAAATGATTGGTAACACTTTTTTTTGTATAGAACTAACTTTATGTGATTACTTTTAGCCAACTGAGATGTTTTGAGACTCTGGTATTTGTTGGCTTGGTATAGTGTGCTGCATGTGGGGGTTGATGATTTGTGGTAGGTCATTTTATTGTGTAAAATAATAATTAAAATATCTTGGTATGCACTAATTTACCATCCTTTTAAATGATCGTTAAAACTCTTTTCTTTTTTAGGAAGCGTATTGTGATGATCATAGCCTCTTTTATGGTGTATGTGTATGGTCAGCTAACCGTTTTAAAGGTAATTATTTTAATGGTTATTGTGGATAGGATAGTTACCATTTTAGATCTGTTTTAGTAATAGATATATAGACAGTGGGTTTCATTTGAAATGGTAATGCTTGTCTTTTTGTGTAATTTTCAATTGTTCAATTTACGAATGGGGGATTGAAATATGGACTGACAAATTGTGTTTTGCTGTGTAATGTTTTCTTTTTTTGCTTTAGAATTTGTTACCGTCCAGCTTAAGTTGATCACTGTTTTTCCCACCTTCATTTCTTTCCTTCTGTATTTTGTTTTGTGAATATTATATTTTTGAGTGTTGCCCAGGACTTGTCTTTTGTATTTATATTTTGGTTCTTTTTGTGCCCTGGCAAGGCTTTGACATATAGGCTTGCTCAGTGTGATTACGGGAGAGGGGTATCCGCACTTCCACATGTACAAGTGTGAGGTGTTAAGAGTGTTTGCATTTTCTCTTTTTCGTATGAGTTAGTGTGCTGTGTAAGAAGATTGTAACCTATTTTGGGTATTGATTGATGTGGTTTGGAAGTATCGTTCTACCCCACTGACTTCTTGTATTTCCAGCTCATATAAGCAGTGTTTGTCAGCTTGAGTACAATTAGATATGATTATACTGTAATAAAAGTGATTTATTTGTAATAATTTTGCCTTGAGCATATTCATTGAATTGAATAGCCGTGGGGGACCCCTCATTTGGTGGCTTTGGGATCTCCTACCCAGAGCAAAGTGGAGTGGCGTGGTCGAAGATAGTTTCAGTAAAGATAAATATACATTTGTTGACCCATTACATTTGGCGTAATCGGCAGGATCTGCTCTTGGCATTATTATTGGTTGCTTAGTTGTTGTTTTTTTTTGACAGTCTGGGCCTAGATTTATTTTGGTTTTGTGTAGTTAGATTTTTTTTTTTTTTTTTTTTTGAGGGTGGGAGAACGGTGGTCAAGGATTCCAGTGGATTGTCATTGTGGTCAAGCCTGAAGAAAATGGCGATCGTCTACTGTATCTTTGGTTGAAAGCACTGTTGTTTTTTTTCCTTTTTTTCCCCATGCTGTTTTTTTTTGTTTTTTTTTTGTTTGTTTTGTTTTTGTAGGATAGCAGCTTAGGGCACTTACTGAATTGGTGCAACAACTCCAGGGAGAAAATGCTAAACTTAGATCAGAGGTAAGTCAGAGATCGCCCCTCGTTTCTTCAGATGTTCTTACGATGGGGCAACAGCAGACCTCCTTGGCTGGTGCTGGCGTTTCAGATGGTGCATCTATATTAAGTCCGGTAGGCACTATAGAGCGTTATGTTTATATACCAAGGGGACGTAAATGTCCTAGATTTTCTGGGAAGTTATCCCAGGATTCCCTGACAGTAGAAGATTGGGTCGAGGAGGTCCGACGTCATTTATCTATGCGCCCAATGTTACGTGCTGAGCAGGCTTTAGCCACTTTTGATTTACTGGATGGTGAAGTTAGGACGGAAATTAGGTTTCGTCCGGTTTCTGAGCGAGATGACCCTGAAAAGATATTTACCATTCTGATTGGTATTTATGGGTGTTCGCTGTCTTATATTAGTCTTCAGAAGCAGTTCTTCCAGCGACGACAACTTGAAGGGGAATCATTGCGAGAGTATCCTCATGCTCTCATGTCACTTATGGAGGTGATCCAGCGTGTTTTGCTAACCCCGATACAGTTCTCCGTGATCAGTTTATAGAATTTGTTAGAGATGGTATGCTTCGTCGTGAGTTACGACGTCAGGTTAGATTGGATTCCACCTTGAGCTTTCTAGATGCCCGACAGGAAGCCTTGCGTTGGGTAGAGGAGGGCGAAAACCCCTGTATCCAACGACCTTGTGCACAGTCGTGTAGTATTGCTAATGTTACCGATCTTTTAGTGCAGTCTAATGCCATTATAAGTAAGCCCCGAGATAAGTTAACAGAAGTCAAAGAAAGTCTTCGTAAACAGCAGGCCCAGTTAGATACTATTCTTAAGCGTTTAGAGTCCTCTGTCTCTCAACCTGTTTCACAATCCTTTTTACCACCCGCTCCTTCCGCCCCTAGGGTTGGGGTTCGTAGCCAACATTATCGTTATCATTCAGATGGTAGACCTATATGCTTGCGTTGTAATCAACCTGGGTATATTGCAAGATTTTGTAAAATCGAATTGGGTACAACACCCAGGGTAGCCACAGTATCTAGGTCTTCTACTCAGTCATCGGGAAAACTAGTGCCCCCCGGCAGCATTGCCCATGTGCCGGGTGGGGAGTCCCTGGGCAACTCCACCGTAGAGGGGCTTCGATTTTTAGGTAAATGTCCAACAGTAGAAATTACGATTGGTGGGGTGACTGTCGCATGCCTGCTGGACACAGGATCTATGTTGAACACCATTACCCAGCAATTCTATGAGCAATATTTGCAACCTCAGCTCCAGTTTCAGTTGCAATCGTGTCAGTGGCTTAAGCTTAAGGCAGCCAAGGGCTTGGATATTCCTTATTTGGGGTATTTAGAGACAACCATAGGCGTACTTGGTAAGATCCTGCCCAAGATGGGTATCTTGGTAGTGAAAAATTCTTCTGATTCTGTTACCCAGTCCAGAAGAGAACAGGTGCCAGGATTGTTGGGAATTAATGTTATTAGTAGTTGTTACCAAGAATTGTTTTTGGAGCATGGGGCTAGGTTATTTGATTCTCCTTTTGTGCAACATGCGGGGAAAGTATGGCAGAGAGCTTTTACTGAGTGTCACCTCTGGGAACGCACCCTAGAAACTGGATATGTGTGTTCAGCTCGAGTCCAGAAGGGGCCAGCGGTGCGGGTGCCAGCAGGCACCATGAAACTAGTTTCAGCAACTTGTCATCAAGGGTTGGGGGCCACATTTAACACCTGTTTTTTGGAACCAGTATCATTTGTAGATGGTCGGTTGCCTGGAGATCTTTTGGTTCCCTCTGCCTGTCTTGCTGTTGCTAGTGGGGTGGTTAAGGTGCCGGTCATTAATGTGGGGAGCCAAGATCGTTGGCTTTGGCCAAAGACCATACTAGGAGAATTGCATATTGTTCAGTCACCCGTTTTAAAATCTTCTGTTCAGTTTCACGTACAGAATGATGAGTCTGAGGAAGTAGCCCTTATTCAGTCAGTTAAAGTTGAGAGTAAACCTAATGTTGACTTTTCCCATCTTACTTGGCCCATGCTGTCTGGTGCAGAACATCAGCAGGTTCAAGCATTACTTGGGAAATATGCTAAGGTATTTAGCCAGGTTGATGGGGATTTGGGCAGCACTGATTTACTTCAGCATACTATCCCGTTGTTAGATGATGTACCCCTTCGCCAGCGTTGTCGTCGCCTGCCCCCTTCGCAGTATGATCTTGTTAAGACTCATATTTAAGAACTGGTTGAACAAGGTATAGTAAAGCCCAGTTGCAGTCCGTATGCCTCACCTATAGTGGTGGTTCAAAAAAAGGATTGTTCTATTAGGTTATGCGTAGACTATCGACAACTTAATGCAAAAACTCGTAAGGATGCTTTTCCCTTGCCTCGAATAGAAGAGACGTTGGATGCGCTTAGTGGGGCCAATTGGTTTAGTAGATTGGACCTGGCAAGCGGTTATAATCAGGTTTCCGTAGCCCCTCAAGATAGGGAAAAGACTGCGTTTTGCACACCCTTTGGGTTATTTGAATTCAATCGTATGCCCTTTGGGTTGTGCAACGCGCCAAGTACTTTCCAGCGGCTCATGGAGCGCATTTTTGTCGATCAGAGTCTTCATGCCCTTTTGTTATATCTGGATGATATTGTAATTTTTTCTAGTACATTTGACCAACATCTTGAGCGGTTGGAGGTGGTATTGAGTCGGCTTCAAACTCATAATTTGAAAGTAAAATTGAAGAAGTGTCATTTTTTTCAAACTGAGGTAGGATATTTGGGTCACGTAATATCAGCGGCCGGGGTGGCCACCGACCCCGAAAAGATCAGGGCTGTTGCGAAATGGAGCCGTCCTAATTCAGTAAGAGAGTTGAGGTCATTTCTTGGTTTTGCATCATATTATCGTCGGTTTGTGGAGGGGTTTGCGGGATTGGCAGCTCCCTTGCATAAAATAGTTGGGGTTCTACAGGGCACCCGAAAGCGGGCTGTATCCTCTGGGCAGAGTTCTTTTGAACAGCATTGGAATGACACTTGTGAAAAGTCTTTTAGTGACTTAAAAGAACGGCTTATCCAGGCTCCCGTTTTGGGATATGCTGATTTCACTCGTCCTTTTATCCTAGAGACTGATGCCAGTAACCTAGGTTTGGGCGCAGTCCTATCAGAACAGGGGGGGCTTCGGAGACCTATTGCTTTTGCTAGTCGAGGACTTCGGCTAAGTGAGAGAAATATGACCAATGATAGTGCAATGAAGTTGGAGCTCTTGGCCCTTAAATGGGCAATGACCGAAAAGTTTAGAGAATATCTTCTTGGTCATAAGGTGACTGTTTATACTGACAACAATCTATTGCGTTATCTCGAGTCAGCAAAATTGGGGACGGTTGAACAGCGCTGTGTTTCCCAACTTGCTTTATTCGATTATGAGATCAAGTACCGGCCAGGTACAGCTAATCACAATGCAGATGCGCTATCAAGGCTCCCTTTACAGTCTACAGATCAGTCTGCTTATGTGTCGTCAGGTATTGCTGTCCCTTTATCATTTTCTATGCAGGAGAGACCACCTGGACTGGGCCCCCAGGTGGTGGAAGCATTAATGGTGGATGCTGTCCCGGCTCGGAATAAGGCTGACCTGAGAGCATTGCAGGCTGCAGATCCGTATATCAAGGTATTCTTGCAATTTTGGGTACCGGAGCGGCGTCCCACAGCCGCAGAGTTGAAGGGGATGTCGAGGGAGATTCAACAGTTGGTAAGACAGTGGCCTCGGATGCGTGAGGTAGATGGGGTCTTGTATAGGGTAGTTCAGATCCCACCTTCTAGAGAGTTTGTGTGGCAGCTGTTATTGCCTAAAGAGCTCCAAGGAGAAGCGCTCACTAGCCTTCATGACAATCACGGACATCAAGGAGTAGAGCGCACTACAGCTCTTATACGTCAAAGGTGCTATTGGCCTAATATGTGGCAAGATGTAAAGAAATGGTGCATGGAGTGTGAATGTTGCAGTGTGGCTAAGGCCTCACAACCCAAAGTGAGAACATTTTTGGGATGTTTGTTAGCTAGCAGACCTCTGGAAATCATTGCAATCGATTTTACAGTCTTGGACAGAGCGAGTAATGGGCAGGAAAACATTCTAGTCGTGACAGATGTTTTTTCCAAATTTACGCAAGCCAATCCCACGCCTGACTAAAGAGCAAGTACAGTGGCTAAAATCTTAACAGAGAAGTGGTTTTATGTGTATGGCGTACCGAAAAGAATTCATTCGACCAGGAGCGCAGTTTTGAGGGGGAGTTGTTGAGGCGGTTGTGTGATTTGTATGGTGTTACAAAAAGTAGAACAACTCCATATCATCCTGAGGGGAATGGCCAATGCGAAAGATTTAATCGGACATTGCATGATTTGCTTTGTACCTTGCCATTAAAACAGAAACGAAAGTAGCCACAATTGTTGCCACAGCTCCTCTTTGCATATAATACAACGGTGCACCAGTCGACTCAACATTCTCCTTATGAGCTGATGTTTGGGCAGAAGCCTAAATTACCTGTTGACCATCCGCTTGGCAGTAGTGATGAAGCTGGAGTAGAGTGTACTCAGTCAGATTGGGTTGCTCAGCATCAAGAGTATTTGACTTCTATTTATACTAGTGCCCGAAGGCATTTGGAAACTGCAGCGGAGCGGCGAAGGGCTAACTTCCCTGAGTCGGTACCGATACTGCCCTCGGGCACTTTAGTTAATTGTAGAAATCATTTTCAGGGCCGACATAAGATCCAAGATATCTGGAGTTCTACTGTGTTTGAAATCGTGAGTTGTACTGATGAAGTGGGGACCTTGTATAAAGTTAGACCTTATGGAAAAGATGGTCCTGATAAGGTGATTCATCATTCAGAGCTTAAACTAGTTCCCCATGGCATAGATAGATCTCATCAGTCTACTAGCAATGTATCATTCTCCTCTTCTGGTCCCATTAGGGAAGTAGGTTTTGAGGATGTGAAAGTGGGCAGTCCACCACAAGTAGCAGTGGTCCATACTAGAGTAAGTGCCCCGGCCGAATCGGGCCTACCGTTATCTAGCCATAGTGGCAGCCATGAAGGGACAAGTTTTTTAACAAAAATCAGAGAACCCTTAAGAGTACAGCCTCCAGCAACCATGCAGGAGCCAGAATTGGAATTAATAATGTAGATGGGCCTACAGAGTGTAGTTTGGATCAGCCAGTGGGCCAGTCAGGGGTGAGTAGTCCTCTACTTAGGCTTTCCACTCGTAGGACAGCAGGCCAACACTCAAATCCCTTTCATCTTCCTCAGGCTGTAGCACAAAATGGGTCTATTAGTATAGCAGAGGTTAGCACTTTTGCTACCCTTTTTAGACCGTGGCAGTAGGAGCTATGTTAGTTTAGTCACCGGGACAGGGACTATTAAAAAGCAGGGGTGTATATGTAGCCAAGCCAATAGGAGGCGATGTTGCCTATAATGGTAGACAGGACTCTCTTTAAATGTGCACTTCCAATTAGCAGCATTTCAATTGTTTGGCATGCATGTGGTTGTCTGTCACTGAAAAAAACAATTGTGGGTAGGTTTTCTTTTGTTTAAATGTGTTTTTTTTTTTTTTTTTGTTGAAGTGTTTCTTTGAAGAATGGTTGTAATCATGTAATCGCTTCCCAGTTGATTCTCAGATGTGCATTTTAGACGTTTTCATGCTGGTTATTCTAAGTGATATTAAGTGATCAAGATTGCAGATTGCACGTGAGTGTTAACGATTGATTGGTGGTTTAAGTGAATCATTTTATTGTATAAAATGATTGGTAACACTTTTTTTTGTATAGAACTAACTTTATGCGATTACTTTTAGCCAACTGAGATGTTTTGAGACTCTGGTATTTGTTGGCTTGGTATAGTGTGCTGCATGTGGGGGTTGATGATTTGTGGTAGGTCATTTATTGTGTAAAATGATAATTAAAATATCTTGGTATGCACTAGTTTACCATCCTTTTAAATGATCGTTAAAACTCTTTCCTTTTTTAGGAAGCGTATTGTGATGATCCTAGCCTCTTTTATGGTGTATGTGTATGGTCAGCTAACTGTTTTAAAGGTAATAATTTAATGGTTATTGTGGATAGGATAGTTAGCATTTTAGATCTATTTTAGTAATAGATATATAGACAGTGGGTTTCATTTGAAATGGTAATGCTTATCTTTTTGTGTAATTTTCAATTGTTCAATTTACGAATGGGGGATTGAAATATGGACTGACAAATTGTGTTTTGCTGTGTAATGTTTTCTTTTTTTGCTTTAGAATTTGTTACCGTCCAGCTTAAGTTTATCACTGTTTTTCCCACCTTCATTTCTTTCCTTCTGTATTTTGTTTTGTGAATATTATATTTTTGAGTGGTGCCCAGGACTTGTCTTTTGTATTTTCTATTTTAGTTTTTTTTGTGCCCTAGCAAGGCTTTGACATATAGGCTTGCTCAGTGTGATTACGAGGGAGGGGTATTCGCACTTCCACATGTACAAGTGTGAGGTGTTAAGAGTGTTTGCATTTTCTCTTTTTTGTATGAGTTAGTGTGCTGTGTAAGAAGATTGTAATCTATTTTGGGTATTGATTGATGTGGTTTGGAAGTATCGTTCTACCCCACTGACAAACAACTGAGTATTTCCAGCTCATATGAGCAGTGTTTGTCAGCTTGTGAGTACAATTAGATATGATTATACTGTAATAAAAGTAATTTATTTGTAATAATATTGCCTTGAGCATATTCATTGAATTGAATAGCCGTGCGGGACCCCTCATTTGGTGGCTTTGGGATCTCCTACCCAGAGCAAAGTGGAGTGGCGTAGTCGAAGATAGTTTCAGTAAAGATAAATATGCATTTGGTGACCCATTACACAACTTAATCACTATATGTGTTATATGTGTGTGACTCATTTTTATAAATGTTAAATGACTGTCTCCATATATCAGTAGTTAGACTTTTGCTAGTTTTGGATTTTTTCCGGAAAGAGTTAAGCATGTGGCACAGAAAAGATACAGGACATCTCTCTCTCTTTTTACATAAAAAAAAACAGAAAAGCAAATCAAGTGTAAGAAATATTTTTTTTTCACGATTCAAGATACAAGATTTAAAGAACTTTATTAATCCCAGAGGGAAATTTCTTATTTTTGGTTACAGTTGCTCACATTTGTTATCTAAAGGAAAAGTAATAAATAATCTTAAAAAAATAATAAATATAAATAGTCCTAAAACAGTAAGTACCCAAATATGACCCAAGAGTATTTGTAAATATTGCACAGTAATCTAATATATGTATGTAATATTGTATTAGTATATGTAAAGTTGTATTACATATTTTATTGGGAAGTAATATTGCAATTATCATATTATTAATACAGGTAAGTATTAATGTCCTGTTGTGTTTTTCTTGAATTTAGTGATTTAAAAGACTTTTAGAGAGTCTTTAGTGTGTAAAAAGAAAGAATAAAATAATTTTACATGAAATCAGGAAACACAAAATTAAAAATAAGAGTAAAAGATCGCTCCTGAGCATGAAGACAACAAGTTAAAACACAATTTACCTACAATTAGTTATTTACTTACTATTAATCAGTGGTGTCAAAGGTATTCACATTCATTACATGAGTGGAAGTATAGATACTAGGGTTTAAAAAGACTTCTTTAGTGTAAGGGTCCACCACCAGAGGTCGCTGTTTTTTATTTGTAGTTTTTGTTGGCTGACTCAGTTTCCCAGCAGGCACCTCAGTCAGGTGATGCGAGTGCACACCTGAGCCGAGGTAGCCATTAACCCATCTATAAATAGCTGTTTAGTCTGGGAAACTGGGTCGAGCATTTTTGGTATCACCACTGTCATTTGGGTGGGCATTTTGTTTTGGTTTGTTTTTGTTCTTTGTTTAGTTTATATTTTTGATTTAAGTTGTGTTGACTTGGGCTCTCACATTGGCAATGTTTCTGTGTATGTTCTGTGTGTCTGTGTTAGTGGAGCTAATTCAGTCCTGTCCTAGGTGTATGTAAGTATTGTGGTTCCATTCCCATGTTTCTTGTATGTTTAGCTAGAGTCAGGTAAGTAGCTAGGTGTGTGTCTGGCTAGGAGTGTGTTTAGCTAAAATCTATGTTGAGTTACCTAGCATGCTTCTAGCCATAGCCCCTAGCCATAGCCCCTATGTGTTTCTAGCTGTGCTGTATTTCCCACCTCCCTAGTGTCCCAGTGAGCCTAGCCTTTGAAGTGTCCTCAGCCTAGCCACTGGGTATCCCTTGTCTGTGTTTCTGTGCCCCAATTCCCTAGTGTGTGTTAAGCTATTAGGTAAGTGTAGCTTAGTGCATGTTGGGGCTGAAGACATGTTTAGCTAAGTGTATGTGTAGCTGACTGCCATGGTTAAGAGCAATCTTAACCATGTTTAGCTAAAAGCCATGCCTAGCTGACTGCCATGTCTTTAGCCCTAGTCCCGTCTTTCTCCTGTCTCTGGTCTCTAGGTGTCTCCCCTGGTCTCTAGGTGTCTCCCCTGGTCTCTCTAGTGTCCCGTTTCAGCTCCACGCATAGGTTGTGTCCTGTTATGTGTTTGTCCTCCTTCTGCCTGTGTCTCGCCACAGGGCGTGTTATTTGTCCCTCTGCCTGTGTTACGTCACAGGACGTGTGATGTCCATCCGTCTGCCTGTGTCCTGCCAGAGAGCCCCTGTTAGCACAAAGTTAAGTATTGTTTGAGTTTATTTGTTCTTTTGTTTGTTGGAGTTTACTTGTACTTTTGTGTTTAATGTTCGATAAAGACTTTTTTTTTTTTTTTTGATTACACACCCCTTTGCCTCTGTGCCTGCTCTCACTGCCCACGGCGATCACCACCTGCCACTACACCCCAATCGTGACATTTAGAAGTTGAAGTATCAACTCAAGCTTTTTACTCAAGTAAAAGTGTAAAAGTACTGGTTTCAAAACTACTTAAAGTATAAAAGTAAAAGTAACGTGGGGTGGGGGGGAAGCATTAAGGATAAAAGCTTAGGCTGTGCCATGGGCCTATATACTGCACTAACACCTCATAAAAAAAAAAGAGAGAAATGTATTGTTTTTGTTGTATTTTTTTAATGGCCATAGTGATTTGGGATACTGGCAATTGAAAAAGAATGCATTTTAGTACAATGCATATACATTAAAGAACTATATATGTGTACCACTGAGCATTAACATGTTTCATGGAGAAGATATGATAACTAGTTGCCTATAATTATTTTAATGGTGCAAAAAGTCAAACTTTAGAGGCGTGTCATCGGTAACCTTTATTGGAATGTAAATGTACATCCAAGCTTAGCTGCAGGAATCTGTGAGGGCAACATACAAGAAAATTAGTGCACCCAGAGCAGGCTTAGTAACAATTACCCTTTGTATGGTTGTCTACAATAAACATTAGTGCTGTCAGAATGAAGGATTAATCCAAGTGATTAATCCCCCCAAAAAAATTATATCGATCTATCTCATTCCTGTTCCCTTCCTGGTGCTGTTACCTTTCTCGCTGGTGTCTGGTTGTGACATTTCACTCGAATCTTAAGTCTCTATTACGGACATCTTCGTCTACTTATCACAACCTTATTAACTGAACATGCTATTTTATACAAACGTCCTTGCTGTAGTGTGTGACGTGACGTCATGTCCAGGTGCGATGGATTGCGTACCAACCAATAGGGTGTCGGAATGGTATGTTTATACTTCTCATCCAACCACAATCAAATTCGCTCCATTTGGATGGCGCGATTTATCCGGATGTTTTTTTTTTTAACTGACAAGCTGAAGTAAAATAGGAGTAACGAGGCTATTTTTAAAATGTAAGGAGTAGAAAGTACAGATAATTGCGTGAAAATGTAAGGAGTAGAAGTAAAAAGTCGGCTGAAAAATAATTACTCCAGTAAAGTATAGATACCCAAAATTTCTCCCTGTTCACAGATCAGGTGATGTCACTTATTAGTTTTTGCTGAAGAATTGTGGTCATTAGAATCAGCTGGTTTAGTAAATGGATTAGATAAATAAATGACAGGAATTAATTTTTTTTATTTATTTTTTATTTATTTTATTCTCATTACAAACAAATATCTAAAACTAGTGAAGTCTTAAGTAAACTGTGAATTTCTCTGACAAATTTCTGTACAGAATCTTTAAAAAGTAACTTTTGGGGCTTTAGCTCAAATATGTTCGCTTTGAATTGGAGGTGTTTCATGACAAAGCATCAGACAAGTTACAGAGCGGAAGTTTACCACACGCAAGGATGGAAGACCCGCACACAGACATCAAGAGAGGCCCTGGGTACACAAAAAAAAAAAAAAAAAACAGTCTAGCTTCTTGGCCTATTATAAAGAAGAAAAAATTAGTGGGAAAGTGACTAGCTAGTCAAGTTAGTGTTTTGTCACTCACTCAGATCAGTTGAAATAAGCTTCACTGGTATAATTATAATAAAAAACAGTATTGACAAAGTGCCCTGGCCTGGTGCAATCTCTCTCTTTCTTTCTTTCTCTCTCTCATTCTGATGTGTATGAGATAATACAAAAGTATTAGGAGAGCATTCACTCACATGCCGTCTATAATACTTCTTCCTGTACAAAGATCAGGTGATGCCACTAATTATTTATAAGATAGTAGTTCTCTCTTATCTGGATAAAGAGCTGTGATAATTAGAATCAGCTGGTTTAGTTTATGGATAGAATAAAATATGTGGCAAGACTTTTACTTTCTGAATCTGGGGTTTACACCTCTGCACAAACATACCTAAAACTTCTGTGGCAAATTTCTGTACATTTACATAATGAGAATGAGAAGGTGCAACTGACACCGTTGTCTTTTTAATGTTAAATGTTAAAAATGTTTGATATGAAAAAAGCTGAAACAATGTGATTCATGCTTGAAATAATTTATTTATCTGCTCAGTTTATAGAATTAATTAATTAAATACTGGTAAGCCTTTTATAGTTATGTAATATGTATGAATAGAAAAATTGATTTAAACAGTGGTTTTAGGTCGGGTTGGGTTTTTTAACGTTGAGCTGGTCAATTTTTTTCATGTGTTCCTTCACCCACTCGACCCTGGGGTCGGCACACACCTGTTCTCCTTTGTTTACAATAAAGCTGCAGAGGAGAGAGAAGATTTACATCAGTGTAAAACTGTAATAAAATGATGAAACCTTCTCACACTCTCCCAGCCCTCCAAGATTAAAAGTTAGATTTTATTAAACATAACCATACTGTATATCAATAATAGACATAAAAATGATAAATTTAATATTAGCATATATGTTTAAAAAAAAAACAAGTAATGAAATCTTACATGACTCCAGGTTTTGTACATTGACGCTCTGTTTTGCTATAAGCTATAATGTTTTGTTTAGGGTTTTCATTCCTTTGGTAATTAAAACAGCATTGTCCTGGTCCATGTGCATCTGTAAGAAAGCATTTAGCTCTATGATTAAATATTTAATAAATAATAAAAAAAAAAGATTTTAGACATTTTTAGATTCAGTATGTAATGCAGGCTTTTGTATTATGTTAAGCTTGAGTTCTGAATTCTGATTAGGCAGAAGTTGTTGATTCATTTTAGTTCTGACCGTCGTGCAGCTGCACAGCACAGGTTTATATAAATGCACATGGAAGGAATCTCCAACATCAGTTTTTTATGCAAAAAGAGAAAAAATTGAGGATGGTGAGGGAATGACTATTTATATCTGCAAAAACATAAGTGAGAAAATAAACTAAAGTATACATTAAATATAACAACAACAAAAAAAACAATTGTTCTTTTATAAATAAGAGTAAAACATTTGGGGAATTAACCACAGTGATTTATTAATGCTGGTTATATTCAGCAACCTGGTTGTATTTTAAGGGAATTTGTCAACAGTGTAAAACTGCTAGTACTACTAAATTAAGTTAAGCCTTTATTTGTCACATATACATTACAGCACAGTGAAATTCCTTCTTCGCATATCCCAGCATAACTGGGGTCAGAGAGGAAAGTCAGCCATCATACAGCGCCCATGGAGCAGATAGGGTTAAGGGCCTTGCTCAAGGGCCCAACAGTGGCAACCTAGTGGAGCTGGGGATCAAACCGACAACCTTCTGATCAGTAACTCAGTGCCTTAACCCTCTGAGCTACCACTGCCTCACTACTACTACAACTACTACAACTAATAAAAAGAGAAGAAAGGGAATGAAGAAGATAAAAAAAATAATTAAATATTGAAAAGGTGAACATTATCTTACTGTTGGTCATTGTGAAGACCGGAAGGCAGGCGAGAATCACCAGGACCAGCAGGAGAGAATGAGAGGACATGACTGCAGATGATGATGGTGATGATGATGATGATGTTATGTTGTATTAATGCATATTTCCCCTCATTCTTGAGTCTATATAAGCTGGTACTGTAGGTGGAGGAGGAATGTGGTTTAGGTTGTTGTTCATGGCAGACAAGCTGACACTTTGCCACCTTCTCACAGGAAACCTGGTTGTGGTTTTTCATCTAAGAACTGAATGTCTAGCATTTTTCAGTCAAACTCATCTCACCCTCCTGTATTAAACTATATCATAACTTAAAAACAAAAAAGAGCAGTTAATTTGAGTTTAGCATTCATTCTGTGGAGTCCAGCTTAGATCGTATGTATCTCCTGTCAAAGAACAATATTACAATTTTATTAAATATAAACTTTGAAAGTATTTACAATAAATACCAATAATAATTATAATATTAAGTGGGAAATTGAAAGCAATTTACTCCTGGAAAATAACACACCAATCTACTAACATGAATCCACAGACCAGTAAAGTGAATAACAAATATATAAGTGAATATCTACTGTACATATACTGGCACCTATCAGGGGATGGAAAACAGAATGATCAGCAACAACACTAACACTGTCAACTGGTAAATTCCCTGGATCTCAATCCAGTCAAGCACTCATCGGATGCACCAGACAAAAAAAAACAAAAAAAACATGATGCTGTTCCGGTGTTAAAGTCCTGGTAACAGACACCACAGCCCCCTACGGAGATCCTGTTGAGTCGTACTCCAGGAGACAGACGACATTAATATTGTGCTAAATGTTTAGCATTGTAATTATTACAATTTATAACAGTTGTGTTTTTACAATAAACCTATCATAAAATAATTTATTCAAAAAATTTCCAAAAGCAAATCATATGCGGTATGAGTAGGTAAAGGGGAAGGAGTCCTCAGACACACTATTATTATTACTACACTCTTAGTCACCACACCAGCGTTCTACTGAGAGACTTAATGTTCAAATATGGAGTTAAATTTAGAGAAGTAACCACCTTCCACCTAACAGCACTGACAAGTCACATCTTTCACCGTATCTCTTACTCAGCAGTCACACATATAGCAGATCACTGAAGGCGTGATGAGAAAAGATTCACAAACATATTATGGTTTATATATATATATACACACACAGATACACACAATGTAATAGAAAATATCATTAGATTAAAATTTACATTAATTTCTCATGAACAAATTGTTAAGCTGAATCTGCTTACTCACTTTATTGCACCAAAAAGGTCATTAGGCTTCCTGTAAACCTGTAATAAGCATTAATTTACTTGTTTTTTATTTATTTTTATTTTTTTATAAAATTAATAATAAGTAAAGTGAATATACAATATTCCTAAATGTTTAAGTTTATAAAGTCATGAGGTAAAAAAAGAATGTGCAGACTGTGCTAAACAACCATTGTGTCATTTACATATCGAAAATCAACCAAATTTTTATTAAATTTTGGTCAGTGTCCACCGTACATTTTTCTGTGAATGAGCTGTTATAAACACTATATTTTATTAGAATAATTATATTAATATGGATTTGCACTATTGTCAGTGCCCCTGTAATAGAAAATAAATCAACATCTTCTTACGAATCAGAATTCAGAACACACCAGTGCTGTAATATTAACAGGACCGGATCCAGCCTGACTAATCTGTGGTACACTAAAAATATCCGGTAGGCATACTGTCCAACAAGCCTTTGTTTTCCCCTCTCCCCTATATCTTGTGTGTTTGACCAATTCATAATTTTAACTGTGCTTTTAATTTTATTTTCGTGTATCTTGATGAAATGGAGCACTGGAAGATGTCTACTTTAAAAATACTGTACTTAAATTAAGCAACAATAATGTATAGTGATTGAACAAAACAGAACCTACATGGACAAAATTGACTAAGCTTTTTGATCTACAAATATTTATCCTATTAATTAATTTTATTATTAACTATTATTATTAGACAATGTATCATCCGTTACCCTGCACTCTGACTCCAACTTCCTAATCTGGGATATACGAAGAAGTAACAAATCACGGCTTAACCTAAGTTAACTTCTTCCCCAGATAAACCTTTTCCTATGCAAAATTATTCCCATATCACAGCGACATGCTTCAAAATCTTTGCCAACTCCTTGTTTAATAAATATGTTATTTATTAAATTTTCAACCAGAGAAGAAAAATCATGCTCCCTCATTTACAGAGTATTATAGCCATGGCCAATAGAGGTAGCAACATTTAGGGTTAATAAATGAGGACTAATAAACAGGTAATAAGTAACAGGTTGCGGTGGTGTGTTTGTGGTTTAATCCATGGTGTTAAACATCAGCTTCCACAGTTTTTTCCTGTTTTGGCAGCAGAACCTGGCTGTTGTTGGAGGAGGCTGACATAGTGCTTGTACTGGTGCTGGTGCCTGGGATGTCTGGTGGATTCTTCAGCTGAGAATCCATAGCTGAAGAATCCACCAGATTCCGATCCGAGTGGACCGTAAGCTTATACTATCAGTAGGGTCAGGGGCAGTTCCTGCTCTACGGAAAAATATAAATAAATATGATAAAAAATAAATAAATAAAATAAATAATTAACTAAAAAAATAAAAACACATAAGTAATAATAATAATAATAATAATAATAATAATAATAATAACACTAATAAATAAATACATAAAATTCAATAATTAACTAAAATAATAATTAACTAACTAATTAATTAACATACATATGTGTATGTTATCAATTATCAATATGTGCATAATCAATTAATAGTGTAATCTGAAAACAACAATGTTAGGTTTAGCCAAATCCCAAACATATGCTAAATAAACTGTACTTTACTTAATAAACTGGAATTTCATATGCTTCTGTACAACTGATAAAGCAAGCAAATAAACTTAGACATTGTGACACAAGTGCAGTTGTGTGTGTGTGTGTGTGTGTGTGTGTGTGTATAAAACAACATTGCCATACTAAAGAAATAAACGTTTACATTGCCACTAAACTATAACTCTGATTATGAGAAATCACACTTTATAATAGTACTAACAGTATAAAGATATAAAGGACTGGATGTTAATTAACTTCCTGACAAGACAGAAGTTCTGGTACTAGGCCTACATGCAGCTAGAAGTAAGCTTTCTGATCAGATAGTAACTATTGATGGCCTTTCTGTTTCATCATGCACAACAGTAAAAGACCTTGATGTGATTATGGATTCCAGTCTGTCATTTAAAACTTAGGAATAATAATAATAATAATAATAATAATAATAATAATAATAGTTTGTTATAATGGTTTATTAATACTGGTTATTTTCAATTTGTTCATATTTCAGCATTAGTATCACCCTGGTTAGCTGTAATGAGAACTGACACCAACTTATAAATGAACATTTAAGCAGGTAAAAACTTTTACTTCCAAAACAAAAGATTATAAAGGTGAATTTCATTAGCCATTGTAAGGTCAGATGTATGATTAACCAATTATACCAAGCAGGTTCTAATGTTAATACATTGCATATGTATGCTAAAATATAGGCCATGGCCGACTTAATGGTAAAGTGGAACACATCATGCCTACTTCCCCTCATCATGAAAAGAGGTCTAGCTCTACCTTCAGGTTCTCTGTACTGATAAGTATTTTTTTTTATATTCGGCTTTAGGAAGAGGCAGGTTCTTCAAAAGCTTTGGCTGCAATTCAGTGTTAGAGATTTGATGGATTAATGGTGTCTTCAGTGCTGCGAAATATATGCAGATATTTATGCATCATGCAATACCATCAGGGAGGCATCTGTTTGACCCCAAATTTATTCTTAAATAAGAAAGTGCCACCAAATATTTGGTCATTTGGGTAATAACGGATAGAAATAATTTACCATAATGTGTGTTATGCAGCTGAAAGTTTAATATAACAGATGTTCTTTAAATTAACATAAAGTCCAGTTCAGCACAGGGATGAGTCAGCAGATGGGGTCTGGATCACTGGGAGCACAGGAGCAGCATGTGTAGCTCCAAACCATCATGAAGCAGAATCCAGCTGGAGCTTTACAGTATTTTTCTTACAGAAGCTCCTCTCTCTCTCTGTCTACCAACAGATGTTGCAGACCAAATAATGCCTGATGGCAATGGCTTGCTTTCATTTCTCATTCTTCCTTCAGATTCATTTCTCTATGTGCATGCAGTTTGCATGTTCTCCTCATGCTTGGTTGGTTTCCTGCAGGTACCCCAGAGGCCCCATTTTGCAACTTTCATGACTTAAAGGATTTCCTGCTAATGTCTTGATGCCAGATACTGTACCACGCACACCTTTGATGGTGCACAATACTAAGGAGGTGCTTTTAATGTTATGGCTAATAGGTGTACATTTATTTTATTTTATGAGTATACCTTTTCTACATGTGAGAATAGCATTGTAAACATGTTATGGTGCAATTTTATTACTTTAGAAGCCTTTAAAACTACACTTCTGAGTTTATTCATACAGTACATCAATATGTTTCACATAAGGTAAATAATATGGACACATATAAAGAGAACAATAACTTGAGGTAAAAATGAAACCACATGTATCGCATTACACATCTGAGCAGTTGAGGGTTAAGGGCCTTGCTCAAGGGCCAACTTGGGGGTTGTGGGGTTTGAACCTGGGATCTTCCGAACCGTAGTCCAATGCCTTAACCACTGAGCTACCCCTGGCCCTGTTTCAATGGCATGGACAGCTCGAAAGTTGGCCAAGTTGCACACCCATTGCAATGGGAGGGCAATTGGCACTTTGGCAGCATTCCATTGCTATGGCATTGATGGCAGTATGGCAGATACTGTAATGCAATTAGGCCGGCTTTTCACAACATATGAATGCTGTAGAGGTGGCCAAAAGGTGTGATGCTGTACATTGTAACAGTGTATGTAAGGGAGTGGCATTGCATGACTACAGCACAGTGCTGTGCATAAAAGCAGACCAACCCAAACGGGAGAATTATTTCTTCTGCGCATTTCTATGGCCTCCTTATCACTGCCATGCAAGAAGAACCTCTCCGCCCAACAGGCTTTGGTCTGGCTTCAGGAAATGGACGAAGCAGACTCTGATGGAGGAGAGCTTTCATTTGTCCAGCAGGCCACTTATACCTTTTCAGAATCTGAAAAAGAGATGGAACAAGAACCCAACATGCCTCTACGGAAGATGCACCGTGGTACTGGGAACCCCTCTCTGAGCCAGACGGCAAAAGACGGCACTGTGTGGGTAGAGGAGGACATTGGAGTGCCCAGTGCAGTAGCAAATCACTCGTGCTTCACTGCGAAAGCTGGACCCACAAAGTCTGCTAAGGTTTGTCATTGCCATAGTGCATATGATATTTATATAAACTCATTTAGAGTGAGGTTCATGTAAATTTACCATTCTGTATTTGTTTATCTTCCAACAGCGTAAAATTACAAGTGTGCTCAAAAGCTTCCTTTGACTGTTAGACATGGGAATGCTGCAGACCACCAGGGAGTGTACAGTCCATTAAGCTAGCAGAACAGAGCCGGACTGAAATTTGGCAATTCATGAACTGATAGCATTCATTTCAATTCTGTTTGTAAGAGCAATCATGTATCCCGTTGGTGCCATTGTGGATTGCTGGTCAGAAAACCTTCTGGTGCCAGTAATCAAAGAGACAATGCCCTGAGATAGATTCATTTCAATTATGCAACACCTTTTGTTTGATGACAAGGACACACGGGTAGAACGGGTAAAAACAGACAAATTTGCTGCAATCTCCCACATCTGGACACGCTTCAACAAGAACTGTGCTGAGAGTCTCACTCCAGAAAAACACATGACCATAGATGAACAGCTGTTCCCTAACAAGGTTCGTTGTCCATTCACCCAGTATATCGAAACCAAGCCAGACAAATTTGAGATCAAGTTCTGGATGGCCACGGATTTGGAGACCAAATATGTCTGCAATTCATCTCCTTAGTTGGGAGAGGACCCCAGTTGTCAGAAGGGAGAGAGGCTGGCAAAGAACGTGGTCATGAATCTGATGGAGCCATTTTTGAATGATGGGAGAAATGTCACGACAGACAATTTCTTTACATCACTGTTACTGTCGCACAGACTGCTGCGGCGCAAAACAACGCTACTGGCCAAGGTGAATAAAGTCCGGCGTGAACTTCCTCAACTTGCAAAAGACACTGCACAGCGAGAGGTATTCTCCGCTTCAGTGCTTAGAAGTGGCAGTGTCTCCTTGACAATTTATGCACCTAAATGAAACAAGACTGTGTGTATTCTAAGTTCCATGCACCAAGATGTGACGATCGGTGGCAACAGAAAGAGGAAACTCAACACACTATAACCACATGAAGGTATGTAAATGTGTGTATAATTTTACACAAGTGCTACAATGTTTTCTGATGTGTACTATACAGGCCCATAGAAAAAAAAAACACATATACTCATGATTCTCTCTCTCTCTGCTTTTCCAGTGTGGTGTAGATTAGTTGGACCAAATGGCGCAGATGTATTCCGTGAGAGCAACAACACGCAGGAGGTTTTTTACAATATGCTGGACCTGGCGCCGGTGAATGCGTACATTTTGTACAAGGCATGTACAGGGTGGACAGGCAAAAGAAGATTGTTTCTGAGTCTTCTAGCTTAGGAACTCCGTTGCCAATTCATGCAGCACAAGGAAATATTGGCACAAAGGCAGGCTACAACAAAGTGCCAGGTGCAAGAGAGCTGCAACAGGAATGGCAGCAGGTTTACCTGTGCAACATGTCAGAAATTCACCTGTGCCAAATGCAGGGACGATGGACACTGGGTCTGCAAACGCTGTAAAGTTTGAAACACTGTAAAATAAAACAGACTTGTGGATCCATATATTGTGAATGTGTGTCTTTTGTATTAATACGGCGGGCATTTCTGAAGATTTCCATGTCACACACAAAGGTTTGGCCTGCCTTGGTTTAAGCTAACAAATGCAAATGTGCCAGGCCTCAGAGGTAATTAATGTGTTTGCAGAACAAAAGCAAGAGAACAATGGAGCTAATGGCATGTTAAAAACTTAGCAGGGATGCTAGTAGGTGTGAGGTCCAGGGAATTTACATAAATTTGCGCAGGCCTAGTAAATCTAGTGTTACAAGAACAGAAAAGCAAAAGAAGAGTGAGAGGGAGGTAGAGATAAAGAAAACTAGCTCATGGTTTCTGTGGTTTTATATGACAAAGCTGGTTGATCACACACTCACTTTAGACTTTAGAAAAATAACAATAATAGAAAAATAAGTCATATACCTCAATCCGATCATCATTATTTGTTGATGCTTGTTTTTTTTGTCTTTGCTTTTTTGAGGTGATATTATCATTTTTATTTTATTTGTAATGTTTTATTGAATGCAATGTTTCCATTATCACTATTTCTAAAACTTATTTAAAAGAATATTAACTATTATTAATATATTAAAAAATATTCATAAAAGCATGCATACATTCAAAAACAAATCATACATAGTATTAAATATACAGTATAGAATATGTAGATGAAGGAGTATGTTTCCTCCTACACACACTCATGCTACTCTACGCTGTGTAACCACACTGGCTTCCTGCTGAGGAATTTAATGCTCACATAAAGAGTTAAATTTAGTGAACCAGCCAAGTTCCACCTAACAGCATTGGTCACATCCTGTACCCCTTACTGAGCTGTCACAAATATAACAGATCAGAAAAGAGGTGGTGTGACAAGGGGTTTACACAAAGTGAAAAAAAAATAAAATAAATAAAACTGCCAAAAGTAACTACAATGGAAATATGACCAGCAGAATGTGACAACTGGGCAATGAAAGAAGGAATCCTAGGATGAGAGCATCTTGATAATTTCACTAAGAGCAAAGGCCTCTTTCAGAAGGATCAAAGTAATCCATGGAGGCCCCACCTCACAACTTACAGGACTTAAAGTATCTGCTGCTGATATCATGGTGCCATATACCACTCCACACATTAAGAACTCTAGTGGAGTCCATTCCCCGAAAGATTAAAGCAGTTTTTTTTTGTAACACAAGGGGATCCACAACATTTTAGACAGGTGGATTTAATGTTATGGCAGACTGATGTACTGTATATACAGTGGGGCAACAAAGTATTTAGTCAGTCACCAGTTGTGCAATTTATCCCACTTATAAAGATGAGAAAGGCCTGTAATTTTCATCATAGGTATACCCCAACTATGAGAGAGAAAATAAGAAACAATTAATCCAGAAAATCAAATTTTTGGATTTTTAAAGAATTTATTTGCAAATTATGGTGGAAAATAAGTATTTGGTCACCTACAAACCCTCACAGACCTGTAACCTTCTTTAAGAGGCTCCTCTGTCCTCCACTCCTTACCTGTATTAATGGCATCTGTTATCAGTATAAAATACATCTGACTATTTTTTTTTGCCCCACTGTATGAGCCTATAAATTCCAAATGTTCCTCTATGTAAGTTTATACAGTCATGAAGAAAATGAAAATGTTCCCTATAAAAAGAATCAATAGTCTTAGTTATAAGTGCATCAATATTTTAAAATGGAATAGAGAAAAACAGGCGTTAATCACCACCTCTCCACCACCATGGCTGTCAGGTGGTATGAAGTGTTTGTTGTGGGATGTTGTGTTTTCTAGACATGTGTTTTACTCATTGTTTACTGTGCTGCACTGTTTATACACTAAGACTCATGCACTTTGTTATTTTAGTATATTTTTTGTTATGTCTAATTGTGTGTAGTTGTGTGTTGTTTTATGTACCACAGCACTTTGTACTGTACCTGTAATGTATATGGTTGAATGAAAATAAAATCTATTTTGACTTACTATATTGAATGTATCTATTTTGAATATACTAAGACATGACAACAATTAAACACATGTTTAATCAATTCCCGTTGAATGTCCCTGTAAATGAACTCTTACTATAGAAGCTACACCAATCAACCATAACATTATGACCACCGGCCTAATATTGAGACCACCACTTAACAGTGGTGCTCTTTTTCTATCACAACAAGCATTAATCTTTTCATAAATTTGATCTACACTATTCAATTGGATCAGAATACATGGGCCAGCGTTCACTCACCATGTGCATTAGTGAGCCTTAGACAACCCCATGACCCTGTCACCAGTTTAACGGTTTTCTGTCCTTGGATCACTTTTGGTATGTCCTGACCACTGCAGCATGGAAACATCCCACAAGAGCTGCAGTGTTGTATTTGTTCTGACCCAGTTCTCCAGCCATCACAATTTACTTATTGGCAAAGCCACGCAAATCCTTATGCTTACTTATTTTTTCTGCTTCCAAAACATCAGCTTCAGGAAAAAAAAGGTTCACTTATTGAAAATATAGCTACTGTGAGAAGGGCCAAATTGTACTGGCTAGACTACTGGTCAGAGCAACTCCAAAACTGCAGTTTTTGTGGGATGTCCAAGGCTGCAGTGGTCAGGACATACAAAAAAGTGGACAACCGGTGACCTGGTGACAGGGTTTTGGGTAGCCAAGGCTCACTGATGGGGAGCAAAGGCTGGCCCATGTAGTCCAATCCAATAGAAGAGCTAGTGTAAATTAAATTTAGGAAAATTTTAATGCTGGTTTAAAATAGAAAGGTGTCAGAACACACAGGTTATTATTGTTTTGGTGACAAAGGGTGGGACCTACCTCAATATTAGGCAGGTGGTCACAGTGTTATGGCTGATCTGTGTATATTGTAAATAAATTGAGTACATTAATATAAACCAGTGAGTTGTAGCTGCACTACCATTAGAGCTGCTACAGCCCAGAATAAAACAGTACTCTGATGTACAGGTGAATATTATGCTGGTGTGAATGGCTGCATTAACCAAAAATTACTGTGATGCAAATATGAAAGAAAAGCCTTGACCTTTAACATTTAAGTCATAAACAAAAAATGTTAAAGCTTTTTTTTCTTTTTTTTGCACACACACACACACACGCACACACACAGGGCTAGAGACCGAGAGAGAAAGAGAGAGAGATTTTCTTAATATAAAAGATGTAAAAATTTTTCATTAGTGTAAGATGCAGCAATAAGGAACTTGAGCAGGAACTTTCAAATATGAAACAGGTACACACCCACAAATATGGACTCATACACACACTCAAAAACATATGCACACACACAAACAGAGAGAGAGAGAGATTCTGACACTTTCTAATTATAAAATGTGTAAATTGTCCGTGTGTATAATGCAGTACTTGACATATTTCACATGTACTTTTAAAACACCTGACCAACACTCGTGTATCTGCTTGTTTAACATTCCATTCTTCATTTATTGCTCCTTATGTGTTATATCTGGGAAGGCATTTAGATGTTGGAGTGTGAATGTGGGGATTTGTGTTCATCAAGCTACAAGAACATTAGTGAGTTCAGGTGCAGATGTTGGGATGTCGAGGAGGCTCCAGTTGCAGTTCAACCCAAAGGTTTTCAGTGGGATTGAGTTCAGTCAGGGCTCTGTGCAAGACACTTGTATTGTTCCAATATAACCTTAATACACCATATTTAATGGAGCTGACTTTGTGGATCTCACTGGGACGTCGTCATGAGGGATAAGGGTTTTAGGCCTCTTAGTCCTTAGACATACAGAGACATTTTATATTTCAGGCAAACTTTGTGGGAACAGTTAAAAGTAGAGATGTTCACATATTGTTAACCGTATAGTACATTTGCAGCGGTGTTAAGAATCAGGAAATAGGAAGATTGAAACAAACGCTGTTGTAGTTGTTTAATAGTAGCTTGTTCAAGCCCACTGCTTTTTAGCATTTAATAACAATAGACAGCAGGTGACACGTTTTAACACGATTTATTTTGTTTTGTTTGTTTGTAAAGGCAGTGAACAAACTGTCAAGTATGTATTTAAGTGTACATAATCATGTTTGTCACTGTGTTTCATTATAATAACATATATAACATATAAAAATTTCTGTTTAGTAATGGAAATAAAAATGTATTGTGCAGTTATAGTTAAATAATAATCACACAGAGTTATGCTTACACTCCAACATAGATCCCAATGCATGTCCTAAAGTGTTTCATTCCTGTTATACCACAATAGTTTGTGAATCAGCTGTTGCTTTAGACATGATGCTATAATAAAACAGGTGCACTAATATAAGTTTGGGATTTGTAGCTGGATTACTGCCAGAGCTTTTAAAAAACTAGTCAACATCTTCTGACCAATCGCATTGTAGAATAATACTGTTCAATAAATACAGCTTATTTTAACAAGTGTTAAGATGTTCCTCTGAGGAGGTAGTGTGTGTAAATACACATATAAACATGTGTGAGAATATTAACTTATATATTAACCAGATAATATTAATTGAGTAATTCTAAACACCACTTATGATGAAGCCTATCCCCCACACAATCACATAGGCACACAACAGATAATTTAAAATGTCAGTCAACCTTCAACAAAGGATACTGACTTACTCAGATAAACAGAGAGAACATACAACCCCCCCCCACACACACAGACCAGGGGTGAGATTAAATCTCAAGCAGCTAAAAGTGCCACCGAGGCACTCGTGATACCCTAACCAGTAACATTTAATTATTATTATTAGTAGTAGTAGCAGTAGTAGTATTAGTTGTAGTATTATTAGTAGTAATACCACAAGACACAAGATTAATATTTGAAATTGTTACAAACAAAATTGATGAACTGATATTGAAACGATAAGAACGTTGTAAAACAGAAACAAACCATAATACAGTATATGATTAAAAATGTAAGACAGAATTACATCATGGCACAAATAATAGATTAATTGAGATAAATAATAGGCTACAAGCAAAATAAGCAAAGGTTTATGACTAAAATAATTAATTGTTGTAAAAATAATGCAGCAAATGTTATAAAAATTGTGTATTTCATAGTATTTATTTAATAATGGAGGAATAATTTAATAGGTTAAATTGTTAAATCAGTTAATTATATACAGTATTAATATAAATATACATTTAAATGTATATTCTACTGAAATTAATAATAGTCTACATTAGATATGTATTCATTGGGGTTATACTTATAATTTATTAAGCAAAGGGTTGGATAATAAATCTAATAATACCTTGCTAAGTGCTAGCTTACTAAAAGAGCTAAGAACAGAATCTACCCCATTCGTTAATGCATACATTATGTTCACGAAGAGACAGATGCATGAGTTCCTGCCCCCTAATTAAGCTGTGATCAGAGGTGTTCCTGAAAAGAGAGGTGAATCCTGAAGTTATCACTCACCTTCTGCTCAGGATGTAAAGCTGGTGTAGAAATCAGTTGTTGATTTACAGTACATACAGCTCACTGTGAGAAGGAAAACACACATATGGAGTAATACATACTCACTCTGCTACTATCGGGCAGGCGCTACAGGTGCAACAGATCAAATAGCTTTTTTCCTGTTACTGCACTGAACAACTGATCATGAACTGTTAGATAACACATGACGGCATTGTCACTTTCTGTTTATATTGTTCTGCTTTGTTTTTTTACCAATATGCATCTTTGCACCATCAATAACTATGCTCATGATTTCATTACTGTAAATTCCACCCTGATGTATTCTGTAAATAAGGTCTAATTAAGAACTCACACATGTACATCTTGTTATTTTCAGACATGTCTTTTTCCAGACATGCTAATCCACTGCAATGTTTGCACAATTACTGCATCACTCTGTATTATACTGTCCACCATTAATAGACACATTATATACATGTTTAGATTGGTAATCCAGCAGGTAGTGAAATGAGTATGCAGGTGAAACACCCTTGTCCACTGTCCATGAAGTGCCCAGAATCACAAACACACCACAGCAAACATTGGTCTTACAGCAACATCGTGTCCCTGGCCAAAACTGGCCGAGGTAAGACGGCATAAATCAGTAAAAATATGTGACGCAGAACATTTCCTAAAAATGCATTCAGATACATTTGTACATGTCTACAGTTGTCTGGGGTCGCATCTATAGCTGTCACTTTGACTTTTAGCTAAGTGCATTTAAATAGTAAGTGCATGTGTGAGAGTAGGTCCACTATGTGACATTCTTTACACGTGCATTTACAGTCCATCATGATTCTTTATTAAATCCACTGTAGTATAGTCAGAGTAGTTTTTAAGTGGTTATGAATAAACGGCCACTGATGTCCATTACACGTCTATAGTCAAGCAAGACTTATTTGGGGGGGAAAAGTAGAAAGTGTTAATGAACTACACAATATATTTTATTTACATCTTGTTTTATGACAAATTATCAATTTACAAAGTGCTCTGTGCGGTTAAGTGATTGTGAAGCTACTGCATTTGGCATTATGTGACCCGTGTTTTCGTATACTATGAAATGATTTTATCATTTTTATGAAATGTAGCATTTACATATAAACAGGTATAGATCTGGTCACCATTTAAAGTCCGAGTTGGATGTAGATTGTCAAACGTAAAAAAAAAAAAACCTACTCTGCGTGCATTTTATTGCCCCATGTTGATAAAGTTTTTTTTCAATTTGAATTTGGAAACAGTGCCGCCACTATTTTGTGGCAAATTTTGCAATATTTCGCAATATTCTAGTTTATCTTGAGAGAGAGAGAGAGAGAAAGAGAGAGTGTTAACGCACTTTCACGTCTTATTTACTGCCAAGAGAAGAGGAGGCCTTGAGGAGGGTAAAAGTTAACATAATAATAAAAAAAAAAATTGTTGGGTGAGTCCATTTTGTATTCTTTTATAAATGTTTTATTTATTTGACATGAAGGAATTGAAATGTCGTTTGAGTTTAGATAAAATTGACCAGTAGGCTAAAAGTTAGTTGTGTTAACATTAGGCTTCTCCTAAAAAGAAACTGTTAGCACAAGTTCGCAAGTATAAAGCATAAGTTGAGCTATTTAATGCAGTTGAGCAAACTTCATGGTGGGAAACTGCTAGCAATATGACCAAGTCCCCGAAATGTAACTGCCTTAATAAATATTTACAAATGAGCAGAGCAGTTTCATGCTACTGCAGGAACATGGTTTAATAGATATAGGGTTCCCAATCCTGGTTCTCAAGGACACCTGGCCTAATTGTTTTTCAATTATCCCTGCCCTACCCACTGCTGGTTACCTGGATCAGGTGTGTTCAGTCAATCAGAAGCTGAAAGATATTATTTAAAATATATTGGAGTGGGGGAGGGCAAATCAGCAGTGCGTTTGGTAGGGCAAGAAGAGTTTGGAAACATGCAGAGCAGGGAGCTTCAAGTACCATGTGGCATAGTCCATGGACATTGATTGTAAAGGTATTCTAATTTTATAAATCTATTATCGCTCCTCACTCACTCTGTAGGCTCCCTAGATAGGTATGCAGGTATGCAAAGGAACAGATAATTACCGTTAATAGGATCTCAGGCTTTAAACTTTAACTTTAAACAAGGACACTGGGATTGCACCCTTTGATCTCTGCACTGAGGACAGCGTGAGAAATAACTGTGCAAGGAGGTTTGCAAAAGCTGGAAAAGCTGCCCAGCCGACGGACATCAGAGAGGCCGCGCTCACTGAGAGCTGGGAAGGGCCAGACCGACCATCGACAGTGGTAGAAGCACTGTTATGGGAGCATGCAGGAGTGCTCCATTTTGCCACTCCGCCCACCGCCACCTATCGTCAGCTGTGTGCCCGCATGCCACATTTCCTTCCCTTTCTTTCCATCCTCTCTCCTTTAGCTCTTTTTCCTTCCCATTTTTCCTTAAATAAATTACCCTTTTTCCAGTAAGACCTCGGGACATCTCACCATTAACTGTTCAGAGGAGATTAATGCATTTTTTGAAAGCCTTCAGCATTCCTTTACAATGTAGAAAGTAATAAAAATAAGAAACAATCATGGAGTTAAAAAGTGACCCCACACTTTTGAACGGTAGTGTATATGTTTTATTATATATTTTTTTTCATTTGTTTACTACAAAATGTTTTAAATGTAAGCGTCAATTAAACATTTTTAGATGTTGAAGTCTGACTGGACTGATTTTGGACTTTTTTTAACCATTTATGTTCTAATGTGCATTTAACAATGAGGACTTTTATATGCAGGCTCATAACTACATTGACATTACGCAGCAACACATCTTAAAAACATTCAGACGACAACACATTAGATGGCCAGAAAAGACGTCGAATTTACGGCAAGTTAAAGTCAAAGACATCCACTCAACTTCCGTTTTGGAACTGTTTTTCAACCATGATGGGACGTGTCGGAGGGACATCATTTCAACGGTCATCAAACGTCCAAATATTTGCTGGGACAGATTGTGGGGAATAGCGTGAATCAGGGTTGATGATGCAGGCAAAAAGCTGGATGAATCCAATAGATGCTTTTAAATCCAAGTGAGAAGGCGAGAGGTGGCACGAGTAAGGCACGAAATCAAATCCAGAGAACATTAGAGGTCAAACACAGAAACAGCGTACTAGGGAAAATCGCACGTAGACAGGACAAAAGGGAAGCAAGTAAGATACATTGGCAAAGTGTGGAGCTCTCACCGTCGTTTTAAAGCCAAAAGTAGATTTTCAAATTGGGGACAGGTGTGCTCATGTAATCGACTCGGGGGAATGAGGAAAACCCTGGGTGGAGCTATAACCTGGATGTACCGGGCTGGCTTGTGACACATTCTAGCTGAACGGCCAATAACGATTGCGGTATTGAATTAGTTCAATAAAGACATGGAAGATCAGTATTTTTTTTTTTTAGACACACTATATTTGCCAATACCCTTGACTTAGATAAAGATCAGATCACATTTCATGACAAATTCCAAAATTTTCACACACAGTACCTTTTCTATTCAGGTCTACAATTATTTTACTGACCTTTTTACCCCTGATTTTACAACTTTTATATTTACTCAATATGTTTAAGTGTAAAAATGTTTCACCAAAAAAATCATAACTAAATAAATAAATTAATTAATTAATTAATAATAATAATAATAATAATAATAAAGTAAACCAGTAAAAACAACCATGTTCCACTAAATTGTACCACTGCTTCACTGCCTTAAACATAAGTTGTACTTTAATTGTATTTCTTACCTATATTAAGCTTTAGTTTTATTCTTAGCTGACCTTAGGGTTCTTTACTGTCTTTGTGGTTGTGCACACATTTCTGCTATATATCTGTCCTGAGAGATGTGCACTTTTTTTGTGGGTAGTCACACATGAGTTTCCTGTGAAACGATTTTCTGTTTCCTGAATACTGACCATTTATATGCTTAACAGCCTTCTTCATTTTATTTACTCACTAATTCCTCCATCATCTTCATCTATGTTTTCCAAAACTTATTTAATTCTGCTGGCAACCATCTGCTTTCATCCCTACACAGCAAGCAATGGTAAGTTAAGCATAACCACTTATCTATTTTAGCATTACAGCAAATAACCTGAGTTTATAACCAACATTTTTCTCCCGCTTTTCTACAGAACAGTTTGTGACATTTTGTTTAAACATGGATACATTTGGGCACATGCAAGATAGTTTAAACTCCACACGCTTTTCAAATTTAACTACAAAAAGTCCTGCTCGACAGGATCACACAGAAGAACAACCGCACACAGTAACTTTACAAGGAATTTCAGGTATGTGATCTCTAAATACTGTAAACTCCCAAAGCTTACAGCTTTACAGCAACAAAATTGGCAGGATCTAAAATTATAATTATTATTATGTCTTTTTAAACACTGACTTATTTTTCAATAATTATATGTTGGCTTAAGGGTTAGTATAGCAACATCTTTATTTTTTATCAGGGATGTAATGAATTTGCCACAATGTTGACCACAATTATCAAAACCTATTAATTCTTTGTTGTAAACTATTCAAAATGTACTTGATATTTTTAAAGGATTATATATGTGTAAAAAATGTCTTCTTCTATAAGTGCTAATGTGATATTGTTAGTTTGGTAGAATTTATAGTGGTACACCACTAGTGTAGTAGTAACTAAAGAAGTATAGCATTAGTATTCCACTATCCATAAAGTTAAGGTAAAGGTACTGTATAATTGGATGCACATTGTTATGATACTAGCACAGTAGAATTCATAGGAATGTAGTTTTACACTCTAAAAAATGATTATTTGGCCATGTAAATTTCACAATAATAAAATAGTTATGTTACCTTACTACGATTTTTGAAAATCACATAAATCATTCTTTGAGTTGGACATATCAAAAAAACATAAACATATTTATTTTGTCTTAAAATAAAAACTATAACTATAATAGAAGTTTATTATTAAGTTTATAAAAATATAAATTAACATTTGACTAACTGAATTATATATTTATTATGCATTTCATATTTTTGATACATTTCAATCAAAACATTTGACAGTGGAGTAATTGTATTGATTACTTTCAAGAACTACATTAATCACTCATTCCAACTCAATATTCTTTATGTTTGACAACTATAACATAAAAAATGAGTAAATTGTCCTGCATAAAAAGCTCATGTTAAAATCTACAACATCAGAGACAAGAACACACTGCTGTGAGAATGGACAAGAAGCACCTGGGACATTCCTTACAGATCCTGGTAAGTAAGCAACTAACAAATTAGTGAAATAATGACTTTGTTTGCCTGCATACACAACTTTATAGCGTGTAAGTTACTTTTCTAAATACTGTCACAGCCGAGCTCGATAGCTAATGATTGCTACCTAGCAATAGGCAAGTCCCCTCGTGTTTATTGTGATTTTGCTTGTTTCTTGCAACCACCAAACTGCGCAGCTAAAGCGCGAATAATACAGATCTGGTATAAAAGGAGATGTTTATTTGTTTAACACCGTGCAGCATGTTAGTGCTAATGATGGCCTTTGCTTTCGGTTTTTCGGTATAGGCGGTCAGTTGTGCCACAATATTTAATTTCCCACCAAATGTGATGATTTTGCTCACCCTACTGTGGCACGAATATAAAAACAGTATAGTCAAATAATTGATGCATTTGTAACGGTCCACCTTGCACAATGAACCGCGACTCTGCTTGTTTCACTCGGACACTTTAGGGAGAAAATGCAAACCAAAGCAGGTATGAACAGCAAAAAAATGAGGTACAGTGTGCAGGCTCTGGCAGTGTTCAGACATAAAGCATGTCGTGGCAGTACAGGATCTGCGCAACCCCGCTATGGCTCGTGTTAAAAATACGCACATGCTGTAAATAGTAAGCGGTTGTGCGGATCCTTGGGATCCCTCTGCTGCTCACTGCATACACGCAAACATTTATACATAAGTTATACATCATACCTATTGCAGTTGGTACACACACATAACACATGCTGTCTTGTTTGCAAAAAGATTACTGTTTATTGTGTTTGATTGTGCATTTGGCATGATTGTGATTTCCTTACCGAGGTCTTTTGGGTACTTTGATTGGTTCCATTAATGCAATGTGCGTCATCACTAGGGCATTAGGGGAAACCGAGTCCTGAGTGCTCTCAGGTTGTTATACACAGTTTTCCCACCCTATTCCCACATATTTTATGTGTTAAAATATATTTTCATATGATTTTATCCAATCAGCGCCTGAGAAAACAGTTTCTACTCCCTTATACAATGCAACTAAAAGTGAGAGTAAGTACATTTCTGTATATTATTTGTTATATAATTATTCATAATAGAATCTTCTGTTGTTCTGTAATATTTATATTTATATAGTGATGTGTAGACCCTTAGTATAGTATCGTTTTTGTTAGTTGGGAAAATTAATATCCACTGTTGCATAACGTCATTATTATCGAGAGATCTAAGATCTTTGTGAGCTCTGATATTGTGTAAGAATGATTTTTTAAAAAGCTCTTTTAATTTGCCTAGCACACATTTTAAATTAAAATATAGTAATGAAATGTAAAAGAAATCTAGTAAGGTCTTAAAATGATATCACCCTAAGCATGCGCATTACTAATGAATCAAGAAAAAACTATCCTGTTTATAACCAGAGGAGTGTATATTTAAATGTTTACACATTTGGGCATTGTCTACATATTAATAATATATTTTGAATATTGAGGATGAGCATGATTTTGCAGAAACGCTGTTTGGCTGTGTTTATCTTCCTCTGTGTGTGGGGGTAAAAAGGGGACAGTGTGAAAATGTGGGATGGTACATTCCAGGAGGCGGAGCCTCTTACTGTACATATAAGGCCATCATCGGCTTATGCCGGAAGGAGGGTTGTTGGTTAGAGCAGATGGTAGTTTTTGTTATTGTTATTGTTTTGCTTCTTTATTTTCTTTCTTTTTCTTCACTTTTTTTGTACACTGTTAGGATCACTTGAGCACCTTTTCGCACTTTTGAGTGCCATCACAACTGCCATGCCTTTGTGACAGTAACATAAAATGGAAATATTGAAGTAAAATATGTGAAGTAGAATATACGTTGTTTTATGTAAGTAGAACTCTTTTTTTTTGGTGTAACATGTTTTAATATCTCACAGCACCAGCACAACTAAATATGAGAGGTTGTATTTGTAAATGTAAACATGTTTCGCCAAAAATAAATTAGTACAACAGTTTTATTTTTTTAGAATGACTATTAGATAGTACAGTGGTATAGACAATTGTTTTATTATGTTGGTATAAGGGTTAAAATATATTTTTATATGATTTTATCCAATCAGTGCCTGACAAAACAGTTTCTACTCCCTTATGCAATGCAACTAAAAGTGAGAGTAAGTACATTTCTGTATATTATTTGTTATATAATTATTCATAATAGTATACTTTGTTGTTCTGTAATATTTATATTTATGTAGTATTGTGTAAACCCTTAGTATATTATAATTTTTGTTAGCTTGGAAAATTAGTATCCACTTTTGCATAAAGTTATTATTATTATAGAGAGTTTTTTAAAAAGCTCTTTTAATTTGCTTAGCACACATTTAAAATTAAAATATATATAATATAGTGATAAAATGTAAAAGAAATCTAGTGAAGTCTTAAAATGAAGACCTAATGATGTTTGGTATTTAAATTGTGATTATAATACTGTCAATGATGTTTTAACAATAATTTAACCCTTATACAGACATTGACCTAAACAATTGTTTGGGTCAATGTCTGTATAAGGGTAAAATTATGAGTTATGTTTAAAATGAGTTTTACTAACAGACAGCATGACAACTAATAAAATATACAGGGTTTCTGTTAATATTTTAGTACTTTTGTTAGTATTTATGTAGTGTATTACTATCCATAGTGTTAGTATAGGCAGCTGGATGACTTTTTTTTTTATCAACATTCATATAATAGTTAAACTACTTGTTTGGTTTACTACATATGATCTTTTATTGTTTCATCCAGAGTCTGACAAATCACTTCCACTTCCACCCAGTATAAACAGTAAGTGAGCCAAAATATAGTATATATTACACCTTATTATATTTAGCATTACAGTAGTGCCATTGCATTTTTATTTACTCTATATTGGAGGGGAGTTCTTGAGGTGAAATCTGTTCCAGCCACTCATAATATATTACGTATTTCCAACATTATCATCATAGTTTTTGCATATAAAAACATTCAAAACATTTAAAAAATACATGTAAATGAAGTCAAAGATTAAATAAATAGACCTTAATAAATGATTCCTTTTAGCACTGGCTGCTTTAAAAGCAAAACTAAATGCTGCTCACTTTTCTTCTTGCTACCGCCCCTGCTACCATTCTTGGGACCAATGTTCCTATGTCTTCACGAAATCTTGCATTAAATGCAAAATAAATAACACAAGAAATAACTAACTTGCCTTGCTTGGCTTTTCACTGATACAAACAAGTTTTGAACAGCTCCTGGATGTACAGTGCCTTGCAAAAGTATTTATACGCCTTGAACTTTTTCATACTTTGTCACGTTACAACCACAAACATAAATTTATTTTATTAGGATTTTATTTAACAGACCAACACAAAGCAGCACATAATGAAGAGAAAAAAGTGATAAATAAGTGTGGTGTGAATTTGTATTCAGCCCCATTTAGTTAATACTTTGTAGAATCACATTTCATGCAATTACAGCTGCAAGTCTTTTTGGGTGTGTCTCTACCAGCTTTGCACATCTAGATTTTGTCCATTATCTTTGGCAAAATAGCTCAAGCTCGGTCAGCTTGGATGAAGAGCATCTGGGAACAGCAATTTAAGTCAAGCCACAGATTTTTAATTGGATTTGGGTCTAGACTTGACACAGCCATTCTTACACATGAATATGCTTTGATCGAAACTTTTCTACTGTAGCTCTGGCTGTATGTTTAGGGTCAATGTCCTGCTGTAAGTGAACCTCCATCCCAGATTCAAGTCCTTTGTAGGCTGGAACAGTTTTTATACTAAGATTGCCCTGTGTTTGGCTCCACCCTTCCCATCATCTTTGACCGGCTTTTCTGTTCCTGCTGAAGAAAAGCACCCCACAACATGATGCTTCCACCACAAACAATAGAGGGGATGATGTGTTCAGGGTGATGTGCAGTTTTAATTGCATTTACAGTAGGCCAAAATGTTATGGTCATTAGGTGGACATATTTACTAATTAGGTGACTTATCACAAGTCTCTATCTCAAGCCACTTTAAATAAATCACTTTAAGCATATTTGCACTGTACAAGACACTTTAAATATGTGGATTGCAGAACCCTGGACATTACCATTTTCTTTTTACCATTTGATCTAACTTCATTCCACACAAAAATTACATAAATCCATACATACTTTATACAGCTGTTTTCTGTTTGTTCTATATTTCTTCATATATTTTCTGTATTGTGTATTTTTGTTGTACAGTTATTTTATTTTAACATAAATTTTATACCTTTTTTATTCTTCCTATTTAAATTTACCTTTTATTTTATTTTCATATTTATTTCTTATTCATAGTCTTTTATTTTAAGGTCACAAGCAGTTGTCTAAGCATTTTACTGCATATCGTATTGTGTATGACTGTGTATGTGACAAATTAGTTCCAGTGGAATCTAGTTAGGGGTATTAAAATAAAGGGGGCGAAATACAAATACACACCATACTTTTTATTTAAATTCATATTTGTAAAAAAAAAAAAAAACTATTTATCATTTCCTTCTACTTTACAATTATGTGCCACTTTGTGTTGGCCAATCACATAAACTCCCATTAAATATGCTTACATTTTTTGTTGTAATGTAAAAAAAATGTGAAAAAGTTTAAGGAGAATGAATACTTTCGCAAGGCACTGCATGTGCAATTTAGTCAGCCTTCAGTTTGGCTTAGTTTGTTTATTTGTATGCTGAAATTGCTATGTACGCTGATGCAAATTTCTTGCAAAATTTCTATTCTTATGGCGAAAATTCTTAAGGCAGGTTGTTCATATGCTGAGGTACCACAATAATATCAATAATGGTAATAATAATATTAATTAAAATAGCACTAGTGTTACACATTGAAATCTTTTGTGGTATTGTAAGCATATTGGTGTGACAGTGTTATAATATTAGTACCTATAGTATGCTCTGTTTGCATCTAAGTGTTAAATACATACAGCATCATTTTTGGTACAGTGCACTGTATATATCTATCTATCTATCTATCTATATATATATATATATATATATATATATATATATATATATATATATATATACAGTAGAATAATACAATACTATTTATAATTGTATAGTGTTCATATATGAAGTTAACTTTAATACCATTGCCGCACTATCTGAAAACTTTGATCATGTGACTCTGGATTCTACAATACCTACTTTTGATCATCTTGTGAATTGTCCCACAAGTAAAAAAAAAAAAAAAGAAAAGAAAAGACAAGCGACTTGCTGCAATCTAATCAAAATCATCCTAAACCCTCAATATATGCTTTGTCTTGAGCAACCCAGCAACCATATCCACATTCAGATGTCTCCTGAGGATATTCTGAATTACTCTTTTAGTGTACTGATTGGAGTGTATTACAAGAGCCTCATAATGATGACATTGATAAAATCACACACTGCATGACAAAAAAAAAAATCAACTTCTCTATGGACATCCTTGTGCCTGTTAGAACTGTTTGCTGCTTCTCTAATACCAAGCCTTGAAATACCAGTGTAGTAATAATCTGAGAAAGAAGGCTTTTAAGAATGGTGGCAAGGCTAATCTCTGAAGCAGACCAAGGAGGAAGTGTAAATGCAGTTGCAGGAAAACAGCATGAGGAAGAACTGGAAAGATATGAAAATTAAATAAAAAATCATCACAGACTGTAAGAAGGAGGACATCAGTGCAACAGGTGTGATCTAATGACTTAAACCAGTTCTTTAACACTAGAAGCGCCGAGCAGCGGTCATGTAACTATCTCAGGTTTTATTTTATTTATGCAGTTTATATATGTAACCCACTTTATGTGCTCCCAAACGAGTCTCTGCGTTGTGTTAGGTGTATTAAGAAGAGGGGAGGACACCATTTGTGGCTGGATCGACAGCAGGGCAGCTCTCTCTCTTTATTTAGTTGCTTTTCCCCCACAGCAGGCCTCAGTTGACAAACAGGCAATCTTTTCATAAGAACAAAACAACTCAGTCAATTTCCTTTCAATTACAGTGAACATAGAATGCAAGTACAACAAAATAGTAAAACAAAATACCACAAGTACAGCCACAACTATACTAATTCAAATCCAACAACACAGATCTCTCTATAACAACTAATTAACTACTAAAACATACAATATTTTTTATGATGTAAAATAAAAAAGGAAAATCCCAAATGATCAAAAATAATGCCACATCTCTCTTAATAAACATTCCATCATTAAAATAATTACTTTAAATAATGTGGATGGTTAACCTAGATAACACAAAGATACGGATTATGATGAGCACAAAAAAAAACTGCCATCTCACCTTCTCATAAGAACAACACAACTGAGGCTAAATAACAAGCTTAACAATTTAGAGAAGGGGCCTTATCACACATTTACTTACAAAAAATAAACACAGCTCCCATTAGTGTGTGGAAGCCAATATTACATCTACCCTACATCCACCCCCTCTTTGGATGATGGCGTCCCAGTCATCCACCAAATACATAAACCCCTAAGACAAAAAAAAAAAAAAAGGCAGCTTAAAACCTTAAGATTTTCGTTTACATGTTTGTGCAGGGTGTGTATGTTTGTGGGTTGCTAAGGCAGAGCTTCCCCTTCTTTACTTTAGCCTTTTCCCAAACTTTCTTTTCTCTCTCTATCTTCTCCTCGTCACTTTCACTTTGGGGTGCATACATTTTCAAGTAGAGTCTATTTGGAGGCCTTCTTTCCCGCCTAGGATATCTCCGTTCTGGTACCTTAGGTTTGTAGGCTTTTGACAGTGTCTGATTTTCGTGCATCTCCTTTTCACTCAGTGTCTCCTGCAACTGGTCCAGATCATTTTTTTTCTACTTCCACAGCATCAGATGAATCCATACACGTAGTCTGTGTTACAGCACTACTTTCCCTCTCCTCTGCTGTCTCCAAATCCACCTGTTCTGCATCAGAAACACTTGACCTGCTTTCACACATTTCCTCAGTGTCAGACTCTTCTTGAGTTGAATGAGACCTTTCCATTGGGAAAAACATACACTGGGACAGAAGATTGCGGTAAACCACTCTTTCCCTGTCACCGTCTTCCGGCCAAACAACATACACTGGAATTCCTGGCTGCTTCTTCACCACTACATATGGACGTGGTTCCCACCTATCTGCCAGCTTCTGCCTCCCCTCAACATAACAGTTTTACCATCACCGTCTGAAACAAATCACTCCTGACTTTCTTATCATAATGCCTTTTCTGTAGATTTTTAGCATGCCTCGACCAAAGATGAGATCAGCAGGAAGTCTGGGGTGTCTGCCATACATCAAGAAGTACGGAGAGAAACAAGTTGAGTCATGCTGTGTACAATTGTAAGCATACGTCAGCGCATCGACATATTCATGCCACTGAGGTTTTTAATCAGGATCAAGAGTGCCCAACATGTTCAACAGAGTTCTATTAAATCTTTCAGTGATCCCATTGCCCTGTGGGTGGTACGGGCTGGTATGTGTCTTTGTAATTCCAGCCAATTTGCACAACCCCTTCACCACTGCACTTTCAAAATTGCGACCCTGGTCTGCATGAAGTCTTGCTGGGAAAGCAAAGAGACAGAAAAAATTCTTCCACAGCACCTTTGCCACCGTGACTGCCTTTTGGTCTTTTGTCGAGTAGGCCTTCCCAGTCTAGGTGTTTCTTTTGCCCCCCTTTTTTTCTGCTTCGGGTCACCAGTGTATACAGGGGCGCTGCGAATGTGGCATAATCCTTAATGAATCGCCTGTAGGACCCTGAGAAGCTAAGAAACCTCAGCACTTCCTTTATGTTTGATGGCTGTTCCCAGTCACTGACTTTACTTATCTTCTCCAGATCAGTACATATACCTCCTGCTGACACCACATGCCCTAAATACCGGACTTCCTTCCTCAGAAGACTGCACTTTTGAGGGTTCAGTTTCAAACCATGGTTACGGAGTCAGCTGAACACTATGTCCAGCCTTGCCAGAGGCACCCAGGTGTTCTTCAAAATTCTTAGAGAAGATAATTATGTCATCTAGGTAGATCAAGAGGCTCTAAAATTTAAGTCACCAAAACAGCAGGCCATCAATCTTTGAAAGGGTGATGGAGCATTTTGAAGGCCAAAAGGCATCCTATTAGCCTCATATAGACCCATGAGGGTGCTGAATGCAGTTTTGTGCTTGTCACATTCAGCCACCTCAACTTGCCAGTAACCAGATGTAAGGTCAAGAGTTGAGAAGAACTTTGCCTGTCCCAATGCCTCCAATGCATCCTCTATTCTTGGAAGTGGAAAAGCATCTCTGGTGCTGCAGGAATTCAGTTTTCTGTAGTCCACCCAAAAAAAGATACCCAGGGTCCTTGCTCATCTGCGTGAACATGCATTAGGCATGCTGCAGGGAGGCATGAGGACTGCTGATGTGGCTGGGGCAATAAATTGCCATGTTAGACGCCTAAGACAGCGTTACAGGGAGACAGGAAGGACAGCTGATCATCCTCGCAGTGGAAGACCACGTGTAACAACATCTGCACAGGATCGGTACATCCGAATATCACACCTGCGTGATAGGTACAGGATGGCCACAACAACTGCAGGAGTCACACCAGGAACACACAATCCCTCCATCAGTGCTCAGACTGTCCGCAATAGGCTGAGAGAGGCTGGACTGAGGGCTTGTAGGACTGTTGTAAGGCAGGTCCTTACCAGACATTACCAGCAACAACACCGCCTATGGGCACAAACCCACCTTTGCTGGACCAAATAGGAGTGGCAAAAAGTGCTCTTCACTAATAAGTCACGGTTTTGTCTCACCAGGGGTGATGGACTGATTCGTGTTTATCGTCGAAGGAATGAGCGTTACACCGTGGAGCGGGATCGATTTGGAGGTGGGGTGTCCATCATGGTCTGGGGCGGTATATCACATCACCATCGGACTGAGCTTGTTGTCATTGCAGGCAATCTCAATGCCTTGCGGTACAGGGAAGACATCCTCCTCCCTCATGTGGTGCCCTTTACGTATGCTCATCCGGACATGATCCTCCAGCAGGACAATGCCACCAGCCATACTGCTCGTTCTGTGCGTGAGTTTCTGCATAAAAGCAGACTTTCTTATATAACTTTCTTTCTACTCTTCCTTCTTGCAAAGTCATCCACTAATTCATCAAAGGTAAGCTGTCTAACCAACTCTGATTAGATGCCCAGAAGTGACAGTGAATTCAGGCGGTTTTGCCACATCCTTATCCTGAGTTCATTTTTAATGCGAGTGAGTTTGGAAAATGAGCGCTCCCCTTCACAGTTTGTAATAGGCAGGGTCAAAAAAAGTCTAAGTGCCATGTAAGTGCCCTTTAAAAGCCCCCAAAGCCCCCACCCCCCCTAGGACCCCCTGGTAGTCAGAAGCCAGGACCATAATAGGAGAGCCTTAGAGGGCCTTCTAAAAGTAGGCTTCCATGCACCCATTTGACTTTAAAGTTCCTATAGCAGGGCCAGGGGCCCTCTGAAAGCACCGACCCCCCCTGCTGCCAGGTCTAGGGGGTTGTAAAACACAGCCACAGGCCAGCGCTGGGTGCCTCTCTTTACTTTCTTTACTGAATATAGCCGCGCTATTTGATCCATAACATCATGGCTAACTTTAGTGCTGTTGCAGTAGGAAATTGTTTTAGGCAGTTTCTTTTTGCCATTATCAGTTGAAACTGCCTGATGCATTGTGCTCAGAACGCATACTTTTTTCGTTTTGCCTGGTAAATAGTGAGCGTTATATTTTCACAATATTCATTACAACTGTGTCTGATAACCGCTGACCAGCTGCTCTACTGTCGTCTTTCCCTGATAGGGAATTGCGTTCAACATGTATTTTGTTTCAACATACGGCCACCCAGAACTTGATACCAAACTTATTGGCCAACAACAGCAGCGCGCTTCCCCACCCCCGCACTTAGCACACTGTTTACATGCAAGGTTTAGGTCAACAACTGGCACTTCCAGTAGACCTCATTTTCCTGTTCTCTAGAGAATGAAGCTTTTTGAACTAATTTTTAAACGCCTTTACTGTATGTAAATAAATAAATAAATAGCTTAAATGGATTTGTTTTATTTTTGTGGCATAAGATTTCAGTGTGTCCACGCTGTAAGGTGTAAATGTGTAAATTTAACTGAGGTAAATAAAGCATGTCTTGAAAAATAATGCAATAATGCAGATCAAACATAATACACCTGTCCATAAATAAAAAGGAATATTTAGACCTTTATGCAAACTATATTTCACTTAAATACACAGATTAAAACAAGGAAAGAAAGGTGATGCAGACAAATGGAAGGAGGAAGGAAACAGAGAAAAAAATCGTTATTTTACAAAATCTGAATATATTTAGAATTATACTCAAATGATCATATTCAACGATGAAGCCTGATTTAATTGGTACCATCTAAAATTTTATTTTCAATTTATTTTATGTTTTGCTGGCGAAATACATTTTAGGCAGAGACATCTGCTCGGTCTTGTTATTTTGTTTTAAAAAACCCCAATACAGCCAATTTCCCCCATCAGCGAAACCGGTTTGATAACTTCACACCTTTCATGAATGAAAGGTAAGAGGAGGCATTACAGTAACTGGGGGGTTTGCGGGTGTTCGGCTAGGAGTGCGCTGTCGCGTTGCATTCAGTGAATAGACTATATATATATTAATTGTTGCATTTCAGGGGGAGTATGTCTGCAGTTTTCGATAAATCTGCTCATATCTGTGTGCACGTTCATCAGCCTTTTGATTAATGGCACTCACTTTCACTTTGCAAAAGGCAGTGTTACACACTCATCATGAAAGATCTTTTTTTACCTGAAATTTACCCGAAACTCCGTCTCCACCTGGCATGGTCATTAGGAAGGGGTTGTGATCACAACTAGGCTTGTTCTATGCACAGTATACTAAGCTGTTTATAAAGTATATATACATATGTATATATATATATATATATAGGTATATATACTTTATATATATATATATATATATATATATATATATATATATATATTATGGCAAGCTGTTTTAGAAAAATATTCATGAGAGAATAAAATGAAAACTCTATATATATTAAATGAAATGTCTGAATACATTGATTGGATTCTGAATATATTGATTTAAAACTTAAAGCAATTCTGAGAAATGAAGAGATGGTCAACACGTTAGTGCAACACATTGTTGGCATCAATATATTTAGAATCCATTCTTCAGAATTTGCCATATACTGTCTGCTATATTCTATATTTAATACAACTGTATTGAAACAAAATTGTGTATTTTCCTTATTTAATATCGCTTCCGGAACATTGTTGTCCATACATTTTATGTACAGTATATGGAAAACAGTGAAACCTAACCACAAACAGAAAGGACGAATAAAGGAATGTACGAAACATTAACACCTTTACCGTGTTCAAATGAATAAAGACTTACTGCATTATGTTTCAAGACATCCTTAATTTACATTTTTTCTCCTAATTATATTGTTACGGGTGCGGTGTGGAAAGCTGCACCAAGCGATGTTTTACTGATTATAAGAGTCCTGACGCAGGGCTTAAGAGGGGGTCGTGAAATAGGAGTTGTTGTGAGAGCTTATGACAGACACGAGAAGACATCTCAGTTTGAAGATAGCGTGGGATTATTAATTAAGAAACTTAAAAGGAAACCAAAAGAAAACTGAAAACACAAAATAACCAGAGCTCCGCCGTCTACGCGAGAACGGACAGGATTCTGGAAACTAATACAAAAAAAATAAAGATTCCTTATGCCCTTACCGAGGATTTATAGGAAGAGAGAGAGAGAGTTTGTGAATTGTGCACTTTAACCCGAGAGTTCACGCTAAACTGATGCGTGTCACTCTCCCTCACTTTCTCGCTCTCTCTCTCTCTCTCACCGGCCCCTTAGACAGAGGCTTTGCCTGTGTCTTCTTCAGCGCGCTTTGTCTTTGGCCCTGACACCTTACACAGGTGCGACCGAATGATCACACGAAGTGTTGCGGTATCATGACCCTTTATATAAACACACTGCCATGTGCGGCTCATTCAGGCTGATTGCCTGATGGCGGCGTTGCCTGGCAACCGCGTGTATAAATGTCCTCATCTTTGCCTGTTCAGAACGCCACGTGGTAGCAGCTTATGGATCTGCCTGTTTTGAACAGTTTATGCACGGCTCTGCCCCTCGCGCCAGCTGCGTTGTTATATTTATGTCCCCAAATACTTTGACAACATACACTTATCATAAATAATAAAGCTTTATATCCTCAGGAGAGGTCATTACATTGTTTTAGCGATAATTTCACGGAAGCGAGTTCAGAACTAAATCGCTGCTCCTGGTCAATCTACTGTCACACTAAACAAACATCCAAGAAGCTCAGAACCTTCTAATAGAATGTACAAACTAATTAATTTTCTCAAAATGTTATAAAATTAGGTAGAGCTTTCTTGTTATAGTATGAAGCCTCTAGATGGACAAAGGAGGAGAAAAAATGGCAGAAAAAAGTCAAAAGTTTTAGATCAGAACGCAAAAGATTTGGGTTATAGTGAAAAGGTTTTGAGTTATAATGCAAAATTTTTTTTTCTGCCATTTTTTTTTCTCTTCTTTTGTCCCCTTAGAGACTTTGTAGTAGGTTTTCTCAGTTGAATATAAAAAAATATATATCGCTGATTATTAACGAATAAATGGCGCATTGTCCAAGTGCAAGTTGATCTTGTACCATTTGAAATAAAATAAAAAATTTTCCTTTGTGATTATTTTTTTGGCATATTTTCACACTTAAATCAGATAAACGAAAAAAAAAAAAAAACATAAAGATATCCCAAGTAAATACAAAATTGCAGTTTTTTAAATAATGATTTTATTTATTAAGGAAAAAAAGCTAAAAGTTGTCCAAACATCCCTGCCCTACAGTATGTGAAAAAATTAGATAGAAAAAGATGAGACCCCCATCCGAAGTGCACCCACAATCATGCACTATTTTTTTTTTCAAGCTGAGTTAAAATTCACTCGCAAAATCCAAGGACAAATTCTGGAATGAATTATGCTCAAAATCCAAGGAATAACTGTTATTAATACAAAATGTATGATCATGTATTATAAAACTTCTTTAACAAGGAACCTCTCTAATGATACTCGTGGAATCATACACTAACGGTGTAGCCTCTGGAAACTGGATCTTTAACAAGGAACCACTCTAATGAGAATTGGCTTTGCTTGGCTTTTGCCAAATGTTGAAATTGAGTTCTCGAGTTGCCTGCAACCCTGGGGGAGCCCCACATCTCACAAGATGCGACTACCCTTCCCTGGATAGAGTATGCACACAACTCATTACTGACCTCCTCCACAGGCTTCTCTCCCTTCTAATGCTGCTTGAGCTACCCTGTTCCCATCGCAAAAAAAGGAGGTAACAGTACCTTTGGCCCTGTCTTTCATATGCTGTTGCAAGATGGTTTGGTCCCAGCAAAGGGCGCGTCTCCTACACACCATCAGGCTTTAATGTTTTTTTTTGTTTTTTTTTTAACTATGCAATAATTTGTTTAATATTGTTATATAGTGGCATAAATAATTCATGTTAAATCTAATATGCGTACGTAGTTCCATCTACATGAAAAGATAATATTCCTTTGCATATACTATGTTTCAATACTTTCAGCATAAGCATACTTTTGTTTAGCATTAACGCAATTTTTACCAGCAGTTTTATTGTTACTTGGAAATGTTAATATGGTGTACATAACTGGATCTTAACAACTACTGAAAAGTAATGCTTTGCTCTAAAAGCTGAGGGACACAAGTTAAGATAAGATAAGATAAGATAAGATAATTATAAATATACAAATTAATGCTTTCACACAGATGCGAAAGGATCAGAGGAATGCTGTTTCTATTTTGCCAAGTATAAAATCCCTGTACAGTTAATCAAAGACTACCATGAAACAAGAAATGACTGCACAAACCGTGGAGTCATGTAAGTTTTCAGCACATGATTTTTTTTTCCCCGGATATTCTGAACACTTATTTTGTGTGTTCTGAATATAAAATTGCTAACCTGACCTTTCTCTTTTACCATTACAGTTTTTCCTTATTTAATGGTCGCAGATTGTGTGCTAACCCCAGCTTGGAGTGGGTGCGGAAAGCAATCCAAAAAATTGATAACACCAAGTTGAAGACTCAAATCAACCAGTACCTAAACTGACTCTTAAGTAAAGCTGAAATTAAGTTCAGCTTAATTTTTTTCCACTATACGCCTTTCACCTGTAGTTTGTTGCTTTGCAAAATCAGTGTAAAAATTATGTTTGAATGTAAACCTTTGCCTAAATGATTATACTTGTCAGTGATATTATTTTAATTCTTGTAAAAAAATCATTACTTATTACTGACATTTTTTTGTCAGATAAATTGACATTAAAAAGAACTCTCTTTTTCTCTCTCTCTTTCTCTCTCTCACACACACACACACACACACACACACATATTCACCTAACCTCTCTTTTTGTTCTATGTTTTTTTTTTTTGTGAATAAACATAATGAAATTAATCTGATTGTAGCAGGATGGCATGCTTAGCGGTTAGCACTTTCACTTTGCACCCCCAGGATTCGGGTTCAATTTTCAGCCAGGTTTGATTCCCAAGTTTGGTTGGCAAGAGGTGTCCCCTTGCAGCAAGTGTGTGATGTGGTAGGTTGGTCCTCTCCGCACACATTTGTCAGATTTTGTAGTTTGGATATCCATGCAACTCCAGAGCTAGGTCTGAGACCTCCTTGACTATTGTGCGCACACTGCACAACCCTGGGGTTCCAGAAACTTGCAGTGCGGCAGCGTTGGTATTCTCGTTCCCATAGCATTTTCAGGCAGCATCGAGTGTAGCTTTTGAAAGGGAATGTCTTGGGTTACTTTGCTGTAACCCTGTTCCCTAAAAAAAGCGGGAACGAGATGCTGCGCTCCAATGTTCTGGTTCGAGATCTCGTCACATGGATGCCCCGTGTGTCTCTTTGGGATGCGTCTCCTGTCTGGGGATGGTTCTCTCTACCTAGAAGACGGTACTGGCCTTGACTGGTGTTGGCAGCTGTTTCTCTGAGGACTTGACAGTTCGATATTTCATACAAGTCTGAATTTTCAATAACTAACTGGACTTCATATTAAAATCAATTAACATCGACTGTTATTCTGAACTGCCTGCCAACTAACACACAGTATGAGTGCAGATCAATTCCTGCTCTCTGTTTCACCCAGATGAGGATGGGTTCCCTGTTGAGTCTGGTTCCTCTTAAGGTTTCTTCCTATTACCATCTCAGGGAGTTTTTCCTTGCCACTGTCGCCCTTGGCTTGATCACCAGGGACTATCTGACCATTTTGATTCATACACATTCACATTCCATGCAAACTTAAATAATTCTTTTGATTGTGTAAAGCTGCTTTGGAAAAATGCCATTTGTTAAAAGTGCTATACAAATAAAATTAATTTGAATTAAATGCCGCACTGCAGACATCTGCAAACATCCTTTCAGACAAAAATTGACCTGAGGATGTTTCCACACATGCTTCACAACCGGTGGAACAAAGAGATGTTCCCATAGGGTTTTCACGCAGCATCTCGTTCCCACTTTTTCAGGGAACAGGGTTACAGCAAAGTAACCCGAGACGATTTTTATATTCTGAGTCATCAGAAGGTGAAATTTTCTATAATGACACATCTAACAGTAAAGGGGATCCAAAAACTTGGTCATTCAGTCATTTTTTGTGGACACATAACATTCCTTAACCTAAACCTAAACAACAGCAATAACACCAGATCATATTTTTTTTCCTACAGGCTTGTACAGTAAGCAATACTGTAGGTATCATGGGTCCTTTACTTCATGCACGTTCTAAACACTGTCATATATCTTTTATTGTTATTTGAAGTATAACCATAAGACAGGGATGTTTCTGGAACAAAAATCTAATTCAATATTAAAATAAGAAATTGAAAGCTCACAGGATTCCAGGCATGGGCAGTCTATCCATTTTTCTTCATATGCCACAATGCTACTTGCAGGGAATGTTTTTTTATGAAACTTGAAACAGCATGAATCTGGTCAATTTCCGTCTGTGTGAAAACATTCGTGCATTTATTTATCAGTCATGGCCTAGCTCTCTGATTAATTGTTCACTTCAATGGGATGCTTTTTATCTGGTGTATTTTAAACACCTAAAATCTTGAATCTGATTTTTATATTCTGAGTGATCAGAAGGGGTTGATTAATTTTCAATAACAGCACCCCTGACAGTGATGCAGCTTAGCAGGTTTAAATCAGCTATCTGGACGTACAGTACCTGCAAATAATGTGTCACTGTCAAGAGGTAAATAGGCCTTTGTAAAGACAATACACACTGCTAAAGTTTACCTTAAACCTGAAATTTTCCTTAAGTTATCATGAATGCCCCTTGTGTGAATGCATGCCATAAACATCAACACCACAGCCTCTGCTGTTTTTGTAGGAAAAAACAAAGCCAGATTTAATTGTTTTGGACACTATAGAGGCTGTAATGCAAAAAATTAATAAAAATACAAATTTTAACAATGCACAAACAGATTGGTTTTGTAATTTTTTTTGATTAATTGGTAACTGAGGTAGAGCTGATGATGAAACAGAGATGAAACAGAGAGCTGACTCTTTGAGAGTCAACTGTTCTTAGCGAACAACTGTCTGCATCAGTCGAGAACAGGACCACCTTCATGGAAAAGTGGAACCATCCCCAGTCACCACACGCATTCCAGGCAGACCACACGGGGCATCCATGTGATGAGATCTCTAACCAGAAGCAAGACTCCAGGATGGGTCATACAGGTCCGTAGGGCAGAGGGAGTCTGGATCACTGGCAGCTCAGGAACGACATGTGTAGCTCGACAGAGAGAGGGAAGAGAGAGAGGGGGAGAGAGAACAGAGGAGGGGAGAGCAGAAGAGGAGAGATAACAGTTAGGTATGGTTGCAGTCACATAATGTATAATGTAAATGTATATTTAGTGTAGAGTGCAAGCAGAGACTCTGGCAGGACTAAATATAACAGCATAACTAAAAGGGGAGAGCCGGAAGGAAACACAGACATGAGGGCTCCCTGAGATGTAAAGCAAACAATCACCTCACCGTCAACAAACCTGAGTGATCAATGAGAGTGAGGAAGAAAGCATCTAAACATACCAGTTCACCATAATACACTACGTCCATGAGTCCCCCAGATCTGCTCCTTTACCTAAGACTAATCTATTTATAAAAATGAATAAATAAAAATAAAAATATAAATATAAAATGCTTCAAAGAGTCCATTATTGTTCCTGTCCCAAAGAATGATTATCGCCCTGTAGCCCTCACCTCAGTAGTGATGAAGTGCTTTGAACGTCTGGTTAGAGACTTCATCATTTCTTTACTACCAGACACACTGGACCCACTACAGTTTGCATACCGTCCAAACCGTTCCACGGACGATGCAATCTCACATCTCCTCCATACATCTCATACTCACCTGGACACTCGGAGGGGAAATTATGTGAAAATGCTCTCGACTACATCGACTACAGCTCTGCATTTAATACCATAATTCCCTCCACACTCACCACCAAGCTGGAGCACCTGGGACTCAGCTCATCCATGTGTCAGTGGATCTCCAACTTTCTGACTGGCAGACCACAGGCAGTAAGGATGGGCGGACATGTCTCAGCGTCCATCACTCTCAGTACTGGAGCCCCCCAGGGTTGTGTTCTGAGCCCCCTGCTGTACTCTCTGTACACCTATGACTGCGTGGCCACTACCAACTCCAGCACAATCATCAAGTTTGCTGACGACACTGTCGTGGTGGGCCTGATCACCAACAACGATGAGACGGGCTACCTGGAGGATGTTGGAAATCTGAAGAACTGGTGCCAGAGAAACAATCTCCTCATGAACGTCAGCAAGACAAAGGAGCTGATAGTGGACTTCAGTACAAAGCAGGTAAGGAACTACCAGACCCCCATCATCAACAGGAGCCCAGTGGAGAGAGTGGACAGCTTCAGATACCTCGGTGTTTACATCACGCAGGACCTGGCATGGTCCTGTCACATCAACACTGTGGTAAAAAAGGCCCGGCAGGGTCTGTACCACCTCAGACGCTTGAGAGACTTTAGACTGCCCTCCAAGGTGCTCAGGAATTTCTACTCCTGCACCATAGAGAGCATCCTGACGGGAAACATCACGACCTGGTTCGGGAACAGCACCATGCAGGACAGACGAGCTCTACAGAGGGTGGTGCGATCAGCTGAGCGCATCATCCGCACCGAGCTCCCTGACCTGCACTCAATTTACACCAAGCGGTGCTGGACCAAGGCCAGGAAGGTCGTGAAGGACCTCAGCCACCCCAACAATGGACTGTTTACTCTGTTGCGGTCTGGGAAGCGATTCCGCTCCCTGAGGGCCAACACAGAGAGACTGAGAAGGAGCTTCTTCCCGCAGGCGAAAAGGTCTCTCAACCACACTACTATGCAGAACTAACACAATATTTTCACAATTTTCACAATCAATCAATCAATCTTTATACATCCATGGAGACTATGGACAACTCCACGCACATCACATCTACACTACATGTTTACGTTTACATTCTGGACCATTGCACAAAGACACTTTAATAACCTTTGCACGAAGCCACTTTTTCTATGCATATTTGCACACCATTATATTTCTATTTGTACAGTATATTTCTATTTTCAGTTTCTATTTTTAGTTCTATTTTTCCTAGTTAAATTTAATTTTATTTTTTTATTTAAATTTTCTATCGTATTTCTTTTATTTATATTTATTACTTATTATAAGCTTTAATTCTCTTTTTAAGGTCACTGGAGGTCGTGTAAGCATTTCACTGCATTTCGTACTGTGTATGACTGTGTATGTGACAAATAAAATTTGAATTTGAATTTGAAGGTCTTCCAATTGTCTATAAAGCCCACGTTGTTTTTCGGAGCACCATCTGGACATCCAGCGGTTCAGCGACCATAACCTGCTGTAAGCTATGTCACCCCTAAAAGCCTGGCTAATTTCACATGTCTCAGTATAGAGTCTCCTATAACCAGAGCTCTTTCAGGTTTCTCAGAGGGTGCATCACGGAGGAGAGCAAACCTGTTGGACACGTGAAGCGCAGAAGAGGTGTGCTCCAGTGGGCTAGCCTTAGCGTTAGCTTTGGCTGAATAAGTTTGCCGCCGAGTAGTCACCCACTCGCCCTGCTGTAAGGGCTCTAATGCCAGAGTCGGGGGCTGGTTATCTCCGCCTGCGGCACCCAGACTGTCCGCCACGGGAAGAACGCTGCTCTTACACTCTCTAACCCTCTCTAAAGTCTGGATGCACTCCTCTAATGCTAATATCTTCTCTGTCAGAGTGCTCACTAACACGCACCTATCACAAGTAAAATTACCACTACTTTTGCGGGAACAAAACGAAAAACAGAAAGCTATGTCACAGGAAATTGATGCAAAACAGTGCCAAGGCCTGTGGTGCTGGCATCGGTATGGAGTACGTAGGGCTTCTGAGGATCAGTGAACCCTAATACAGGAGCAGTGGTGAGTTTTTGTTTAATCATTTCAAATGCCTGCTGGCACATTGATGTCCAGCGGCTTCCAAAGGACTCTTTAGGGTTGTTGTATTGGTTTAGTCTCATTTTTGCTTAAGGCCTTTTATGAGAAGGTGGGTACCTAGAAGTTAAATCATGAAGGGGTTTGACTATGCTGGAGTAGCCCTTGATGAACCTCCTTGTAAGGTTTTATAATGTAGTAAGACAATGTAATCTAATAAGAAGATTCCTGTGCTCTGAGAACAGACCCCCCACTGTGTTTCCTCATGCCTTCTGTGGTTACACCTTCTATATCCTGTATCCAGATGAGGATACATCCAAATGGCTCCTGTCTGCTAGAATGCTTTTGTTTAATCAGGAGAATGCAAATGCATCTCCTCTCACCTGTCTGTCTCCGGGTCCCTCTGTGACTGACATGTTAATGACTGGTTCTTTTGATGTTCGGGACGTAGCACCGTTTAAATGTGCTCTCTTTGCTGAGAATAAACAGAGACCTTTAGACATCATGCCTGCGTGTCTGTGTGTGTGTGTGTGTGTTTGTCTCTCCTGGTCGATCGGGCCCGGACCGGTAAGTCTATCAAGGTGCGGCGGACACAACAAGCTAAAACTTTTCTTCTCTTAGCTTAAAACTTAGCTCGGACACACTACATCTTCATTTAAAACCTAACACTCCTGTAATACCCTGCAAACCTCAACTCTCGCAGGTTCTGAGGTACTGCCCACGTCTGAAGAGCAGCAACTTTTTCTGGGTCCGTTTCTACTCCATCCCGAGAGACCACATGACTGAGGTATCGGACAGATGTCTGAAAAAAACATGCACTTCTCAGGGGACAGTTTCAGCCCAAACTCCTTTAGTCGCTTAAGTACCTTTGTCAACCTTGCTTCGTGTTCCTTCAAAGTTTTGGAGAATACTATTAGGTCATCAAGGAAAACAAGTACTTCTTTTAAATTTATGTCTCCCATGCACTTTTCCATCAATCGTTGAAAGGTACTTGGTGCATTTGTCACTCCTTGAGGCATGCCAATAAATTCCCCAAACCCAAGAGGGCACACAAAAGCGGTTTTGGGCTTATTTGCTTCCTTAACTTCTATCTGATAATAACCAGACTTCAAGTCAAGAACTGAAAATCATTGGGAACCAAAGAGCGCTGTGAAAGTGTCCTCCAACCTGGAAAGTGCATAGGCATCTTTTATTGTCTGTAGGTTCAATTTCCTATAATCAATGCATAAACAAATCTGGTTATACTACCACTAAACTACCACGATCGGTGATGAAAAGGGAGATTCCGACTCTCGGATTACTCTGGCATCAAGAAGCTCTCGAATGTGCTCGTGGACAGCTTCAATGTCCTGTGGGTGTATTGGTCGAGCACGGTATTTAAAAGGGGTTTCATCAGAGAGTCATATATGATGCGTGACTCTGTCTGTTCTCCCAAAATCTAGGTCATGTTGTGCAAAAACATCTGGCATGCTGTTAAGAAGATCACTGATGCAATCCTTCCACTCCGAGGAAACTGGAGACTTTCCAAAATCAAACTTTAAACTCGACCTCTGGGGTGGTTTAATCGCAGCTGTACCTCTCAAGCTGTGCTCCTGTGACCAAATAGCACGGTAAGCACTGACTTCAGCAATCACACACTTTGCAGGAATGAAAATATCATCATCAGAACAACTTGAGGACCCCTGCTGGGTAATTTTACCACATCATGATGGCTGATGCTAGACTGCTTCCGCCTAAACTCTGGCACTTTAACAACAGCTCTGTAATCATATGGGACCAGCTGATGAATTGCTGTATTGGTGTCACAGTAGATGTCATACAAAATGTCAAGGGTATTTGTGGCAATCAACATGAGAGATTGTGAAGCAGCTTGCACATTGGGCACTACCAATGCAAGGTTGGACAGTTCAGCCAGCAATCCCAGACATACTTTCGGAAATGTCACAGTTATTGCTATATAACCTAAGTAAGGCACTTGCTTAGCCCCCTTTACCTCTAACAGATCATAGAGTGGATCGAATTCTGTCAGGTGTTGATCATAGAAAGACTTAGGGATGAAAGACTTGGGAGCCTGTGTCAAGTAGGCAGTTAAACCTTTTACCTTTGACAAACACCTGGGATGTACTCTTACTGCCTGTGTCCTTTCGGAAACACGAAATGTGGTGTCTCACTAGCACGCGATTTGGTCGCATTATTACTAGTTACGTTTGAGGGACATATCCAACTTGTTTCAGCCCCCATTTGTCCCATAACAGAGGCTGCATCTAGTTTAAACCTGAGTTGGGTTTGCTTGAACGATTCCGCCTTTCCCAAGCAAGCTGTCTCTCCTCTTTCTTTTTCTTCTTTACCAAAGCATGGTTTGCAGCACTGGTGCAAGAAGGAGCTATGTGGCCATCACCTCCACAATTGAAACAATACCAGGGCTTAGGTTTATTGCCCTGTGTCTATTTTGTTTGCTTTGACAGGTCCACATTTAAATTGTTTGGTTTTGGTTTGTTGGGTGACTTTACTGCCACTTCTCTGGTATTGAATCAGTCTCTTTATGTGATACAAGTGAGGTCAACTGGCTTTGTAGGCTAGCTATTTGTTTTCTGACGTCTTCCATGGCCCTAATATATGCATCTGGGTTTTTTTTTTGGCTTAACACATGCACTAAGACTCTGAGAATGAAGATGTGCTCGCTGTTTTGAAGGGCTAATGTGTTTGTTCATACGATCCGCCTTGGCCGCCTTTCTGTCTTCCTCAGTGCGTTGACAACAGGTCTGAGAAGGGTGGAGGAGAGCTCTTCTTTTGCTCTAGCTGTGGACTGGAAAGTAACACACTATCCCAACACCCTTGGCAAAATTGCTTAAGGAGGTGTCTATTCACATGCTTGGCTGCCACCCCTCCCCTTTTTACAGTCAAGTTAAGTGCTATTTGGAGTCGATGAAGGTAATTGGATGGTTTTTCACCAGGATCCTGTAGGATATTCATAAACTGAGCAAAAAGCTCTTTGCCATCCTCAACAGCACATAAAGCTGAATCTAGCAACCGTAGGTAATGCTGGGGTCACTAAGAAGTAACTCAATATTAATAAAAGAATAAAATAAATAAAATTAATAATAAAAAATAAATAAATTTAGAAATTTAAAAAGGGGTTACACACTTTTCTGACTATATATCAAGGTTTATGAAAAAATTAATAAAAACGAAATAAAAAATAAAGGGAGTAACACGCATACACACACACACACACACACACACACACTTTAAAAAGAAAAATCGTATTACAAGTTACATATTATGACACTCTGTAAACATCTTTAGAGAGCAGACAGTGTGGTTAAATAGACCTGCTCGACGATTCCTTATACAACTCTGATATCTGTTCATAAACTCCAACACCATCCTGTCATTTTTTATCACATCATCTCCGTAAAAAAATAGCACGTCGTACGGCACTCCGCATGCCCTATGACACAGATAATACACGCAATGTTCGCTGCAGACAGCCAACACGGGGATCTGCAACTGTCTGTTATGGTAGAAAATGTTTTTCACCCCTCTCTGATTTTACAAAAAATCCAGGATTGTTTTTGAAAAATACATAAAGTTAGAAGGGAAACCAAAAGATTCGATAAAGCTTGCTTTCCTGTCGGCGTCCAGAGAGAGAGCGAGCCAATGTTCTCCGGGCATGTGTCGCGGGTGCGTGTTAACTATATTAATAGGCCAGTCGATGAAAACTTTTCGGTAGCATAGGTAGCTTGTCATAGGCATAAACACAGCTAAACGAATCTCCCAGTAGATGACGGAAAAGAGCTAATTCCAGCTAATGATTGTTTTTTTTTTCTTTCCTCAACCGTCAGAATAAACTTAGTAATAGTCGAGTAGAACGTATCTTTTAGAGTTTAGTCTAAGAATCAAAGTGTACAGGCATCAGCATAGTTGTGTGGAGAAGTGGGGTGCGAAAACGTAATTCAAGCCTTAAAGACCCGCTGGATACGGAAGAAACAGCGTCTGTGTCTTCGGAGGGGCTGAGATTAAAAACAAAAAGTGTAACCCTCGTGGAAATCCTGTCTGTCGATAGCAAGTGGTAGATCTTTCAGATGTCTTCCTGTAGCTGTAAATATGTTGTAAAACTCTCTGATGGCTAAGCCATTGTTGAATTATGGTTGGAACGCTTTGGCGGTGATCTGTCTACTGTCTTGACACAGCGCCAGATATTCAATGTCGTTGTGTATGAACTTAAACGGTAAAAGGTCACATTTACCGGTGAACGCTTCATGATTCACCATAGCCAATACCACGTATTTAGGGGTAGCCCCCAGAAACAGATTCTCATGATTACACATGTGGGAATTCTCCAGGATAGAGTAGGTCTTCACGTTTATATGCGAAATAGGATACAAAGCGCTGTCTCATACCAAGGCCGCCTCGTGACCTAAATGCACTGAGAAAATAAAGAAAATAAAGAAAACAAACCGGGTACTCTGTCTGTCGCTTTGGTCTGCGTGAACTGCAGAGAGAAACACGTCATTAAAATGAACTAAAACTCAGCAAATACTCCACAGAGAGACACAAAACACATATCTATAGTAAGCTTGAACTGTCTACTTTACATTTACTAATTCAACTCGAAAACAAATAATCTGTTTTTATGCAGTTTTTGTTTAATTACAGCTAATGTGATCCCGCCTCCCCGTGCGCGCGCTGTTCATATGGAAATGAACCTTTCATCAACAGCGCGCGCACGGGGAGGCGGGATCACATTAGCTGTAATGAGCCGATACAGGAGAATCTGTACCACTCCTCACTTTCATACGCATTACATAAAAACAGATTATTTGCAATTTTTTTTTTACACTCTACAATATAAAAAATACTAAAATAGGCCAATTCTGAAGACACTTTTTTAAAACCCCTCATATGAACAAAATTTTGTTACACTTGTACATAACTTTATCTGTAAATTTTGTACAGATAAAAAACACATATAACACATTTATGTGATAACACATTTTGTATGTGTTTAATTGTTGATTTTGTATTTTTTTATTGGATTGTATTGTTTTCTTATTACAGTTTCTTTACAGTAGTCAGTAAATTTTACAAATAAATATAATTTTTAAAACATATTCTTACAGTAGAATTAACAGATTTGTTTGGTTCAGTATTATGCAATTGCATTTTTATTACAAAATATTACTGTAAATTTAATTCAATTGTTTTTTTATTTCTATTCATTTTTATGTCAGGATTTACAAAATTTTACAGTTAATTTCACGGACATCTTTTACAGTGCAGTACTAAAATTACAGTACAAATTTAGAATTTAAATGAAATATGAGTTTCTTATTTGAATGGAATTTAAGCAAAGTAAATGTATACCTTTATATCTAGCCTTTCATAAAACTGACTCTGGGTGTGCATCAGAAAAAGTTTGCCAGATTTATGTGCAAAAACCATATAATAAAACTTTATAAAACTACATAGCCTTTATAAAACTCTACTTTTATTTAGGTGCACTCACAATGACAAGAAAAATTGTATGATTTTGTAAATGTTTGAAAGCAAACAGGGTGCACTGTTCTGTATTGTTTTTGGTAAACTATTTTGGTGAATATCTGCTTTTATATAAACTAATTCATACAATGTAATTCATATGAAAAGTGGATTTTTGGCGCATCCACTGCTGCGGAGACGACAAGATGACATGATTACTTTCATCACTACAGCCGAAACCAAAGACATCACTAATTTATCAATTAATTTTTAAAATGGTCAGAACCAGTCTGCTTGCTGTTTTTCCCAAAGCATTCATAATTATTAGTCTACTTCTGCCGGTGCATTCAGCTTTATGCGTGCAATTGAGCGCTGATTAGACTACATAGGTAATTAAAAAGAAGGATCACAATGCCGAATCAAAATCCAGAGCCTAAACCTCATTTAAATTAAATTAACAAATATTATTAGTAAAAAACAATAGCCTATGTTTAGAAAACATTTAGAAATTCTTTTCGTCATTAGGCTGCGTTGACCCGGTGTTATGCGCAGAGCACCAGGAGATTTTCTAAAGCTCAAATCTCCGAAATCGTTGGCACATTTTTTTTCTAAATAGACGCTATTTTTAATAACCGATGGAGGTTTTGAGCCGTATACACACATTCCTGCCTAAACAACTCTCAAAACTACACCTGTGACACAAAAACAGTAATATTTCAAACATTTTGCATGTTGCCATTTGGGAAAACAAGAATAATAAATAAACCAGTTGTTGGGTCAAAATAACCCAACCAGGTGTTCATTTGTAAATGACCCACTACATCTCATATGACCCAACATGAGCAACCCAACAATGGGTTTAAAGTACCCGAAATAACCTACTGTAAAACCTAAATAGCTATAAACAGATACTGAGATACGCTATATAACAGTTTATTCTTTGTACAAATAAAATTGGCAGCTAATTTGATCAGCTATCTAAACAACATTTAACCAATGTTTTTTTTTTTTTTGACTCATTACTGTACAGTAAATATCAATAGGTCTGGTTCAGATTTTTCATGTTTGTTGTATAAAGTACTCATGTGGAAATTAACATCACTACTGTATGTATTTCTTCGATCCAACATTTTCTTATTACTTAATTATATTTTAAAACTGTGGCGAGTGAGAATGTCACTTTGCGCCACCTGGCGGACATTTCACGAATGACTTTGAAATGCAACTAATTTATTTTTCTCTGCTGACGTTATGCCGCGGCGATGACTGCGGCGGTAATAGCCATTCCGAAGTGTGCGGTGGGAGAGCTGGATCGGCCTCACCGGAAGTGTTGTTAATAATCCGGGAGTGGTAAAGTAGACCAGGGGGTGATAATCCAACAGGAAAGTATACCTGCCAACGACAGACTTCACAATAGCTTTCACATCTGAGTTTCACATCATACTCTCCTCTCCGAGCTTCTCTTTGGGTGTCAGGATCCCTTGACCCTGTTACATCATCAGGATGACCTCGCACTGTGGTTGCGCACTCTCGCGAGACTTCATCTCAGAACCAAAACACCAAATCTTTGGGATACATAGACCTTACCAGGAGCAATTTATAATGTACAGCAGTTTTATTTCATTAAAAAAATCTGCTTATACAAAACTTGGAAAACAAACAAATGTGAAAGCATAGAAATAAAATGCAAGAGAATCGAGGCTAGTGTAAACATGAGCACATGGGGAAAAGTGACAGCAAGGGAAAAATGGGCAGACAAGGGTTGAATCATAACAGTACCACCCTCCTGTACCACTTAATGGGCATGAGTTGAGATGGCATAACTGGGACACATGAAATGTGGGGTTGATCCGCTGCATAGAAGAGTGGAGCAACAGCTTGCTAGTGCATAGGTTGACAATCTTGGTGATGGTGAAGGGGCCAGCATAACGGGGAAAGTGTTTGCTGGAGGAAGTATTTGGAGGGAGATCTCAAGTGGAAAGCATGACTTTCTGCCCTATCCTATTGTATATTTAGGACCCTGTGAGCACCTACGGTTCGCTTGTTTCTTGTAGGTCCTGCTGTGTTATAGTTATAGTAGAGTTTGGAATGAATGAAGAGAGCGGACTGAAATGGGCAGCTTAGAGAATTGATCCGTCATGGTCATTATGCATGAGTGGCTGTTGGAGGAAGGTAAGCCTGTGATAAAGTCCAGCGCAATGTTGGACCATAGACAGGGTGGAATTGGTAACGGTCTGAGAAGACCTGCTAGTGCGGTGTTGGTGTGTTTCCTCCTAGCACAGACATTACATGCTGCCACGAATCTCCTTAGCAGAGTCCCCATAGTTGGAGCAGCAGGGGTCATGAGCATCCCAGTGCTCCATTCCTGAGCCTGTCCTGACAGAAGAGTTATCATGCCTTATCAGCTTTTTAATTATACTTGGAGCATTTAGTGGAAATCATGGAGGACTGGAGCTCAAATATCAGCATGCACTGAGAAAGGAAGGAGCGATAGGTGCCTGGCTCTACTTCATAGGTGGGGGTGGGGGGCAGTAGCCATTGGAGCAGGATGGAGCAGCAAAGCGTCAATCCGAATCAAAAAGTCGAGAAATGATGAGAAAATGAGGAAACAAACGAACTTGGCTACATAAAATCATAGGAATAAAAGGCAAGAGAATCGAGGCAAAAATACCTGATAGTATAGTAACAGTGCACAGCGCATGCTTAAATGCTGAATTAATCAGTTGGGGATTAGAGACATGTGTGCAGACAGGGCGGAAACAGGGGCATGGGAATGGACACAAACAGGCCAGGGTATGAGAACATGGGGAAAAGTGACATGAGCACATGGGGAAAAGTGACAGCTTGGAAAAAAAACAGGCAGTCAGGGCGTAAATCATAACAGTAAGTGCATTAATTTGAAATCTGCACTTTTGTCAGAGCTTCTAATAATTAAACTTTCTGACCAATCAGAATTCAGACTTATGAGAAATCTATAGTTCTCTATAAAATGCCATGGGCAGTGCCTGCTTTACAATAATAATAATAGTAACAATAATAATAACAATAATAATAATAAAAAAATTACTAATGTAATCTGAAAAAAAACACTAGGTTTAGATAAATGAACCACCCTTGCATGTGCACACACTTACTCACAAACATATGCTAAATACACAGAGTTTTCTGTGCAACTGATAAAACAGATAAACCCAGTCACACTTTCAGTGACATTTCTATTCACAAGTGCAGTTGTGTGTGTGTGTGTGTGTGTGTGTGTGTGTGTGAGTCCAGCACCCCCTAAATCCAGTCCTAAGTATAAAGCAGGTGAGTATTATGTAGCTATAGATATTAATATGGATTTGCCTAATGCTCTTGTATGTGAACGTCTGCATTACCCAGTTTTGTATTTACTGAAATACAAGTCGCACATTTTAGTCATCTTAATAGATGAGATAATGGAAAGTGATATATTTGTGTGAATGTATTGCTATTTAGTCTCTAGATGGCACTCTTGCCACTTGTAACCCCATTGAAAACAACATTGCCATACTGAAGGAATACTGTAAGTACACTGAACTTTGCCACTATAACTATAACCAGTGCTGGGGGACGTTACTTTTTAAAGTAACTAATTACATTTCAAAATTACTGCCTTTAAAAAGTAATCAGTTACATTACAGCATTACTTTTTGATATAAGTAACTAGTTAGGACTTGTTTTCTGGCATTTGTAGTGTCCGGTGAGCGCGTATGAAGCTCCAAGGGTTTTCTCCACATAGGAGTCAATGAGAGTGTTCACACAGGCTTTGCTGACGTGCGTTTGTCCGGCTGCACATTGATAAACATTGCATGCAGCTTTTTCTTGGCGTTCAAATCCCTAGCTAACGATTTTATTTGTAGAAAGAATGAACTGTTATATAGTGTCAAGGGGCGCTAGAGGGCGTGATGTATCCAAGCGCAGAATTAGGCCGGTGATTCCGAGTGACAGATGATATGTTCGTGATAGTGCTTGTGTGGGGCAGACTGAGCCGGCCGAGTTGATTAAAGAGTAGGTGCGGGTTAAGCGCTGTGCTGTGGTGTGAGGAGAGAGTCTCGATGGAATGCGGAAGCGCGTGTGAGAGCTCTGTGTGCGACGTGGGCCTGGGAGGAATGCTGAAGTGCCGCGAGTCGGCGAGAGCGCCTTGTGTGTCCTGAGCAGGAACGCAGAAGTGCAAAGAGCCGGCGAAGAAGTTGTGAGTGCAGCGCAACTCGCGCAGTGTTGCAGAGGCGTGGAAAGCCGGTTGGTGGCGGGTTTCAGAAGCTTATTCGTGGTCGAAGGCGAGCGAGGTTCAGAGCAAAAGAGACAAGAGAAAGTCTGTGATCCGAATTCGTAGTTGTTGTAGAAAATCCAAAGGTCGATAACAAAAGTCTGTGAGCGTGGAATCCAAACGTAAGACAAGGACGGGGTCGAGAAAAGGACAAAGCGTGGTTGGTAGCAGGTAGTCAAGACATAGAATTAACGCTGGAGAATTGGGCTATCAAAAGGCACACAATAATCTGGCGACATGGTGGTGTCATGGCATGGTTTAAATAGGTATGATGGGTGATGACTGATCATGAACAAGTGTGTGGAGAGCGGAGAGTGAGGCGGTAAGAGATAAAAGGTGGTTGGAGGAATGGAATGGAAGTTCTCAGGTGATCATGATGGGGCTGTGGCTTGACGTGTCGTGACATATAGCTTCTGTTTGTATCGGTTTATTTATTGTTATTATAGAAAAAGTTACATTTAAATACATAAAAATTTAAATATAAATAACTAATAATATAAATATTATATAATATAAAATAATATAATATAAATAACTGGGAAAATAGACTTTTAAAATAAAACATTAGAATAACTAAAAAATACACTTTTATCGTTGGTATAATATGGTTATAGTATAGTATATGGCGGGTGTGTGACGCATCCTGTACTCTGCTTTCCACACTTTTTTGTGGAAGTTGTTGATGTTTATTTTATTTATTTATTTTTGTCTTTGATGTTAACTACACAAAGCCGTGTCTCCCACCTGGGTGTTTCTTCAGCATACTGTATATCAGATCGATGGACATGAGTCCTCATCGGTTACATTTTTGATGACAAAAGGTTTTTTCAGCACACATTTAATCAATAATATTTTTTAAAAGTTTGATCCGGCATTATAATTCTCCTCCTTAATTTCCTACATAGTCTAATCAGCGCTCAACCGCATGCATAAAATTTTCGAGAGCGCGGAGGAATTTTGTTGTACTAAATAATATTTATTAGTTTTTTTTTAATATTTACTTTCAGTTGTTGTTCTTTCAGTGTTACTGTGTGTGCTTTGCAATGTCAGACACATTCAGTTGCAAATCATTCACCCCACCAGGTGTGAATCGGCTGTTTTCACCTTTACACTCGGAGAAAATAAAATGCACCCTTCCCCACTTTGCATGGTTTCAGCAAAGTGGAGGATCTTGGATCTTGTATCAGGCCTCTTCTTGAATTTGTGTAAATTTTAAATCTTCTGGATTCTACATTCTAAAAGTTTCCCTGAAATAAGATTTTTCTTATCATAACATGCGTTGTATTGTTATTAATTACTCTACACTGTTTTTAATAACTCTACAATGTTTTAATTTTTAGATTTTTTTTTTTAATAATAAATAAATAAATAAATAAACCAAATAAAATTATTCTATTCGTATTTTCCATTTGTAAAATAGAATTAAAAATCATGTATTGAGCGATTAAAAACAATACAGGGCATGTTATGATAAGGAAACTTTCTTTCTCTTCCATTCCAGTGATTAAAAAACGGTAGAAATGTCAATTTTGGAATCAGAAGATCAGTAGCGGACGAGCCCACTGAATACGCCATTTTAATGGGGGTGGGGCTAAAAAACACCACACCGGCAGAAGTAGACTAATGATTATGAATGCGTCAGGGAAAACATAAAAGAACTCACTCTGGCCGTTTTAACAATTAATTGATGTGGAGTTTCGGTTTTCGGTGGCCGGCGGTGGTAGAGCGCAACGTGGGTGCTGGGATGTAAAAATGTAATTTGTTAAAACATTTAAATTATTCATTAAAGAACATTATGATGATCATAACAGCCTACTGCATTTAATTCTTATGATAACGCAAAAACGCATCGACATCAGCTGACGCAGTAGCACGGCCTGACAATGTTTTAATTTTTATGGTCATTTAGTTTTGTTTATTTTAGTTAATAAATCTTCTACAAAATTAAAGAACACAAAATATAAGATAACAAAGATAAAAAAGATAGATTTTCTAATTACATATGATAAAATCTAAAGGCTCACTGTGTTAACATTTACTTTGCTTAAATTCGATCATAATAAGATTTAATTTAATTTGAATTCTACATTTGTACTGTAATTTTAGTTCTGTGATTATGAATTCGTTTAACTACAATGTTTCACTTGATTTTATCCACTACTAAGTGCAGCTCTAAAGGAGCTGCGGCTCATCTCTCATCCTTGAGAGAGTGAACTGATGCCCGAGCCGTCAGTCTATAGTTATATAGCGCCACTCAGCGGTAAAAGCCAGCAAACGCACAAACCCAAATGTCACCACCGTGAGGCGTGGCGGTAAAACCAAAATACCGCTTGAGAAACCACTGTACATTATCTCTGGATGCTTTCTGTATTATCATGTAAACAGTAAAATACCTTGGTGTTATTATGGATTCCAATCTCTTATTTAAATCTCATGTAGGTAATATTACCATAGTGTCATTCTGTCATATCAGAAATATTGCCAATGTAGGAAATATATTGTCACGCAACAATGCATATTGTAGCTTAACGATGCTTTAATCACCTCTAGATTGGATTATTGTCTAGATTTTTAACTAGATTGGATAAGGGTGTGCATAAACAAGCTCTAGTGCATAAACAAGCTCCAGTTAGTCCAGAATCCAGCAGCGAGAGTCCTCAGTAGAACCAGAAGATATGACCACCTCATCCCTATTTTATCCACACTGCATTGGGTCCCATTGAAATTTTACATTGATTTTAAAATGCTACTGTTGACACATAAAGCAATAAATGGTCTAGAATAACAGTACCTGAGTGAAGTTTTAGTGTCTTATGATCCGCCACACCTACTTCGATCAAAGGATGCAGGCATTGGTGGCTGATTCAGAGCACAGACAGGTTCGTGCAGATGAAGGCAGAATGAGAGAGGTTTCTGCCAGAGAAATTCATCAGACGTCTTGTCAATACTGCATGTTTTCTCTGGGGTGGCATGGTGGTCTAGTGCTAAGCATTAGCCTTGCACCTCCAGGCTCTGGGCTTAATTTTCATCTCTTTGTGCATATAGTTTGCATGTTCTCCCCGTGCTTGGCGGGTTTCCTCCGGGTACTCCGGTTTCCTCCCACAATCCTGCAGATTAGATTAATTCCCAAATTGCCTGTAGTGTGTGAACGAGTGTCGTAAGTCTCCTGGGATAGGCTCCAGACCTCTGCGACCCTGAATACAAGATAAAGCAGTATGTACAGTGAGTGAGTGTTTCCTCTGAATCATGTGATGCCAGCTGATCGCATCTTTTTAAACTGCTTGCTCATGCACCATTGGGGGCTGTGTAATGTGGAATTAGGGAATGACTTTCCAAATAATGTTCAACACTCAAACACATGCTCTCAATGTTAAAGTTCAGGTTAAAAACCTTTTTTTTTTTTTTTTTTAATAAATTTGTAATAAGTTATTTTCCAGGGAGCCTTATGTCTGTGTTTACTTCTAGCTGTCCCTTTTAGTTATGCTGTTATAGTTACTTCTGCTGGAGTCTTAGCTTGCACACCATACCAAATATACAACTGTATATTACTGTATATACAACTCTTTTCCTCTTTCCCAAAACTTGTTGCAGACTAAATATTCCCTTATGGCAGTGGCTTTCTTTAGCAGATTTCTGCTACTGTGTGCATGGAGCTTGAATGTTTTCCTTGTGCTTAGTTGGTTCTCTGCAGGTATCCCGGTTTTCTCCCACAGTCCAAAGATTTTTGCCCATAATGTGTCTTTCTGTGTGTGTAGGTGTGTGTGTGCCCTGCAATGGGCACTCTGAATACACCTCTGAATAGAGGAAAAAGCAGTATAGACTATGAGTGAGAGTGAGTGGTTAGAGGAACATGATGAAAAAGATTAAGGAGTTTTACTGACAAGTCTGATCCACAGAGGCCCCACTTTGCAACTTTCAGGACTTAAAGTATCTGCTGCTAATGTCTTGGTGCCAGATATTTTACAACAGCACCCCTTCTGAGTCCTTGTGGAGTCTAGGACTTGATGCTTCAGAGCTGTTTTGATGGTGCGAGTGGTACCTACACATCTAAGGAGATGCTTTTAATGTTATGGCTGATAGATGTACATTTAAGTTTATATGAATAAACATTTTCCAAATTTAAGAACAGTGAAAACAGGTAAAGGTGCAATTTTATGATTTTAAAAAAGCCTTTAAAACTACATATCTGAGTAAGCATACCTTACATCAATATGTTTGACATCATGTGAATTATATGAAGGCACATATGAGAAAAATGATTTGAGGTTAAAAATTAAACCACATGTACATACAACATGAATGATTCAGGTGATTACAAAAGTTCATGTAATGGTCACTGGATTGTGGAGTTAAGTGGAGGAGTATCAGAGGTTTTACAAGAACAGGAAGGCAAAAGAAGGTGGCAAAGTGAGGAGGAAGGAAGTAGCTCGTGGTTTTTGTGGTTTTATATGACAAAGATCATTGATCACACACTTCACTTTAGACACTTCAGAAAAATAACGATAATAGGAAAACAAGTTATATGCAATAATCCTGCAATATAAAACTAATTTAATTAGTTAAACATTATTTTATGCTTAATGTTTATGTTGACTTTTCTTTTTTTCTTTAATCGCTGACAATGATGAGATGGCCTACTTGGAGGAGATTGGGAATCTGGAGAACTGTTGCAAGAGAAAGAGTCTCCATATAAACGTCAGCAAGACAAAGGACCTGTCAAAGTCCTGTCACATCAACACCATGTTGTAAAAGGCCCGGCATAACCTCTCACAGACGGAGGTCTAGAGAGAGCTGATTGGCCGAGCTCTCTCAGAGGGGAGGGATGAGAGGTACTTCATGCTCCCACATTAATCACGGCTCTACAGCCAATCAAGGGCGTCTGTGAGCTCGTGCACACGAAAGGAGTGGATAGCGCTGTCCTCCGAGTGTGTTACACCGCCCGCAACAGTGCGTAAGTGAGAAGTTCAAAAAGATGCGGTCGGCTGGCGTCACGTGGTTCGGACGAAACACGTGATAGTCTTCGCCCTTCCTGGCTGAGTGGTAGTAGTAGCCTTAATGTGGGAGCCCCCTAGTGACAGGGAGGAATTAGATACGACTAAATTAGGAAGAAAATCAGGAAAAAAAATGTAAAAATATAAAAACAAACAAAAAAAAGACCCGGCAGCGTCTCTACCATCTCATACGCTTGAGAGACTTCAGACTTCTCTCCAGAGTGCTCAGAAACTTTTACGTCTGCACCATAGAGAGCATCCTGATCGAAAACATCATGACCTGGTTCAGGAATAGCACCATGCAGGACAGATGAGCTCTACAGAGGGTGGTAAGATCAGCTGAGTGAACTATCCCCACCGAGATACCCTGACCTGCACTTAATCTACAGCAAGCGATGCTGGATCCAGGCCTGGATGATTGCAAAAGACTTTACCCACCCCAGCAATGGATTGTTTTCTCTGTTGCTGTCGGGAAAGTGATTCCATTCCCTAAATACAGAGACTACGGAGGAGTTTCCTCCCACAGGCAGAACGGTCTCTCAACCAGAACACCACACAGGAGTAAAACATTCTTTTTGCCCATTTTCATTTCAACTTGCACACTTTTGTAGATTACAAGGTTATCGTCATTACATCTTCACATTCATGCACATTTGCACACTCCCTGGACATTTATATTTAAATTCTACAGTGGTGTGAAAAACTATTTGCCCCCTTCCTGATTTCTTATTCTTTTGCATGTTTGTCACACTTAAATGTTTCTGCTCATCAAAAACCGTTAACTATTAGTCAAAGATAACATAATTGAACACAAAATGCAGTTTTTAAATGAAGGTTTACGTTATTAAGGGAGAAAAAAAAAACTCCAAATCTACATGGCCCTGTGTGAAAAAGTGATTGCCCCCCTTGTTAAAAAATAACTTAACTGTGGTTTATCACACCTGATTTCAATTTCTGTAGTCACCCCCAGGCCTGATTACTGCCACACCTGTTTCATTCAAGAAACCACTTAAATAGGAGCTACCTGACACAGAGAAGTAGACCAAAAGCACCTCAAAAGCTAGACATCATGCCAAGATCCAAAGAAATTCAGGACCCAATGAGAACAAAAGTAATTGAGATCTATCAGTCTGGTAAAGGTTATAAAGCCATTTCTAAAGCTTTGGGACTCCAGCGAACCACAGTGAGAGCCATTATCCACAAATGGCAAAAACATGGAACAGTGGTGAACCTTCTCAGGAGTGGCCCCCCTCCGACCAAAATTACCCCAAGAGCGCAGAGACAACTCATCCGAGAGGCCACAAAAGACCCCAGGACAACATCTAAAGAACTGCAGGCCTCACTTGCCTCAATTAAGGTCAGTGTTCACGACTCCACCATAAGAAAGAGACTGGGCAAAAACGGCCTGCATGGCAGATTTCCAAGGCGCAAACCACTTTTAAGCAAAAAGAACATTAAGGCTCGTCTCAATTTTGCTAAAAAAACATCTCAATGATTGCCAAGACTTTTGGGAAAATACTTTGTGGACCGACGAGACAAAAGTTTAACTTTTTGGAAGGTGCATGTCCCGTTACATCTGGCGTAAAAGTAACACAGCATTTCAGAAAAAGAACATCATACCAACAGTAAAATATGGTGGTGGTAGTGTGATGGTCTGGGGTTGTTTTGCTGCTTTAGGACCTGGAAGGCTTGCTGTGATAGATGGAACCATGAATTCTACTGTCTACCAAAAAATCCTGAAGGAGAATGTCCGGCCATCTGTTCGTCAACTCAAGCTGAAGTGATCTTGGGTGCTGCAGCAGGCCAATGACCCAAAACACACCAGCAAATTCACCTCTGAATGGCTGAAGAAAAACAAAATGAAGACTTTGGAGTGGCCTAGTCAAAGTCCTGACCTGAATCCTATTAAGATGTTGTGGCATGACCTTAAAAAGGCGGTTCATGCTAGAAAAGCCTCAAATAAAGCTGAATTACAACAATTCTGCAAAGATGAGTGGGCCAGAATTCCTCCAGAGCGCTGTAAAAGACTTGTTGCAAGTTATCGCAAACGCTTGATTGCAGTTATTGCTGCTAAGGGTGGCCCAACCAGTTATTAGGTTTAGTGGGCAATTACTTTTTCACACAGGGCCATGTAGGTTTGGATTTTTTTTTCCCTAAATAATAAAAACCATCATTTAAAAACTGCATTTTGTGTTTATTTGTGTTATGTTTGGCTAATAGTTAAATGTGTTTGATGATCAGAAACATTTTGTGTGACAAACATGCAAAAGAATAAGAAATCAGGAAGGGGGCAAATAGTTTTTTACACCACTGTATATCAGTTTCCACAACAGTTTTTCTACGTTCCTTATTTGTACAGCCATTGTTTATATTTTGTACAGCTCCTTTAAAAAAAAAAAAAAATATATATATATATATATATATATATATATATATATATATAATTTTGTTTTTCTATTTTTTTTCTACAGCTAAGTTTTTTCTATATTTTATTCTTATTCTATTCCATAATTTATTTTTCATTAAAAATCTGGATTTTAAGGTGTCGTATAAGCATTTCACTGCATAGCGTACTGTGTATGACTTTGTATGTGACAAATAAAATTTTAATTTTAATTTGTGAGTGTGGTTTGAGTGAGGGGCTGTTTACAGGGACATAATGTTTCACTTTGACTCAAAGAGAAATATAAGTCACCACTTTCACAGGAAACATGACTGTGGTTTTTACGCATTGCAAGAAAGATTTGCACGTTTATCACTTCAAAGGCAAACTTAATAAAATAAACATGAAGTGCAGCTTTATTGAAGATCAATCAACACAGCACATCACGTGCAATACACATTGATCTTAAGCATGCCTCATCATTAGCACGGCCTTTGCCTCTTTAGCTCCTTGCCTGTATTTGTGGTGTGAAGTGCTAATACACAATTCTCATTTTAGGGGATGTGATGCTAGTAATACTGTAGCAATTCAAAAACTATTTTGCAAGTCAGAACACAGGATGTCTATACGTGTTTGTCATTTACATTAACAGGCTGACAATAAGAAAGATGTTTTGGAAATCAAAATGATCATAAACAGAACAAAGTGTGTTGTTTGTTTGTCATAGTCCAGCTTGGCATTGCTGCATTTGCCTCTCAAAAGATAATATAGCATTTTTAGTTTTTTTTTTTTTTTTATCCAGGTGTGCTGCCAACACTGCCAACAATAGGGTTTTAGACTGATAAAATTCTTCGAATTGATAAAATAATTTTAATAAGATATTACTTTTATTCCCTGAACATAAAGAAACAGCATGAGAATGTGTGTTCAAAAGAAACACTACAAAGGACTTCTGGTTGCTCTAGAAAAGGTGTCTGTAAGACATTCCAAAGAAAGCTGGGCAGGAGTGTTTCGCCAAGACAGCGAGAAGAACCCACATGGGCTCACTTTACCACTCTTCCTGACAGCATCACTTGCCAGCTTTATGCCCACTGGCCAATACTTTTGGGCACTACCTCTAGACCTGCATGCGCACACCTTTATTATTTTCATTCCCTTTTGACCCTTTCTCCCTCCTTAAAATCTTTCCATTTTTTCCGAAGCATGTGTATGACCACAAACTTATTCTTCAGCACTACAGTGCCAGCAAATATACAGCAAATGCCATTACAAACTGCAGCATAGAGTAAAACTATTAGAAATCACGGAAGTGATGGTTTGGTCCTCATAAAGCCCTGACCTCAACATCATTGAGTCTGTCGCAGATTACATGTTTAAGACAATCAGATCAGTGGTCAGACCAAATGCTGATTAGGTTTTTATTTCTATTTTGTTAATCTTTATAAATATCTATTTACATTTAGGCATTTGGCAGACGCTCTTATCCAGAGCGACTTACATTTTTATCTCATTATACATCTGAGCAGTTGAGGGTTAAGGTCCGCGCTCAAGGGACCAACAGTGGCAACTTGGTGGCTGTGAACCAGGGATCTTCCGAATTGTAGTCTTCTTCTTCTTCTTTGTCTTTCGGCTGTTCCCTTTCAGGGGTCCCCACAGCGAATCATTTGCCTCCATCTAACCCTATCCTCTGCATCCTCTTCTCTCACCCCTAACTAACTTGTCCTCTCTCACTGCATCAATAAATCTCCTCTTTGGTCTTCCTCTAGACCTCCTGCCTGGCAGTTCCAACCTCAGCATCCTTCTTCCGATATATTCACTATCTCTCCTCTGAACATGTCAAAACCTCCTCAATCTGGCCTCTCTGACTTTATCTCCAAAACATCTAACGTGGGTTGTCCCTCTGATAAACTCATTCTTGATCCTATCCATCCTTGTCACTCCCAAAGAGAACCTCAACATCTTCAGCTCTGCTACCTCCAACTCTGCCTCCTGTCTTTTTTTCAGCGCCACTGTCTCTAGGCCGTAGAGCATTGCTGGTCTCACCACTGTCCTGTACACCTTTCCTTTCATTCTCGCTGATACTCTTTTATCGCACAACACACTTGACACTTTTCTCCACCCATTCCAACCTGCCTGTACCCGCCTCTTCACCTCCTTTGAACACTCTCCGTTGCTCTGGACCGTTGACCCTAAGTACTTAAAATCCTGCACCTTCTTTACCTCTGCTCCCTGTAGCCTCACCGATCCTCCTGGGTCCCTCTCATTTATACACATGTATTCTGTCTTGCTGCGGCTAACCTTCATTCCTCTGCTTTCCAGAGCATACCTCCACCTCTCCAAATTTTCCTCCACCTGTTCCCTGCTCTCGCTACAGAGCACAATGTCATCTGCAAACATCATAGTCCATGGGGACTCCTGTCTTACCTCATCTGTCATCCTGTCCATCACCAGAGCAAACAAAAAGGGGCTTAGAGCCGATCCTTGATGCAGACCCACCTCCACCTTGAACTCTTCTGTCACACCTACAGCACATCTTACCACTGTCTTACAGCTCTCATACATGTCCTGCACCACTCTAACATACTTCTCTGCCACACCAGACTTCCTCATACAATACCACAGCTCCTCTCTTGGCACCCTGTCATATGCTTTCTCTAAATCTAAAAAGACACAATGCAACTCCCTGTTACCTTCTCTGTACTTCTCCGCCAGCATCCTCAAAGCAAATACTGCATCTGATGTACTCTTTCTAGGCATAAAACCATATTGCTGCTCACAAATGCTCACCTCTGCCCTTAACCTAGCTTCCACTACTCTTTCCCACAGCTTCATTGTCTGGCTCATTAGCTTTATACCTCTATAATTGCCACAGCTTTGCACATCTCCCTTGTTCTTAAAAATTGGCACCAATACACTTCTCCTCCATTCCTCTGGAATCCTCTCACTCTCCAAGATCTTGTTAAACAAACTTGTCAGAAACTCTACTGCCACCTCTCCTAAGCACTTCCATACCTCCACAGGTATGTCATCTGGACCAACAGCCTTTCCACTCTTCATTCTTTTTAACGCCCTTCTCACCTCAATTTTACTAATATTTGCTACTTCCTGTTCCACAACAGTCACCTCTTCTACTCTTTGTTCTCTTTCGTTTTCCTCATTCATCAACTCCTTAAAGTACTCCTTCCATCTTCCCATCACCCTCCTGGCATCTGTCAGTACATTTCCATCTCTATCTTTAATCACTCTAACCTGCTGCACATCCTTCCCATCTCTATCTCTCTGCCTTGCCAACCTGTACAGATCCACCTCTCCCTCCTTACTGTCTAGCCTAGCATACAAGTCCTCATATGCTCTTTGTTTGGCCTTTGCCACCTCTACCTTCACCTTACTCTGCATCTCCCTGTACTCCTGTCTACTCTCTTCAGTCCTCTCAATGTCCCACTTCTTCTTAGCTAGCCTCTTTTCCTGTATACACTCCTGGACTTCCTCATTCCACCACCAAGTCTCCTTGTCCACTTTCCCCTTACCTGATGATACACCAAGTACCCTCCTACCTGTCTCCCTGATCACATTGGCTGTAGTTGTCCAGTCAACTGAAAGCCCCTCCTGACCACCCATAGCCTGTCTCAACTCCTTCCTGAAGACTACACAACATTCTTCCTTTCTCAGCTTCCACCACTTTGTCCTCTGCTCTGCCTTTGTCCTCTTCACCTTCCTCACCACCAGGGTTATTTTACACACCACCATTCTGTGTTGTCTGGCTACACTCTCCCCTACCAACACTTTGCAGTCACTGATCTCTTTCAGGTTACAACGTCGACACAAGATGTAGTCGACCTGAGTGCTTCTGCCTCCACTCTTATATGTCACCCTATGTTCCTGCCTCTTCTGGAAGAAAGTATTTACTACTGCCATTTCCATCCTCTTTGCAAAGTCCACCACCATCTGTCCTTCTACATTCCTGTCCTGAAGACCAAACCTGCCCATCACATTTTTATCACCTCTGTTCCCTTCCCCAACATGTCCATTGAAGTCTGCACCAATCACCACTCTTTCACCTCTGGGGATGCTCTGCATCACTTCATCTAACTCACTCCAGAATTTCTCCTTCTCTTTTAACTCACATCCTACCTGTGGGGCATAACCACTAACAACATTGAACATCACCCCTTCAATTTCCAGCTTCAGACTCATCACCCTATCTGATACTCTCTTCACCTCTAGAACATTCCTTACAAACTCCTCTTTCAGAATAACTCCTACTCCATTTCTTTTCCTATCCACACCATGGTAAAACAATTTGAACACTGATCCTAAGCTTCTAGCCTTGCTACCTTTTCACCTGGTCTCCTGTACACACAGTATATCCACCTTCCTTCTCTGCATCATATCAACTAACTCTCTTCCCTTCCCTGTCATGGTCCCAACATTCAAAGTCCCTACTATCACTCCTAAACTCTTGCCTTTCCTTTTTTCTCTCTGCTTTCGAACACGCCTTCCTCCTCTCCTTCTTCGACCAACAGTAGCCCAATTTCCACCAGCACCCTGTAGGTCAAAAACACCAGTGGCGGTCGTTGTTAACCCGGGCCACGACCGATCCGGTATGGGATTTATATTCGTGATTCGCATCATTTATTTGGCAAATGTTTTACGTCGGATGCCCTTCCTGACACAACCCTCTGCATTTATCCAGACTTGGGACTGGCACAAGAAGACACTGGATTGCGCCTCCCCGTGGTTGCATTATCTTCCGAATTGTAGTCCAATGCCTTAACCACTGAGCTACTCCTGGCTCTATTAAAAGGTAAACTTTACAGCATTTTTTTTCATAGCAGCTGCTTTCTCTCTCTCTCCCAAAACTTGTTGCAGACTAAATATTCCCTTCGTGGCTTTCTTGAGCAGAACAGCACCCCTTCTGAGTCCTTGTGGAGTCTAGGACTTGATGCTTCAGAGCGGTTTTGATGGTGCAAGTGGTACCTACACATCTAAGGAGGTGCTTTTAATGTTATGGCTGATAGATGTACATTTAAGTTTATATGAATAAACATTTTCCACATGTAAGAACAGTAAAAACAGGTAAAGGTGCAAAAAAAACCTTTAAAACTACATATCTGAGTAAGCATACCTTACATCAATATGTTTGACATCATTTGAATTACATGAAGGCACATATAAGAAAAATGGCTTGAGGTGAAAATTAAACCACATGTACATACAACATGAATGATTGAAGTGATTACAAAAGTTCATGTAATGGTCACTGGATTGTGGGGTTAAGTGGAGGAGTATCAGAGGTTTTACAAGAACAGGAATGCAAAAGAAGAGTGTGGGGGTGGAGAGAAAGGAAGTAGTTTATGGTTTCTGTGGTTTTATATGACAAAGCTGATTGATCACACACTTCCCTTTAGACACTTTAGAAAAATAACAATACTAGAAAAACAAGTTATATACCTTAATCCTGCAATATAAAACTAATTTAATTAGTTAAACATCAGTATTTCCTGCTTAATGTTTTTTTTTTTTTTTTTTTTGATTCCTTTTATATTTGTAATATTTTATTGAATGCAATGTTTCAATTATCAAAAAAAAATAAAAGCATTTATAAGTTCGTAAGCAAATCATACACAGTACTAAATATATAGTATAGAATGTGTAGATAAAGAAGTATGAGTCCTGCTACACACTCTCATGTTTCTTCATGCTGTGTAACCACACTGGCTTCCTGCTGAAGAACTTAAAGCTTTCATAGAGAGTTAAATTTAAAGAACCAGCCAAGTTCCACCTAACAGCATTGGCCACAACCTGTCCCCCTTACTGAGCTGTCACACATATAACAAGATCAGTAAAGGGCAAGGTTCTCCCACAAGACAAAAAATAAAAATAAAAAAATTCTAAAAGCATCTACAATGAAAATATAACCATCAGGATGGGACCACTGAGCGATGGAAGAAGGTGTCCTAAGACACTGTAGCAGAGTTGTTTATATTAAATGCACAAAGAAACAGCTTAACCAAAAGGGGAACACAAACCTGAAACACAAATAGGATAGCATCTTAGGATGAAAGCATGCTGATATCCTTCCTAACCGCAATGTCCTCATTCAGAAGGATCAAAGTGATTCATGGAGGCCCCACCTCACATCTTAAAGTATCTGCTGCTGATATCTTGCTGCCATATACTGTACCACAGCACACCTTAAGAGGTCAAGTGGAGTTTCTGCCTTAAAAAGTCAAAGCTGTTTTTTTGCAAGAAAGGGCGATAAAGAAAATATTAGACAGGTGAATTTATTTATTTATACAGTAGGAGCCTAAAAATTCTAAATGTTCTACTATGTAAATTTATACAGTCATAAAGAGAATGAAAATGTTCCCTCGGTATGTGAGCAGAAATAACAATTGTTTGATCCTGAACAACTTCTATATAAAAAATATATAATAATAATAATAATAATAATAATAATAATAATAAATAGAATAGAGAAAAATATGTTTAAATAATATTCTGAAAATAAATATTATGTTATAAATTGGAGTTCATTGTTGTCACAATTACTACCAGTTTTCTCTGGTCCTGTGGCTGCAAAACAGGCGTTAATCACCACCTCTCCACCACCATGGCTGTCAGGTGGTATGAAGTGTTTGTTGTGGGATGCTGTGTTTTCTAGACCTGTGTTTTACACATTGCCTTGTTTACTGTCCTACACTGTTTGTACACCAAGACCTCATGCACTTTGTTGTTTTAGTATATTTTTTAGGATATGTCTAATTTTGTGTAGTTCTGTGTTGTTTTTCGTGCCATGGTACTTAGTACTGTACCTGTATATGGTTGAAGTGATTTTGACTTTAATATACTAAGACATGAAACTTTAGCATGTCAACAATTAAACACATTTTTAATACATTTTTGTGGAGTGTCTTCCATACATGTCCCTGTGAATGAGCTCTTACTATAGAAGCTACACCAATCAACCATAACATTATTACTGTACCTGCCTAATATTGAGACCACCTGCCTTTTACCACCATAACAGTGATGTGCTCCTAGTAGTGAGCAGGAACTTTCAGATCTGAAACACTCCAATGTACACACCCACAAGTGCGCACTTACATACAGAGACACATGCACACAAACACAAACATGCTCTCTCTCTCACACACACACACACACACACACAGATTCTACATTTTATTAAACAGTTTATATAATTATAAAAGGTGATAATTGTCCGTGTGTATAATGCTGTAATTGTCATATGCCAAAAATGAACGAGGAGTTTTAAAACACCTGTCCATCACACACGTATGTGCTTGTTTACCATCCCATTCCACATTTATTGCTCCTTATCTATCTCTGAAGGCTTTTCCAATTTTGGAATGCCAATGAGCCTAACCCAAATGTTTATGGACTGTGAAATGAAACCGGAGTACCCAAAGGAAACCCACCAAACACAGGGAGAACATGAAAACTAATGCACACAGAGAAGGGAATCGAGCCTGGTCAGGAATCGAACCCGGACCAAGCCGACAGTGCTAACGATTACACCACCATGCCACCCACGTGTTGTGCAGTTATAGTTAAATAATAATCACACAGAGTTATGCTTACACTCCGACACAGATCACAATCCATGTCCTAAAGTCTTTCAGTCCTGTTATACCACAATAATTTGTGAATCATCTGTGGCTTTAGAAATAATAATATATTAGAACAAGTGCATTAATATAAACCTGTAATTTGCAGCTGCTCTACTGTCAGAGCTTCTGTTTTAGAAAACTAGTCAACATATTAGATTGATCGATGTTAAAAAGTTAGCAATGTGTGCAAATTTAATTGACAAGAAATCATTTATTTCCAGTGCAATAACTGCTCTGAACAGTAAAAAAATTACATTTTTGTGTATTTCTTGTTTTTTTATTTTGTGTAAATTATAGAGCCTTGTCAAAGAATGTGAAGTTTATCTTAACTTAAATATACATATACAAATACATTTATTATCGTTATGATTGATTATTATTATTATTATTATTATTATTATTATTTTATAATAATTATTATTATTAGTTTTATTAGTAGTTGTGGGTGTTGTTTTGCTAAAAAATGTAAGTATAATTTTTTATTTAAACATTTTAAAAGTCTTTTTTTAATTGTTGCAAACAAAATTGTTATATGAACATTTTTAAATGATGACAATGTTTTTTTTTTAACAGACACAAAACAAAAGTTTGCAATTATTCTTTAATGTGTGATTACAATTTTCTTAAGCAATAAGCATATATAAGACACAATGATTGTAAGGCTACAGATCGGAGATTAATTAAGCCAAAGCTAAAAATGTCAGACTGCAAGCAAACTAACCATTAGTTCATATTCGATTTTGTGGTAAAAATATGCTAATGGAGGAATTTTTCCTTGTCTACCAATTTTGTTGCACACACAAGATGCATATATTGTTTCTTATTTTAGTGACTTTTTTTTAAATCTGCATACTGAATTTTTACTTTTAAATCTTGACTTAAGCACTCAGGTGTAGTTGGATTAGGCTTGCATAAAAAGCTGGTCAATACTATCCATGTGAGCCTTCACCCACTGAACTTCAGGGTCTGCACACCGACGACGGCCATTCTTCATGATAAAACTGAAGATAACAGAAGATTTACATTAGAATAAAATCTAACACTCACTCATTACAATCCAACAATGTTATTCGAAATTTTAATTACTCATAATTATGAGTAACATTTTTTTTCTTTTTTTTTTCTTCTAAAATTACTTGTACATAATAGCCAATATTTCTATAAAATAATACATGAACAGGAATTCTAATAATTTTTTAAAAAGAAAAATAAAGGTTGAAACCTTACATGATTCCAGGTTTTGGACAGGCACGCTGAGTTTCTATATACTCCTTAATGAGATTTAGAGGGATTGTTGCAGTCTGGAATGTGAAACAGCATGATTCTGGTTGTCCTACATCTGTAGGAATGAAAAGATTTAAATCAGTCATAAAAGGATGTAAATCATTTATGACTTTATAAACATGAGATGATTTTAGATCTGGTGAGACTAAGGTAAGGTTCTGTTTTATATTCCTTATTATTGTGGTCTAATAACACAACACACACCAGTTGTTTATTATACGCAACAACCTGCTTGTATCTTTAGTGAATTCAGCATTATTATTACCAGATGAACAGTAGTAAGTACTGACATCACTCTAATTCAACTTTCTACTACAAGTCAGTTATCTTACTTAATGTTTAAGTCAGTGCATGTTAACGGATTTTAAATAATGATCAGAAATACAGATAATAATAATATATACACAGCAACAATATGAAAGTAAAACTAAGAATTCTATCTTACGCTGGGCCGTTGTGGACGACTGAAGGCAGGTAAGAACCAGCAGAACCAGCAGGAGAGAACAAGAGGACATGACTGCGGATGATGAAGGTGATGATGATGATGATGTGAACAGAGTGGTATTAACGCAGGTATGACTTCAGTATTGGTATTATAAGCTGATAGGAGTGGGGGGAGTGTGGTTTAAATGAGGGACAGTCTGTAGGTGACAAAATGTTTCAGTCTGACTCAGAGAGGACTAAATAGCACCTCTTCCACAGGAAACATGTCTGTGGATTTTACCTAAAGCCAAACTCATCTGAGTGTTCAATAATTTACAGCAAAGCTTGCAACTGAATTAAATACAATAAATATAAATGCATAAAGTTTTATTGAAATATAGTAGATTAACCAATAAAACTTATCATATGCAATATATATGAATTATTAACATGGCCTGTACTTTTTTATTCCTCTGCTTGGGTTCCTAGTGTAAGGTGCTTATGCCCAATATCCTGCTTTATTTTTAACTCTTTCTAGGTAAATTATATAATATAGATTTTAAAAAAAGCAAGCCAAAATAAAAAAGGTATTTTAGTCTAGTAAACAAAAGAATTTAACACCTGACAGAGAGACAGAAAGGCAAAGAGATAGAAAGATATGAAATGTGTTTTGTGGTCAACACAACACATTTTTGTGTTTGTGTGTGTGAGGTGGGGGGTGTTAGGTGGGTTAAAAGTGCTGATGGTGATCGTGATTGGCTTGCTATGTTGCACATCAGCACACTGCACATCTACAAGAGTCACATGAACATGATGGGGAAATAGAACATTAAATAGGACACCTGCCTAAAGTTTAAACTAACAAACTAAAATTTCTCTCTCTTTATATATATATAGGTCATGAACTAGATTATTTCTGTTTTCTTTCTATTCATAACCTTTCTATTCGCTGCGGGAGGTTACCCTGTTCACCACTGTGAGTGTGTACATCCCTCCACAAGCGTGTGTGAATGCAGCATTGCAACAGCTGGCTGCTCACATCACAGACACGGAGCAACAACACCCGGACTCTGTTATAATTATACTTGGGGATTTTAAAAAAGCAAACCTCAAATGTGAATTGCCTAAATACAAACAGCACATTACATGCCCCACCAGAGACAAAAATACTTTGGATCACTGCTACACCACAATAAAGGATGCATATCGCTCTATCCCCAGACCAGCTCTAGGACTGACCACTGCCTGGTTCATCTTCTCCCGACCTATAGGCAAAAACCTAAATCTTCTAAGCCTGTAGTAAGGACAGTAAAGAGATGGACCAGTGAAGCAGAGCAGGAATTACAGGCCTGTTTTGACTGCACTGATTGGAGTGTTTTTGAAGCTGCTGCCACCAATCTGGTCGAGCTCACAGATTCTGTAACATCCTACATCAGTTTCTGTGAAAACATGTGCATCCCTAACAAGACGTTTTTTAACATATACAGTAACAATGACAGAGGTTTACAGCAAAACTCAGACAGCTTCGTCAGGCCAAACAGGATGCCTACAGGAGTGGAGACAGGATCTTGTACAAACAGGCCAGGAACACACTAACAAGGGCGATCAGAGAGGCTAAGAGAAGCTACTCTGTCAAACTGGAAAATCAGTTTTCTGTAAACGACCCTGCTTCAGTGTGGAAAGGCCAGATGGCGTGACACCAGGCTGTCTGAAATCCTGTTCTGACCAGCTGGCTCCTATCTTCACACAAATCTTTAACAGATCACTGAAAACAATGTGAAGAGCATTTGTGGTTTAAAGTTCCACAATCATCCCTATTAACAAAAAAAAAAAAAAAAAAAACTAAAATCACAGGACTTAACACTAGAAGCGCAGAGCAGCGGTCATTTGACCGCAATGGGGTAAATAAAAAAAATACTTCACATTCGATCAAATTCCAGGACCCTCGTTTCATGACTTTTCCTAGATCTGTGAGCTTAATCACCCTGTATGCTTACATTTTCAAAACTGCACCAGTAAAAGCCAGTATAAAGCCATTTTGCTCATATTTATGTTACTCGCTGACAGCTGTGTGTCGATGTTACACTCAGTGTAGTTACCGAAATCTTTGGTTTAGTTCTCATTGAGTGACCACTTCCACATTTCCCCCGCTTTTATTAAAGTAGGAGCCACGTCAAACAGCCGCTTGGAGCATGACAGGTTCATGATAGGACCGTGACAGGACCATGATCGACCCGTGCACGGAATGTGATCCCCCCGATGACATAGTTAACGATGCCCCGCCCTATAAACGCCCCCATGCGCTTTATTTTACATTTTACGGTGTATTTTATCTACAGTGGTGTGAAAAACTATTTGCCCCCTTCCTGATTTCTTATTCTTTTGCATGTTTGTCACACAAAATGTTTCTGATCATCAAACACATTTAACTATTAGTCAAAGATAACACAAGAAAACACAAAATGCAGTTTTTAAATAATGTTTTTTATTATTTAGGGAAAAAAAAAACCCCAAACCTACATGGCCCTGTGTGAAAAAGTAATTACACCCTGAACCTAATAACTGGTTGGGCCACCCTTAGCAGCAATAACTGCAATCAAGTGTTTGCGATAACTTGCAAGGAGTCTTTTACAGCGCTCTGGAGGAATTTTGGCCCACTCATCTTTGCAGAATTGTTGTAATTCAGCTTTATTTGAGGGTTTTCTAGCATGAACCGCCTTTTTAAGGTCATGCCACAACATCTCAATAGGATTCAGGTCAGGACTTTGACTAGGCCACTCCAAAGTCTTCATTTTGTTTTTCTTCAGCCATTCAGAGGTGGATTTGCTGGTGTGTTTTGGGTCATTGTCCTGCTGCAGCACCCAGGATCGCTTCAGCTTAAGTTGACGAACAGATGGCCGGACATTCTCCTTCAGGATTTTTTGGTAGACAGTAGAATTCATGGTTCCATCTATCACAGCAAGCCTTCCAGGTCCTGAAGCAGCAAAACAACCCCAGACCATCACACTACCACCACCATATTTTACTGTTGGTATGATGTTCTTTTTCTGAAATGCTGTGTTACTTTTACGCCAGATGTAACAGGACACGCACCTTCCAAAAAGTTCAACTTTTGTCTCGTCGGTCCACAAGGTATTTTCCCAAAAGTCTTGGCAATCATTGAGATGTTTTTTTAGAAAAATTAAGACAAGTCTTAATGTTCTTTTTGCTTAAAAGTGGTTTGCGACTTGGAAATCTGCCATGCAGGCCGTTTTTGCCCAGTCTCTTTCTTATGGTGGAGTCGTGAACACTGACCTTAATTGAGGCAAGTGAGGCCTGCAGTTCTTTAGATGTTGAGGGTCCTGGGGTCTTTTGTGGCCTCTTGGATGAGTTGTCTCTGCGCTCTTGGGGTAATTTTGGTCGGCCGGCCACTCCTGGGAAGGTTCACCACTGTTCCATGTTTTTGCCATTTGTGGATAATGGCTCTCACTGTGGTTCGCTGGAGTCCTAAAGCTTTAGAAATGGCTTTATAACCTTTACCAGACTGATAGATCTCAATTACTTTTGTTCTCATTTGTTCCTGAATTTCTTTGGATCTTGGCATGATGTCTAGCTTTTGAGATGCTTTTGGTCTACTTCTTTGTGTCAGGTAGCTCCTATTTAAGTGATTTCTTGATTAAAACAGGTGTGGCAGTAATCAGGCCTGGGGGTGACTACAGAAATTGAACTCAGGTGTGATAAACCACAGTTAAGTTATTTTTTAACAAGGGGGGCAATCACTTTTTCACACAGGGCCATGTAGATTTGGAGGTTTTTTTTCTCCCTTAATAACGTAAAACTTCACTTAAAAACTGCATTTTGTGTTTACTTGTGTTATTTTTGACTAATAGTTAAATGTGTTTGATGATCAGAAACATTTTGTGTGACAAACATGCAAAAGAATAAGAAATCAGGAAGGGGGCAAATAGTTTTCACACCACTGTATTTCTGTTTAATACACTGGTAGATAACATTTTGCTGCAAAGTAAAGCTTAAAATTTAACTCCTGCTTGAGTTTGTTTTCGTTATATTTTTGATGTTTTCTCTGATGTTTTTTTTTTCGCTGATAGTCAAAAATTGGCATGACAAATCGATTAATAACGCATAATATCTGGAACAAATATCTGTCCATACGGATCAGTATTTCTTTAGTCATTTAACCAGCATAATGTCCCTCCATCAAAGATCTGATGGGACATTAATCACTTATCACTACGGTGAATAGATGCGGCAGCAGAGACAGATTAAATCCCCATAAACATTCACACTTGAACACAATACTAACAGAACTAAACAGTTCCAGAGGGTCAGCGCCTGTTATCAGGACAGGATTCACCTAAAGGATAACACTGTAATTTTTACTGCTTATATATTTTTGCCATAGTTTCATTTGGTTTTTACGCGATTTCATGTTTTATTTGTTTGTGTGTGTGTGTGTGTGTGAGAGAGAGAGAGAGAGAGAGAGAGCGCGTGCGCGAGAGAGGGCTTATACCGTGATTTATCCAGGGTTACTAAAGCCTGGCTTACTACTACTAATAAAAATATTTCAATGTAACCCATGGGTCTCAATCACAAAAAATCAGCCAACGCTGTAAACAGATGACAAGACAAATTATATAGGCTACTCTGAAATGTTAATTTGAACATTTAAAAATATATATTTAAAAAAAACATAAATATAAATACAATCGACTATTATTGTCAGGGTCAAGTTTACGGGGCTTCTTAGTCTTTCGTTAATTTTACTACTGACTGGAAACCAATGTGGCTTATTAAAGATGCACTGTTTTATTGGACATGGCTGTTTTGTAATATTCTGCAAAATAAACTCTACGGTTCGAATATACTGTGAACGTCTCAAAGTCACGTCTCTTTAGATCCTTTTGCAGTAATGTTATTGTGGTGTAAATTATTAACGTATCGATGTATTTCACTTGCAGACAAAATAGACCATGTCTAGTAACGAAAGTAATGAATTTGTCACTACTCTTCTCTTACGCAGCACGGCTAAAAAGATAATAAAAACGACACCAATCCTGCCATGATGCTACCCTGTCCATACACAACACTGGCTGGGGAGATGAACTCAGACTTTCCAAAACTTACTATTATTTCATGAGATAAAATTAAGCTAGGATGAAGAGAACAGAAATGAACTCCCCTCTGTACAATATCTAAGTAGAGTGTAAGCTGTCTAACTCTGATTAGGAAAAGCTCACAGACACCAAACCTGCAGCACTTTGGTGTAATTTTTATTATCTTTTAAACCGTGCTGCATAAGAGAAGAGTAGTGACAAATTCGTTACTTTTAATAACGTGATGTTTGGTTGGATATTATATCATTTCCAAGTTTGATAGTGTCGATTTTAGAGTGCATTATACGTGCGATGCGAAAAGGAAGTAAATAAACACGTAGCAATGCAAAGAGGACAGAGCTGCGAAATATTTAAACAATATAAATTCAACAAAGTGTCATCATAATGGTTGTTGTTGCTGCTGTTTAGGTAATTGGTTCCATCGTGTTACTAAACGCAACTGTGTTTACAAAACCGAGCGGAGGGAAAGAAAAACACTCGCTAACGCATTTGAATGAAAAGGGGCGGCGGCTTTTCTTTGAAGATAGCGATTGTGTAATGGGGGGCAATCCGTGGCAGGGGGGAGGGGGAGGCGTTTTAGGGCATAACACACCTCTGAACGTCTTTTGTCTTGTAAAATGATTATCTTCGTTCACCTTCCAATCCCCCACAGCGCACACACTCTGTACACTGTTGCTATGTCTGTTGGGGCACTTGGTTATACACAGCACCTTAATGTATGAAACACTTACTTCCTGTTTTTTTTTTTTTTTTTAATATTGCTTATTACCTTTTCCCGCAAAATAAACATTAAACATAAACAACATGTTATCATTGTGTAAGGACAAAAGTCAAGTTAAGGACAAAAACAGACCCTGCGCTTGTGTTTAGGACTGATGCTGAACAGCTGTGTTCATAGGTTTAATCAACGGTTTACAAGACAACAGTTAAAGCGTTTGTGGATGAGAGGTGTGTGTGTGTGTGTGCGCGCTCCTGCATTTCTCCGTTGGTTTAACACAAACATTTGCGCACAGACAAGTAAGTCTGAAGTACCCCTCCCCCCGCCAAACACACACACAGAGAGCAATTAGCACCATGTCATAGTCAGTATTCTCCACTGAGTTTTCTTACCTTCCACTCCTTCTAAGTTTGTCTATGCTCTTTTGATGGAGTTCAAAAAATGATTATGGGTCACATAATCACAAACACAAACCAGCACAGATACATATGATCAAGTGTTTAACTGTTGTTTTCATTTGTTTCTATAACCAGTAATAATATTAATAATAATATTAATAATAATAATAATAATTATTATTATTATTATTATTATTATTATTGATATTATCATTATTATTAGCCTAACTCTTTGACTATTTAAAACAATGTTGGTTCCCATTTTTTGCACATTGAAGTTGTTGGTTCAAGAAAATTTATTTTTAAATACCCAAACAATCCCCCAACAATTAAAACACACACATGACTTAAAAAAAAATAAAATAAAATTCTTCCCAAACTAGTAAAAGGTAAAACAATAATTTGTATAAAACAGGTGAAAACATGTTTAATTTTTGCTTAAAGGTCATTAAAATACCCGGATAACACCAGCTGCTTATCAGTCTCTATCTGGTTCTTTTATATTAAAATATCATTTTTTTTAAATATTAAAGATGGAACTGTTTAATTCTTTGTTTCCCCCCTAAAGTATCAGACGTTTTGCAATTCTATGTTCAGAATATACAGTAGACCTGACCAAACATCATTCTAAAGCTGTTGCACTGTGACGTCATCCCTCCTACAGCTCCCTTTAACAGCTTGTTCAGGCTCCTCCAGTAGCTCCAAAAGGCCAACCGTCATCCGTCTGACCCCCCAATCCTCCACAGCGGAGCTCTGATTAAAGAAAACAGGAGTATTTAGTGAAGACAAAGATAAATAAACTTTACAAAATATCTAGTTGTAATAAATATAAAAGATATTAGTAAACCTACACCAGAGTGTGTAAAATACTGTTTTGGGGAATTCTGAAATGTAAATAAACTGGGATAACTTTAACCATTGAACTTTGTTAGCGTTAACCCCGATCTGTCTGTAGTATCGTCATTAAATTAACCGAGAATTTACTTAATGCGCTTTTCATACAAATAAGTTAAGCGATATAAAACTCGTATATATTAGTTCATCTCTGAAGCCAAACTATAACTTACCGAGTATTGAAGCCCCCCACATGTGCATTTGTAGATATATGTATATATATATATATATATATATATATATATATATATATATATATATATATATATATATACGTGTATATGTGTGTATATTCTGTATGTGTATATGTGTATACTTACACTTTATTGTTTTTACTACTGTATTATCCATATGTATATTAATTCTTATAATTGTACACCACTATTGCTTGTGTAGCTTGCACATAAGAATTTCACTCACGTGTATGGTACCAGTGTACCAGTAACGTGATGTGACAATAAAAGCGACTTGACTTGACTTTTGTAATAGGGACATTAATAGTATTTTTAAAGCTTTATTTTCTTTTTTAGTTAAAGAGGAGTGACATTGTGAGTTTGTGACACTGACAGTAAGCTGTAATGTTAACTTCAGACTTGGTAAACAGATCAATAAGTTATCTAAAGTTACATCGCATGTTGCTGGTGCTGCCAGTGATTTTCAAAACGGCCGATAAAAAACTAAACTGGGAAATAAACTGTAAACTAATCCCAAACAAATTTTATAAATTAAAACACCACTTACCGCGAATAATCCATTAAGCCGCCATCTTCATCTCTAGTGCAGTTTGGCAGCGTCAGTTCGGCGGGGGTGGGGGTGTGTTGTTAAAATCACGTGATTGCAACTCAGCGCAGCTAAATTGCTGGCTTGTTTTAACGTGTTTTTGGGAACGAAGCGCCATCCAGGTAAATGCATAAATAGGGCTTGAATGGACGTGTTTACTGTAAAATCTTGACACGCCTTTCTCGAAGGAAAAGGAGGGGGGATTACGGCGTGCATAGGGCAGCCGTACGCCATTCGCACGCGATTTACACGGTCGCGGCTATTTGGCGTGGCTCCATCTGTAAAATGCAGGCTCTGGAAGTTTTGGATTATGATTGGTCAGAACAGTTAATTAATTTAAGAGCGGCTTTGACTCTAGTGCAGCAGCATAGCACAGGTTAATTAGTACATTGCCATTTATATTATACCAGCTCATTCACAGGGATGTGAGTGCAATTATTTATATGATGCAGAATTCTCCAAGATGTATGGAAGGAGCCTCCAGTGTTTCACCAAAATTTATTTAATTATAAACTGACAAAAAGTATAATGAGGAAGAATAAAACCTTGGGAATATGGTTTGTATAGGAAATAAATTAATTTAAACATTATGTGACAGTCTTTTTAGCAACTTGTTCATATTTTAGAGAATTCAACGTAATTTTAACCAGGAATAATTAGTGACACTAATACTACTAATAATAATAATAATAATAATAATAATAATAATAATAATAAGGAGTTAACCCCTAGGAGTTGGTCGGACCCGCCGGCGGGTACACTTGCATTTTTTTTTTTTCTGGTAACCGTGAAAAGAACTTAAAATGCTTATTTATGTTTGATCATACACATAAGGGTAGTACATCATTTGAATCTGTAAAGGGTCTACTTTAATTTACGTACAAGGTGCTTCTAGCCGTCTCAGTCTCCGGGACAATCTTTTTAAAACGCGTCACTAAATTGAACTGAAACTTCGTTAATACTGCACACACAGACATGAGAAATATATCTATAGAAAGCTTAAAGTGTCTACTTTAAATAAAACAATTGAAATAAAAAATAAATATTTTCACTTCATGTAATCCATGTGAAACCAAGGAAAGGCACAGAATTTCTGTCGCACTTCATTATCTGCTAATGACCCGAGGCATGACACGCCCACACGCCATTCACACGGAAAACAGTCACAGGGTACTCTACATACAAGGCCACGCCCCCCGGGCAACGGCATGGAAAAAACCCACACACACGGACAAGTGATGAGAAGTTTAATTCATTTTAGTGACTTAGTCCCTTAAATCTCGTTCATCAAAATGAACGAATCTTTTTTTTTTTTTGAGCATTTAGTTAATTTTGTTCTTTTGATCAAAAATAAAATAAAATGTTGTATTTTCAATAAACAGACCCCCAACACGTCTACATACACAAATTTTGGCTATAGTTCCAGTAATGAAAATATTACAATGCAGCTAAGGACATATTATAATAAACAGAATGAGCAGCTCACCTCTCATATCTTTCAGTCTGAGTCATGACAAAGGAACGAATGACTCAGAGTAGAAGAGTCACTGAGAAAGAATCGCTCAGTTCTGTTACCTGTACACAACCTACGGGGTTTTGTGATGATTTGCACATGCGCGCCAGGTAGAAAATTAATGAATCACTCTCCGAGATACTCGTTCTTGTGAGATTATGTTAAAGACTCGTTTAAAAGGTAAGAATCTCTCATGAACGACCCATCAACACCAAACGGGACAGTGTGATAGATGTCAGGAAGAGGAGTCAGTAGAACATGTGATCATGAGATGCAGGAGTTATGAGGCACAGAGGGAGGTCATGAGTGATAAACTGATGGAGATAGGGATGGAGTTCACATTAGAGGAGGTGCTAGGGGCAGAGAATGGGAGGAAAAACAGGATAGTGTTAGCTTATGTGCGAGAAACAGGGGTAATAATGGATAGGATTTGAAGGAAAGAGACGGGAATGAATGGAAGTAAGGAGACCAAGAAAGCAGATAGTGTGGGAAGAGTAGGGCTTTTTTTAAGCCTACACTCCGGAACAGAGGGGCAGTAGCGCACCATAAAGCCGGATGCCGACAGTTGAAATGGATAAAAGAGGTCCTATTATGATTTTTCAAATATTTTCTTTCTTGCAGTGTGTCATGTAGCTGTATGTGAACTATCTGCACTATCTGTGACGCTGACAGTGCACGATAAATGGAGTTTTTGTCTATAAAAAAAAAATCGGCCTGGAGTAGTAATGGTGGGCCAGCGCTGCCGGTATTTGTTTGGATAAGAGAAGGAGAGATTGTTGTGGATCATTTTCTTTAGATTTTTTAATCGGATTATCTTTGACTGGACTTCCTCAGACTTCTCACCCTCCGTCATCGGCCTCTCGGACTTCAATAAGCCCGGTGAGACCGAACCATACTCGGTATACTCGGATAACACACATACAATGAACACGGACTTCGGACTTTGTAAATATTGTTTTTATCTCTGTGTGGTTGTGGTGCACCTTTTTCGTTTACTTTGTTAAGTTTTGTATAATACACGTTTGCTTTATCTACTTGTTTGTGTTTGTCCTTTTTGCTTACTGGCCTTTTAACGCAACACCGACACAAAGACAAAAGACCGGTTAGGTTAGGGTTAGATTTTTATAGCCACAGTTAATATAAAATTAGCTGGTCGTTAGACGGTAAAACCGACGCCATCTTTTCTATGTATTGACTGGTCTCCAGAGCCGTCATTCAGTTATGTTAATGGGCGTTTCTTTTTCCGACATGCACTGTAGCGGTAGATCACCACACCATCTAACCAATCACAGCAGTGAGGGCTCACAGAAAGGAGGGGTTTAGACAGACTGAATCTTCAAACTGCTTCACACGAGTCGTTTACGAATCATTTAGAAATGGGGTAAAATTAAATCTATTTTTAAAGAAAACTGAAGTGTTTTTTGACCTTGCATACATGTAAACCTGTTTTAAGAGGTTCATTAAGCAATATTAGCAACCTTTAAAATGGCATAATAGAACCTCTTTCAATGAAGGACAGGAAGGAAGAGAAAAAGGGGGGGGAGGGTCATGACCAGATGGTGGCAGTAATACAACATAATGCATGCCAACCGCCGGAAAACACCAAGACGAAGAATAAAAAAGACCCATGACTACAGACCTGGCTTAAAAACACACAGATTTAGTGATGGGAAGCTCGAATCATTTTAGTGACTCGGTTTTTTGAATCTCATTCATCAAAATAAACAAATCTTGTTCATTTAGTTCATTTCGTTTTTTTGATCAGAAATAAATTAAAATGTTGCGTTTTCAATAAAAATACCCCAACACGTCTACAAACACAATTTTGGCTATAGTTCCAGTTATAAAAATATTACAATGCAACCAAGGACATATTATAATAAACAGAATGAGCAGTTCACCTCTTATATCTTCCAATCTGAGTCGTTCGTTCTTTGAATCTATTGCATAGCGTCTATGGGAGTCACATGTCAAAAGAACGAACGACTCAAGACTTGAAGACTCATTAATGAGAATCATTCAATTATGTTTCCTGTGTACTGCACTGCATAGCATCTATGGGAGTCACATGACAAAAGAACGAATGAAAAGACTTAAAGGTAACGACTCATTTATGTTTCCTATTTATAACATACGGAGGTTTTGCGATGCTTTGCGCATGCGCTTTCAATAAAAAATGAACGAATTACTCTCCGAGACGACTTGTTCATCTAAGTCATGTTAAAGATTCGTTCAAAAAGCGCTACGCGCTACGCAGCCGAGGAAGCTCTTCGAATGTTCTGGACAGTGGGAGGAGTTTACCTTTACCTCAGAATCAGACTGTGACACTGATGATGAACTGGATAATTTTGAAGAGACAATAGATCCAGCAGAGGACATTCAAGCAAGCTGCTACAAAGTTTTGAGAATGACACAAATATTAGTTTTCACAAAGTTTGCTGCTAAACTGCTTTTAGATCTTTGTTTCAGTTGTTTCTGTGATGTTCTGAAATATAATTACAAGCACATTATACATTTTAAAGGGTTATATCGACAATTATATGACATTTATGCAAAAAGTCAGTATTTGCAGTGTTGGCCCATCGTTTTCAGGACCTCTACAATTCGACTGGGAAACCCATCGCTCGCGCGTGTGAATGAAAGAGCGCCAGCTTTGCTTTGAATATAGTGTTTACAGCAGAGGGGTGTTTTTAACACATTACACCCTTTATTGTGCAACTAGCAACCCCGCCTGTTAGTTAAGAGGGCTGCGTTCCGATCGGTAAGTAGTTTGTGAGAAGTAGACTACACAGGGAGCAGGAAGCACACTTTAAAGTACACTGCGGCACGGACAGCAGCAATCGGCTCTCCACTGCTCTTCCTGTGATATCCCGGATGTGAAGACCTGAATTTTAGCGACTTGAATTTTATTACCTGAATTTTTGTTACCTGAATTTATTACCTGAATTTTGTCGACCTGAATTTTTAAGATTGAAAAATAATGAAGATTGTATTTTTAACACTTGAAAATATTTTTGAACTGCAATTTAGTAACTTGAATATTTTTGCATTGAATTTTAAATGCTTGAATTACATTTTCACTTAAAATATACAACCACAATAAATTGCAGTGGCAAAAATTTCAAACATTGTAAATGCTCCAAGGATTTTTTTCAATTCAGATCAAATTGCAATGCAGAAAAATTCAAACATTTGTATTGCAACATGTTTTTTTCAGTTCATGTAATTCAACCTGCTATTTTGCTTTGAGGAATTTTGGCACTAATATACTTCCATAGATAACATATTAGAATGAGTGCATTAATATAATCTTGTGATTTGTGACTGCACTACTGTCAGAGCTTCCGTTACAGAAATTTAGGAAACATCTCCTGACCAATCAAACTGTAAGATAATGCTTTTCAATGATTTTGATAGAACGCACGTTTCGAGAAAAGGGATCCCACGAGCTGTGAACATGCCCTTCATTACCTGTAGGGGGCAGTCGTGTTTCAGTCTAAAGTATTGTGTGTCTATTGAAGACGAAAATGTGTTGACAGCAAGCGACAGAGCTCATAAACGTGTCAAGCTCAAACTGTACAGTAGTTGATCAATTGGAATGGTTATTACCGTCGCGCTCACCGCCGCGTAAAAACGTCAGCGGCCAAAATAAATCAGTTGCATTTCAAAGTCATTCGTAAAATGGCCGCCAGGTCGCGCAAAGTGACATTTTCGCTCGTTGCCGTAAATACAACAGTGACCGTTATACAGCGTATCTCTGTATCGGTTTATTGTTATTTAAGTTCTGGATTATTTCAGGTACTTTAAACACATTGTTGGGTTGCTCATGTTGGCTCATATGAGATGTAGTTTACAAATGAACACCTGGTTGGGTTATTTTGACCCAACAACTGGTTTATTCATTATTCTTTCCTTTCTCCAAATATCAGCCTGCAAAATGTTTGAAATATTACTGTTTATTGTGTTACAGGTGTAGTTTTAAGAGTTGTTTAGGCAGGAATGCGTGTGTATACAGCTCAAAACCTCCATCAGTTATTAAAGATAGCATCTATTTAGAAAAAATGCCCCAGTGATTTCGGAGCTTCAGGAAATCTCCCGGCGCTCTGCGCATAACACCGGGCCAACTCATGTCGGAAAGAATATATAAACGGTTTCTAAACATGGGCTATTGTTTTTTTTTTTACTTATAGTATTTGTTAATTTAATTTAAATGAGGTTTGGGCTCAGGACTTCGACTTGGCATCGTGATTCTCCTCTTTAATTTACTCCATAGTTTTAATCAGCGCTCAGCCGCATGCATGGAGTTTTCCAGAGCGCACCGGCAGAAGTAGACTAATGATTATGAACGCGTCGGGAAAACAGCAAGCAGACTGACTCTGACCATTTAAAATAACGTTTGCGTTCATTTTCAGCTTACAACACTTACAAAATCACAACGTTTTTTCGTTATTGTGAGTGCGCTTAAATAAAAGTTGAGTCTTATAAAGGCATGTAGTCTTATATAGTTTTATTATATAGTTTTTGCACATTAATCTGACACAGTTTTTTCAGCCTGTCACGGCGTTCGCCCAAATCAATATCGCTCCTCGCTCACTAGTTAGGCGGCCTCCCCTTCAGACATGCAAAGCAGCGGGACCGCAGAATTACACATGACTGGGGAGCTATCGTTGCTATCGTTGCCCGGGCTTGCACCCCGCGCTATAAAATACTCGGGGTTTGTTGGGCTACAGTGGATTTTACTACGCGCTGTGTATGCTGCGCGCGTGCAACAACGCGGAAGTGCGGCATGCAAGCAGGCCAAATGGAACGCGCCCCAGGGACTTCAAAGGAGCGAGAGGTGGGAGGGGGGCGGTACGGCCATCCGCGGAGAGCAGAGTCAGCGCGAGCAGACGGATGGCCATTGCACTCACACCGCGTAGTAAAATCCACTGTAACCCAACAAACCCCAATCATCACCAGCCGTGCCTTATTCCGTCATGTCATGTGGGCATTATGAGCTTTGTATTGAAAACTTCTAACTAAAAAGTGGCAGCTGGCACACCTAAAAATAGACGCAGGTTATTTTTTTAATAGTCTAAATAAAAACCCTCCGATTTAATTTCCTGTAGTCTAACCAGCGCTCAACCGCACGCATAGTTTTCCCGAGCGCAAGGAATTTTTTTGTGCTAAATAATGTTTATGCAGTATAAGAATTCCTATTAATCCTGGGTTGTTCTTTTAGTGTCACTATAGTGCTTTACAATGCCAGACAACATTCAAATACAAATTATTCACCCTCCCCAGGTGTGAATCGGCTGTTCTCACCTATACATTCAGAGGAACTGAAATGCACTTCTCCCCACTTTAAAAACCTCTTGAATCTGAGGCTCTTCTGGAGACTTTTAGTGATTTAAATTTGTGTAATTTTAATCTTCTGGATTCTAGATTCTAAAGTTGACATTGTTGCCTTTTTAATCCTTGGAATGGAAGAACTTGAGATTTTCCTTATAATAGCGTAAATTGCATTGTTTTTAATCAGTCTATACACAATAATCTTCTTTGGTATTTAAAAAAAAAAAAAAAAAAAACAGGTATGGGGGCTATCTTGTTTTATTAATCCTAGTGCCTGGTTTAGGTTTGGTATTTAGTGCGCATCTGTTATATTACAACTAAATACCTTTTATTGGGGGTTAAGTGACTGATGTGCCTAACATTTTTCAGCTGAGCCTTTGTTTCACTGAATAATCAACCACCGCGACACCCCTCTCTCTCTCACACACACACACACACACAGAGCCGACCAAATCATTAGCACGTCCCTCCCCCAAACAGCACAGCCATTTACTTACATCTGAACTGAGTCGTTTGGGTAACATGGGTCGAACCCCTTACAAATTCTTATAATAACGCAAAAACACAAGCGGGGCTGAAAGACCGACATCTGCTGACGCAGTAGAACGTCCTAACACTGTTTTAATTTTATGGTCATTTATTTCAGTTAATAAATCTACTATAAATTTAAAGAACACAAGAAATAAGATGACACAAATCCATACACGCTTTTTTTCTAATTACAAATGATAAAATCTAAAGGCTCACTGTGTTAACATTTATTGTGCTAAAATTTGATCCTAATAAGATTTGATTTAATTTGAATTCTAGAACAGTGGCAGCTGGAACACCTAAAATAGATGCAGGATTATTTTTTATAATCTAAATAAAAATGCTTTTTTAAATGTGGGCTATTGTTATTTACTTGCAATATTTGTTAATTTAATTTAAATGGGGTTTGGTCTCCGGAATGTTGAGCATCAGGATCCTCTTCTTTACTTTCGTACGTAGAATCAGCGCTTAATCGCACGCATTAAGTTTTGTAAATTCGTTTAATGTTTAATAGTAAATAATGACCCCCGTTGCGCTGTACCACCACTCGGAAAACCTTATGAAATACAAGTTTAGGACAATTATGATGATCTGCCACGGCGTGCGCGTGTGATGGGTGTACGCCCAAATCTACTATAACTACTCCCTCACTCCGTAGGCTCCCTGAATAGGCGGCAAAAGGAACGGGGCCGCCTATTTGTGCCGGCTGGCGATAATTAACGTTAATATGATCTCGGGCTTGCTCCGCATTATAAAAGCAAGGCGCGGAGGTTTGTCTGAGGTCTGGGAAGTACGTGATGTAATAGAGAATATAAAAAAAAAAAGCATGTCAGTGGGGAGATGTGACGCGCCCCGGGGACTTTAAACAAGGGCACTAGAATTCCGCCCTTTGATCTCCGCGCTGAGGACAGCGCGAGAAAGAGCTGCGCGAGCTCCCGCGGCATCTTCACTCCCGCACCGTGCCCGCCCTCGCAGCCCCGCTGCCGAAGAGGAAAAGTGTGGTTAGATTTTTGCGTCAGCGAGAACTCACGCCGGCCATCGACAGCGGGAGAAGCGCCGTCACGAGGGAGCGTGCAGGAGCGCTGCCTCCGCGTGCTCAGTTCTGCCACTCCGCGCACCAACACTTAGCATCAGCTGTGTGCCCGCATGCCAGTGTGGCACAGCCCCCGGAACTGCACATGCACAACCTTTATCCCATTCTTTCCTTTCTCCCTCCTTCAACACTTTCCTTCCCCATTTTACCTAAATAAATTACCCTTTTCCCGTAAGACCTCGCCTCGTGTCCGTGCTTTATGGTGCCGCCCGTGCAACATGGGTCGAACCCGTTTACAGATCATAACAGTCTACTGCATTTCATTCTTATAATAACGCACAGATTAACCACTGTACATATTGATCTGTATTCATTATTTATTTCCTTCTATGTTTCAATTATGATACTTCTTTGACCACGCTTTCTCCATTCAATATTATTATCATTATTATTAGTAGTAGTAGTGCTCCTAATTTATTATTATTGTTTTTATACTTATTATTATTCTGTATTATTGCTGTTGTCTTAGAGCCCTATACTAAAGCATTTGCTAGTAAGTAGGTAAGTAAGTAAGCAAATAAAAGAGAAATGAATAAATAGCTTTAAATGGTAAATATATATATATATATATATATATATATATATATATATATATATATATAACTAAAACCTTAACATTTTATTGGCTAGTGATTGGTGCAGACATTTACACTATTTTGGGGAGGGGAGGGTCCTAATCTATAAAAGAAATTGAACAAAACAGCTGTAGACATATGCAGTTGCTACAGATATTAGTAGCAACAGACATGGAGGCAAAGACGTTTTATTCCACGATGAATGTTGCCATTTTTGCAGGCAAAAAAGGGTAAGAAAACCTTTTAATAATATATTGTAGTTATTCAGTTACTGATTTTTCCACTGACTTTATTTGACATTCTGATTTTGTTGTACTTCCATGCTAACTCTTTACTGTCTGTACAGCGTTCTTGAAAAGAGAACAAGTCGCCTCAAAGCACAAAAAAAATTGTGAACACCCGGCGTGTAAAAAAGAAGACGGTATGTATTTTTCTTGCAACAACATTTAACAATCTGTACATGTCAGTGGTTCTAAAGGTATTAAATGATTCTTATGTTGGCTTGTACAGGCTACTTTACACTGATCAACAGTCGGTGCCCTGCTGTAACCAGCAGATCAAAGGAGCAGTTCTGGAAAAGAGAACTTCAAAAATGCTTCCAACCAAACAACCAACCCTGGCCTCCAGTCTATGTATGACACGTAGACTTCTGAGTTTGGAGGCCAGGGTTGGTTGTTTGGTTGGAAGCATTTTTGAAGGAGAAGATAACGTCACAAACACACACACAAACTCTCTGTGCACAAACACCTACAGTATGAGACGCGCGCGGACACACACAAACTCTGCGTGCACACACACACAATCTCTCCATGAAGATACACCATGCAGGTAACAACTGAACAACAGGTCTTCACTTCGGCCTAAAAAGATGCTTTAAAATTTATTTATCGGCTGTATAAACCCGAGGCTCGCACTTCCACTTAACAAAAGCCAGCGTTTTGATCAACAGGATGATTGACGCGTGCGATTTATCGATAAAAATGCAGACATGCACACACACCCCTCCCCCCACTGCTCAAGATAATCTACCAGGTTTGTTTATTCTCCAGAGAAAGCATAATACGACTGTCCATACAGTAAATTTAAAAAAAAGTAACAAATCCAACTATTAAGTCTACTATTAAGTTAAACTATTACGTGGGCCAGGGGTAGCTCAGTGGTTAAGGCATTAGACTACGGATCAGAAAATCCCAGGTTCAAACTCCACAACGACCAAGTTGCCACTGGTGGGGCCTTGAGCAAGGCCCTTAACCCTCAACTGATGTGTAATGAGATAAAAAAAACGTAAGTTGCTCTGAATAAGAGCGTCTGCCAAATGCCTAAATGTATGTCTGACTTAATTGTTATCTTTAATCATTAAACAGAGGCGTCCGCTCTGTCTTGTTAATTCATCTAAAACCCCCTACAGTATTTGCGAACAGCGCACACAGTTTGATAACTTCACACCTATCGTGAATGAAAGGTGAAAAGAGATTCCGCAGAATCTTCTGACACAATGCTTGCTCTGAAGGACTATACTCAACAAGAATATAAAGAATAAGAATCATATTTATAATAAGATAATTAATTAAATAATACAATTATATTAAATAAGAACTTTATCTAAAAGCGAGACCGACCAAATTTCTCATTTACTGCTGAAGTAGTTAAATATGCTTATACTGTAGATATGTAGGTTACATTTTAAAAGTACAATTGCAAGTAAATTACAAACTGCATGTAATATTGTAAAACGTAAATAAAACAGTATTCGACACAAATATATGATATGGTAGTAAATAAAATGAAAAAGTTCAATGAGTGCTCAATTGTAAAACCAACGCAATTATTAATTTATTGCGTATATTTAACTTCATTCAGCCGTTTAAGTTATATGAAAAATAACGTTCTTACCAGCCCACTATTATTTTCAGTTTAAATTTAAAGATGCCTGCATGTGTGTGCAAAAAGACCAATACAAAGAATACAAAAGTAAATGATCTTTAATAAAGTTGTCTAATACAATATTGTTTCCAATGCTGAAGCGAACATGATTTTGTTTTAGTCTATTCGCTGAATACAACATGACAGCGCGCTCCGAGGTGACACTCACAGAACCCCCTGTTACTGTAATCCCTCTTCTCACCTTTCATTCACGATAGGTGTGAAGTTATCAAACCAGTTTCGCTGATGGGGGGGATTTACAGAATTAAGGAGTTTAAAACGATTTAACAAGACCAAGCAGACGTCTCTGCCTAAAATGTATTTCGCCATTAAAACATAAACATAAATAGAAATAAAATGTTTAATGGTACCAATTAAACCAGACTTCATAGTTGGATTTGATACTTTAAGTGTAATTCATAAATTTACTGAATATATTCAGATTTTGTAAAATAACGTCCACTGTACTTTCCTTGTTTTAATGTTTACGTGGAATACATTTTGCGTATATGCTTAAATATTCCTTTTTATTTATGGACAGGTGTATTACTGTATGTTCGATCTGCATTATTGAGAGAGGCGATGACTGTCTGATGGAATGTGTTTGCATTTTATGGATTAATCGCATGCGTTTATCAGCCTTTTAATAAAAACGCTGCCTTTTGTAAAGTAAAAGTACAAGCCACGGGTTCACGCACGCCGATGAACAGCTTTATTTCAGTCATAAATACACAATCACATTCCAGCTATTCCAGTGACCATTTGCCATATACTGTCCGCTATATTCCATATTTAAAAAAAAATGTATTAAGACAAAATTATTTGTATTAGTATACAAATTAGTATTTTCCTTATTTAAAATCGCTTCCGGAACATTGTTGTTCAAACTTTGTATGTATATGGAAAACAGTGAAACCTAAGCACAAACAGAAAGGACAAATAAAAGAATGTACGAAACATTAACACATTAATAAAGAGTTACTGTATTATGTTTTAAAACATCCTTAATTTACATTTTTCTCCAAATTATCTGTTCTGTCTGTTCGCCCCTTGGGTCTTTGGTTACTAGCCTGTTTAGCAATTAGTCTGTTTAACTACTAGCTAGCTTAGCCTAGGCCTAGCCAAGCCTGTCTTGTGTGTGTAGCCCCTTGCATGTATAGGCCCCTGTGTTTAGTCCTCTAGTTTGTTTAGTGTGTCTTGTCTCGTCCGGTTTGTATCCCATGTCTGTACTGTATATAAGTTTGTGTAATTCCTTGTCTGTGTATTAGTTAATTATTGGTTTTGTTTATAGTATGCTCCCAAGTACAGCCAACTTCATTTGTTCATGTTTTGTTTGTTTGGTTTGTTTATTATTAAAAGACTCTTTGTTACACAACATCTCCCTCTGCGTCTATGCCTAAACACCATGCCCACAGTCCTGCACCTAACAGTATGTGACAATGATAATGTACATTAGTTTATTTAATTGTGTTATCAGCATGCTCATGATTTTTTTTTTCTTTTAAATAGTGAAAATGATCTGCCACATGTCCCCAAAAACAGCAAAGGGAAACAAGATGCAGGTAATGTCATGGAAATCACAGACTAATGATGACACGGTTCCAGAGACTCTGCTATTTCTGCCCGCATGGGAACCTGGACCACAACTGCCGTCTGCTGACTTACATTCTCCCATGAGTGTAATTAAGCAGTTTTTTTGTTTTTTTTTGTTTTTTTCAACGAGCGTTGTTTTGACTCACAATGAAAAATGCACACCAATGCTCAGGCTGCCAAAGCAACTGCAGAAGGACGCAAATATAAATGGACAGACGTCATCATTACTGAGATGTACCACTACAATACAGGCCATGGCTCATCATATGATGCGGTGGCATCTCTTTTGGACTGTAAAGTTTTAGGCTCAGGGTACCATGTGTACATGGACAATTTCTGCTGCTTTTTTTTTAATGTGCTTCACTAATAACAATGACAAGTGATGCGTTTTAACATGTTTGGTTTGTTTTAAAAGACAGTGACCTGTCACATGTCTTTTAGTGTTTATAACAGGGTTCGTACACATTTTTACCATTACATTTCCATGACTTAAAGTTAAATATTTATAACTTAATAAACAGTAGTTCTGAGGCACTCACAAAGAATAGAAGTTTAAAAAGCCTTTATTTAAACTTGGCTATCCATTTAAAACATGCCAACATGTTTCGCCCTCTGTGGCCTTCTTCGGGGCAAAAAAATGCTGTTAAATTTGCCCAGAAAAATCATCACATCACATTTTCTTTCAGAAAACGTCCCATGAGGCCTGCAAAAAAGTTTTTTTTTTTTTTTTTAAATTAGGGGTTTCATTATGCAGTTTGATCACTTAATTTGCAAATTTACAATCAAATTAAATGTTCTAAATTATCTTTTGAGCTAAACACTTTTAAACACATTTTGTAAACATTTAAATATCAATGAATTTATTGGACTTCAAGAAGGAACATTACAATAACTGTGTAACACTAGACAAAGAAGTATAAACAATTACTTTTTTACATTACTAAATAATTATATAGAAATTTTAATCTCTATAACAGAGTATTTAAAGTCATTTCTGCTGTCATACGGGGAAAAGCAACAAAAAAATAACACTAGTACAGTAGGTGTCGCTCAAAAAAAAAAAAAAAATTCTCTAGACTTTGCGTTTAATTCATTCCATTGCCGCATCTCGCATTTCAAAACACAAAAACACGCTATTCTTTTTTATCCTACCTGAACTTATGCCATATCTTGCTCTAGATAAGTTGCAAAATGAAGAAAATTACAGAAAAAATTTAATTTAATATATTTGCATGCATCTCTAATTACTGCAATGTGTACAATAAAACATTAGCAAATCACACAATCCATGTTTATCCTTACCTTTGATCAGTTTGCACATGTCATCAGAAAGGAAAGGCAGCATGGGCTGGTCTGACTGATACATGGTGAGGAAGGGGTCGATTTCTCTCGCAATGCTGTTTAACATCTCCACTTTCACTGGAAATAGAAGATCAGCACATCGCATCTTCACCTCATTAAACGACTTCAGAAGTTCACCTCTCTCTACCATGTCGATGTATTTTTTTTTACATGTGGCCAGAGCAGCAATCCTCTTTCTGACAAATTCACATTTTCAATCCACCGATGCTTGCAAAACTTGAGCATGGGAGTGTCACATCCGGTTGCTGTCACAAAATCTTGCCCCGCTCGTCAATCATGATTGACGAGCGGGGCAATCATGAAACAGCCAATACAGGCTAGAGAGTCCGTGTTCGACTTCCCATCCAGCGGATTTACATCCATGTCTGAACGCATTGTGTAGTATGTGCAACCCGCACGAACCTATGTTGATTAGTGACTTTCCCACATCATTCTGCACTTGCTTCTGGAGAGTTTCAAATACTTTCCAATTTACGTTCGGCCCGTCCATTGAGATTTAGACAAGATTCTTGATTCCGGTCTCAGAAAGCAAGTTGCTGATTTTTTTAACGATGTCTTTTGCTGATGAATGGCCCATAAACTCTGAGCCGATGTATTTAGTCTTTACCTCGGACCCGTCCCATAGCCTGACATGCATGTCTAACTGTTTAGCCTGTAAATAGTGATTCAGGCTTTAATCAAATGACATATACTCGTTGCTTTAATACACTAGCCAAAGTCAGTTTCTTAAAATAAGGAGCCAGTCCAAAATTACACATATATGAGCACTTGCGTTCACCGCATGTAAATCATGCAGCTATCTGACTGTCGGGGAACATGACCGGAAAAAGCTGGCTTATGTCTTCACAAGACTTGTAAGAATAGTGAGAAATACCCACTTTTAGCGCCCACAGTACCTCTGCAGTGAGGGTTTCGTTTCTGGACACAGCACTCAAAAAACGGTCCCTTGCTTTGTGGTGGAGGAGAGGGAAGCAGGGCAGCTGGCAGAGGGTGTCACGACATTAGTCACCTGGATGAAAAAGCCAGCAATTGGGTTGGAAGCTGACTGTTGCGCAGTTGCAGCGGCAGACTGGTGCTTTGCACCTTTAGCATGGCTAGATAGTTTTATTGCAAAGTCTACATTTTGCTCGTCCCGGGTCCTGGTCTTTCTCAAGCCATGCATTATACTTTTTTAGACTGAAGCCAAACATTATTAAAGTGACATTTTCCCGGCATTGTTTATTTTTGCTCAGCTGCAACTGAGTTGCCCCAAGCAGAGAACATGTCTTGTGATGTGACTGATCGGCGAATGAAAACATTATTGCAATTTGAAAACCAATATTATCAATTAAACAAATTCAAGTACACGGATACTTTTAAAAAAAAACTAATTTCCATGACTTTTCCAAAACTTTCTGAGTTTATTAATTTTCCAAAACTTTTCCAGGCCTGGAAATTGCCATTTTAAAATTCCAAGACTTTTCCAGGTTTTTCATGACTGTACGAACCCTGTTATAATCATGTTTGTCACATGTTTTCATTTCTGTTTAGTAACAGGGGAGTAAAATCGTGTTGTGCTGTTATAGTAACAATTAATGATGACACAGATTTACTCTTACCACTCCAAATTGAATCCCAAGCCATCCTGAAGTGTTTTATTCCTTATACCACAATAATTTGTGAATCAGCTGTTTTAGAAATAATACCATATTAGAATGAGTGCATTAATATAATTATTGTGATTTGTAACTGCACTACCGTCAGTTTTGTTATAGAAAATTTGTAAACATCTCCTGGCCAATCAAATTGTAAGATAAGCCTTTTTAATAAATAAGTCTGACTTTGATGTTGAAAAGTTTACACAAACGGTAGTGTGTGTATATACACATACAGTATAGACATTTGTGACAATAGAAATATCTGCATTAAGCAGACTGATTGCAGGGCACATGCACCTACACACACACACTGGCACAACTTTAGGACTTTGGGATGATATCGGGTTACTCAGAAGATACCTCCACAAACGCCACACAGAGGTGAGAATTAAACCCCTGACTCTAAAGCTGATACCACTCCTAACAGCCACAGTGACAATAATAATAATAATAATATTAGAAGAAGTAGTAGTAGTAGAAGTTGTTGTTGTTATTGTTGTACCACAACATATAAGCTTAATGTTTTATGGGTTGTTTCATTTATACATGTATGCATTTCTAAATGTTGAAAAATAGTGACAAAAACCATAATGCGTTATAAAAAAGTTCCCTTTACTATAATGAAATGTAATACAGAATGAAGAAAATGAAGAAAACATAAAACATGGATTAACTGAGCTAAATAATCCTAAACTGCAAGCAAACTAAGAAAATGTTTTAAGTTCAGCCTTTAAAATATTTTTGAGTATGAAAAAATAAATCTTTATTCCTCCTGTCCAGATGCAACAAGTAATACATTAAAAGTCCATTTTGTTATATTAATAAAAAAAAAAAAAAGATTTAATGACTCAGTTGAGGTTTATTTTTTCGCTTGCATAAAGGTGCTGATCGACTGTATCCATATGTCTCTTCACCCACTGAACTCCAGGGTCTGCACACACACGACGCCCGTTCTTCAGGATAAAACTGCAGATGAAAGAAGATTTAGATCAGAATAAAACTGTAATCCAAACAGCAAATCTAACACTTTCACTCACCCTGAACTGTCAACATTGTATATACTTATAATAAATGTAACTTACTATCAAAGGTCATTAAAAATGATTTAATAGTCTATATATACATAGGTTTGTCATTAAGTAGTGGATTATTACAATATATTAAAATAGAACAAGGGTTTGAAATATTACATGATTCCATCTTTCGGACAGCTACGCCGAGTTTTTTTATATTCAGTAATGAGATCTACAGGGATCCTCCTCATCTGGAAGTTGTAGCAGCATACACCTGGTTCATTTGGAGCTATATGAAAGAAAAAAAATGCTCATGACATAAGATGATTTTAGACTGAAAAGACATTCTGTATTGTGTATATTTAAAGTGTACCATATTACTGTTTACTATTGTAAAGTTCATAAATAAACAATAACATAAAAACACCATTTCATTATTTTGGTCTAAAACACACACACCAGTTGTTTATTATGTTCAGCAACCTGGTCCTATGTTTAATAAATCATTGTAATTATAACCCAGGTGAGCGTTAGTGAGTAGTGACACCACTTTAGTTTAACTTTCTACTACAAGTCAGTTATCTTACTAGTGTCTACTAGTAGTGCATGTATAGTAGGGCGTGTTAACTTATTTAAATCAACATAATAATAATAATAATAATAATAATAATGCAGTAATACTAATATGTACAAAGCAAAAAGGTAAACATTATCTTACACTGGCTCATTTTAAAGGACTGAAGGCAGGTGAGAACCAGCAGAACCAGCAAGAGAGAATGAGTGGACATGACTGCTGATGATGGTGAAGCTGATGTGAACAGAGTGGTATTAATGCAGGTATGACTTCAGTATTGGTATTATAAGCTGATAGGAATGGGGGAGTGTGGTTTAAATGAGGGGCAGTCTGTAGGTGACAAAATACCCCTTTTCCACTGCTATGGTTCCCGTGCCCTAAAATAAGCACCGAACCGGCCCCTAAACTCTGCTGGTCTAGTCGCGAGAACCCGTGATGTCACAGGCGGTGGGCGAAGTTATAGAGAGCGTAAAAAAAGGTGGAGACCCAAAGTCCGTTAATGTGGAGCACGGACGAAACAAAAGCGCTTTTAGCAATTTGGACATCCCCCGAGATTCAGCAGAAATTGGAAGGTGCTTTAAGAAAAAAAAAATGTATGAAGAAAATAAGAGAACTAATAGTCGCAGGCTTCACACAAACAACCGACCAAATAGTGAATAAGCTAGGTGTCTATGTCGATCTCTTTCAGCGGCTATAACACGTCAAATAAGCTGCTTTTGGATGAGCTCCTGTCTAGTGTAAATGCGGGCCGGTTCTCGGTGGTTCCCAGTCCACCACCGACCGAGCACCAGTGTAGTGGAAATGAGGTAAGAGAGGACTAAATAGCACCTTTTCCACAGGAAACACTGAAATAAATCAGTAGATTAACTAATTAAATTATCATATTCATTCAGCATGAGCTATACTTTACCCCCTGCCTGGGGTTGTAGTGTAATTAGGTATCAATACATAATAGTCTGCTTTATTTTTAACTCTATATAGTTGAATTAAGCAATATATGCTGAAAACAGCAAAACAAAATAAAAGGACATTTTTTGGTTAGTAAACTAAATCCATTTATATGAATTTGAGAAAGAATGCAATAAAAAGGCAAGTGTGTTTTGTGGTCAATGGAACAGTGTTATGTTTGTGTGTGTGTGTGTGTGGGGGGGGGGTGTTAGTTGGGTTAAAAATACTGATAGTGATCGTGATTAGCTGTTTTGCACATGAGCACTTCATGTCTACAGGAGTCTTTGACATGATGGTGAAATGGAACAGCACAAGTTCTGGCTGAAGTTAAAAACTGAAATCTAAAGTTTCAAAAGTCCTGTTACATTCTTTAACCCTTAGGAGTCTGAGGGTGTTTTGGAGCCCTGAAGAGATTCTGACATTTGTGTATTTTTCAGTTACTTATAAACATATAAATGTCTAAAGTCTGATATCATTTTATGTGGAAAGTGTTACACAGAGGAAAGTGTTACAAGAAAATTATTCGAAGACAGAATCATATTTCTTTGTTTGTGATTTATTTAAATCACATTTATTTAAAATCACATTTATTTACACTTCCAGAAACAGTTCAAAATAAATAAAAAGTGCAAAAAGTGCAAACAACAATTATGGTAAAATGGTGCAAACCAAAAACAGTGTAGAATATAAACTGTGCAAAAACATACATGCAGGATTAAACTGCAACAGGAACAATGCAAGATAAAATGAGTGTATGATTTTTATAGTCACATCTCCGTGTCACTCTTGAAAGCAGTTACTGTTCAACTGAAGACACAGGGGAACATTGCATGCCTGGCATTTCTATGTTTTTTTTTGCCACTTGCCACGCACTGCTTTGCAATGAGCACATAACCTGCGACCAGCAGGTGGATAACATCTCTGGTATCCAAGATCAATTCAGCTCCTGGAACTGGTACATGGTCACTACTTGTCCATTTTGGTGCTACTTCCTGAGAGACATCACAAAGCTTTTTGATGAGTTGTTCCATAACCTCTTTATGGGACAGGTTACCATATAGTTCTTTATGCACAATGAAAGCATCGGTGGCAGCAATGTCCAGGAAGTGTGATGATAGATAGGATGATAGATAGATTTGCAAGCATGACGGATAGTGTCCATAAGAGGTCTAACCCTGAAAAGAGGGTTTGCTTTGACTGTTGCTTTGATGAGTCGAAACAGCGCTCGTTGAAAAAAAAACAGCTTAAATAGACTTATGGGAGAATGTGATTCAGCAGATGGCAGTTGTGGTCCAGGTTCCCGTTCGGGCAGGAATTACAGAGCCTGTGGAACCGTGTCATCATCAGTCTGCGTTTTCCATGACGTTGCCTGCACTTGTTTGCCTTCGCTTTTTTTGGAGACAGGTGGCAGATCATTTTCACTATTAAAAAAAGCAAACAAAAAAACCCATTAGCATGCTGATAACACAAAATAAACTAATGTACATTATCATCATATAGATATATACACATATATGTGCACTTACTCAGTATGATTCTCAATTGCACTTAAAACCGAACGGCGCTTGCGTGTCCTGATGTGAGGTGCTGGTGAAGGCAAGGGTGATGCAGACACATTCCTAAAAACAAACAAATAAATAAATAAATAAAAAAGTTAGCCTATACTGTTCATAGTAAATAAATGTGCAATTAATAGGTATGGACGCTTAAAAGGTATGAAGTGAATACATTTTGTGCCCCTCTGTGTCTGTTGATGGACAATAGACTAGACAAGTCTAGTTCATCTCAAACATTTACACCTGAGGCATTAGCAAACAACATCCACCTGACATGCTTTACACACATATTTAACACATTCTAAACAGGTATTTGTAAATACAAGCTTAACAAAAGGCATTATGAACATTTACACCACAGAAATATTCATAAAGATTCATAAATTCATTATGTCTCTTAGCTACATAAGGCAGTATTTTAGCCAACTGGAACTAGCTTGTTTGTGCTAAATAACATTACCGATAGCAGTGTTATAAGCTAACCTCTCTTTTGCTCTTGACGAAGGCGGTCGCATCTGCTCTCCTTCCCTTATCTCTCCCCGCTTGCTTCTCTTGTCTGTCTTGTGAATACTATTCAGAGACTCTCCTCGTCTTGCTCTTAAAAATAAAAAAGGAATATGGATTTGATCAAGTGGTCTCTGAATGCAATTGACACGATCTTCTCGACGAGAAATGTGGGTTCTGGGGAACCTACTTGTCCTGCTGGGACGCACTGTCTCTGGAGGATGTTGAAGATATCTACCTATTCGGAACTCTGATAACTGGGATTCTGCTGATTGGATTAGGTGGGATACTTGGATATCGAAAAATCTTAAAAGCAGTCAGTCTCAACCCCAAGAGACTGGCTGGCTGGGAAATAGTGGTGACGAGAGCTGTCAGTAATCAGACTGTGGTTCTGGACCGCAAATTGGATAACATTTTGGAGAGACTAGCAGCTATGCAACATGTTTTGGACAGACCTGGAGACCAGTGATGGACATTAAATATCTGTGAAATTGGCAGATACTGTTCGAAACCTGGAAAATATGATTTTCTTTTTCGGCTGCCCCTTTTTTCTTCCAGCTACTGCATTCAAGGCCGTGGCTGGAGACATAACAAACTCCCCGAAGACCAAGATAACGAGACGCTCTGGAATCCTACTCCCTCCCCCTTCAAGGACACCTGGCGCAGACTATTACGGGATGTTACAGGCTTACAAACTGATACGCACGCACTCACAGAACAGCTACAGATAGACACTCTACCTTCCCCATATCCAACGCCTTCGTGTGCTTATTCCCTTCAGTGTGGGTAGGCGGAATCAGGACCAGCGCTCTCTAGCTGCAGGGACTGGAGCTGTTTGCCTACACTGGACATTTCCTATCCCCTGTACCCTCATCGTTGCAATGTTTATGTCTTACATTTACATTTACATTTAGGCATTTGGCAGACGCTCTTATCCAGAGCGACTTACATTTTTATCTCATTACACATCTGAGCAGTTGAGGGTTAAGGGCCTTGCTCAAGGGCCCAACAGTGGCAACTGGGTGGTTGTGGGGTTTGAACCTGGGATCTTCCGAACCGTAGTCCAATGCCTTAACCACTGAGCTACCCCTACCCCTGTCTTGTGTTTACATGTTTTTTTCTGTGCTTGTTGCTGAGGTATTTTTTGTACCCCTGATCGCACACTGCCCTTTTCGAAGGACAGTCTGGAAGGGGATTTTTTACCCTCGTTATCCTAATGTATCTTATTCTTTATTTTCTATGATGGCGCCCTAGGTGGCTGACGTCGCGACTCTGTGGTCGCAAAATAATTTCGCTGCATATTGTACTCTGTATGATTGTGCATGTGACAGAAAATAAATTCTTGAAATCTCTCTTGAAATCTTAACCAAAACGGATACAAATATATATGGGTTGTGTATGATTAAACATGACGGAGCATTTTAATCTAAAGCTAGCTGAAGTGAGGGAAATATTTACTAATATTAGTTTAATATTATCAGAATAAGAGTTATATAAGACTTAATAACTTACCCATTGTTATAGCAGCTTGCTTGAATGTCCTCTGCTGGATCTGTTCTCTCCTCACAATGCTCCCGTTTGCCATCAGAGTCACACAGTCTTCTCCTGAGGTAAATGTAAACTCTTCCTCACTGCCCAAAATCATCTGAAGAGCTTCCTAGGCTGTACAGCGCGTGTCATCTTCCAAACGTGCAGAAAACTCAATGAATCTGTGTGTTTTCGAGCCAGTCTGTGTGTGTTTTCGTGCCGTTGCCCGGGGGGCGTGGCCTCGTATGTAGATCACCCCGTGACTGTTTTCCGTGTGATTGACGTGTGGGCGTGTCCTGCCGCGGGTCATTAGCAGATAATGAAGTGCGACAGAAATTCAGTGCCTCTCCTTGGTTTCATACGGATTACATAAACTGAGAATATTTGCTTTCAATAGGAATTGCATCATTTAAAAGTAGACCCTTTAAGCTTTCTATAGATATATGTCTCATGTCTGTGTGTGCAGTATTCGCGGAGTTTCAGTTCATTTTAGTGACGTGTTTCAAAAAGATTTTTCGCGGAGACAGAGACGGCTGAAAGCGCACCCTGTTTATTTTCTTTATTTTACAAAAGCACATTGTTTTGTGGATATTGTGAGTATACATGAATAAAAGTAGACCCTTTACAGATTCAAATGATGTACTACACTAATGTGTATGATTAATCATGACGGAGCATTTTAAACTCTTTTTACGGTTACCAGAAAGAAAACACACTTTTTGCCGCCAGCGGCAAGTCAGACTCCTGAGGGTTAATATGCCTTATAAGTCTTATAAGTTTTTATTTAAATGAGGTTAGGGCTTCGGGATGTTAAGCCTATTCCCTACGTAGTCTCATCAGAGCTCTACCACCTGCTCGAGTGTAATTCATAAATTATGTTAATTATAATAAAATTAATGGCTCTAAAATTAATCTAAAATTCATTTAAAATCGCCGTGTGTAAACCCGCAGCTCGCACTTTCACTTAACAAAAGGCAGCGTTTTAATCAAAAGGTTGATAAACGCGTGCGATTTATTGATAAAAATGCAGACACAAACCACAACCCTCCCGACATTCTACGATATGAGCCGATTTATTCAAGTCATAATATAATATGACATATTTTTGCTGTGTAGTTAATTTTTTTTGTGCATAAGGACTGTGCATTTTTCTGTGCATGGAGGACTGGCCATCTGGAGCACCATAAAATATTAATTGAAATGCAATTCTGTGTAAACCCGCAGCTCGTACATTCTTAATGATTCTTTTAAATCTATTTTAGACAGAGACGTCCCCCCCCCCACAGTATTTGCCAACAGCGCACACAGTTTGATAAATTCACACCTATCGTGAATGAAAGGTGAGAAGAGATTCCGCAGAATCTTCTGACACAATGCTTGCTCTGAAGGACTATACTCGACAAGAATATAGAGGATAAGAATCATATTTATAATAAGATAGTTAATTAAATAATACAGTTATATTAAATAAGAACTTTATCTAAAAGCCAGACCGACCAAATTTCTTATTGACTACTGAAGTAGTTAAATATGTTTATACTGTAGATATGTAGGTTACATTTTAAAAGTACAATCGCAAGTAAATTACAAACTGCATGTAATGTTGTAAAATATGAATAAAACAGTATTAGACACAAATATATGATATGGTAGTATATATGCAATGAAAAAGCTATTTACACATGAGTGCTTAAATGTAAAGCAAACGCAATTATTAATTTATTGTGTATATTTAACATCATTCAGCCATTTAAGCTATATAAAAAATAACGTACCTACAGTATACCAGCCCACTATTATTTTCTGTTCAAATTTAAAGATGCCCATGCATGTATGCAAAAAGACGAAATACAACAAAGAATATAAAAGTAAATCATCTTTAATAAAGTTATAATAAATAAATCTTTAATAAAGCCTAAAACAATATTGGTTCCAATGCTGAAGCAAACTTGATTTTGTTTTAGTCTATTCTCTGAATACAACGCGACAGTGTGCTCCGAGGTGACACCCACAGAACCCCAGTTACTGTAAAGCCTCTTCTCACCCTTTATTCACAATAGGTATGAAGTTAGCAAACCGGTTTCGCTGATGGGGGAATTCGCAGAATTGAAGGGTTTAAAACGAATTAACAAGACTGAGCAGACGTCTATGCCTAAAATATATTTTGCCAAGCAAAACATGAACATGAACAGAAACATAAATAGAAATAAAATTTTAATGGTACCAATTAAATCAGATTTCATAGTTGGATTAGATACTTTGAATGTAATTCATGAATTTACTGAATACATTGAGATTATGTAAAATAACCTGTTTTCTTCCTAGACCTTTTGTTAATAAACTAAAGCTCAGAACGCGTACTTTTCTTATTTCTGCATTTTTTATTGATAAATTGCACGCTTTTATCAGCCTTTTGATCAAAATGCTGCCTTTTGTAAAATGAAAGTACGAGCTGCGGGTTTACACAGGCCGAAGAACAGTCACATTCCAGCTATTGTTTCCAGCCGTGGTCAAATAATAGATAAAATAATTATTCAATGCTGAACACAAACAGCAAAAAGCATGATGATTATTATTATAAAAAGCCTAAAGTACTTCGTGTTGATAAAAGAATATTTACTTATATATACAGTACAGGTCCTTCTCAAAAAATTAGCATATTGTGATAAAGTTCATTATTTTCTGTAATGTGATAAACATTAGACTTTCATATATTTCAGATTCATTACACACAACTGAAGTAGTTCAAGCCTTTTATTGTTTTAATATTAATGATTTTGGAATACAGCTCATGAAAAAATTCCTATCTCAAAAAAATAGCATATTTCATCCGACCAATAAAAGAAAAGTGTTTTTAACACAAAAAAAAATCAACCTTCAAATAATTATGTTCAGTTATGCACTCAATACTTGGTCGGGAATTCTTTTGCAGAAATGACTGCTTCAATGCGGCGTGGCATGGAGGCAATCAGCCTGTGGCACTGCTGAGGTGTTATGGAGGCCCAGGATGCTTCGATAGCGGCCTTAAGCTCATCCAGAGTGTTGGGTCTTGCGTCTCTCAACTTTCTCTTCACAATATCCCACAGATTCTCTATGGGGTTCAGGTCAGGAGAGTTGGCAGGCCAATTGAGCACAGTAATACCATGGTCAGTAAACCATTTACCAGTGGTTTTGGCACTATGAGCAGGTGCCAGGTCGTGCTGAAAAATGAAATCTTCATCTCATAAAGCTTTTCAGCAGAGGGAAGCATGACCCTGCCCTTGATAAAACACAGTGGACCAACACCAGCAGCTGACATGGCACCCCAGACCATCACTGACTGTGGGTACTTGACACTGGACTTCAGACATTTTGGCTTTTCCCCCTCCCCAGTCTTCCTCCAGACTCTGGCACCTTGATTTCCGAATGACATGCAAAATTTGATTTCATATGAAAAAAGTACTTTGGACCACAGAGCAACAGTCCAGTGCTGCTTCTCTGTAGCCCAGGTCAAGCGCTTCTGCCGCTGTTTCTGGTTCAAAAGTGGCTTGACCTGGGGAATGCGGCACCTGTAGCCCATTTCCTGCACATGCCTGTACACGGTGGCTCTGGATGTTTCTACTCCAGACTCAGTCCACTGCTTCCGCAGGTCCCCCAAGGTATGGAATCGGTCCTTCTCCACAATCTTTCTCAGGGTCCGGTCACCTCTTCTCGTTGTGCAGCGTTTTCTGCCACACTTTTTCCTTCCCACAGACTTCTCACTGAGGTGCCTTGATACAGCACTCTGGGAACAGCCTATTCGTTCAGAAATTTCTTTCTGTGTCTTACCCTCTTGCTTGAGGGTGTCAATGATGGCCTTCTGGACAGCAGTCAGATCAGCTGTCTTACCCATGATTGTGGTTTTAAGTAATGAACCAGGCTGGGAGTAGTTAAAAGCCTCAGGAATCTTTTGCAGGTGTTTAGAGTTAATTAGTTGATTCAGATGATTAGGTTAATAGCTCGTTTAGAGAACCTTTTCATGATATGCAAATTTTTTGAGATAGGAATTTTGGGTTTTCATGAGCTGTATGCCAAAATCATCAATATTAAAATAATTAAAAGGCTTGAACTACTTCAGTTGTGTGTAATGAATCTAAAATATATGCAAGTCTAATGTTTATCAGTACATTACAGAAAATATCATGCATGCACTTCTTGTTTTGACGCCGAGTGTCACGTGATCACAACTGAGCCAACAGTTTTTCTCTCTTGTGCTGCGGAATCGTGGGTAATTGTCTCCCCTGCTGGGTCTTAGTGCCCATCTCTTACTGGTATAATCAACATCCGTGCACGCGTGTACCTGTAAAACATTTTATTTTGTGTTTGTAAGCATGTGTACAGCCCACATGTACTGTTTCTTATAACACGTGTGTGGCGCAAGTAAAGCAAAGTCTCAAGACAGAGGTTAAAAATCCATTTTCTTCCTCAGTCCGTCGGTATGTGTGAGCGCGTAATTTGGGCTGTGGAACAAATAATTTAAATTTCCCATTATTTCTTATGGGACAGTAAAATCTGGTTTACGAGTGTTTTGGAATACGAGCCCACATCCGGAGAGAAGTATGCTCGTAATCCAAGGTTCCACTATATATATATATATATATATATATATATATATATATATATAAAATTATATATATATATATATGTATATTAAAAAAAAAAAATTCATTTATGATGTCGACACATTTTTATGTTTTAAATAAAATATTTTTTCATATTCAAGAATCAGGACATTCTCATAGTTAACACTATCAGATAGCCTACTATCAGGAAATTTAATTAATTTCAAGACCATTTAAACCGAGGCATTGCCTTTCATTGTTTTGTGCCTGTTAAGACATTACAAAAATTATAAAAGAAAATTATTAGGAATTTTAAAGTGCAATTTTGGGCATCTCATTTCATCATTATGAAAATAATATGAAGCACATATGCACACATTTATTATGAAAGATCTGTTGTAAAACAAAATATAATTCATGTTTGCTTCAGCATTGGGAACAATATTGTTTAGACTAAGTAATTATACACAATTCTTCTGGCTTTTATATAAAGTCCTTCCATGAGCCATCTGGTGGATATTTAGTGAAGCACAAAACATTTATTTAAATTCCAAATGTTGCTAGTGGGATTCCGCGGCAAGGCGCGTCCCGAATTGCAGCCTTTAGCAGAAAAAAAACGTGCATTCTTAATGGCCACATATGTAGTCTTTGGCCCTCCCGACTGAGCGGAGGTAGTGCCTTAATGTGGGAGCCCCCTAGTGATGGGGAGGAATTGGACAAGACTTAATTAGGGAGAAAATAGGGAAAAATCAAAAAAAAAAAAAAACCCTCTTCCAGTTCCATATTGTGATATTTAAAGCAATGTTTTGTGGTAAACACTGTTAAATAAACCCATGAACTAATTTGCTTCCTGTCCACCACTCACCCAAATCTTACTTTTGCACTGACCACTACATGGGTGTGTGTATCTGTGTGGGATTTGCTTACTGTGAAATGTTAAATATTTAAATTCAATATTTAAATATAACACTATACAACTATGGATCTCTGCCATTACAAATAAAACTTTACTAAAATAAAATTATGGACTATAAATTGCTAGATATTAGAGAACAATAAATATGTCAATATGGATACTAACATAGAAACTAAACATATTGTACAGTGAAATTACTTACGTTCTGTGTTGGCTGGAGCAGCAGTAGTAGGTGTGTCAGGCTCTGGTTCACACAATGAAAAAAATCAAATACAGGTCAATTCAGCATTATAGAAACATGCTTAAACCATGCACATTTCACTTTCTCAAACATCTCGTTGGACGACTATTTGTTTTATTACAGCCATTGGATAGTTTTGATGAGCTAATACAACCTTACAATTTATAAGATCTGAAAAACGTATATTATTAAAAGTTGTAAACCATCATGTTTAAGGAAGAAATGTGATCAGAGAAACATCCTGAATCAGTGTGATAGGAGATAACTTAGTGAAATGATAATAATAATAAAAAAGTAGAACTGTTTATGTTTAATTATGTTAAGTTTAATATGCTTAAGGCGGACAGGGGTGTAATGGTTGGCACTGTCGACTTGCACTTCCAGGGTCCGGGTTTGATTCCCAGCCAGGTTCTATTCCTGTCTCTTTGTGCATGGAGTTTGCATGTTCTCCTCACACAGTACAAAGACATGCAGAATAGACTAATTGGCATTCCCAAATTGTCCATAGTATGTGAATGAGTGTGTGTGTTTATGTGTGTATGTGTCTGTGCCCTGCAGTGGATTGGCACCCTGTTGAAAGTGTACCCCGCCTTGTGCCTCAAGTCTCCTGGGATAGGCTCCTGCCCCCTGTGACCCTGAATACAGGATAAAGTGATATAGACGATGAGTGAATATTTTAGTTTGCTAAGGAGCATCAAGAATGCACTGTGCCACTTTGGAAAGAGGTTATGTGGTCTAATGAGTCTAGATTAGCCCTTTTCCAAAATGATGGGTGCATCAGTGTAAATCGGCATAATCCAAGATGACAGAATTAATCAGACTCGAATTGTGAAGAAGTGGTTCACGGAGAATGAAACAATTTTCATCAACCCCCCATCAATACAACATCTTAGAGAGAAATATATTTGACTCTAGATGGAAATAAATGTTGAGTATGATTAACTATACCAATTAAAATATTTAAAATCTAAACAGAAAGACTGCAAACTGGTAGTATTATATTGTAGAGTAGGAAAACCCTACAACGGATAGTGAGGACAGCGGAGAAGATCATCGGGGCCTCTCTCCCCTCTATTGAAGACATCTACACCACACACTGCATCCGCAAAGCCACCAGCATTGTGGCTGATCGGACACACCCCTCTCACACACACTTTACACTCCTGCCGTCTGGGAAAGGTACTGAAGCATTCGGGCACACACATCCAGACTGTGCAACAGCTTTTTTCCACAAGCCATCCGTCTCCTCAACAAAAAGGGACTGAACTAATACACACACACACACACACACAGACACACTAACACAAACATTATTACTCAGCTTAACTCAACTACCTCAAAATATTGAGACTGGACTGACTAATCAACACAAGTGCAGACACACTGACCTACACCACCAAATTATCGTACACACCAACCTGTAAATGCTTCACTGTTTATCTTTTGCACAATGATCATTACTGGACTACTTTTTGCACTAACTCCTCAATTCTTGCTGCTGTTTTTAAAAGAATGTTTACGTTTACCCACTACCTCAACACCATATTTTATGTTCTGTTGTGTCGTGGTTGCGCACTGTCACTTTGTTGTTGCTCTTGTTTGCACATTTGCACGTGCACTTTATGTTGTCTGTAAAAATAGTTATACTTAGCTAGTTAGTTTTTGTTAATTTATGTTGAAATTTATGTTAGGTCTCTCTGTCCTGTCTCTGCTAGCCAGTTAACTAGGCCTCTTGGTTAGCTAGTTTAGTGTCTCTGTTAATTTATGTTTTAATTTTATGTTGTATGTAGCACCTTGGTCCTGGAGGAACGTTGTTTCGTTTCACTGTGTACTAACTGTATATGGTTGTAATGACAATAAAGCCTACTTGAACTTGAACTTGAAATCACTTCTGAGTGCCCAAAGATTCTGAGAGTGATGCAATTTTGTTCCGACTTTTTGGAAGAGTAAAAGCAATTTATCAACATCCCTAAATACTTCAAGTCCTAACTGTGTCCTAAATGGGCAGAATAACGAGGAAATGGCATTCAGGCAGAGATAAGCACAGAGCAAAGACGTGACATGAGACTTTTCTTTCTGTCGTACTTTCTTTCATTTGGCCACGCCCCCTTCTGCTCAATACAGTTTCTGAGCTTCTGTGTCATAGCATCACTAAATAGCATTAGCATCACTAATAGATACCACAAAAAAGTTGAAGACACAGAACAGCCTGTGCAGTTACTTTGCTGTATAATAGTAGATGACTGAAGGAGTGAAATCTATGGGTCAGTTTTTGAAATGTTAAGTTTTAGTGATTGTTGTGGTTGATATTATTATATATTAATTATTAACATGGCGTGTACTTCTGTATAGATCTGCCTTTCTAGTGTGAGGTGCTTATGCCCAATATTCTGCTTTATTTTCAACTATTTATAGGTGAATCATATAGTATAGACTGAAAAAAACAGCGATCTTTTCAGTATAATAAAATATAAGGTAATTAACACATTAAGGCTATTTTATTATTTGTTTGGCTCACAGTCACGATTACCATGACTACAGTACTTTATACTTTTTTGACTCTTACAGATAATGCCTGAAGGAATAAACTTATTCAACTTCCCAAATATTCTGACTTTATTGTGACTGTTTTTACTTTTTAACCACTTATTAATTTGATGGTTTACTGACAATTTTGTCTAAAGACTTGTAAGGTTTTATAATATTGTAAGACATTATAATCTAATAAGAAGATTCCTGTGCTCTGAGAACAAACTTCTCACTGTGATTCCTCATGCCTTCTGTGGTAACACCTTCTATATCCTGTATCCAGATGAATATACATTCGAATCGCTCTTGTCTACTAGAATCCTTTTGTTTAACCAGGAGAATGTAAATGTATTTCCTCTCTCCTGTCTGTCCCTGGGTCCCTCTATGACTGACATGTTAATGACTGGTAATAAACAGAGACTGAGAATAAACAGAGATTTTCAGACATCATGCCTGTGTGTGTGTGTGTGTGTGTGTGTGTGTGTGTGTGTTTGTCTCTCCCGGTCGATCGAGCCCGGACTGATAAGTGTATCAAGGTGCAGTGGACACAACAAGCTAAAATTCTTCATCTCTTAGCTTAAAACTTGTCTCGGACACAATTCTTCATCTTTTAAACCTAACAATTTGGGGGCTTAGTCTGGTCTTCCCTCTCAGAGGAAAAAAATGTTAAAAGTAATATATTTTGAAATAAGACTTTTTCTGGTGTACTCATACATGATTAATAGGATTTCTCATGGTGATGGTAGTGATGCTTACTCAGAGTGTATTAACACCCACAACATAGTATTAGACGTTATGATGTTACACTCACAACCTGAGTAGGTAAATCAACATGTGTTTAAGAATGTGCTTTTAAAAATGTAGCCCTCTACTTTTTGTTTGTGCAAATGAACAAGTTTTTTAATAACATTTAATTTAAGTTAGTAGACCATTTAATTTCAACATTATTTAATAGCCTGTATTTTGGTGGAGGGTCTATGGGGTAATTCAGACATCTGTTATCATAAACTCTCCCAGTTCCACCTCCGAGTGGCGCAGTGGTGAAGTGCTCGCCCTCTCATTCGGAGATCGTGAGTTTGATGCTATTACCTCTCGCAGCTGGAGGTCTAGAGAGAGCAGATTGGCTGAGTACTTAGTTCTCCCACATTATTTACAGCTGTGCAGTACATCCAATCAAAGGCGTCTGTGAGCTCACACAAGTGGAAGGAGCACTAAATGCTTGAGGAGAGACGCTGCTTTTTTCCGAGCTCCGCCAGACTGACCAATTTTTCAACTTTTTCGTCCCCTTACGAAGAGTAACATATAACAGATAAGTATTTCATACTATCTGATAATATATTCACTCAAAACACGTGTTATATCGTTTTCGTATAAGTTTATATCGTATAAGTTTTAATTGTTTTGCAGCACACCGCTTCTAGCTGGCTTTCTATTAGCATCGCTAGCCCGTTAGCCCGGCTATCACAAGTTTGTTTACGCTCTTTCACACCGGTTATTTCTATTTTTAGACACCATGTCGGTTGTGTCTCTGCCTCTGTGTGCAGGTGAGGATACATTGGAGCTGCACTCGGTTGATTTGGAGCTGGAGGCCGTGGAGAAGCTGATCCACGACCTACAGGTGAAGCTGGCCCGGCTACAGCAGCGGAAAGCCACGCTGGAATCGTCGCGGACAGACGCTCACCTGTCCCAGGTAAATTCTCGGCATGAGAATTCTCCTACAACCTCTACCCCGCGTGCTTCTCTGCCCAGGTCCAACGCACCGAGGACGCAGCCCGCCCAGGTTTCCTTCATCCCGGCGCCGGGATACCACTTGGCCTGGATACTGCAGCAGCGGAAGACGCCACGACCAGTCTTCGAGATCTCGACCCGAAACCGCTTCGCTCCTCTCCGCGAGACGGCACACGACGCGTTGGTCATCGGAGATTCCCTCGTCTGACACGTGCGTGCTACTACGGCTTAAGGTAAGGCGTACACACGCTGTTTAGCTGGTGCACGTGTTCTTGATGTTGCTGCACTGGTGCCTGCGGCCCTGAGGAAGAACATACGAGCTGTGGTTCTTCATGCTGGCACGAACGACATCAGGCTGAGGCAGACGGAGATCCTAAAGAAGGACTTCAGGAGCCTGGTTAAGAAGGTCCGCAGCACATCACCCACGACAAAGATCGTCGTATCTGGACCACTTCCGACATTTCAGTGAGGAATCGAGGTTCAGTAGATTATTTGCCTTTAATGAATGGTTACAATCTTGGTGTCAACAACAGAGATTACCCTTTGTTAATAACTGGAATGTTTTCTGGGAGCGCCCTGGCTCTACCACACCTATGGCCTGCACCCTAGCAGAGCTGGAGCAGCGGTCCTTTACACAACATCTCCAGGACATTACGAACCATCTTACTGGCGGTAAGTCATACTGTAGATTCCAATCACATTAGCCATGTCACAACTCACCATACTGATAGACGCACACACATACACACATAGCTTGTCCTATAGAAATTGTGTCTGTTCCCCGAATAGTGAGAATAAAGAATAAATTTGTTAAATCTGCCCGAAACAATCTGATAACCATAAAATCAGAAAAAGGCCAAATAAGTAATCGAAATCTCCCTCTAAAGTTTGGACTTCTCAACATTAGATCCCTTGCGCCTAAAGCACTTATTGTTAATGCAATGATCTCGGATTATTGCCTTGAGGCACTCTGCCTCACCGAAACCTGGCTTAAACCAAATGAATATATTGGTCTGAATGAGTCTACTCCGTCAGGATATTTCTATAAGCACGAGCCCCATCTAACTGGTCGTGGTGGTGGTGTCACCACTATCTACAATGATGTACTCACTGTTACTCAGAAAATAAGGCCCAGGTTTAACTCATTTGAAGTGCTCATCATTAATGTTGCACTCAGTAAAATACATAATAAACCCGCGCTATATTTTACTCTGGCCACCGTGTACAGACCCATATATGTGGCCATATGTCGATTTTCTTAAAGAATTTGGACATCTGCTATCAGACCTACTGGTTAACTTTGACAAAGTGTTAATAGTAGGAGACTTTAACATTCATGTAGATGATGCTAACGATGCTTTAGCACTTTACTAATTGGATTTACTAAATTCCTTTGGGGTTAAAAAATATATAAATGGAGCAACTCACCGCTGTAAGGATACACTAGATTTAATTATATCCTATGGTATAGATGTCTCTAATATAGAGATCTTACCTCAAAGTGATATCACAGATCATCACCTCCTGATATATACTCTACCTGTAGAACAGATTAGCTGTGTCTCCCCACGTTATCAATTTGTTAGAAATATGAATCCGACTACTAAAGACAGATTCACAAGTATTCTGCCTAAAACTGCTAGGACCGAGCATCTTAGCCAACTGATAGCAAGAACCCAAAACAATCCCAGGTTCTTATTTAGTACAGTGGCTTGCCTAACAAAACCTAAGATGCCCGCAGAGAGTATCCCATCACAGTTTAGAAGTGAAGACTTTATGGACTTCTTTAATGGAAAAATCAATAGTATCAGGAAGAAAATAACTGAGGTTCAACCTCTAATAGTATCTCAAGATCAAGTTCAGCCTATAGCTTCACATTTAGATTTTCAGTGCTTTACAGGTATAAGACAGGAAGAGCTTTATAAACTTATCACCTCAGCTAAATCAACAACGTGCCTGTTAGACCCAATACCAACCAAATTTTTAAAAGAAGTGATGCTTACAGTTGGAGAGCCACTTCTAAACATTATTAATTATTCATTATGTCTAGGTCACGTCCCTAAACCTTTCAAGTTGGCAGTTATTAAGCCGCTTCTTAAAAAATCTAATTTGGACGCGAATGAAATAACAAATTACAGACCGATTTCAAACCTTCCGTTCATATCAAAAATATTAGAAAAAGTAGTATCAGCTCAAATATGCACATTCTTGCAGGAAAACAACATCCTAGAAGAATTTCAGTCAGGTTTCAGGCCCCATCATAGTACAGAAACTGCACTAGTTAAGATTGCAAATGACTTGTTTTTAGCTTCGGACCAAGGCTGCATCTCAATACTAGTCTTACTTGATCTTAGTGCTGCATTCGACACTATAGATCATAATATTCTCATAGATCGCCTACAGAATCATATAGGTATTCAGGGGCAGGCATTAAAATGGTTTAGATCATACCTGTCTGATCGATACCATTTTGTAGATCTAAATGGAGTACCATCTGATGTAATGCCAGTGAAATATGGGGTCCCACAAGGGTCAGTTTTAGGACCTCTGCTGTTCTCAATATACATGCTTCCCTTGGGAAACATCATTAGAAGGCATGGGATTAGTTTCCATTGTTATGCTGATGATACCCAATTATATATCTCAACAAAACCAGATGAAATACCCAAGTTGTCTAGATTAACCGAGTGTGTCCAGGACATAAAAGATTGGATGACCAATAACTTTCTTTTACTAAATTCAGATAAGACAGAGATATTACTCATCATCCCAAAAACCAGCACACAACAGCTTTCACAATTCAGCCTGCGTTTAGAAGGATGTACTGTTACTACCAGCACAACAGTAAAAGACCTGGGCGTAATATTAGACAGTAACTTGTTATTTGAAAATCATATTTCCAATATCACAAAAACAGCCTTTTTCCATCTTAGAAATATTGCCAAACTTAGGAGTATCCTATCCGTATCTGATGCAGAAAAGCTAGTTCATGCATTCATGACCTCCAGACTGGACTATTGTAATGCATTACTAGGTGGTTGTCCTGCATCCTCAATAACCAAGCTACAGTTAGTCCAAAATGCAGCCGCCAGGGTTCTCACTAGATCCAGAAAATATGATCATATAACACCTATATTATCATCCCTGCACTGGCTACCTGTTCAGTTTAGAATTAATTACAAAATAGTATTACTTACATACAAGGCTTTAAATGGTTTAGCTCCCTCATACATAACCAGTCTTTTGATACGCTATAATCCACCACGCTCCTTAAGATCACAAAACTCCGGACTTCTGGTAATTCCCAGAATTTTAAAATCTACCAAGGGGGCAGGGCTTTTTCATATTTAGCTCCAAAGCTTTGGAATAGCCTTCCAGACAGTGTTCGGGGAGCAGACACGGTTTTCCAATTCAAAAGTAGACTCAAGACGCATCTCTTTAATCTGGCATACGCGTAACTCATCCCATAACCTCATACTCCAGTACACCTATCCTAAATGGCTACTACGCTAATTCGCTCCATCTGTTCTGTATTTTTCTACCCATCCCGAGGCATCTGGAGATTGTGCCAGCTTTAGTAGACAAAGGCCAACCCTGTGAGGTTTCTGAGGCATCCAGAGAAGGACCAGCTCCAGCTGGATTCTGCTTTATGATGGCTGGAGCTACACATCCAGCTCCTGTGCTCCCAGTGACCCAGAACCCATCTGCCCTCTGCACCTACTGCCCCCTGTGCTGAACTGGACTTTATGTTAATCTACACAACTTCTGTTATATTAAACTTTCACCTGCACAACACACATGATGTTATTTCTATCTGTTTTCACCCAGATGAGGATGGGTTCCCTGTTGAGTCTGGTTCCTCTCAAGGTTCCTTCCTATTGCCATCTCAGGGAGTTTTTCCTTGCCACTGTCGCCGTCACCCTTGGCTTGCTCATCAGAGACATTTCATTCATCATTTATTCATCTAATTATTATCTAGACACTTTTTTCTCACACATACACACTTCCAAATATTTTCTTTTCTTTTCTAAAAAAAAAAAAAAAAAGAAATCTTTAATTTTTGTGAAGCTGCTCTGAGACAATGACCATTGTTAAAAGCGCTATAAAAAATAAAATTTAATTTAATTTAATTTAATTAAATTAGCAAGAAAATTGGGGAAAAATGCAAAAAAAAAAAAACTCTCCCAGTTCCATATTGTGATATTTAAAGCGATGCTTTGTGGTAAACTCTGTCAAATAAACCCATGAACTAATTTGCTTCCTGTCCACCACTCCGCCAAATCTTACTTTGCACTTTATAAAGCTCTTACACTCTATTGTCAGTTTATTGTCTATTGTCATTAAAACTACAGCAGGGGGCAGAGCTTTTTCTTACAAAGCCCCAAAGTTATGGAATATTCTTCCAATTAGTATTCGGGACTCAGACACAGTCTCAGTGTTTAAGTCCAGGCTAAAAACCTATTTATTTAGCCAAGCATTTTTATAAATAGATTAGCCTTAGGTAAAGGAGCAGATCTGGGGGACTCATGGACTTTCTCACAATCTATCTGAGCCTCCAGGAACAAACTGGACTTTAATCTTACACATCTCCTCTTATACTGAACTTCCAGTCTCGCATATTATTATGCACATCAATCCCTGCTATCTGTTTTCACCCAGATTGAGTCTGGTTCCTCTCAAGGTTTCTTCCTATTACCATCTCAGGGAGTTTTTCCTTGCCACTGTCGCCGGCTTGCTCATCAGAGACAATCATATAATTTTGATTCATACACATTCACATTTCATACAAACTTAATTCTTTTGATTGTGAATTGAATATTATACAACCCACTGACCACTACATGGGTGTGTGTATCTGTGACATTTGCTCACTGTAAAATTTTAAATATTTAATATATAAATAAAAATAAAAATAAAATATTTAAATATAACACTATACAACTATAGATTTGTGCCATTACAAATAAAACTTTACTAAAATAAAACTATGGATTATAAATTGCTAGATATTAGAGAACATAAAATATGTCAATATCGATACTAAAATATAAAGTAAACATATTGTACAGTGAAATTACTTACGTTTTATGTTGGCTGGAGCAGCAGTAGTAGGTGTGTCAGGCTCTGGTTTACACAATAAAATATTAAACACAGGTCAATTCAGCATTATAGAAACATGCTTAAACCATGCCCATTTCACTTTCTCAAATATCTCGTTGGACGACTATTTGTTTTATTACAGCCATTGGATAGTTTTGATGAGCTGATACAACCTTACAATTTATAAGATCTAAAAAACGTATATTATTAAAACCTTGAAGGATAGTTGTAAACCATCATGTTTAAGGAAGAAATGTGATCAGAGAAACATCCTGAATCAGTGTAATAGGAGATAACTTAGTGAAATGATAATAATAATAAAAAAGTAGAACTGTTTATGTTTAATTATGTTAAGTTTAATATGCTTAAGGCGGACAGGGGTGTAATGGTTGGCACTGTCGACTTGCACTTCCAGGGTCCGGGTTTGATTCCCAGCCAGGTTCTATTGTATAACTCTGTGTGCATGGAGTTTGCATGTTCTCCTCACACAGTACAAAGACATGCAGAATAGACTAATTGGCATTCCCAAAGTGTCCATAGTATGTGAATGAGTGTGTGTGTGTGTGTGTGTGTGTGTGTGTGTGTGCGTGTGTGTGTGTGTGTGTTTATGTGTGTATGTGTCTGTGCCCTGCAGTGGATTGGCACCCTGTTGAAAGTGTACCCTGCCTTGTGCCTCAAGTCTCCTGGGATAGGCTCCTGCCCCCTGTGACCCTGAATACAGGATAAAGTGATATAGACGATGAGTGAATATTTTAGTTTGCTAAGGAGCATCAAGAATGCATTGGAAAGAGGTTATGTGGTCTAATGAGTCTAGATTAGCCCTTTTCCAAAATGATGGGTGCATCAGTGAACATTTGGCATAATCCAAGATGACAGAATTAATCAGACTCGAATTGTGACTCGAATTGGTTCAGGGAGAATGAAACAATTTTTATCACATAGTTTTTTATTCAGTTTTTGAAATGTTAAGTTTTAGAGATTGTTGTGGTTGAGGTTGTTTAAAGATCAGACGTTTCTGAAATTCTGAAAGGATATGCTGCTGGATTTATTAAAGCCAAGGATAGCCTGAAAAATTTAAGAGTCATGTCCTGCTTCATTAAGAAGAACAGAAGGATGGATTTTTTTTGTTTTAGGTAAACAGAACAGGTGAGCCAATTCGATTTGTTTTCTTGCTGTTTGCCCTTTAATGAAGTTTGTGTTTTTCTGCTCTAATCTTGGGTTCCATAAATATACCCAAATAACATTTATTAAATATGTAATGAATCCACTTACTGTTTCTGCAGCAGCGGTGATGAGGTGAGGAGGACAAAGTAAAATTTTAGCCAAGGGTTGAAACAATTAATTATTACATCAAACTGATCATTTAACCTTTAAACTAACACACACACACACACACACAAACCATCCGTCTCCCTCACTGGTTTGTCCCATGCTGTATAGTCTGGGTACATGTTAATAGCCAATGTATGTCTATAGAGGTGTGTGTTAATGTAGTTTGTGTTCCTGTGTATTTTCTTCTATGCCTGTGTAAATACTATATTGGAGTATCTTGGCTGTATCACTATCCTGTCTATGAAAGAAAATATAAACGTGCACCCCACTTTCTGTTCACCACCCTGGTCTTTAATCTAGTCCATTATTCCTGTCTTGTATTTATTCTGTGTCCTTTTTGCAGACTAAATTTTAACTTTGTGTATTAACAAATTCATTCAAAAGTGATCTCTCTTGTATGTCACTTCAAGATAAACATTAAATCTGCTTATTTAGCTCTGACATATTCTCTGATATCCTTGGTTATAAATGTGACTTTAACAGAAAGTGTGATGGATCCCTGAGGAGTTCAGTTCTCTTGTGTTGCTCAAAAATACATTTTCCTGTTAAATTTAATAGTATGTTTTTAACTGTGATGAACAAACATTTTATACATGTGTGAAAGGAATAAACTTAGCTGTGTAACGCTGTGCTTAAAATCTGGTAGTTTGTTTTTATACATGAGAACTTTTTAATGTCTCTTAAGTTATTACACAAGTGTTTTTTTTATTTTTCTAAAAATCGTTACAAAATCATATACAGAAAAGTACTTATTTTTTAAGAGAAATATTGATTTTGTTATTATTAGAAAGATGATTACTCACGTGGTTGAACCAGGACCGAGTTTGTATACTGCAGAAGAGAGAGAAAATAATCCGTCTAAAATTGGAGTTAAGCACTTTCACATCCTTCCAAATTTTCAAAACAATTCATTAATGTCATATTCTCATGAGTTTTAAACACTGTCAACACTGGTTCATTTGTTTTTCTCCTTACTTTATATTTAGTTTTAATAATTTTTATGTTTTAAATTGTTTTGGGCTGTATAATGAATAATTTAAGTTTCCTTTATTTCTTAGGGGAAAATTCGCTTTAATTTACGAGTATGCCGTTTCCGGAACGATTTATGTCCGTAATTCACAGTTTTATGGTAGTTGGATTTGGCTTGCATAAAACACTGGTCAATTCTATCCATATGTTCCTTCACCCACTGAACTCCAGGGTCTGCACACAGATGACGCCCGTCCTTTAGGATAAAACTGCAGATGAGAGAAGATTTACATTAGAATAAAACTAATCCAAACAGTAAATCTAACATTCTCACTCATTATAAACCAACAACGTAACTGATACTTGTGAGAAATTTTAATTACTCATAAGTATTTAAATTTGTAATAAATGAACAGGGATTCTAATAATTTATTAAAAAGAAAAATAAAGGTTGGAAACTTACATGACTGCAGGAATTGAACAGCCTGGCTGAGTTTCTTTATACTCAGCAATGAGATGTAGGGCGATTGTTCGATAGTGGAATGTGACACAGCATGATTCTGGTTGTCCTAAATCTGTAGGAATGAAAATATTTAAATCAGTCACGAAAGGATGTAAATCATTCATGACTTTATAAACATGAGATGATTTTAGATCTGGTAAGACATGCTGCTTGATGTATATTTTAAATTGTACAACATGAAATAAATTCTGATGAGGTGTTCAATGTTCTATTAAAATGTTTTATATTGCTTATTATTGTGGTCTAATAACACAACACACACACACTAGTTGTTTATTATACACAACAACCTGCTTGTATCTTTAGTGAATTCAGCATTATTATTACCCAGGTGAACAGTAGTATACTGACATTACTCTAATTTAACTCTCATCTTCTCATAGTTATCTTATAAGTTATCCTACTTAATGTTTAAGTCAGTGCATGTTAACTGACTTGAAATAACGATCAGAAATACAGATAATAATATATACACAGCAACATTATGAAAGTAAAACTATAAATTATATTTTACTCTGGGCCGTTGTGAACGACTGAAGGCAGGTAAGAACCAGCAGGAGTGAACGAGTGTGTAAGGGACTGCCCCTAGGGGGCACTGTGGCAGTGTTTGTTGTTTGTAGTTTTGTTAGAAAACCCAGTCTCCCAGAAGGCACCTCGGTCAGGTGATGACGAAGCTTCACCTGAGCCGAGGTGGCTCATTAGAGACGTTATAAAAAGCTGTTAGTTCTGAGAAACTAGGTCGAGCATTAATATTGTCTAGTGGGCTTTTGTTTTGTTTATTTGTGTTGAACTGGTTCTGTAGGCTTGTTTGGAGTTGAATGTATTTAAGTGTAAAAAAAAGTCAACACCTGAATTTAATCAAATAAGCAAATTGTCTTCCATGAGATAATCGCTGCAGTAATTAATACTGTATGATTCAGCTGGCAAAACGTTATGTAACCTTAACAACCATGGTAGAAGACATATCCTGTAATCATACCAAAGATGTTACTCTGTTCAAATTAGTGGGCTGCATCAAGCAAAAGAAAACAAAAGAGTTGCTTGGAGAGTGACAAGAATGGACAGGATTTGAAATATGTATATTGGAGGAACAGTGCAAGTAGGACATACTTTGGACAGGTACATAGAGGGGATGAGGACTATATCAGGAAGTCAATGTTAGACATGGAGATGACAGGCAGAAAGATAATTATTTTTAACATTTTAGGACTACATGTTAACAGTTATTGAACAGTTCTGGGCTGGAAACCAGCTAAGTTGAGCAACACTGGACAACACAACATAACATTTCATTTTGTTTTGAAGTTTAAGAAATTATCTTTATGCCATTAAAATTGCTAAATAAATAAATAAAAATATAAATTATAAAGTTATTTAATTAAGTTGTGTTAATTAGTTTTAGTTCCTTTGTGTGGAAAACTCAAAATAAACAAAAACTTAATTTCCCTTCTGTAATTTAAAGGGGGGTGTATTGTGAAATAATGGAACATATTTTGAAAAAAAGCTTATTATTGTGAAATATATTGCACTTTGCAAATTATTTTTCCCAATAACAGAGATTATTGCAGAGGCATTTTATTTAATTCATGCTGTTTTTATTTCAAAATGTCATTTTTTTTAAATCAGTTTTTACTTTTTTCTTTGGAAAGACCCATTGACAAGTTGTGCCTCATATATGAAATGGACTGTTAAATATGTCATAATTAGTTATGATTGCTTCTTTGGTATGCAAAGATATGAATACCTCAAGACAAATAGTAAACAAAATATTTAAAAGGTTAAGAAGGTTTAATTTCGTGGCTCTATAGTTAAAAAAAAATGTGTGTGTAATTGTCAGTCTTTCTGCCTGTCAATTAGGGGCTGGAAATGTAAGAGCCATATTTACTTTTTATAATTTTGTTACGTCATTTCATAAGTTGTTCTGTGACATCATTTCATAGTTGTGTTGTTGCATGTCTTCCACGCACAGTAGTAGCTGTTAAGATACGGAAGTTGTGGAAAACACAAGCTTTTGACCGTAACTAAAAAAACTTAATCTAAAAGATACAGCAAATAGGTTGTGTTACCATAATTTTTGCAAGAAACTACAAAAACTGGTAAACTTTGATGTTGAAAATAAAACAAGAGACAAAGAGCTTATGGACTTCCGTGTCGTGAGTAAACCAGTTTAACAAGAAAGATACACGTCAGAACTTGTGAATAACATGCCCGTACAACCATCACTGTTGAATTTCTTCAATACAACATTTTTTATGACTAAATTGTATTTTAAAACTGCGATGAGTGAAAGTCACTTTACGAATGACTTTGAAATGCAACTGATTTATTTTGGCCGCTGTCGTTTTTACGCGGCAGTGAGTGCAACGGTAATAACCATTCCAATTGGGTACCTACTGTACCTCCAAAAACACTGAGAGAACAGACAAACACCTAATGCCACACAGAGGTGAGAATTAAACCCCTGACTCTAGAGCTGCTACCAATCCTAACAGCCACAGTGACAATAATGACAATAATAGTAGTTGAAGAAGCAGTAGTAGTATTAGTCGTTGTTGTTGTTATTGTTGTACCACAACATATAAGCTTAATATTTTATGGGTTGTTTCATTGATACATGTATGCATTTTTAAATGTTGAAAAATGTCACCAAAAACCAAAACCATAATGTGTTATAAAAAAGTTTCCTTTACTATAATGAAATGTAAGACAGAATGACTTCATGCTACCAAAACATAGATTAACTGAGCTAAATAATCCTGAACTGCAAGCAAACTAAGAAAATGTTTCTGAGTATGAAAAAATAAACATCTGTATTCCTCCTGTCCAGATTTAACAAGTAATACATTAAAAGTGCATTTTGTTATATAAATAAAAAAAAAAATTAATTACTCTGTTGAGGTTTATTTTCGCTTGCATAAATGCGCTGATCGACTGTATTCATATGTTTCTTCACCCACTGAACTCCAGGGTCTGCACACACACGACGCCCGTTCTTCAGGATAAAACTGCAGATGAAAGAAGATTTAGATCAGAATAAAACTGTAATCCAAACAGCAAATCTAACACTTTCACTCACCCTGAACTGTCAACATTGTATATACTTATAATAAATGTAACTTACTATCAAAGGTCATTAAAAATAATTTAATAGTCTATATATACATAGGTTTGTCATTTAGTAGTGGATTATTACAATATATTAAAATAGAACAAGAGTTTGAAATATTACATGATTCCATCTTTCGGACAGTAACGCCGAGTATATTTATACTCAGTAATGAGATCTACAGGGAACCTCCTCATCTGGAAGTTGAAGCAGCATACAGCCGGTTCATTTGCAACTATATGAAAGAAAAAAAATGCTCATGAATTAAATAAGATGATTTTAAAATGGTAAGACATTCTGTATGGTGTATATTTAAAGTGTACCATATTACTGTTTACTATTGTAACGTTCATAAATAAATGATAATATAAAAATACTATTTTGTTATTTTGGTCTAAAACACACACACAAGTTGTTTATTATGTTCAGCAACCTGGTCCTATGTTTAATGAATCATCGTAATTATAACCCAGGTGAGCGTTAGTGAGTAGTGACACCACTTTAGTTTAACTTTCTACTACAAGTCAGTTATCTTACTAGTGTCTACTAGTAGTGCATGTTAACTCATTTAAATCAACATAATAATAATAATAATAATAATAATAATAATAATAATAATAATGCAGTAATAATAATATGTACAAAGCAAAAAGGTAAACATTATCTTACTCTGGCCCATTGTGAAGGACTGAAGGCAGGTGAGAACCAGCAGAACCAGCAAGAGAGAATGAGAGGACATGACTGCTGATGATGGTGAAGCTGATGTGAACAGAGTGGTATTAATGCAGGTATGACTTCAGTATTGGTATTATAAGCTGATAGGCATGGGGGAGTGTGGTTTAAATGAGGGGCAGTCTGTAGGTGACAAAATACCCCTTTTCCACTGCTATGGTTCCTGTGCCAGTTCCCAATTTTGAAACCAGTGCCGCGCTTTTTCACAGAAAAAAATTGGTTCCGGTGCCCTAAAATAAGCACCGAACCGGCCCCTAAACTCTGCTGGTCTAGTAGCAAGAACCCGTGATGTCACGAGCAGTGGGCGGAGTTATAGAGAGCGTAAAAAAAGGCGGAGACCCAAAGTCCGTTAATGTGGAGCGCGGACGAAACAAAAGCGATTTTAGCAATTTGGACATCCCCCGAGATTCCGCAGAAATTGGAAGGTGCTTTAAGAAAAAAAAAATGTATGAAGAAAATAAAAGAACTAATAGTCGCAGGCTTCACACGAACAACCGACCAAATAGTGAATAAGCTAGGTGTCTATGTCGATCTCTTTCAGCGGTTATAACACGTCAAATAACCTGCCTTTGGATACTGAAATACATTTTCATAGTTCGGAGAATAACCAGTAAACTGACTTCGGCTATGTTCGTTTCTGTTTAGTGGGCGTGGCCTGTGATGCATTATCATGCAGCTCCCGCTGAGCTCCTGTCTAGTGTAAATGCGGGCCGGTTCTTGGTGGTTCCCAGTCCACCACCGACCGAGCACCAGTGTAGTGGAAATGAGGTAAGAGAGGACTAAATAGCACCTTTTCCACAGGAAACTTTGAAATAAATCAGTAGATTAACTAATTAAATGATTATATTCATATTCATAATTAGCATGAGCTATACTTTACCCCCTGCCTGGGGTTGTAGTGTAATTAGGTATCAATACATAATAGTCTGCTTTATTTTTAACTCTATATAGTTGAATTAAGCAATATATGCTGAAAACAGCAAAACAAAATAAAAGGACATTTTTAGGTTAGTAAACTAAATCCATTTACAGTGGTGTAAAAAACTATTTGCCCCCTTCCTGATTTCTTATTCTTTTGCATGTTTGTCACACTTAAATGTTTCTGCTCATCAAAAACCATTAACTATTAGTCAAAGATAACATAATTGAACACAAAATGCAGATTTTAAATGACGGTTTATGTTATTAAGGGAGAGAAAAACTCCACTGTTAAAAAATAACCTAACTGTGGTTTATCACACCTGAGTTCAATTTCTGTAGTCACCCCAGGCCTGATTACTGCCACACCTGTTTCAATCAAGAAATCACTTAAATAGGAGCTACCTGACACAGAGAAGTAGACCAAAAGCACCTCAAAAGCTAGACATCATGCCAAGATCCAAAGAAATTCAGGAACAAATGAGAACAAAAGTAACTGAGATCTATCAGTCTGGTAAAGGTTATAAAGCCATTTCTAAAGCTTTGGGACTCCAGCGAACCACAGTGAGAGCCATTATCCACAAATGGCAAAAACATGGAACAGTGGTGAACCTTCCCAGGAGTGGCCGGCCGACCAAAATTACCCCAAGAGCGCAGAGACAACTCGCCGAGAGGCCACAAAAGACCCCAGGACAACATCTAAAGAACTGCAGGCCTCACTTGCCTCAATTAAGGTCAGTGTTCACGACTCCACCATAAGAAAGAGACTAGGCAAAAACGGCCTGCATGGCAGATTTCCAAGGCGCAAACCACTTTTAAGCATAAAGCACATTAAGGCTCGTCTCAATTTTGCTAAAAAACATCTCAATGATTGCCAAGACTTTTGGGAAAATACCTTGTGGACCGACGAGACAAAAGTTGAACTTTTTGGAAGGTGCGTGTCCCGTTACATCTGGCGTAAAAGTAGTATTTCAGAAAAAGAACCTGCCAACAGTAAAATATGGTGGTGGTAGTGTGATGGTCTGGGGTTGTTTTGCTGCTTCAGGACCTGGAAGGCTTGCTGTGATAGATGGAACCATAAATTCTACTGTCTACCAAAAAATCCTGAAGGAGAATGTCCGGCCATCTGTTCATCAACTCAAGCTGAAGCGATCTTGGGTGCTGCAGCAGGACAATGACCCAAAACACACCAGCAAATCCACCTCTGAATGGCTGAAGAAAAACTAAATGAAGACTTTGGAGTCGCCTAGTCAAAGTCCTGACCTGAATCCTATTGAGATGTTGTGGCATGACCTTAAAAAGGCGGTTCATGCTAGAAAACCCTTAAATAAAGCTGAATTACAACAATTCTGCAAAGATGAGTGGGCCAAAATTCCTCCAGAGCGCTGCAAAAGACTCGTTGCAAGTTATCGCAAACGCTTGATTGCAGTTATTGCTGCTAAGGGTGGCCCAACCAGTTATTAGGTTCAGGGGGCAATGACTTTTTCATACAGGGCCATGTAGGTTTGGATTTTTTTTCTCCCTAAATAATAAAAACCATCATTTAAAAAATGCATTTTGTTTTTACTTGTGTTATCTTTGACTAATAGTTAAATGTGTTGGATGATCAGAAACTTTTTGTGTGACAAACATGCAAAAGAATAAGAAATCGGGAAGGGGGCAAATAGTTGTACACCACTGTACATGAAGTTGAGAAAGAATGCAACAAAAAACAGTGCTTATGTGTGTGTGTGTGGGGGAGGGGGGTGTTAATTGGGTTAAAAGTGCTGATTGTGATCGTGATTAGCTTGCTGTTTTGCACATGAGCACTTGATGTCTACAGGAGTCTTTGACATGATGGTGAAATGAAACAGCACAAGTTCTGGCTGAAGTTAAAAACTGAAATCTAAAGTTTCAAAAGTCCTGTTCCATTCTTTAAAAAGATGATGAAAAGTAACATGACTAAATGGATTGACATAAAAAAGTCTGTTTTTTTGTTTGTTTTTTGCCATAGTAAATAAACTTATTCAACATCCCAACATTATCAAACATTCTGACTTTATTGTAACTGTTTTCACATATTTCACTGTTTTAACCATTTCATTGATTTGACGGTATACAACATCGCACAATGTTGTCTAAAGACTAGAGTTTAGATTTTCAAAAATGAGGCACAGTACTATAAATGAAGGCATACAGTAGGTACAGTCATATGTTATTTGACATTAAATAACAAGAGGATGGGTGTTTTACTCTGTCCACGGAAATTTGGACATAAGAGTATATATAAGAGTATTATAAGAGTATTTCTGGTGTACTCATAAGACTTCTCATGATGGTAGGTGTGGTGGAGATGGTGACATTCCCATTGATTGAAGTTCACTCAGTCACAGTACATTAACCTCCACAACATGGTTTTAGACTGATGTTACTCTTAGAACCTGGCCAGGTTGTAGCGCACCTATATAAAAAAGGGCATTTTTATATTGATGAAAGTAAGCCGGTTCAATAAAAAAGAAGCTGCGGTACCTTATTAATCGTGCCCGGGAGGGTTTGAATTGCCTATAGTCGTTTGAGTATTGGTTTCCACTCGAGCGCTCATGAGAGTGCACTGCCAACCCACGCGGGAAGACATTGGTGCACACGGTCACTTGACCCAGATATAAAGCGCACCCAATAAGTAGCTTGAAGAGGGAGAAAGTTAGGAGATGCAGCGCGCTGACTTGGTGATTACAATCCTACATAGTAGCAAGAGTATTGTGGTTACGGGACCATTGAGGATTTTCCCTGCTGTTACATTTAACAGTGCAGTATAATACACCTTTAAACAGGTTAACATAAGTGATCTTTAAATTGTGTCTGTTAATGTTTTAGCTGAAATACCTGTTGCCCTAAATGTGCTGTTTCAGTAATTTGCTGTTTAAGTGTATGTGATCACAATCCTACGTATATATAAATTGACTTGAAAAAGGAATTATGGGTAAAATTGTGGGGGATTTGTTTAAATGATTATTGTGCCAATAAGTGATTAAAATAAAAATAAATGAATATAACTGTAAATAGAGGGGTTTAACTGGGGAACGAGCTCTTGTGACATGCAGCTGGGATAGGAGGAGACATATTACAAGAGGAATTATGGGAAACTGACCAATATATGTATTGTTTAATTATTGTGTCAATTGATTTTATTTTGCAATAAATAAATATAACATCAAAGAGGTCAAATTATGACATTTTATAGATTGCTAATATTGCTTAATGAGTCTTAAAACAGGTTTACATGTATGCAAGGTCAAAAAACACTTAAGTTTTCTCTAAAAATAGATTTAATTTTACCCCATTTCTAAATGATTCGTAAACGACTCGTGTGAAGCAGTTTGAAGATTCAGTCTGTCTAAACCCCTCCTTTCCGTGAGCCCTCACTCCTGTGATTGGTCAGATGGCGCGGTGATTTATGATTGGTCTACCGTGTGTCGAAAAACGAAACGCCCATGACCATAACTGAACGACACTCTGGAGACGCGTCAATACATAGAAAAGATGGTGTCGGTTTTACCGCGTAATGACCAGCTAATTTTATATTAACTGTGGCTACAAACATCGAGAGGTCTTTTATCTTTGTGTCGGTGTTACGTTAAAAGGCCGGTGAGCAAAAAGGACAAACACAAACAAGTAGATAAAGCAAACGTGTATTATACAAAACTAAATAATGTAAACGAAAAAGGTGCACAACAACCAAACAAAGATATAAACAATATTTACAAACTACATATAATAAACTGTATGTGAACGCGTGTGAGTGGAAAATGTCCGAAGTCCGTGTTTATTGTATGTGTGTACATACCAAAAAAAAAGGAAAAACACAAACAAAGTAGATAAAGCAAACGTGTATTAAACAAAACTAAATAAAGAAAATGAAAAAGGTGCACCACAACCAAACAAAGATATAAACAATATTTGATATGTGTATGTGTGCGAGTGAGTGGAGAATGTCCGAAGTCCGTGTTTATTGTATGCGTGTTATCCGAGTTTACCGAGTATGGTTCGATCTCACGGGGGTTAATGAAGTTCGAGAGGCCGATAACGGAGGGTGAGAAGTCCGGGGAATATGTCAAGTCAAAGATAATCCAGTTAAAAAAATCCTCGAAAGAAAATGACCCACGACAATCTCTCCTTCTCTCATCCAAAAAAAATAACTGAAGCGCTGTTCCACCATTACTACTTCACCCCCCCTCGGCAAACCCAGAGGGAAAAAATGCAGTTAAATAAACAATTAAAAAGGATTTGCTAACTTTAGGCGAATGTGAGCCGATTCTTTTTTTTTTATAGACAAAAACTCCATTTATCATGCACTGTCAGCGTCACAGATAGTGCAGTTAGTTTATGTTCATAAACTATCATATTTGAAAAAGCATAATAGGACCTCTTTAAATAGAGGGGATAGGGAATAGGGCAATATATTTGTTGTTTAGTTGATTATTGTGCCAATTGATTTTATTTTGCAATAAATAAATATAATTATAAATAGAGGGTTTAAACTGGGGAAAGAGCTCTTGTGACATGCTGGTGTGATAGTGGCACAACACAATTATGAGCAAATGTGCAATGGATTTCTTGTTTAATTAATTATTGTAAAAACAAAAAAATGATTATACATACACCTCAGCTGCAGTAGAGCTGTGTAAGTGTCATCTGCCAATATCCCTTAATGACTGACTGTACTTGTAGTGTTCTACGTTTTTACAGTGTGTGTGTAATTTGTACCCGGTCCCTAACCCGCACACACGCAGCTCCTCCGTTAACGGGGTTATGCGCCTCCCAGAATACATGTGTTTGTTTATATCGACTTATAAATGTCTAAACATGACAGTTCCTCTTTAAAGTACATTAAAGTTAAACAGGGGAACAGATCACAAAACTCAATATTCGGTCCAAAACCTTCCTGTTAAATGTAGAGAACTTTACCGCAGTAACAGTGTGTGTGTGTGTGTGTGTGTGAGCTGGGAGAGAGGAATCGGTCTCACCGGAAATGGAAAACAAAGACACAGTCTTCTCAAGTGTCTTCTCAAGTCTCTCCGTAAATCAAATGATAATAAACACAGTGCTGTAACTCAACACTCTCTCCTGAGCCGATTCCTACTGATGAGTCGATCAGGAATGAGTCGGTTCTTTTTAAACGAGACTTTAACGGTGATTCAGAGGAACGAGTGTCTCAGAGAGTGATTCTTTAACGTTCCACTTGGCGCGCATGCGCAAAGCATCACAAAACCTCCCCCCTGGTTATAAACTGAAAACAGAACTGAGTCGTTACTTTTGAGTTTTTGGTCCGAGTCTATGCGGTGCAATAGATTCAAAAGAACGAACGACTCAGACTGGAGGATATGAAAGGGAGCTACCCATTCTGTTTATTTTAATATTCTCTAAGCTGCACTGTAATATTTTTATTACTGGAACTATAGCCAAAATTTGTGTATGTAGACGTATTGGGGGTCTGTAGTATAAATATGTATGATTTTAAACATTGATGTTTGATAATAAATGTGTGCATATAGATTAGTAGTCAGTGTTGGGGGACTTATTACATTACAAAATTACTCTTTTCAAAAAGTAATTAGTTACATTACTGCGTTACTTTCTGATAAAAGTAACTAGTTTAGTACTTTTCCATTGCAGACAATGAAAACTCCTTTGTGATTCCTCATGCATGTTGTTTTAGTCAAGACCTTTATAATTATTCTACCATCATCACTCAGCGAAATTTGGCCCATAATCTGTTAACTACTTATACCCCTATCTCACCCACTTATACCCCTATCTCACCTACTAATACCCCCATCTCACCCGCTAATACCCCCATCTCACCTACTAATCCCCATATCTCACCTACTAATCCCCCTATCTCACCTACTAATACCCCTATCTCACCTACTAATACCCCTATCTCACCTACTTATACCCCTATCTCACCCACTTATACCCCTATCTCACCCACTTATACCCCTATCTCACCTACATTATTTTGCTCGGAGGCCGTAAGTACGGTTCATCATAATTCACCGCATGTTTTCACGCTGTGATTAGGTTTCCATCTTTCCGCGCATTGTTCCTTAATAGTCAAACCGCATACAGTAGGCGAGCAGGAATAACAGAGGGGGGCGGGGTATCAGGGGCGAGGCTTGTAAAACGACTTTCACACACAAACACAATAATGGATTGGGAATGACTGCTGTCTGGCTCACAGATTACATAAATTGCCTAAATAACGGATTACATTTTTGAAAAAATAACTAAGTAACTGAGTACTTAAATGGTGGACCTAACGCATTAGATTACTCGTTACATCAAAAAAGTAATCCAAGTACTGTACCGCATTACTTTGTAACGTTTTAGTAATTAATTAACATATTTTATTACCATAGTTATATAAATTTATATAATTAATAAATTAATATTCAAAACATTATAACCTTCATTGATGAATTTTGACTATGTAGTATGATATACAGGTCCTTCTCAAAAAATTAGCATATTGTGATAAAGTTCATTATTTTCTGTAATGTACTGATAAACTTTAGACTTTCATGTATTTTAAATTCATTACGCACAACTGAAGTAGTTCAAGCCATTTAATTGTTTTAATATTGATGATTTTGGCATACAGCTCATGAAAACCCAAAATTCCTATCTCAAAAAATTAGCATATTTCATCCGACCAATAAAAGAAAAGTCTTTTTAATACAAAAAAAGTCAACTTTTAAATAATTATGTTCAGTTATGCACTCAATACTTGGTCGGTAATCCTTTTGCAGAAATGACTGCTTCAATGCGGCGTGACATGGAGGCAATCAGCCTGTGGCACTGCTGAGGTGTTATGGAGGCCCAGGATGCTTCGATAGCGGCCTTAAGCTCATCCAGAGTGTTGGGTCTTGTGTCTCTCAACTTTCTCTTAACAATATTCCACAGATTCTCTATGGGGTTCAGGTCAGGAGAGTTGGCAGGCCAATTGAGCACAGTAATACCATGGTCAGTAAACCATTTACCAGTGGTTTTGGCACTGTGAGCAGGTGCCAGGTCGTGCTGAAAAATGAAATCTTCATCTCCATAAAGCTTTTCAGCAGATGGAAGCATGAAGTGCTCCAAAATCTCCTGATAGCTAGCTGCATTGACCCTGCCCTTGATAAAACACAGTGGACCAACACCAGCAGCTGACATGGCACCCCAGACCATGTCAGACTGTGGGTACTTGACACTGGACTTCAGGCATTTTGGCATTTCCCTCTCCCCAGTTTTCCTCCAGACTCCTTGATTTCCAAATAACATGCAAAATTTGCTTTCATCCGAAAAAAGTACTTTGCTGCTGCTGTTTCTGGTTTAAATTGGCTTGACCTGGGGAATGCGGCACCTGTAGCCCATTTCCTGCACACGCCTGTACACGGTGGCTCTGGATGTTTCTACTTCAGACTCAGTCCACTGCTTCCGCAGGTCCCCCAAGGTCTGGAATCGGTCCTTCTCCACAATTTTCCTCAGGGTCCGGTCACCTCTTCTCGTTGTGCAGCGTTTTCTGCCGCACTTTTTCCTTCCCACAGACTTCTCACTGAGGTGCCTTGATACAGCACTCTGGGAACAGCCTATTCGTTCAGAAATTTCTTTCTGTGTCTTACCCTCTTGCTTGAGGGTGTCAATGATGGCCTTCTGGACAGTCTTACCCATGATTGCGGTTTTGAGTAATGAACCAGGCTGGGAGTTTTTAAAAGTCTCAGGAATCTTTTGCAGGTGTTTAGAGTTAATTAGTTGATTCAGATGATTAGGTTAATAGCTCGTTTAGAGAACCTTTTCATGATATGCTAATTTTTTGAAATAGGAATTTTGGGGTTTCATGAGCTGTATGCCAAAATCATCAATATTAAAACAAAAAAAAAGCTTGAACTACTTCAGTTGTGTGTAATAAATCTAAAATATATGAAAGTCTAATGTTTATCAGTACATTACAGAAAATAATGAACTTTATCACATTATGCAAATTTTTTGAGAAGGACCTGTAGAGTGGGATAGTAATGAATAGTATAGTATAGTGTAGTAAGGGATACTAATTAATTTGATTATTTAGTATTGTAGTATTGTAGAAACAAAGTATAGATTCCTTTGTTTCTTAGCTTTAAAAACGGGAAGTTTGGCCATCTGTGCTCTGCGTCCAGAAAACGGAACTGAAAGTTATTTTTTATAACTTTTCCTAAGCGTCTCTGTTAATCTTATTTTGGCAAAGAACTGTCTGCACTTTTCCATTATGATCAGCTTGCTTTAAAGTTCCTTATTCTCTGTGTATACGGGTCTTCATTTGGTTACACTCTTGTAGAGTTTACTACATGGGTAAGGTTAAAAAAGGGGTATAAATAATATAAAATACGATAAAATGAGAATATTAGTACAGTGTATTGATAGTTTAGATATGATATTAGGTTATAAAATTACTATAAAAATTTGTTTACCTTTTTTTTCTCTGCCTCATGGCAATGTATCCCTTAACTTCCTTAAATTGAGTGTCAGCACAGCCTGTGTTTTTCTCTGATGCAACAGAAGAACAGAGGGCCTGCTTTCTCACAGAGGCCTTCTGGGTATTGGACATTAACCTACAGTAACTAGGACATTGGCTTACTTAGAATACTAAATCCCTAAAATATAAACACATTTGACGAGGTTTGCAACCTGTGTCAGAAGATACCCTACACAAGGGTATAAGTTTTACCGCCGGGGCACAAGAGGTCCCCAAATTTGCCCTATTGATTTATAATGGGGATTTTGGCGGATAACTATTCCTGTACCATTCATCCTAGACCCATGAATGAGGTGCCATATCGTAAGGCTTATTTGGGAATGGGGTGCTATGATTGTTTGTAGGGATTCGTCGCACGCCTTTCCGAAAATTCCCCAAAAACGACCCCATTTTCCCCCATTTATTTTATTGGGAAAGTGCGCTGGGAAAAAATGTACCAACACAGGCTAATTTATAGGCCTACCACCCGGCCATACTTTAGAAACCTCATTTAAACTTTATACGGGTCACAAGACTTTGGACTTTTATTAACCAAATCCATGTTTTGTTATCTTTTACGGTTGTTTTACAAGAGCAGTTTAAGTTTTATAAAAATAGAGTGTGGAGAATAATTTGAAAAGGTATTTCTCCTTCTTTGCTGCCCAAACCTTTTGCCCTACATGTATAATGTATACATCGAAACGTAGCTATCGTTGTCTTCTTTCATTGAGTGTTTCCCTCATTGAGATCAGATTTACAGTTTTCTCACAAATGCCATCAGAGTTAGACGATGGTTCCATAGATGACCATTCTAAAACTGCCCTCAATTTTTCGCTCAAATTCAACACGGTAAAAGATTTTTTCCGATTGGACCTACGGTATTCTGTTGGGAAGCATTTGTTTGAGAGCCTAAATCCTGTTTGCCGTTCAAAACTGCTTAATTTTCGGCTCAAATTTTATATTGGAGGGTGTTTTTACACTGTCACCACGTCAGTATAATACATTCTACGGCCATGAGAAGTCAATATGTTGTAATCTGGAAGTTCCTGCCACTCACTGTGAAATCATTTTTCCGATCGGACCTACGGTATTCGGTTGGGCAGCACTTGTTTGGTGAGCCTTCCGCTTTGCCGTTCTCTGTGACTGACCCAGAGGAGTGTGCGTCCCACCACTCACATTTTCTTCAGGAAATGTACCTCTCTAGGTTTTCTTTTTCTTCTTCTTCCGTACAAAAGTTTGGTGTGTAACTAGTCCGGCACTGTTTGTCGTAGAGCCGTGCATAAGGTGTCAAAGGCTTATTTCGTGGAATGGGGTGCTATGAAATTTCATTTACAAACTTTTTAATGTTTTCTTTTTTGTGGCGTATCGACAATAAAGGTAACAGTGAATGAGCTAATTAATATAAACTGGTGATTTTTATCCTTTTATCCACAATACTTTCAGAACTGCTGTTATTGAAAATAGTAATTACCACCTTCTGACCAATCAAAATGTAAAGGCGGATAAGACAAAGTTTCACACACTTACGTGCACGCGCCCACAGACACACACCCAGATAAACACACACTCTCTCAAAGAGAGAGAGAGGGAGAGAAAGTTTTTAAGCCTTTATAGCTATAAATGCAGTGAATAGTCTTTATAGTACAGTATATGATATTTTAAGTGGAATTTAAAATGTGAGCATGGATTTTTAGAACAACAACCGTAAATGTGGTGCACAGCAGAACGCCTGTAGCATAATGGAGTACAACAGCAGTATGAACTCCCGGGCAAACCAAAGCCTTTTTTCCCTTTTTTTAATCAAGTGGTTTTCTTATGGCCACACACCTGTTTAGTTCCAATCCTTTGAGTTCTTATTATTCACGGACATATGGACTTCTTTAAAACATGTGCACTGTTCAAATGTTTTACTGCAGCTAAGAGTCTCTTCATCTTTCATTTTTCTTACAAAAGATACTGAGCTTTGTGTTTTAATGTTTGCACACTAGATGGTGACAGTGAAGTCCTCACATTTTTTAAACAAAAATAATTTTAATTAATTAACAATCATTTTAATGTTATATATATATATATATTATATGCATATTTCTGCATCTGTCAGTTTACAAAAAATATATAGATTGTATTAAACAATAACATGTTTCAGATACACTGACTGCTTACTGATAATTGTGTTTTAAAATATCACCTTATTAAAAATGTATCTATTTATTTTTGCACAAATTTTATTTAACTTTTAGTTTGAAAGGTTGACTCACTTAGACCTCATAGTCGGAGTCTAAGGTCATTGTCACTGCATGAAACCACCACTTGATGGCGTTGCAGACCAGTGACATTATGGAACTAATACCAATTGTTTAATGACTGGCGTATTGGGCAAAGTGTGATGTACATTATTGATTTGCAAAATGAGGCTTCACTGAGATACCCCTTAGCAATTGTATATGGGTCAATGACGTGACGCCCCCTTTTTCTGTCCGGGTTAATTTTATTTTGCAGAAAAAACTAAAAAATACATAAAAATTTCTCATATACTTGTTATACCTTCTTTACCTACTAAACCACTCTAACTTCTCCAAATTTTTAAGTTTTTCATCATTTTCCTGCTATCCGAAGTGCCAAAACACCATATGGGGCGACCGTCCGGCCTTGACTTTAGTTAGGACAACTGGTTTAAAAACACTTTAAATCAACTTAAATATATCCCTTTTCCTAGTTGGCATAATTTTAAACATGTTTTACATCCATTGACAAAACTATAAAGCATTTGCTCATATATTTTTATCATGATATACAAACGAATGCTGTCCGAATTATGTTGATTCTATCTATTTTATCCGGGGCGACCATCAACAATCCACAATTTTGGGACCTTTATTTTAAAAAACATCTCAAGGATGGGATACTGCATCCGCCAGACACAAGTGAAGACCCCCTGGAAACAACTGTATAGTAAATCAGTCTCTCTCATATAGTAAGAAAAAGCTGTTTTTTAACGGCTGTGATGTCGTAGTCACTTTTGGTCATCATGTGGGGCGACCACCCCAAAACTGTGAATTATAATTTTTTTCCACAAATCTATATTTTGATGATAAATTTGATAGTGCTTTGTCACTAGAAGAAGCTAGTTTGGTTTCTGAGGCTAACCGTTAGCCTGTTATACTTGAGTAAACTTGAAAACATCATATGGGGCGACCGAGTATCATGTGGGGCGACCACTGCTGAGTGTTTTAAATGATAGATATATGTCCTATATTTGTAGTTTTCATATCCTATACATCAATTATATACATAGAGTTAATTGTTTAAGTATAATTATTTGTATATTTTATCTTTTTTTTCTAAATTCAGCCATTTTCCATTTCTTTTATAGGGATAAACATTTATTTTAATTGGATAATGAAGGAGACTCTGATATTATACAATAAACTTGTGAAATAATGGTTTTCATAAAATGAAAGGGTACTAAAGTTTATCTTTCTTCATCAGTTTATCTACTTACTGATATGAGTTCAACTAGTCTTAATGATACATAAAAATGTGAATTCTGAGATATATTACGGTCGCCCCAGATGACTTTTTTAGGGCTTTTTTTTTTTTTTTTAAAGTCTTATCCGTCAATGACCCATATGTGTTAGACTCTAAACATTAAAATATTTATCACCACATTGATTTTAAATGGTTTCTGATTTTTGTGTAAGTACAATGAGGAATTAATAATTTTTTCGACATGGAAATGTATTTTTCTTTTTCCTTTTTTTTTTTTACATAAACTCAAGGATGATATATTTCTTTCTGCATTAAACAATAATATCTTACACCACATACAGTGATTACTTTTTTATCTTGATTCTTTGATCTTTATTTTTAAGAGATTTGTTTATAATATTTAATTAAATCTAGTGGGTAAAAAGACTGTATTTATTGAATTAAGAAAAAAGGAGATGGGAAATAAAATCAAATATTATTTTAAATTAAGTAACAAGCTAAGAGAAAAATACCATGCAGACATGGATGCAAAACAAATCAAGCACAGTAATGTTACTCTACACTTTGTCATCATGCCAGCTTCCTACTGAGGGACGTAATGCTCAAATACAGAATTGAATATAGAGAACCAATGACCTCCCACCTGAAAGCACTGACAGGTCACATCCTTTACCATACTTCTCACTTAGCTGCCAGGGGTAGCTCAGTGGTTAAGGCATTGGACTTCAGTTCGGAAGTTACCAGGTTCAAACCCCACAACCACCAAATCTCTGATGTCATACTGTAGTTCCTCTTGGCTGGGGATAGGCGATTGGAGTAGAATGCACAAGGGTGCATTTTGTTTTTCTGGGCGAACCTTTGGAGAAGGATGCCCCCAACACCGGTATTGGAGTCGTCGACCTCCACCATGAACTGGTGAGACACCTTCTTACGGTAGGCAAAGGCCTTATCCGCCTCCTTGTTCCAGCAGAATTAGGTCTTGGAGGAGATCAAGGAGGTCAGGGGGGGCACCGACAGAGCTGTACCCCGGATGAAGTGACGGTAAAAGTTGGCGAAACCGACTCACTCACCTGGACACTAGGAAAACAAATTATGTTAAAATGCTCTTCATCGACTACAGCTCAGCATTTAATACCATAATTCCCTCCACACTCACCACCAAGCTGGAGCACCTGGAACTCAGCTCATCTCTGTATCAGTGGAGCTCTAATTTCCTGGCAGACCACAGGCAGTAAGGATGGGTGGAAATGTCTCAGCTTCCCTCACTCTCAGCACTGGAGCTCCTCAGGGTTGTGTTCTGAGCCCCCTGCTGTACTCATTATACACCTATGACTGCATAGCACGAACTCCACCACATCCTTAAGTTTGCTGACGACACTGTCGTGGTGGGCCTGATCTCTAATAACAATGAGACAGCCTACCTAGAAAAGGTTGGAAATCTGGAGAACTGGTGCCAGAGGAACAATCTCCTCCTGCACGTCAGCAAGACAAAGTAGTTGATAGTGGACATTAGTACAACATAGGAGAGGAACTACTAGACCCCCATCATCAATGAGAACCCAGTGGAAAGAGTGGACAGCACCCGATTCCTCGATGTTCACATAACGCAGGAACTGTCATGGTCCTGTCACATCAACACCGTGGTGAAAAAGGCTCAGCAGCGTCTCTACCACCTCAGGCGCTTGAGAGACTTTAGACTGCCCTCCAAGGTGCTCAGCAACTTTTACTCCTGCACCATAGAGAGCATCCTGACGGGAAACATCCTAACGTGGTTCGGGACCAGCACCATGTAGGACAGACGAGCTCTACAGACGGTGTGCGTTCGGCTGAGCACATCATCCGCACAGAGCTCCCTGACCTGCACTCGATCTACAGCAAGCGGTGCTGGACCAAGGCCAGGAAGATCGTGAAGGACCTCAGCCAACACAGAGAGACTGAGGAGGAGCTTCTTCCCGCAGGCGATACGGTCTCTCAAATAGATTAACACACAGGACTAATCATCTCTGCGTTTTTGCAACATTGCACAGAAAAGGACACTCATGGACATTATTCATCTGTGCACACACCCCAATACACTGTACACCGGACAATCGTGGACATAGCATATTTGCACACTTCTGGACATTTTTCATTCATTCCACTTTTTATTTGCATTTAAATTTATTTTGTCTTGTACACAGGTTTTATATTTCTTATATATTTTTAAAAAAATATATATTTTGTTCTACTTTCTTATAATTAAGCTATTTATTTCTTGCTTCTTTACTGTTTCTCTTTCTTATTTCTTGTTAATTGTTTTTTTTATTTTTAAGGTCACAGGCAGTCGTATAATCATTTTACTGCGTATCATACTGTGTATGACTGTGTATGTGAAAAATAAAAATTTTAATTTGGATTTTAATTTAGTAACAGAAAGCTAATATAAGAGGAAGGTTAAATGAGCTTCAACATACTTTTCTTAATCATTGGACTCATGCATGGTAAGCGTGCATACAGGTCATGGAGGTTGAGTAAACTATTTATTGTTTTTGTTGAAATGATTGTACATGCTAATTCTAGGCTTGTCTGAAGTGGTCTTTGGGTCTTGGACAACAGATCTGATCATTCTTTTCACACCTCTGTCAGAAATGTTTGAGGAGCACCTTGTGTGATACCTTGGTAAGGAGACACATTTTATAGGCCACCAGTTGGGACTGAACCAGCTGATATTTATTTACACTGACAAAGTGGCAGGTTTGCGTTTTAATTACTGATTGATTCCAGTAATTATCCAGCACTTTTTTCCCCTGTGTCATTCCCTGGTTGGTGGTTGCTATCTTAATCTTAATATATATATATATATATATATATATATATATATATATATATATATATATATATATATATATATTTATTATTATTTTTTTATTTTTTTTGACTGGTTTATTCTCCATTCTCATCTCTATTGATCTCAGTGCAGTCATTTCCAGTCAACGTCTACCATATTGAACTCACCATGGAACAACTGGATAGCACCAGAGTCCAGGGCACTGTGTATCAGTAGTTTGCTGTAAAACTCACTGATAAGACACAGTTTGTTTAATTACAGAACTAAAGTTCAAAGAGTTTAACAGTCTGTCACAGAGTCCCACAGGTTTCAGTATTGGCCCCACTTTTCTTCGTCATTTATCTCCTTCCTCATAGTAACATCTTCCATCATTGGGACATCATTTCCATGGTTAGGTTGTAAAATTAACCTGTAGATGACATATAACTTCTTAAAATTGACAGAAGCATAACAGAAGTACTTCTTGTGGACTCTAAAGCCCCATGGGATTAGTATTATCTGGGGACCTAATGTGACACATGACTGTGAGGAAAGAATTTCACTGTGCAGTAATATATATGTAATAAGTAAAGTGCCACCTTTAGCCAGTGTCCTGGTAGAAGGGTTTAATTTTGAGGCACGAATAAAGTGTTTTGACTGCTTAGAGCATTTTGCATGTGAGATTCACTGTTGTGCAAAACTGAATGTCAGAACTGTGTTACGTGTGAAATTGTGTTCTCTGTTAAAATAATTAATTAATTGAATAAATAAATAATTATGTAATTGTGGCTAGACCAGATGTTAGAACATATTACTGCACATTCTGACTGCACATCACATCATCCTGTTTGTTTTGCTTAATGTATATATCCGTAATAAAATACTCAAATGTGATTGATTGTAAATTTAGTGAGACGTGGAGGTGATAAATGTGGGATTTGGGGGATTTTTTTTTTTTTTTTTGATAAGCAAAATGGACTTGACTGAAAAACAACTTGACAACTATATGTGTTATATATGTGTGACTCATTTCATAAATGTTAAATGAATATCAGTAGTTACACGCTTGCCTAGTTTTGTGTTTTACTATTTGACCACAAGGTGGCAAGATTTAAGCATTTTGCCCAGAAAACCTGTGCAGGAAATCTCTCTCTGTCTCTCTCTCTTTACATAAACAAACAGAAAAATCAGGAAACACAAAATTTTTATTCTTTTTTTATTTTTATTTTTATTTCATTTTTATTTTTATTTTATTCTTATTTTATCTTAGGTAGCACAGTATATTTTTACTTTTACTAGTTAATTTCATTTTCCTGCAATATTTCTTTTACTGCAATATGTCTTTATTTTTACTTGTACAGTATATTTTACCAGTTAACTTTATTTTCTACCTGTTACCTTTTATTTATATTTATTCTTATGTTTAAGTTTTTATTTTAAGCATTTCACTGCATATCGTACTGTGTATGACTGTGTACGTGACAAATAAAATTTGAATTTGAATTTGAATGCTAATCAAGTGTAAGAAGTATGTGTTTTTCTTGACTTTTTGAGATTCTCTTTAGTGTGTAAAAACAAAGGATAAAGTCAGTTTACATAAAAAAAATCAGGAAAAACAAAATAAAAAAAAGATTGAAAGATGATTTCTGAGCACAAAAACCTCGAGTGAAACACAATTTTCAGCAAACTGGTTACTATTAATGTAGAGGAAAAAAAATAACGAACACTTCCACATATCTGATATACTATATTTCTCCCTGTGCACAGATCAGATGATGTCACTAATTCGTTTTTGCTGAAGACTTCACTGACTTCACTGGTATAATCATAATAAGAAACAATATTGACAAAGTGCACTGGCTGGTGCAAACTCTCTCTCTCTCTCTCTCATGTGTATGAGATAATACAAAAGTATTAGGAAAGCACTCACTCATTATCGTTATAATAATTAGAATCAGCTGCTTTAGTTCATGGATGTAACAAATATGTGTCAGGACTTTTACTTTATAAAGATGGTGTGTCCACCTCTGCACAAACATGCCTAAAACTTGAAAATTATCAAGAGATTTGTGAACCTGTGTGGCAAATTTCTGTACATTTACATAATGAGAATGAGAAGGTGTTTAAATGCACCTAACACAGTTGACTTTTTAATATGCAATTTTAAATGTTAAAATGGTAAATGTAAAAAAAAAATCTGAACAATGTGATTTATGCATAAAAAAATTTATTTATCTACTCAGTTCATAGTATAAATTAGTTAAATATTGGTAAGCCTTTTATACATTTTTTCTTTAAATATAAAATGTAAAAAAAAAAAATCTCTCCAACTTTCTAACTACATATAATTAATTTTTGTAAAATATATATGGATTACTAATGAATGGTAAAATAATTTAAACAATGATTAGAGGTCAGGTTGGGGTTTTAACGTTGAGTTGGTCAATTTTACTTCATGCGTTCCTTCACCCACCCGACCCTGGGGTCGGCACACACCTCTTCTCCGTTGTTTAGAATAAAGCTACAGAGGAGAGAGAAAATGTACATCAGTGTAAAACTCTATCAAAATTAAACAATATTTTCCCACTCTTTCAACCTCCAAGATTATTCAAAGACAAATTTTTTTTAAACACAACCATAAATCACTCACTCACTCACTCACTCACTCACTCATGGTCTATACCACTTTATCCTGTATACAGGGTCCCGGGGGGCCTGGAGCCTATCCCAGGAGACTTAGGGCACGAGGCGGGGTACACCCTGGACAGGATACTAATCTATCACAGGCCACACACATACACACACTCACACACTCATTCCCACACTATGGGCAATTTGGGAACGGCAGTTAACCTAACCTACATGTTACTAAACTGTGGGAGGAAACCGGAAAACCAGTACAAGAATTGTTGAATAGTAACAGATATGTGTTTTAATAAAGCTGTGAAATCTTACATGACTCCAGGTTTTGTACATCGATACACTGTTCTCTTATAAGTTTTTATGTTTTGTTTAAAGATTTCTGTCTTCTGGTATTTAAAACAGCATTTTCCTGGTCCATGTGCATCTGTAAGAAAGCATTTATGCATTTAGTTCTGTGATTTAATATTCAATAAAAAAAAAAGTTTTTTGACATTTTTTAGTTTCAGTATGTGATGCAGTCTTTTGTATTATGTTATGCTTGAGTTCTGGTTTCAGATTAGTCAGAAGTTGTTGATTAATTTTTTATTACAGCAGTTCTGACAGTCGTGCAGCTGCACAGCACAGGTTTATAAAAACGCACATGAAAGGAATCACGAATATTAGTGTTTTTTTTCATGTGAAAAGAGAAAATAAGAGAGGCATATAAACAGATGACTGTTTATATCTGCAAAAACAAGTGAGAAAGGGATCTAAATCAACATTAAATATAACTAAAGAATTACTGTAATTGTAATTGTCACTCAGTATTTCACTGGAAGAGTGTAATAAACACACAGAGGTTTATTAATGCTGGTTATTTTCAGCAACCTGGTTGCATTTTAAGGGAATTTGGCAACATGGTAACCTGAGATGTCTAATAAAAAATCTGCTGCTACTTCGACTACTACTAATACTACTAATAATAATAATAAAAAGAAGTAAAGAAAAAAAATAAAAAGGTGAACATTATCTTACTGTTGGACATTGTGAAGCACTGAAGGCAGACGAGAATCACCAGGACCAGCAGGAGAGAATGAGAAGACATGACTGCAGACGATGATGATGATGATGATGATGATGATGATGATGATGGTGATGCTGATGATGGTTGCGATGTATTAATGCATATTTCCCCTCATTCTTCAGTCTATATAAGCTGGTAGGAGGAGGGGGAATGTGGTTCAGGTTGTTGTACGTGATGACACTTTGCCTCCTTCTCACAGGAAACCCGGTTGTGGTTTTTCATGTTAGAACTGAATGTCTATCATTTTGGAGTAAAACCTTTTTTCACACTTTATTAAATGATATAATAAAGTAAAAATTATGGTAAAAATAAGGGGTAGTTGATTGTGGAGTTTCACATTCATTCTGTGGAGTCCAGCTCAGATCTTCTGAACGTCCTGCCAAAGAACAATATACATTTTTTTATTAAATATGAAGTTTTAAAAATATTTACAATAAATATCAATAATAATTATAATAATATAGTTGCAGGCGACAGTAAGCAGGCCCAAGCACCCGACACCCCGAGCACACCACACAACCTGTGAGTTTTTTCAGACACACCGAGATGCAGCCAACAACTTGGACACGTCACACAATGTGATGTAATACGGCTGATGTCAGCTTGGACCCTAAACATTTGTTGAGTGTGTTAGTGTGTGTCTGTGTGTGAGATGTGAGTGTTAGTGTGTGTGAGAGACAGAGAGGTGTGTGTGAGTGAGACATGTGGATGTGTGTCAGTCTGTGTGTGATGAGTTTGTCCATGTTTGTGTGTGTGGTGTGTGAGTCTGTGTGTTAATATTTGTAATGTTTGTTAGTATGTGTGTGATGTGTGTGATTCATGTCACTTGTTTGTGTGTGTGTTTGTGTGTGTGGGTGTGATATATGGGTGTGTTTCTGCATTTGTGTGCATGCAAATGTGTGTGTGTGTGTGTGTGTGTGTGTGTGAGAGAGAAAGTGTTAACATTTGTGATGTTTACATGTGTAAAATAGGCCACAGATGCTGGAAAAAAGTACTATGATGTCACTGAACATGATGTCACTGAACATGATGTCACTGAACGCTTCACTCAATATAATGTCACTCAATACAATGTGATACAGAAAGTTATTAACCACTTAAGTGCGTAAGTTTAAGGCATGGTCACGGCTGAACCGTTTGAGATATTAAAAATCCCTCTACAATTTTGCCTCCTCAATGACTTTGGATCACATGGACCTGGTTTGATGGCGATCATATAAATCCCCTAGCAGGAGTTTATCAAAATCTATCGAGTGTGTTTTATGAACAACCCAAAATAACTGACATGTGTAAAGCCCATGAGCTCAATGAGCTCTAAATGTGTACCGGGGTTTTGTGTGTATACGTGCAAGTGTGTATGAGCTATGCAACAAAATCTCATGCCACTCGACGCTCAGGCATCCTAATGGCAACAGATTCCAACCTCCAATTTTCATGAGTTTTTGAGCATGTTGAAGTCAAAAAGCCCAAAAAGGTGAGGAAAAAAAAATCCTTAGGAAAACAAGGGGTTCCTGCACACCCTATAGTGCTTGGGCCCTAATTAGGTGGAAAATGGAAAGCAATTTACCTTTGGAAAATAACATACACCAATTTACTAACATTAATCCACAGACCAGTGAAATGAATAACGCTGCTTATCTAAATACAGTGCTGCTTGAAAGTTTGTGTACCCTCCAGACATGGTCACTGATTTTCTAAAAAATAAACATTTAAACAACCCTATTACACATACATCTAAATCCCAATGTGTAAAGCACACCTTCCAAATAATGGACACACACACACACACACACACACACAAAAGAGATGTATTTTCATTATTTAATTTATCAAAGATGGTTCATTTCACAAAAACTGAAAATTTTACATGTGCAAAAGTATGTGAACCCTTGTATTAGTAGCTTGAGGTGATGATAAAATAAGAAAATCATGGTGAAACATCTAAACTGCTCGAGGGGTTCACATAATTTTAAGCAGCACTGTATAGTGACACCTGTCTGGGAGGGGGGGGTGGGGGGGGGACGACATTGATCAGCAAGGCACACCTAAGGGGACCAAAGACCAGCATGTCAATGTAGCACAAACTGATAAAAAAAGACAATTTTGGCTGCAATATAAAGCTATTAGAACATTCAGTGCAAGTGTTTGAACCAGCCTGCAAATTACCTGGATCTCAATTCAGTCAAGCACTTATAGGATACCAGACAAAAAAATATATATATAATAAAAATAAAAAACATGATTCACGGATGCCTCAGCCTGCAACCCGCAGCACCTTAAGGATCAGTTGTTAAAGTCCTGGTAACAGACACCATAGCACACACTCGCTGTCTTGTTCAGTCACTCTCCAAAGTGACAGGAGACGTTAATATTGTGCTAAATGTTTAGCATTGCAATATGAAGGCTGATTGCTTCATAGGCAACTGAATTCAGTGCTTGAACCAGGAAAAATGGGCAAGATTAGTTTTTTAGATAACTGGATCAGAGCATCTCTAAAACAGCAGGTTTTGTAAGGATGGAGATTTAATGGGTCAAATGCAAAATGGATTAATAGATGAAAATCAGGAGGCAGTTACAGAGAGATAGATTAATGGGTGGTTGAATGGATGAGCATCTCACACACACAATTTACTATGCAGATTATTTACTAAACACTGATTAGACCTTCAATGTTACCTAACGTAATTAATCACAGTGATCCTATTAACTTTTAATTAAAATACTTGTGTTTTTACAATAAATGTATTATAAAAGCATTGACTCAAAATCTCCAAAAGCAAGTCATATGTGGTATGTGTAGGTAAAGGGGAAGGAGTCCTCAGACGCACTAATATTATTACTCCACTCTTAGTCACCAGATTACTACTAAGAGAGTTAATGTTCACATACAGAGTTAAATTTAGAGAAGCAACCACCTTCCACCTAACAGCACTGACAAGTCACATCCTTTACCGTATCACTGACTCAGCAGTAAAACACATAAAGCAAATCACTGGGGGCATGGTGTGAAAAGAGGCAATAAGATTTAAGGGTTTGATTAGAGAAAAATAAATAAATAACATTCTTACACGCACACACACACACACACACACACACACACAGTGTAATGGAAGATATCAATAGATGTAAAATGTACTGTACATTAATTTGTTATAAAAAATGTTACGTTTATTTTTTTAAGTTTTATATATTTTGTATACATATATCCCCTACAGCAATAACATTTAAACCACTGACAAGTACAGTGAGTATATTATAAAAACACAACATGCAGCACAGCACAACACCTAATAATTCAAGGTTTACAGTCATGAGGGGGAAAAATGTGCACCCTTATAAGGGCCTAAACAAGCATAGTGTCATTTACAGCAAGTTCTAAGAACAAACAAGTATAAGTGAACATTGAGAAGTGAAGAGACCAAAAATTATTATTAACATTCTGATATTAAATGAATTGTAGTAACTCAAGTTTTTTATATATTTTTTAATTTATTTATTCTTTATATAACCAGGAATGTCCCAGTGAAATAGATTATCTCTTCTTCTAGGGAGTCCTGGCCAAGGTGGCAGCAAGAAAGTTTAAAAGTTTCAACATATATACACATAGAACATAAATGTTAACACATATAAACATACAGACATTCAAAAAATGCAATTACATAAACAAACACAGACTAAAAGACAAGCAGATGGGAATTCCAAATGTCAAAAAGAGAGAAAGGAGAGAAGCAAATAAAGAATTCAAAATATCTCTCTCAAAGGTCGGACGCAGATGCAGGTGTAAGAACAATAATCTTTTTATTGTCTTACTTGACTCAAAAAGCAAACACCAAAATGAACTTCAAATAAAGAAAACACAATTGAAAGTCTCTGGTGCTGTTTGCACTTTACGCCCCGTTTGCCCCGTGACTGGTGAACCTATTTTAGTGATAACAGTGAAAGACATACATACGCAGACACACTAGGGGGAGACAAAGCGACGGCTCAGTAGTCCGGAGAGCCAGATTTCCTCCCTGAGGCCGAGGTGGCACAGGTGTTACAAAATGGTTACAGCCAGGCTTAAAATGTTTTAATATTCTAACACAGAAAACGTCTACGTATCAACAATTAAACAATCATTTTAATCCATTTTGTGCAGTGTCCATCATATACAGTATCACCATTCCTGTGAATGAGCTGTTACAATAAAAATTATATTATATGAAATTAAGTGCCTTCATTTGAATTTGCATTTTTGTCAGAGCTCCTGCAACAGAAAATTAATCAACACCTTCTGACAAATTAGAATCCAGCGTTAAACAGGTTATGGTATAAACAGGGCCGGATCCAGCCTGAACAGGCCCGGACTGGCCATTGGGGGCACAAGGGAGGATTCCAGGTGGCCTGGCGACTGATTTGGCCTTTTTTTTTATATATATAATATTAATAATATATTTATATAATTTTTTACCTTTTAGAAGATTAGGTCTGCTCATCTGTTAGGTTTAAAACTTTTTTTTTACTTACAAATTAAAATGGAAAAAATAAGAAAAAATAATTTAACATATGAGATGAAATTCACTGTTTTGCTAATTTGGGTATCTAAGACATTTAAAGAAAAATAAATACAGTAAATACATATTATTATAGATTCTGAACAATGAAGTGGTTGTTTTGCAATGGGAAAATGGATGATCACTTTGTTTACAAATTATTAGCATTTTGTTTAATTTAAGTTATTAAAGCTGGATAAATACCGCATGATCTGGGTTATTTTAATTTGTTGTGAAGTTGTCGATAACCTAAATAACAAAAGTTATAATTAGAATTTAGGAGAAATATTATCAGCAGTTAAGCAAAAAAATAAACAAAACTGTTGATCTCAACAATACATGCACCAATGAGAAACATAAGAAGATGATTTTTTTCAATATAATATTTTTGATTTTTGTTTTCCAGAGCTGTATAGAGGGGAAAAAAATAAGGTTGTCTGTGCTTTTTAAATTTATTTGGGTGCCAGTGCCTGACTGGGGTTCACTAAAAATGTCAGGTGGGCATACTGTACAAGACACTTCTAACTGACAATTTTAACTGTGTTTTTAAATTTTTTATGTGTTCCTTGATAAAAATAGAGCAGTGATTTCTTAAACTGGGGGGGTCGCAAACCCTCTGGGGGTCGCGGAATAATTTCATGGGGTCGCAAGAAGGATATTTTCTGATTTGTAAAGATATTACTGATTGAGTGTGAGTGTTTAAAAAAAATTGCGACTCAAAGATATGACGTCACTGTGCAGCGACTGGCTCACTAGTTATTGCTACAGCGCACAACTGCATGTGAAAACCACAACTGCAGAGATGGATAAATTTGTTATTCGCAAATCTAAAAATGTTGAGGAAATTGTGGACAGTTTGCCTGAGTCATCAGAACCATGTACATCGACCAAGCATAAGAGCAAGACCCCATCAGACCAAAGTAGGAAACGTCGGAAATATCAGGAAGAATTAATTGTGAGTTTTATGATATTAATAAAGTATGGATTCACTTGCTTTACTGTTAACAACGTAGATTTTCCTTAATGTATTCTGTTCAGAAGTGCTTGCTCATAAAAGTATTAAGCCCGGCAAAACACATGATTGCTTAACATGCAAAAAAAAAAAAAAAAAACAATACACGCTTCCCATTAAAAGGTAAGCCAAAATTATTTTGATGTACAGTGAATGTAGTCAAAATACTGTGAACAGTTGTTATGTTTATTGCTTGTTTTTGATAGTGGGGGTCGCGAGATCTTGTCGATCTTCAATTAGGGGTCGCTGGCTTGAAAGTTTGAGAACCACTGAAATAGATCACTGGATCTTTATCTTTCAGTGCAGATGTGTACTTTACACATACTACAGTCAAATTGAGCAATAATTATTTATAGTGATTAAATAATTTTATTATAACATTTTAGGGAGCAATGGTAGTTTAGGCTCTGAGTTACTGATAAGAAGGTTGCAGGTTTAAGCCCAAGCTCCACCAAAGCTATATATACAGTATATATAATTATACACACTACCGTTCAAAAGTTTTAGAACACTTTCTAACTCCATGATGGTTCCTGATTTTTATTTCTTTCTACGTTGTAAAGGAATGCTGAAGGCGTCCAAAAAATGCATTAATCTCCTTTGAACAGTTAATGGTGAGATGTTTCTGCTACTTCTGCTCTGTAAAGACTTCATAACGCCTCTAATCTGAGGTGCTGTTAATTGGTCATTTTTCAGGCTGATAACTCTAAATGAACTTCTCGTCTGCGGCAGAGGAAGGTTTTGGTCTCGCCCTCCTGGGACGGCCTTCATGAGAGACAGTTTTTTCTTGTTGTTACGTAATTACCTAATTCCATATGTGTTATTTTATAGTTTTGAAATCCCCAGTATTACTGTAGAATGTAGAAAATAAATCACTAAACAAAAAAAGTATTAATTTGCAAGTGTTCTAAAACTTTTAACCGGTAGTGTGTGTATATATATATATATATATATATATATATATATATATATATATATATACACACACAGTGGTGTGAAAAACTATTTGCCCCCTTCCTGATTTCTTATTCTTTTGCATGTTTGTCACACAAATGTTTCTGATCATCAAACACATTTAACTATTAGTCAAATATAACACAAGTAAACACAAAATGCTGTTTTTAAATAATGGTTTTTATTATTTAGGGAAAAAAATCCAAACCTACATGGCCCTGTGTAAAAAAGTAATTGCCCCCTGAACCTAATAACTGGTTGGGCCACCCTTAGCAGCAATAACTGCAATCAAGCGTTTGCGATAACTTGCAACGAGTCTTTTACAGTGCTCTGGAGGAATTTTGGCCCACTCATCTTTGCAGAATTGTTGTAATTCAGCTTTATTTGAGGGTTTTCTAGCATGAACCGCCTTTTTAAAGTCATGCCACAACATCTCAATAGGATTCAGGTCAGGACTTTGACTAGGCCACTCCAAAGTCTTCATTTTGTTTTTCTTCAGCCATTCAGAGGTGGATTTGCTGGTGTGTTTTGGGTCATTGTCCTGCTGCAGCACCCAAAATCGCTTCAGCTTGAGTTGACGAACAGATGGCCGGACATTCTCCGTCAGGATTTTTTGGTAGACAGTAGAATTCATGGTTCCATCTATCACAGCAAGCCTTCCAGGTCCTGAAGCAGCAAAACAACCCCAGACCATCACACTACCACCACCGTATTTTACTGTTGGTATGATGGTCTTTTTCTGAAATGCTGTGTTACTTTTACGCCAGATGTAACGGGACACGCACCTTCCAAAAAGTTCAACTTTTGTCTCGTCGGTCCACAAGGTATTTTCCCAAAAGTCTTGGCGATTATTGAGATGTTTTTAAGCAAAATTGAGACGAGCCTTAATGTTGTTTTTGCTTAAAAGTGGTTTGCGCCTTGGAAATCTGCCATGCAGGCCGAATCTGCCATGCAGGCCGTATATATATATATATATATATATATATAAGGAAAATAATAAAAAATACTAATGTGATCTGAAAACATGTTAGGTTTGGTGAAATGAAGCACCCTAGCATGTCCACACACACTCATTCACACTAAATAGACAGACTTTTCTGTGCAACTGATAAAACAAATATGCTTGTGTTTGTACGTGTGTGTTTGTGTTCTGTGCGTGTCCAGCACCCCTAAATCCAGACCTAAGTATAAAGCAGGTGAGTATTATGTGGCTATAGATATTGAAATTCTCTTGTATGTGAACATTTTTTTAGTCATCTTAATAAATGAAATAATGTAGTGAATTATTTGTGTGAATGTATTGCAATTTTGTCCCTGGATGGCGCTCTTGGCACTTGTAACCCCATTGAAATCAACATTGACATGCTGAAGCAGTAAAAGTTTACATTCCCACCAAACTCTAACTCTGGTCATGAGAAATCACACTTTATAATGGTACTAGCCTGCACTTTGAGCAGTGTGTGATGGACATAAGGACTGGATGCTAATTAACTTCCTTCTGCTTAATACTGAAAAGGCAAAAGTGCTGGTACTAGGATCACGTGTACTGTAGCTAGAAGTAAGCTTTTTGATCACACAGTATCTCCTGATCACCTTTCTGTTTTATCATGTGCAGCAGTAAAAGACCTCGGTGTGATTATAGATTACAATCTCTCATTTTAAACTCTCATAGATATTGCCAATATTAGAAACATATTGTCACTAATCAATGCAGAAAAATTAGCTCATGCTTCTATTATCTCTTAGTTGAACTATTGTAATGCTAATTGTATTTTTTTAAACTCCTACAATGTGATTTTCTGGATTCTTTTTTTTTATTTTGTCTCTCATAGTTGAGGTATACCTTTAATGAAAATTACAGGCCTCTCTCATCTTTTTAATTGGAAGAACCTGCACAATTGGTGGCTGACTAAAGACTATATTGCCCCTCAGTATGGTGTTTGTGTGTAAGTGCTGTGCAAACCAACAGGGACAGGTCATTTTGTGACACTTTTACAAAAACAGGAAAGCAAAAGAAGAGTAAGGGAGGGGTGGAGAGGAAGAAAGTAGCTCATGGTTTCAGTGGTTTTATATGACAAAGCTGACCGATTGCATACCTCCCTTTAGACTTCAGAAAAATATTGATAAGAGAAAAAGTAGTTATATATATTTTAATCTTAGGTAAAAAAAACAAACTTAATAAGTTAAACAGCATTATTTCTTAATGTTCATTGTTTTTTTAAGTGATCTGATACTTTTTATTTTATTTTTAATGGTTTATTAAATGTAATGTTTTTATTATCACTATTTCAAAAAATATATACTTTTAAATAAAAATATTCATTCGAAAGCAAATCAAAGTACTACCTAAAAAGTATAGAATATGTAGATAAAGAAGTATGAGTCCTCCTACACACACTCATGCTACTCTACGCTGTGTAACCACACTGGCTTCCTGCTGAGGAACTTAATACTCACATATAGAGTTAAATTTAGTGAACCAGCCAAGTTCCACCTAACAGCATTGGTCACATCCTGTACCCCTTACTGAGCTGTCACACACATATAACAGATCAGTGAAGAGGTGGTGTGACAAGGGGTTTACACAAGATGAAAATAAAAATTCTAAAAGCACCTACAATGGAAATATGACCATCGAAATGGGACCACTGGGTAATGGAAGAAGGTGTCCTAAGACACTGTAGCATAGTTATTTATATTAAATGCACAGACAAACACAGCTATGACAGCTTTACTAAAAAAAAGAGAACACAAACCTAAAACACAAGCAGGATGGCATCCTAGGATGAGAGCATCCTGATATATTTCCTAAGAGCAAAGGCCTTTTTCAGAAGGATCAAAGTGATCCATGGAGGCCCCACCTCACAACTTACAGGACTTATAGTATCTGCTGCTGATATCTTGCTTCATATACTGTACCACAGCACACCTTAAGAGGTCAAGTGGAGTTTCTGCCTTAAAATGTCAGAGCTGTTGTTTTTTTTTTTTTTTGGCAAAAAAAGGGGATAAAGAAAATATTAGACAGGTAAATTAATTGTTATGGTTGACTGATGTATATACAGTACAGTAGGAGCCTATAAATTCTAAATGTTATACTATGTACATTTATACAGTCATGAAGAAAATGAAAATGTTCCCTCGGTATGTGAGCAGAAATAGCAATTGTTTGATCCTGAACAACTTCTATATAAAAAATATAATAATAATAATAATAATAATAATAATAATAATAATCATCTTAGTTAAGTACATCGATATTTTAAAACAGAATAGAGTAAAATAAGTTTAAAGAACATTCTGAAAAATATGGTATAAATTGGAGTTCATTGTTGTCACAATTCTCTGGTCCTGTGGCTGCAAAACAGGCGTTAATCACCACACCTCCACCACCATGGCTGTCAGGTGGTATGAAGTGTTTGTTGTGAGATGCTGTGTTTTCTAGACATGTGTTTTACACATTGCCTTGTTTAACTGTCTTGCACTGTTTGCACACCAAGTCTTCATGCATTTTTTTTTTTTTATATATGTATATATTTTAGTTATGTCTAATCTGGTGTAGTTCTGTGTTGTTTGATGTACCACCCAGTTGAACGTTGTACTGTACCTACTGTATATGGCTGAAGTTATAATAAAATCTATTTTGACTTTAATATGCCAAGACATGAAACCTCATCATGTCAACAATCAAACACATTTTTAATAAATTGGTAGAGTGTCTTCCATACATGTCTGAATGAGCTATTACTGTAGAAGCTACACCAATCAGCCATAACATTCTTACTGTACCTGCCTAATATTAAGACCACCTGCCTTTTGCCACCATAACAGTGATGCGCTCCTTTCTATCACAACCAGCATTACCCTTGGTATAAATTTGATCTACACTATTTGGTGGTCAGGACATACCAAAAGTGATTCAAAGAAGGAAAACCGGGGAATGGCAACAGGGTCATGGGTGGCCAAGGCTCACTGATGCACATGGGGAGTGAAGGCTGGCCCGTATAGTCCGGTCTAAAAGAAAAGCTAGAGTAAATCAAATTGAGGAAAATGTTAATGCTCGTTCGAAGTAGAAAGGTGTCAGAACACACAGATACTGTTTTTGTGACAAGGGTGGGACCTACTCAATATTAGGAAGGTGGTCACACACACACACACACACAGCGTGAGGGCGTGAGGGAGAGATACATTTTCTAAATATAAAAAGTGTAAAAAATTTACTTAGTGTGGGATGCAGTCATAAGGTAAATGTTGTGAACCGGAATTCTTAGATCTGAAACAAGTACACACCCACAAATTCCCACACAGCTGTGGGTGTTACAAACACACATGCACACACACACACACACGCACATGCACACACACGCACAGTGAAAGAGAGATTATATGATATACATTATATAGAGAGATTATTATACTTTCTAAAAGGTGTGAATGCAGTACAATGCAGTAATTGACATACTCCAAACATGAACATGTAGTTTTAAAACACGTGACCAACACGCATGTATCTGCTTGTTTAACAATCCATTCTCCATTGCCCCTTATGTGTTATATCTGGGAAGGCATTTAGATGTTGGGATGTGAGTGTGGTGATTTGCGTTCATTAAGCTACAAGAACAGAGCAGAAAATGATGTTGGGATTTTGAAGGGCCTCCAAGTCCAGTTTAACCCAAATGTGTTCAGTGGGGTTGAGTTCAGTCAGTGCTCTGTGCAGGACATTTGTTTTGTTCCAACACACTCTTACTTAATACACCATGTCTTCATGGAGCTGGCATTATGGATCTCACATGGGCGTCGTCATGAAGGATAAGGTTTGGGGCCTCTTTGTCCTTAGACATACAGTACAGAGACATTTTATACAACTGTTTGCTGACAAACTTTGTGGGAACAGTTAGAAGTAGAGATGTCCATATATTTTTATGTGTAGTATAACGCATAGTCTCAGAAGAGGCCTAATTAATCTGTGACAATCCAGAGCTCAGGCCAGGGAGCAGACAGACAGGCTATACCAACCGTCTGCTAGCTGCATAGAGTTGTCATTCAGGATTCACTGTATTGAGACTGTGTCTGTTTCCCGAGCTAAGGAAAATGTAAAAAGACTCAGGAAGTCTGTTTTCATAATTAAATTAACATAAAGACCACAAACTCAGATCAGACTGAATGCGCAGCCGGCACCTCTGATCTGAAGCTAGGACTGGTAAATATTAGATCTCTCGCATCTAAAGCAGTTATTGTTAATGAAATTATCACAGACCAGGAGTTTGATTTACTCTGTTTAACAGAAACCTGGATTAAACAGGACGAGTATGTGGCTCTAAATGAAGCCAGTCCTCCTGGATACAGCTACATACACCAGCCTCGGTTAACTGGTAGAGGAGGAGGCGTCGCAGTTATTTACCATGATAATCTGTCTATCGTACAAAAACACAGGCACAAATTTAATGCGTTTGAAGTTCTCTACAGTAACATAACAAGTGTAGCTACAATTATTAAGTCAGCTCAGTCGATTCCACTAATCATCATTTACAGACCTCCAGGGCCGTACTCGTACTCAAGGCCTTACGTCTACCTTAGATAATGTAGCTCCAGTCAAAAGGAATATTATTAGAGATAAGAAACAAGTTCCCTGGTATAACGATTATACACGCACTTTAAAACAGGCCACTCGGGAATTAGAACATAATTGGTATTTCGAATAGCATGGAAGGAGAGCATCCTGAACTATGGAAAAGCTTGTAGTGTAGCTAGATCAATGTATCTCTCCACTCTTATAGAAAATAACAAAAATAATCGTAGATTTTTATTTAATACCATAGCCAAATTAACCAGACATAAGACCACTGCAGAAATCTCCACAACAACATTGTGCAGTAGTGAGGACTTCATGAACTAACCATGTCAGATCGGAACCTAGAATACTTTATGATATCTTTCCCTGATTTTCATAATTAGTCATTGAAAATGACAGTTAGTATAATTTTCAAGTCATCAACCATTAGGGTACTTAAATTTTATTGAACAAACCTCCTAATGATAACAATAATTATTTCCAAAATAAAAAACTGAAAATGTACGGATCCAAATTATTATGCACAACAGAGTTAAAACATTTTATAGGCTGTAAAAAACTGAAAATTAAATTTGCAGCTTTAGGGGGTCAAATTTACTGAAATCAAAAGATATTTCAATCAAAAACATCCTAACAGGGCATGTTACATCTTAACATAGGACCCCTTCTTTGATAACACCTTCACAGTTCTTGCATACATTAAACTTGTGAGTTTTTGGACAGTTTCTGCTTGAATTTCTTAGCAGGATGTCAGAATAGCCTACCAGAGCTGCTGTTTTGATGCGAACAACCTCCGACCCTCATAGATCTTTTGCTTGAGGATGCTCCAAAGGTTTTAAATGGGGTTGAGGTCAGGGGAGGATAGTGGCCACACCATGAGTTTCTCATCTTTTATTCCCATAGCAGCCAATGACACAAAGGTATTCTGTTTAGCATGAGATGGTGCATTGTCGTGCATGAAGATGATTTTGCTATGGAAGGCACGGTTCTTCTTTTTGTACCATGGAAGAAAGTGGTCAGTCAATATACTATGCAGAGATCATTTTCCCACCTTCAGGGACCCTATAGGGGCCTACCAGCTCTCTCCCCATGATTCCGACCCAAAACATGACTCTGGCACCTCCTTGTTGACGTCGCAGCATTGTTGGGACATGGTGGCCATCCACCAACAATCCATCCCTTCTGGACCATCCAGGGTTGCACAACACTCATCAGTAAACAAGACTGTTTAAAAACTTCGTTTTCATGTATCACAGAGCCCACTGCAACCGTTTCTGCTTATGAGCATTGGTTAAGGGTGTAATAGTAATAGTAATAATAGGTAATAGTAGGTTTATGCACAACTGCAAGGCTCTGAGGGATCATACACCTTGAGGTTCGCGGGACTCCAGAGGCACCAGCAGCTTCAAATACCTGTTTGCTGCTTTGTAATGGCATTTTAGCGGCTGCTCTATTAATCCGATGAATTTGTCTTGAAGAAACCTTCCTTATTCTGCCTCTATCTGCACAAACATGCCTGTGCTCTGAATCAGCCACAAATGTCTTCACAGTACGATGATCACGCTTGAAACCTGTGGCCTGCTTAATAATGTGGAACAACATTTTTCAGTAGTTTTCCTTTAATTGAGCTTATCTGGCAAACTAATTATCACACATGTCTGAGATTCATTTCAAAGAGCCCTGAGACACAATACCATCCACGAGTTTAATTTAAAAGCTAAAGATTTAATGTTTATGCTTAGCATTGGGTATGTTCCAAAATCTTTTAAATTAGCAGTTATTAAACCGATAATTAAGAAGTCTGACCTCCACCCCTGTCAGCTGTCCAATTACAGGGCAATATCAAACCTCCCCTTCATCTCTAAGATTCTGGAAAAGATAGTAGCGGAGCAGCTATGCTCATATCTACATACTGTAGAAATAGCATACATGATCTGTATCAGTCAGGATTTAGGCCTCATCACAGCACAGAAAAATCACTTGTTAAAGTAGCAAATGACCTCCTTTTGGCCTCTGATAGATTGTGTAACCATGCTTGTATTACTCGACCTCGGTACAGATTTTGACACCATTGATCATAGTATTCTTCTTCACAAATTAGAAAATGTAGTAGGAATTAAGGAAACAGCCCTCTCCTGGCTCAGATCCTATTTGACCGATCGTTATGTATTCGACCATCAGTATGTAGATTTAAATGGTGATTATTCTGCATGTTCTCTAGTGGAGTTTGGTGTTCCACAGGGTTCAGTTTTAGGCCCACTGCTTTTTTCCCTATACATGCTTCCCCTGGGCAACATAATCCGTAAGCATGGTATTAGTTTCCATTGTTATACTGACGACACACAGTTATATGTCTCAGGAAAACCAGATGAGAAAAAAAACATCTTGCTAAAGTTGAGCAATGTGTAATGGGTGTATAAGAGACTGGATGCTAATTAACTTCCTTCTGCATAATCCTGATAAGACAAAAGTTCTAGTCATAGGAGCGCATGCAGCTAAAAGCAAGATTTTAGATCACACTGTAACTTTAGATGGCCTTTCTGTTCTATCTAGTGCAACAGTAAGAGACCTCGGTGTGATTATAGAGTCTAGTCTTTTATTTGAAGCTCATGTAGAAAATATCACCAGGATAGCATTCTTTCACCTCAAAAATATTGCCAAGTTAAGGAATATATTGTCACTAAATGATGAAGAAAAACTAGTTCATGCTTTTAGCACCTCTAGGTTGGACTATTGTAATGCCTTACTGTCTGGTTTTTTAAGTAGGTGCATAAAGCGAGAGTCCTCACTAGAAGATACGAGCACATCGCCCCTATCTTACCTTCACTTCATTGGCTCCCTGTGAAATTTCGCATTAATTTTAAAATACTACTTTTGACATATAAAGCATTAAATGGTCTCGCACTGCAGTATCTGAGTAAACTGCCAGTGTCTTACAATCTGCCACGTCTACGTCGATCAAAGGATGCAGGCTGCTTGTCAGTACTGCGTATTATGAAAACTACAGCAGGGGGCAGAGCTCTGTCTTAAAAAGCCCCAACGTTATGGAATAGTGTTCCAATTATTATTCAGGACTCAGACACAGTCTCAGTGTTTAAGTCTAGGCTAAAAACCTATTTATTTAGCCAAGCATTTGTATAGACGTAGAGTATTACGGTAAACTGGTATGTTTAGACGCGGTCTTCCCCACTCTCATTGTCATTGTGTCATTGATCCAGACTCCCTCTGCCCTCTGGACCTGCCTGACTTATCCTGGTGCACTGCTTCTGGTTTGAGATCTCATCCAATGTATGCCCCATATGTCACTTTCGAATGTGTCCGGTGTCTGGGGATGGTTTCACTCTACCATGGAGATGGTTCTGGCCTCGGCTGATATTGACAGCTGTTTCTCTGAGGACTTGACTTGGCTGCAGTTGCTCGATAGTTCAGGACTGGAATTTCATACATCTCTACCTGAGCCTTCAATAACTACTTGGACTCCATATTAACATCAATTAACATCAACTGTCAAATTAGCTGAACTGCCTGCCACCTAGCACACAGTATAAATTCCTGCTTCCTGTTTTGCCCAGATGAGGATGGGTTCCCTGTGGACTCTGGTTCCTCTCAAGGTTTCTTCCCATTGCCATCTCAGGGAGTTTTTCCTTGCCACTGTCGCTGTCGGCTTGCTCATCAGGGACTATCTGACCATTTTAATTTATACACATTCACATTCCATACAAACTTGAATATTCTTTTGATTGTGTAAAGCTGCTTTGCGACAATAAAAAATTGTTAAAGGTGCTAAATAAATGAAATTGAGTTAAATATTTTTGACCATATATTATATTTGCGGCAGTGTTTAGAACCAGGAATTAGGAGTATTGAAGGATAAACTGTTGTAGTTGCTTAATAGTGGCTTGTTCATTTTGCTTTTGCCTGCTGCTTTTTAATGTGCTTTATTAATGGGAATGGACAGGTGACGCGTTTTACCATGTTTTATTTTGTTTGTTTGTAAAGACAGTAAACTGTCACATATGTGTTTAAGTGTTAATAATCATGTTTGTCACTGTGTTTCATTCCAATAACATACAGTATATAACAATTTATGTTTAGTAACAGGGGAGTAAAATCGTGTTGTGCTGTTATAGTAATAATTAATGATGACACAGATTTAGTCTTATCACTCCGAAATAAATCCCAATGCATTTCCAGAAGTGTTTTATTCCTCTTATATCACAATAATTTGTAAAACAGCTGTTTTAAAAATGATAACATTTTAGAATAAGTGCATTAATATAACCTTGTGATTTGTGACTGCACTACTGTCAGAGCTTTCGTTATAGAAAATTAGTAAACATCTTCTGATCAATCAAACTGTAAGATAATACTTTTCAATAATTTTGATAGATGTTGAGAATTTCACAGAAATGGTAGTGTGTATAAATACACACATAGATATTTGTGACAATAGGAATAGCTGCATTAAGCTGACTTATTGCAGGGCACAGGCACATGCACCTAAACACACACACACACACACACACACACACACACACACACACCGGCACAACTTTTGGACTTTGGGAGGATATTGGGTTACTCATAAGATACCTCCAAAAACACATCAGACAAACACCAAACGTCCCGAATAAAAAAAGGAATAATGATAATATTAATAATACAAATACAAATAATAATAGTAATAATAATAATAATGATAATAATAATAATAATAATATGAGAATGAAGCCCCTGCTACCACTCCTAACAGCCACAGTGACACAGTGACAATAATATCAATAATGATAATAATAATAATAATAATGATAATAATAATAATAATAAAAGTAGTAGTAGTAGTAGTACAGTAGTTGTTGTTGTTATTGTTGTACCACAACATATGAGCTTAATATTTAATGGGTTGTTTCATTTATACATGTATGCATTTCTTAATGTTGAAAAATTTTAACAAAAAACAAAACCATAATGTGTTTCCTTTAGTTTAAAGAAATGTAATACAGAATGACTTTATGTTAACAAAATATAGATTAACTGAGCTAAATAATCCTGAACTGCAAGCAAACTAAGAAAATGTTTTAAGTTCAGCCATTAAAATATTTATGAGTATAAAAAATTAAAATTTTATTCCTCCTGTCAAGATGCAACAAGTAATACATTAAAAGTGCATTTTGTTATATTAATAAAAAAAAAGATTTAATGACTCAGTTAAGGTTTTTTTGTGCTTGCATAAAGGCGCTGATCGACTGTAATCATATGTCCCTTCACCCACTTAACTCCAGGGTCTACACACACACGACGCCCGTTCTTCAGGATAAAACTGCAGATGAAAGAAGATTTAGATCAGAATAAAACTGTAAACCAAACAGCAAATCTAACACTTTCACTCACCCTGAACTGCCAACATTGTATATATTTATAATAAATGTAACTTACTATCAAAGGTCATTAAAAATAATTTAATAGTCCATATATATACATAGGTTTGTCATTGAGTAGGGGATTATTACAATATATTAAAATGTTTGAAATATTACATGATTCCATCTTTCACACAGCCACGCCGAGTTTGTTTATACTCAGTAATGTTATCTACAGGGATCCTCCTCATCTGGAAGTTGAAGCAGCATACACCTGGTTCATTTTGAGCTATATGAAAGAAAAAAAAAAGCTCATGACTTAAATGAGATGATTTTAGACTGGAAAGACATTCTGTATGGTGTATATTTAAAGTGTACCATACTACTGTTTACTATTTTAAAGTTCATAAATAAATGATAATATAAAAACACTATTTTATTATTTTGGTCTAAAACACACACACCAGTTGGTCCTAGGTTTAATGAATCATTGTAATTATAACCCAGGTGAGCGTTAGTGAGTAGTGACACCAGTTTAGTTTAACTTTCTACTACAAATCAGTTATCTTACTAGTGTCTACTATTAGTGCATGTATAGTAGTGCATGTTTACTCATTTTAATCAATAAAAAAGAAATAGTAATAATAATAATAATAATAATAATAATAATAATATGTACAAAGTAAAAAGGTAAACATTATCTTACACTGGCCCATTGTGAAGGACTGAAGGCAGGTGAGAACCAGCAGAACCAGCAAGAGAGAACGAGAGGACATGACTGCTGCTGATGGTGAAGCTGATGTGATCAGAGTGGTATTAATGCAGGTATGACTTCAGTATTGGTATTATAAGCTGATAGTAGAGTGGGGGAGTGTGGTTTAAATGAGGGACAGTCTGTAGGTGACAAAATGTTTCGGTCTGACTCAGAGAGGACTAAATAGCACCTCTTCCACAGGAAACACTGAAATAAACCAGTAGATTAAAAAATTAACTTATCAAACACAATACATATTCATTCAGCATGAGCTATACTTTACCCCCTGCCTGGGTTTGTAGTGTAATTAGGTATGAATACATAATATTCTGCTTTATTTTTAACTCTATATAGTTGAATTAAGCAATATATGCTGAAAACAGGAAAAATAAAATTAAAGAAGATTTCTATGTTAGTAAACTAAATCCATTTAAATGAATTTGAGAAAGAATGCAACAAAAAGGAAAGTGTGTTTTGTGGTCAATGGAACAGTGCTTATGTTTGTGTTTGTGTGTGTGAGCGGGGGGGTGTGTGTTAGTTGGGTTAAAAGTGCTGATAGTGATTGTGATTAGCTTGCTGTTTTGCACATGAGCACTTCATGTCTATAGGAGTCTTTGACATGATGGTGAAATGGAACAGCACAAGTTCTGGCTGAAGTTAAAAACTTCAAAGTCCTTTTACATTCTTTAAAAGGATGATAAAAAGTAACATGACTAAATGGATTGACATAAAAAAGGCTGTTTTTTTTTGGTTGTTTTTTGCCATAGTAAATAAAATTATTCAACATCCCAACATTATCAAACATTCTGACTTTATTGTGACTGTTTTCACATATTTCACTGTTTTAACCATTTTATTCATTTGACGGTATACAACATCTCACAATGTTGTCTAAAGACTAGAGTTCAGATTTTTTTTTTGAAGACTTGAGGATTTTTCCCATTTCTGGAATATTGCCAGCCAGACTGCTTCACAGTTTTACGCAAACTCCAATATCAAGCTCCCCGTGTATTTCCATCATTCCTGTCAGCCCGATTCATCTCTTCTCTTACACACACACACACACACACACACGCACGCAAACACACACACACACTGTTGCAATAACCAGGGCTTTGGACATTCATATCCATTCACACCCATTGTTAGTTGTATATTATATTATATTATATTATATTATATTATATTATATTATATTATATTATATATGTTGTTTATTATATAATACTTTTTTGTTTTGGTGCACCTTTTGTTTAGTTTTTGTATACACTGTTGGGATTTGCTTATTGGTCGTTGTGTTGTCTTCCTTGCTCACTGGTTTTAAGGAATCAGCTATGATAAAGACTACTCTTTATAGTGTAACTCAGCTTATTTAAATATTCTGCTCGTTACAAGGTAAAACAACATGTGTTTAAGGATGTGTTTTATAAAAGTAGCTCACAAGTGATCCTAAAATTTTTCCACCAATTTTAAGGTCATCAACATGTTTTTTCAACAGTGTCTAATAGCCATTTGAAGGGGGTGAAGGAATACTTCATACATCCGTTATCATAAACTCTCATGGAATCATGGAACTCCCAAGTCCATGTGTTATGATATTTATTACTAGGTCCATTACTGTGATAAGTAAGGTTTGTCGTGAACTCGCTCTGTTGAATAAACCCATGACCTAATTTGCTTCTTGTCCACCCATCCCCCCACTCTTACCTTGCCTTTGCAATTTTATAAAGCTCTTACACTCTGCAACTCATGGGTGACATGGGTGTGTGTATATGTATGAGATTTTCTCAATGTGAAACTTAAAATTCTTTTATGAGAAATAAAAAGTAAAACGCTGTGTGCATCATACATAACCAATGAAGAGGCGGCATAAAAATATAATCAACCCAAAGTGTTGATTATTTACCCAGTCATCCTTACTTTATTAACTCTACATTGAGATATCCCTACATGTGTAGCATAAAATATGTTACAACAGATTATACAATTTGTTTTGTTTCATTATTTTTCTTTGTATTATTGTTATGGGGCCTTTTATTTTGAAAAGAAGAGTATACACTCTTAGGTACCAGTGCTTGTTTAGTTTTGTTTTCAGGTATGTTAAATGGAGTTTAACAAAAATAAAACTGTTTTAACCCTGTTTTTTAATATTAATGCTGTATGAGTATTATTATTATTATTAGTAGTAGTAGTAGTAGTAGTAGTATTGTTATGCTATATATTATATACTTTTTTGTTAAGAGATCATACGTTTTCTAGAGACGTTATTAGTGGAGAGAGGCAATGCAGAGATCTTAATACCAGTTTATTTTTGTTTTACTATTCAGAGAGAAGAGACAGAAATTTGCTTAAAAAAAAAAAGATAAATCACCTGGGGCAAAAACCAGCTGTGTATGGGAAAATTGTTAGCACCATTACTACCACAAAAAAAAAAAAAAAATAATTCAACAGAGTTCAAAGGAACATTTGCTACACATGTTCTTGTATGCAGCCAACCTATAAAAAAAAAAAAAGCAAAACTGTGTTACCACAGCAACTAAAGCAGCCTAGAGGTCTTGGTGCCTAAGTCTAATGAGTCTGTATGGTTTGTCTGGAGTATAGAAGTCCAGAATGCTTAATTTGAAATGTAAAACTTTATTTTGTCCAGATCACAAGGTTTATTGTCTGTACCCAACTTTAACCTCAGGACCATAGGTACCAGAGAGTTTTTTTTTATTATTATTATTTTTTTATGGTGCACCTTATGGTATCAGTTACATTATGTAAGAACATTTAAATTTTTTTTAACTTTGTTGTCTTAAATTTGTTAAAGCCTTCTTTTTCAGAAAGAGGGAATATGACTTAATTCTCACTCACTCACTCTTCTTCTATACCGCTTTATCCTGTATTTAGGGGAGCCTATAAAAGGAGACTTAGGGCTCGAGGCCGGGTGCCAATCCATCACAGGGCACACACACCCTCTACGAGCAATTTGGGAACGGCAATAAGCCCAACCCGCATACTTTTGGACTGCGGGAGGAAACCGGAGTACCCGGAGGAAACCTACCAAGCATACAGAGAGAACATTTAAACTCCATGCACACAGAGACGGGAATCAAGCCTGGCCGGGAATTGAACCCAGACCCTGGAGATGCAAGGTGACAGTGCTAACCACTACACCACTGTGCCCCCTTGACTAAATTCTATAATTCAATAATTGCTTTAAGTTTGCTTCTCTGCCTGCAGTTTTACTTTAAATTACTCTCATTTGCCTCAAATTCTTTTTTTATGTTTGACAGATGTTACACCAAATCCACAGTGACAAAGGTCATAATAATTTTTGCTACATGATAGACAGAGAAACCACCAGTTGTGGGCGCTGCTGTTTATGGAATTATACAGATTGAACACACCTACAGAGAGAGAGAGAGATAGAAAATAAACAAAGAAATGCCCAACATGGGGCCTGTTTGCATTCGGTTTCATCCCAAAGGTGATGGTTAAGTGGGCCAATCACTGATCTATGCAGGATGCTTGGTTTTCCACTTCAAGCCTGACACATTGTGTCTTCATGGAACTGGCTTTGTGAATCTCATAGAGCATTGACATGCTGTAATAGGTTTGAGCCTCCTCATTTCACTGAAGGGAATTTGGCATGTTACACCTTACAGAGACTTTCTTTACAATTGGTTATTTCCAACTTTGGTAGTTTGGAGCAAAACTGTGTATGGGTCTACTACTGTAGTGTATTTTTATGTGTTTATATATAAGCTAAACCTGTTTTAGTGGTCCATGGTGGTGTAATAAAAACATTTTATATTGTCTGCTTAAATTATTTTTGGTCAGTGTCTTTCAGTAATTGTCTCACGTCTTTACTAACAGCAAGTTCTCTCTGGTTTGGTCCGCTGCATTAATACATATGAACAGCAGTGGGCACAGTTAGACAGTTTAACACCAGATACATTTACATGTTTAATTAATTCATAACCCCAAGGTGTTCCATAACAACAGGATCCACCTTGTTATTATGACCAATTCATAATCCCTTCTGTTTATTCCTCTTGTCTACATACAGCAAACATTGCATAAAAAGTAAATTTTGACTAATGCTTTATTAAGAGACAGCTGATTCAACTGGCTGTTTAAGGTTCGGTCAGGTTTGCAAAAATGCGCTGATCAATTTTGTCATTGTGTTTATTTAATTTTTTTTCACCCAGTAAACTTCATGGTCTATAATTGCGGATAATGAAATATTCATATTAAAAATTAACTATAATCCAAACTGTACACATACCATTCTGACTCACCCCAAACTGCAAACTGTATTGAAACTCATGATAATCCAAAGTTGGCATGTATGTACATTAAATATAAAAAAATATATATAAAAAAAAACAAAAAATATAGGCTTTGTTTTACCACACTTGGCCCACGAAAAGCAAAGATATGCTAATTTGAAATTTCATTGGAAAATGTAACAAAAATAGTGCAATTTTATTCCCACAGAGCCACTGAAAGTATTCTAAACTTGCTAACTAATACAGAGTAAGAATCATAAATAATTGACCTTGATGAAATTGATGAGAAATTATTAGTTCATCTCTAAATATGCTATCATGAGTGCAAGTAAAATCTACTTAAAGTGCCCGTTATGCCTTTTTAAATATGATCTTTTATGCAGTGTGTCAGGTAGCTGTATGTGAACATAAACTATCTGCAAAGTCGGCCTCCAAGTGGCGCCCTTTCATCCGGAGATTGCTGGTTTGGACCCCGGGTGATGCTGTTAACCTCTCACAGCCGGAGGCCTAGAGAGGGCTGATTGACTGACTCTCTCAGGGAAGGGAAGAAAGGTACTTAGTGCTCCCACATTAATGATCGCTCTACAAGCCAATCAGGGGCGTCTGTGAGTTCACATTCGCTTAAACAATTCGTTAGCAATTCAAACCTTTTTCTGTTATGAATCCATGTCACTAGGTAACATATTTGCATAACCCCACGTTGTGCAAAAAGACGAAGTACAACAAAGAAAACAAAAGTGTAATCATTAATAAAGCTAGCCTCATACACTATTGTTTGGACTGCGAAAAGAAAGACTGGTGAAAGAATTATTGGCACCCCCCTGCCCACGCTGCAAGAACTGTATATATCCAGAGTGAAGAAGAGGGCTCGTAATATCACTTTGGACCCCCTCACACCCAAGCCGCCTTCTATTTGAACTTTTGCCTTCGGGTCGACCCTATACAGCACTGAACACCAGAACAGCCGGGCACAAAATTTTTTTTTTTTTCCCCATGCAATCTACCTCATGAACAGTTAAACATTATTCTAACTGTCAATAAATATATGTGCAATATTGTGTACATTACCACGGTGCAATATACTGTACAATACTACAGATATCTCACACCCTACTCCATTTGATGGCAACCTTTTTTTTTTGTGTCGTGCTGTGTTGTCTTGTCATTTGTTTTTGTTCTGAAAGCTCTGTCACTAAAACAAATTCCTTGTACGTGCAAGCATACATGGCAATAAAACTCTTTCTAAATCTGATTCTAATTGTTTCCAATGCTGAAGCAAACATGATTGTGTTTTAGTCTATTTGCTATATATAACGCGACAGCGCGCTCCGAGGTGACTCCTACAGAACCCCAGTTACTGTAATCCCTCTTCTCACCTTTCATTCACGATAGGTGTGAAGTTATGAAACTGGATTCGCTGATGGGGGAATTGGCCGGATTGAGGGGTTTTAAACGAATTAACAAGACCGAGCAAACGTCTCTGCCTAAAATGTATTTTGCAAAAGATAAACATAAATAGAAATAAAATGTTTAATGGTTCCAATTAAATCAGACTTCATAGTTGGATTTGATACTTCGAGTGTAATTCATAAATTTACTGAATATATTTAGATTTTGTAAAATAACAAAACCTGTTTTCTTCCTAGACCTTTTGTCCACATGACAATGAACTGAAGCTCAGCACGTCTACTGTACTTTTCTTGTTTTAATTTGTAATGTGTAAATGAAATACATTTTGCGTATATGGGTCATTCTAGAATTGCGGGTACATTTTGCGTCTCCGAGATAAACCTTTTGTTATTTTTCAAAAACAAAAAATTTATTGAAAGAGTTTTAAAAAATTACACAAATTATATCAAGCTATCATTAAAAATAATGTTTTATGGGTATTTAGGAACATTTTGTCATGAAAATATTAAATTATTAAACTATTTTTGACTGTCTATGCCTCCTGAATCATACATTCAGCTTTAATTATCATGAAATAATTACGTCTAATTTTAATCTTTTTTGTGTGTTTACTTTACTAATTTATGTAAACAGTTGCATAAAACATTTGTAATTTTAGTAATTAAAAAATACATTTTGTGTCTGTCCCTACGTTCTGGTCAACTCTGTTAACTCTGTTATAAAAAGGCACAACAATCTTTAAAGCACTGATAAAAAAAGCATGTGACTTGCTCCAAGTGATGTCACTTCCTCTGGCGGGAAAATCTGGAAGGCACTGAGGTATGTCATTATTCCTCTCTCATTAATTTGTACAAAATGTGTAGGATACACCAATAGTAGAATAATTATTTGTCAAATCTGTTATTGTGATATTTCAATGAGTCTCTCATTCACTTTTTTAAAAACAATAATATGATGAAAATACATAAATTTCTGTTTCCACAAAATGGTGGAAAATGTCAACTCTGTTATTGTCAACTCTGTTAGTGGTTGACAGATTTTTCTGTTCGTACTTTGATTTTCAGAATAATTTCTAAAAATCTTACAAGTTTAAGATATTGAATATATTGAAAATATTAAATTTGAAGTGTGTCCTACGAAAATAAAAAAGTTTAACATAAAAAGAAAATACTATTTTTTGTCTTCTTTTTCTATTTGCAATGTACCCACAATTCTAGAATGACCCGTATGTCTAAATATTCCTTTTTATTTATGGAGGGGGGTATTATGTTTGATCTGCATTATTGCGTGAGGCGATGACTTTCTGGTGGAATATGTCTGCAATTTATCAATAAAGCGCACATGTTTATCAGCCTTTTTTTAAAAAAAAGCTGCCTTTTGTAAAGTGAAAGTACGAACTGCAGGTTCACGCACGCCGAAGAACAGCTTATTTTAGTCATAAATACACAATCACATTCCAGCTATTTTAGTGACCATTTGCTATATACTGTCTGCTATATTCCATATTTAATAAAACTGTATTGAAACAAAATTGTGTATTTTCCTTATTTAATATCGCTTCCGGAACATTGTTGTCCATATGTTTTATGTATATGGAAAACAGTGAAACCTAAACACAAAAAGAAAGAATGAATAAAGGAATGTACGGACATTAACACCTTTACCGTGTTAAAATGAATAAAGAGTTTCTGCCTTATGTGTCAAAACATCCTTCATTTAAAACTTTCTTCTAATTACACAGCATTCCGAATTATTATGCAAATTAGATTTAAGTGTTATAAACATTAAATGTTTAGTTTTTAAATTAAACTCATGGATGGTATTGTGTCACAGGGCTCTTTGGATCACTGAAATAAATCTCAGACATCTGTGATAATTAGTTTGCTATTAGTTAAACTATTAGGGTATAATTTGAATTTTATTGAACCGACCTCCTAATGATAACAATATTTATTTAAAAAAAAAAAAACTGGAAACGCAGTGTTTAAAATTATTATGCACAACAGAGTTAAAACATTTTACAGGGTTGTAAAGAACTGAAAATAGGCTTTTGTTGAATTTGCAGCATTAGGAGGTCATATTTACTGAAATCAAAAACTATTTCAATCAAAAACATCCTAACAGAGCATTGAACATTATGTGACTGTGACCAACTGTTACAAGCACAACTTTTGGACTTTGGGAGGATATTGGGTTACTCAGAAGATACCTCCAAAAACACACCAGACAAACACCAAACGCCACAGAGAGGTGAGAATGAAACCCCTGACCCCTGCTACCACTCCTAACAGCCACTGTACGTGCATGTTATTCACAAGTTCTGACGCGTGTCTTTTGTTACACAGTGTCACTCACGACTCCAGACGCTTCGTTGATTTCTTTGTCTCTTGTTTTATTTTCAACATCAAAGTACAACGGTTGTTACAGTTTCTTGCATAAATCCACTGTAGTCACGACAAGTCGCTTGCTGTGTTCTGTAGCTTCGATAGATTACAGTTACAACAACTCATTTTACTGTATCCATTTAGCTTACTGTCCCACAGTTAAAAGCTTGTGTTCTCCACACCTTTCTGTATCCTTCTGTGTCTTAACAACAACTGAACAACTAACGTGCGTGATAGACATGCAGCTACACAACTGTGGGATGATGTCACAGAACAACTCATAAAATGATGTCACAATACAAATTACGAGTAAAATACTAAATGCTTAAACTAACAGACTGAAATAAAATAAACACAACAACAAATTACAAGAATGAAATATGGCCCTTACAGCCACAGTGACACAGTGAAAATAATAATAATAATAATAATAATAATAATAGTAGTAGTAGTAGTAGAAGAAGAAGTATTAGACGTTGTTGTTGTTGTTATTGTTGTACCACAACATATAAGCTTAATATTTTATGGGCTGTTTCATTTATACATGTATGCATTTCTTAATGTTGAAAAATGTCAACAAAAAACAAAACCATAATGTGTTATAAAAAAGTTTCCTTTAGTATAAAGAAATGTAAGACAGAATGACTTTATGCTAACAAAACATAGATTAACTGAGCTAAATATTCCTGAACTGCAAGCAAACTAAGAAAATGTTTTACGTTCAGCCTTTAAAATATTTGAGTATGAAAAAATAAATCTTTATTCTTCCTGTCCAGATGCAACAAGTAATACATTAAAATTGCGCTTTGTTATATTAATAAAAAAAGAATTTAATGACTAAGTTAAGGTTAATTTGTGCTTGCATAAAGGCGCTGATCGACTGTATTCATATGTCTCTTCACCCACTGAACTCCAGGGTCTGCACACACATGACTCCCGTTCTTCAGGATAAAACTGCAGATGAAAGAAGATTTAGATCAGAATAAAATTGTAATCCAAACAGCAAATCTAACACTTTTACTCACCCTGAACTGCCAACATTGTATATACTTATAATAAATGTAACTTACTATCAGAGGTCATTAAAATTAGTTGAATCGTCTATATATACATAGAATAGAAATTAAGTAGTAGATTATTACAATATATTAAAATGGAACAAGGGTTTAAAATATTACATGATTCCATCTTTCTGACAGCCACACCGAGTATATTTATACTCAGTAATGAGATCTACACGCATCCTCTTCATCTGGAAGTTGAAGCAGCATACATCTGGTTCATTTTGACCTACATAAAAGAAAAAAAAAATGCTCATGACTTAAAAAAGATGATTTTAAAATGGTAAGACATTCTGTATGGTGTATATTTAAAGTGTACCATATTACTGTTTGCTGTTGTAAAGTTCATAAATAAATGATAATATAAAAATATTATTTCCTGATTTCGGTCTAAAACACACACACCAGTTGGTCCTAGGTTTAATGAATCATCGTAGTTATAACCCAGGTGAGCGTTAGGTAGTAGTAATACCAGTTTAGTTTAACTTTCTACTACAAATCATTTATCTTACTAGTGTCTCCTATTAGTGCATGTATAGTAGTGCATGTTAACTCATTTTAATCAATAAAAAAGAAAGAAATAATAATAATAATAATAATAATAATATGTACAAAGCAAAAAGGTAAACATTATCTTACCCTGGCCCATTGTGAAGGACTGAAGGCAGGTGAGAACCAGCAGAATCAGCAAGAGAGAATGAGAGGACATGACTGCTGATGATGAAGGCGATGATGATGATGTGATTAGAGTGGTATTAATGCAGGTATGACTTCAGTATTGGTATTATAAGCTGATAGGAGTGGGGGAGTATGGTTTAAATGAAGGACAGTCTGTAGGTGACAAAATGTTTCGGTCTGACTCAGAGAGGACTAAATAGCACCTCTTCCACAGGAAACACTGATATAAATCAGTAGATTAATATTAAATAATAATAGATTTAAATAGTGATTATTCTGCATGTTCTCTAGTGGAGTTTGGTGTTCCACAGGTTTCAGTGTTAGGCCCACTGCTTTTTTCCCTATACATGCTTCCTCTGGGCAACATAATCCGTAAGCATGGTATTAGTTTTTATTGTTATACTGACGACACACATTTATATGTCTCAGAGCAAAACCAGATGAGAAAAACCAGCTTGCTAAAGTTGAGCAATGTGTAAAGGGTGTACTGTATAAGAGACTGGATGCTAATTAACTTCCTTCTGCTTAATCCTGATAAGACAAAAGTTCTAGTCATAGGACCGCATGCAGCTAGAAGCAAGATTTTAGATCACACTGTAACTTTAGATGGCCTTTCTGTTCTATCTAGTGCAACAGTAAGAGACCTCGGTGTGATTATAGAGTCTAGTCTTTTATTTGAAGCTCATGTAGAAAATATCACCAAAATAGCATTCTTTCACCTCAGAAATATTGCCAAATTAAGGAATATATTGTCACTAAATAATAAAGAAAAACTAGTTCATGCTTTTAGCACCTCTAGATTGGACTATTGTAATGCCTTACAGTCTGGTTGTTGAAGTAGGTGCATAAAGCGAGAGTCCTCACTAGAACCAGAAGATACGAGCACATCGCCCCTATCTTATCTTCACTTCATTGGCTCCCTGTGAAATTTTGCATCAATTTAAAAATACTACTTTTGACATATAAAGCATTAAATGGTCTCGCACTGCAGTATCTGAGTAAACTGCTAGTGTCTTAGAATCTGCCACGCCTACTTCGATCAAAGGACGCAGGCTGCTTGTCAGTACCGCGTATTATGAAAACTACTGCAGGGAGCAGAGCTCTGTCTTACAAAGCCCCAAAGTTATGAAATAGTCTTCCAAATAGTGTTCGGGACTGAAACACAGTCTCAGTGTTTTTTAAGTCCAGGCTAATAACCTGTTTATTTAGCCAAGCATTTTTTTATAGACGTAGAGTATTACGGTGAACTGGTATGTTTAGACACTGTCTTCCCCACTCTCATTGTCATTGTGTCATTGATCACTCAGGTTTGTTGATGGTGAAGTGATTAGTCCCTTAGTGTCCCGGTTCCCCTCATGTCTGTGTTTCTATCTGGCTCTCCCTTTTAGTTATGCTGTTATAGTTGGTCCTGCTGGAGTCTCTGCTTGCACTCTACACTAAATATACATTCAAATTAAAATTTATGTGACTGTGACCATACCAAACTTTTACAGTATCTTTCCACTTCTGCCTTCCCCTCTCCTGTTCTCTCTTCCCCCTTCTCTCTTTCCCTCTCTCTGTCTAGCTACACATGTCATTTCTGAGCTGCCAGTGATCCAGACTCCCTCTGCCCTCTGGACCTGCCAGACTCATCCTGGTGCCCCGCTTTTGGTTTGAGATCTCATCTAGTGTATGCCCCATATGTCATTTTCGGATGTGTCCCGTGTCTGGAGATGGTTTACTCTACCATGGAGATGGTTCTGGCCTCGGCTAATATGGACAGCTGTTTCTCTGAGGACTTGACTTGGCTGCAGTTGCTCGATAGTTCAGGACTGGAATTTCCTACAAGTCTACCTGAGCCTCCAATAACTACTGGACTCCATATTAACATCAATTAACATCAACTGTCAAATTAGCTCAAATTAAATTCAAATTCAAATTTTATTTGTTACATACACAGTCATACACAGTACGAAATATAGTGAAATGCTTACACGACCGCCAGTGACCTTAAAAAGAGAATTAAAACTTATAAGTAATAAATATCAATAGAAGAAATATGATAGAAAAAATTTAAATAAAAAAATTAAAATAAAATTTAACTAGAAAAAACTAGCTGAACTGCCTCCGACCCTACACACTGTAAAAATGCAGATCATTTACTGCTATCCGTTATCACCCAGATGAGGATGGGTTCCCTGTTGAGTCTGGTTCCTCTCAAGGTTTCTTCCTATTGCCATCTCAGGGAGTTTTTCCTTGCCACTGTCGCCCTCGGCTTGCTCACCAGGGACTATCTGACCATTTTGATTCATACACATGAACATTCTATAAAAACTTGAATAATTCTTTTGATTGTGTAAAGCTGCTTTGCGACAATGAAAATTGTTAAAAGTGCTGAATAAATAAAATTGAGTTGAATATTTTTGACCATATATTATATTTGTGGCAGTGTTTAGAACCAGGAATTAGGAGTATTGAAGGATAAACTGTTGTAGTTGCTTAATAGTGGCTTGTTTATTTTGCTTTGGCCTGCTGCTTTTTAATGTGCTTCATTAATAGAAATGGACAGGTGACGCGTTTTTTCCATGTTTTATTTGGTTTGTTTGTAAAGACAGTAAACTGTCCCATATGTGTTTAAGTGTTAATAATCATGTTTGTCACTGTGTTTCATTCTAATAACATACAGTATATAACAATTTATGTTTAGTAACAGGGGAGTAAAATCATGTTGTGCTGTTATAGTAATAATTAATGATGACACAGATTTACTCTTACCACTCCGAAATAAATCCCAATGCATTTCCAGAAGTGTTTTATTCCTCTTATATTACAATAATTTGTAAAACAGCTGTTTTAAAAATGATAACATATTAGAATAAGTGCATTAATATAATCTTGTGATTTGTGACTGCACTACTGTCAGAGCTTCCGTTACAGAAAATTTGTGAACATCTTCTGACCAAACAAACTGTAAGATAATACTTTTCAATGATTTTGATAGATGTTGAGAAGTTCACACAAATGGTAGTGTGTGTAAATACACACATAGATATTTGTGACAATAGGAATAGCTGGATTAAGCAGACTTATTGCAGGACACAGGCACATGCACCCACACACACACACACACACACACACACAGGCACAACTTTTGGACTTTGGGAGGATATTGGGTTACTCAGAAGATACCTCCAAAAACACACCAGACAAACACCAAACTCCACACAGAGGTGAGAATGAAACCCCTGACCCCTGCTACCACTCCTAACAGCCACAGTGACACAGTGACAATAATATCAATAATAATAATAATAATAATAATAATAGTAGTAGTAGTAGTTGTTGTTATTGTTGTACCACAACATATAAGCTTAATATTTTATGGGTTGTTTCATTTATACATGTATGCATTTCTAAATGTTGAAAAATGTCAACAAAATCCAAAACCATAATGTGTTATAAAAAAAGTTTCCTTTACTATAATGAAATGTAAGACAGAATGACTTCATGCTTACAAAACATAGATTAACTGAGCTAAATAATCCTGAACTGCAAGCAAACTAAGAAAATGTTTTTTCAGCCTTTAAAATATTTATAAAAAAAAAATAAATCTTTATTCCTCCTGTCCAGATGCAACAAGTAATACATTAAAAGTGCATTTTGTTATATTAATAAAAAAAGGATTTAATGACTAAGTTAAGGTTAATTTGTGCTTGCATAAAGGCGCTGATCGACTGTATTCATATGTCTCTTCACCCACTGAACTCCAGGGTCTGCACACACACGACGCCCGTTCTTCAGGATAAAACTGCAGATGAAAGAAGATTTAGATCGGAATAAAACTGTAATCCAAATAGCAAATCTAACACTTTCACTCACCCTGAACTGTCAATATCGTATATATTTATAGTAAATGTAACTTACTATCAAAGGTCATTAAAATTTGTTGAAATGTCCATTTATATATATATATATATATATATATATATATATATATATATATATATATATATATATATATGGACAATATATATATATATATATATATATATATATATATATATATGGACAATTCAACAAATTTTATCACTATAGAATAGTGATTAAGTAGTGGATTACTACAATATATTAAAATGGAACAAGGGTTTAAAATATTACATGATTCCATCTTTTGGACAGTCACGCCGTAAATATTTATAGTCAGTAATGAGATCTACAGGGATCCTCCTCATCTGAAACTTGAAGCAGCATACCTTTGATACATTTTGGTCTATATGAAAAAAAAAAATGCTCATGACTTAAATAAGATGATTTTAGACTGGTAAGACATTCTGTATTGTGTATTTTTAAAGTGTACCATATTACTGTTTACTATTTTAAAGTTCATAAATAAATGATAATATAAAAACACTATTTTATTATTTTGGTCTAAAACACACACACACACACCAGTTGTTTATTATTTTCAGCAGCCTGGTCCTAAGTTTAATGAATCATCCAAATTATAACCCAGGTGAGCGTTAGTGATTAGTGACACCAGTTTAGTTTAACTTTCTACTACAAATCAGTTATCTTACTAGTGTCTACTAGTAGTGCATGTATAGTAGTGCATGTTAACTCATTTAAATCAATAAAAAAAAATAATAATAAAAAAAATAAAAAATAAAACAAAATTATAATAATAATATGTACAAAGTAAAAAGGTAAAAATTATCTTACCCTGGCCCATTGTGAAGGACTAAAGGCAGGTGAGAACCAGCAGAACCAGCAAGAGAGAATGAGAGGACATGACTGCTGCTGATGATGATGATGTGATCAGAGTGGTAATAACGCAGGTATGACTTCAGCATTGGTATTATAAGCTGATAGGAATGGGAGGAGTGTGGTTTACATGAGGGACAGTCTGTAGGTGACAAAATGTTTCAGTCTGACTCAGAGAGGACTAAATAGCACCTCTTCCACAGGAAACACTAAAATAAATCTGTAGATTAACAAATTAACTTATCACACACAATACATATTCATTATTAGCATGGCCTATACTCCTTTACCCCCTGCCTGGGTTTGTAGTGTAATTAGGTATCAATACATAATATTCTGCTTTATTTATAACTCTATATAGTTGAATTAAGCAATATATGCTGAAAACAGGAAAATAAAATTAAAGAAGATGTTTAGGTTAGTAAACTAAATCCATTTAAATGAATTTGAGAAAGAATGCAACAAAAAGGCAAGTGTGTTTTGTGGTCAATGGAACAGTGCTTATGTGTGTGTGTGTGTGGGGGGGGGGTGTTAGTTGGGTTAAAAGTGCTGATAGTAATCGTGATTGGCTTGCTGTTTTGCACATGAGCACTTCATGTCTACAGGAGTCTTTGACATGATGGTGAAATGGAACAGCACAAGTTCTGGCTGAAATCTTAAGTTTCAAAAGTCCTGTTACATTTTTCAAAAGGATGATGAAAAGTAACATGACTAAATGGATTGACAGAAAAAAAGGCTGTTTTTTTGGGGGGGGGGGGTTTGCCATAGTAAATAAACTTATTTAACATCCCAACATTATCAAACATTCTGACTTTATTGTGACTGTTTTCACATATTTCACTGTTTTAACCATTTCATTGATTTGACGGCATACAACACAATGTTCGCACAATGTTGTCTAAAGACTAGAGTTTAGATTTTCAAAAATGAGGCACAGTACTATAAATGAAGGCATACAGTAGGTATCTTTACTTTAAATCACAACAGGTTTAAAACTTTGGCTTGTCATGGCTCTAACACACACTAAGTCAGCGCACTGCATCTCCTAACTTAATTAGATGCTCAAATTGATCTATACATTGTCATGGTTAGAGCAAGGTTAAATGTGTAAAATATACTTTTTTTGATTGCTTACCTAATGTTTAAAGTAAAGTATAGAATTAAGTAGCTTGAGGAAAGAGAAAGTTATGAGATGCAGCGTGTTGACTTGGTGATCAAAATCTTACGTAGTAGCAAAAGTATTGTGGATACTGGACCATTGAGGATTTTCCCCATTTCTGGAATATTGCCAACCTGACTGATTCACAGGATTACGCAAACTCCAATATTGAGTATTTCCATCATTCCAGTCAGCCCGATTCATCTCTTCTCACACACACACTTTTGCAATAACATGTTAAGTTGTTGAATTTCATGTAAACACAACATCATTTATTTATGTTTATCTTGGAAAAATGAAATTATTATGTACAAAACACATATTACATTTTAGTACATGTAACAGGTAGCCAGGTTCATTTTTTTGAGTGTAATTGGTGCTATTGACTGTACTCATGTTGCAATAAAGGCACCATCTGAGAATGAGTTTGCTTTTGTTAACCGAAAACATTTTTATTCTTTAAACGCAGATCATATGTGATGCGCATATGTCTCTGACAAATGTAGTTGCGAGATGGCCTGGGTCAACTCATGATTCCTACATTTTTCAAACAGGAGCTGTGCGTGATGGATGGCTTCTTGGTAAGTCGGCAGGAATGCAAATGTAATTGTAATTGAGTAATGATGCAAATGTGTTTAAAGCATACCTTTTAAAATGTTTTTTTTTTTAGGTATAATTATAATCTCCAATGATAAACAAACTCACACTTATTTTAATATATTTTTTTAAACAAAATTTCACAATAATCAACGCAAATTTTCAGGAAACAAAACATGTTTTATAGCATTTAAAAATTAAGTGAAATGTTATATTGAATCAATATTGCCCTGAAAAAAACAAAAAGCTATCTGTAGGCTATTTTACAAGCATGTGCTTTCTTTAAAGTATTCTTATAATATTGTTTATAATTGTTACCTCTGCCTAGCACTTGAAATGTTATATTAATTGTCCCATTGTTTTTATATTCATTGTTTTGTTATAATTTCTTTAAAAAAATTTTTTTTTATGTTTTACCTCTCAGGAGACAGTGATTATCCCCTTAGAACGTGGCTGCTAACTCCACTAACTAGACTCCAAACCGAACAAGAACTGATAATGATAATGCACTGGACTGCGCACAGAATGGGGTTGCTTGGGCATTTGATGATGGCAGCACACTGGACGTTGGTAGAGGCACACAAGATGCCGGTGGTGGCACACAGGGTGGTGGAGGCACACAAGATCTAAGCTTACATCCCTTATCTACCCCACTTGGACCACTCACCGGGCTTGAGGGCATTCCAGGATTAACTTTTCCTTTAATCATTAAAAAACGTAAACACTAGAAGCGCCACGCCAGTGTCACCTACTAATAACGCGGTTCAACGGTCATTTGACCGCCTATTGTTTTGAATGGGAAGCTGCTGCTGACACACAATGATCGCTAGATGGCGCTTTCACCCAAAGCAAATAGTTTAGCTCCCAGCTCAACTTGCACTTGGACAATGCGCCATTCATTCCCGCGTTAATATTCAGCAATATCTTTTTTTCATATTCAACTGAGAAAACCTACTACAGAGTCTCTAAGGGGACAAAGGAAAAGGGAAAAAAACGGCGGAAAAAAAACAAGTCATGTTTTGCATTATAACCCAAAGTTTTTGGCATGACGTTTTTGCTGCCGTTTTTTCTCCTCCTTTGTCCATCTAGGGGCTAACAAAATCAAAAAGGAAAGCTCTACTTAATTTTATATCGTATGGAGAAAATTTATTAGTTTGTTCATTCTATTTGAAGCTTCATTAAATCATTAAAACTATTATTGTGCAGTATAATAGAACACAGTATTGAGAGTAAAAACTCACTTTTTTCCCCTCTATAGTCACTAATCCCAGTGTTTCACTATTGCTTGTATACCATTGAGCGCGCGCCTACTTCGTGTACTTTTATAAACATTTTAAATATAAACAAACAAAATACAGCTTTTTTCTCAGAGGTAAACGGAAAAGTGAAGTTGTTTGGCTGTTTAGTGTCACTATGCAGATGTTACACTCAGTGTAGTTACCAAAATCTTTGATTTAGTTCATTCAGTGGCCACACATCACCTCCACATTTCCCTTGCTTTTATTTATGAGCATAAGCAGTGAAACATTCCGCAGGTTTATAATACACTGCGGCCAAGTGAACCACGTTCCTGCCGATTAGGCGCATAGTTCATTGCCTAGCAACACTGAATAAAACGAGGCATAATCGTGGTGTTTGCTTCGGTTATGACATAGCATAGTTTATTATCTCCTGTGGTAGATCTGATTTATTCAAATTCAATAATGAGGCTTTATATCCTCAGGAGGGGTCATTACATATGTAATATGTAAAACAATATTGTTTTACAGATAATTTCACGGAAGCTTCTAACAGAATGAACAAACTAATGAATTTTCTCAAAACGTTATAAAATTAAGTAAAGCGAAATCCCCTAAATGTCCTTTATCGCTGATTATCAACGCCAGAATTAATAGCGAATTGTCGATATTTCACGGAAGCATATATATAATAATACTATCTATGCGTCATTCAGTGCGTATATGTAACTATGTCAGGTTTCATTCCATATATGCAGTATTCCAGAAATGCAGGTTGGAAAAGGCAGAAAAAAGCATGACCGGCGCGCAGCTGTCAGCGATTTCACGTAAATAAGAGCAAAATAGAGCTTTATACTGGCTTTTACTGGTGCGATTTTGAAAATGTAAGCATACAGGATGATTATGCTCACAGAACTAGGAAAAGTCATGAAAGAAGGGCCTGGAATTTGATCGAGTGTGAAGTTTTTTTTTTTTTTTACCCCCTTGCGGTCAAATGACCGCTGCTCGGCGCTTCTAGTGTTAATTAAATAAAGGTTGTATTGCATATCTGTAAATGTGTGAAATAAAATGTGCAGTTAATGACTTGCTTTTGTCGTTTTAAGTTACATTTTTTGCATATGAATAAACAGGAAAAGCGACAATTTAATAAACGTATATCTTAAGGACAGCTGCATCTATTGCTAAATTTGTCACTTGGATATTTTAGAACTTTCCCTTCCACGAAATTTGAATTGGTTGATTTAAATTATCCACAATAAAAAAGCAGAATTTTAAACAGACAAAAACTTATATAATCTTATATATAATCAGTAACTACATCAGACTGAAGGTGAATGTGATGTATGGGTACTTTCATAACTTTCATACTGAAGCTCTGTACTAGCCTGCTGGATCTGACTGACGATTGACTTGAAAAGGGGAGAACGTCAGTACGTATAAAGGACTGTGCGGCTCCTGTATCGTGCAATATCTGGACTTCTACCTGGTCATCCTTCTTACCAGTCAATGAAACAAACCCTTTAAATAAGAAAGGCAAGTAAGTGGGGTCTAGCAATTCCTTTTCAGGTAACGAACATGAGCTAGCAGAGTCAACCAATGCTACCTCCTTTCTTTGAGACTGCTGTTTACGCTTCAGGGTTAGACAGTTAGCTATCACGTGTCCTTTCTTATGGCAATAAAAACATTCTCGAATCTCTTTAGACTGATCACCATTTTGTTTGGGCGGCTGAACGTTCACTACAGCCCTGTGGACTGAACTAATTTCAACTCCAACTGTCTGAAAATTTTTTTTTGTGTGTAAGCACGAACTCGTCTGCCAAGACTGCGGCTTGCGATAACGTTGTCACTTTTTGCTCATTTAGATATCTTACCATCCTCTCCGGAAGACATTGCTTGAAGTCCTCGAGTAGCATTAGCTCCCTAAATGAAGTGAAGTCGTCGGCCTTAATAGCGGTGCACCATTTGTCAAAAAGAATTGACTTCTCGCGTGCAAATTCTACGAAGGTTTAAGTGGCGTTTTTCTTACGATTCCGAAACCGTTGCCTGTAGGCCTCTGGAACTAACTCATATGCCCTGAGTATGGCTGACTTAACCACATCATATTTTAAGCCATCTTCCAACGACAAAGTAGAGTAGACTTCTAAAGCCTTGCCGACTAATTTGCATTGCAGTAGCAATGACCACACATCTTTAGGCCAACCCAAAGAAGTCGCTATTCGCTCGAAAGCGTTAAAATAGCTGTCCACTTCCGATTCTCTAAAATTGGGTACCAAAGCAATATGTTTTCCCACATCAAATGTGGTGGAGCCAGAATCAGTCGAATTATCACTCACCGATGAGAAGCTCGGCTGCGCAGGAGGAATTGCAGCACTCATAGCTGCTTCAATATTCAATTTACGCAGCCTCACTTCCTTATCGGCCTGAATTTCGAGCTTGCGGACTTCAAGAAGCAGATCCAACTCTGCTTGGCAGGCTTGTGCTCGCTCCTCTGCCTCCAGACAGAGCCGTGTCAGTCTCACCTTTGTATGTAACTCCTCCCTTGAACTGGGAGTACCTGGTGAAAAGGGCTCAAAGGGTGGCAAAACAGGTCCGACGTCCACATTAGTGTCCGATTCGGCCGTTTTTTCCTTCTCTTTACCTGCCCCAAGCACATCCTGCCTCTCGCCATAAGGATCAGTCTCTCTCTCTCTGCATCAGCTAATGTTAAAACTCCCAATTCGCATAGCTGATCTATCACTTTGGATTCAATTTGCTTCGTTAAAGATTGCTTTGAAACAGGAATCTGATAGTGGGTAGCTATTATAAGCAAGTAATCTTTTCCTGCATTTCTCAATTACCTCCCATGTGGGATTGTCAATAAAACTTTGCAGGTTAAATGCCATGGTCAAGCTTAATATTATAATTTGTGTTGATGATTCTTAAGGTATTTACTTTCTTAAGGTTATTTACCTTAGAGTTGTCTGAGCAACCGAAATACACACAAGCCCCTTAATTTCAGGTTCAATTTCAAAGAATGCCTCCTCAATGTTAGTACAGAGTAAAGAGTGAACTTTTTAGGACGAGCCCCCAATTATGTTACGGTTTTCCATTTAGTTGTTTCTTTGCTCTTGTCTAACTATTTGAGAAGTCACTCATAAACAAGGATGAGGCCAACTCAAGAGTAGCGCTGAGTTTAAGCAAACTTTAGTAATTTTAAAGCACCAAAACACACAGTGGAAACCAATAGTATGAGTAGTGAAAGAAATTATATTTACAGAAAATATATACAAAATATTAAATACACATTCAACGGTGGGAGCCACGAGCAGAGCTTAAATCAAGGAAATAAATAAAACAAAACACCTTCTAACTTATGCGCGGCAGTCAATCTAAACTAATAAACAAAGTGGAAACAAAATCAGGGCGTGGGATGCCTGCTAACTACACTAACTAGCCAAAACATAAGGACAACAATTAGCTCTCACTCCTATCTAGTGTGTGTAAACAAAGTCTAGCTCTACGTGCTGTTTATGTACGCCCTAGGGCATACTAACCTGGACTCGACACCGCGAATGGAGAAACGTCCTAGTACTCGTGCTGGGCGTAGTCAGAACGAAACAACACACGTAAAAAGATTAGCGTAACACACACACACACCATTCACAAATCACGATCAAATTGCTAAAAACCTATTTATTTAGCCAAGCATTTTTATTATTAGATTTGCCATAGGTAAAGGAGCAGATCTGGGGGACTCATGGACGTAGAGTATTATGGTGAACTGGTATGTTTGGATGCTGTCTTCCTCACTCTTATTGATCACTCAGGTTTGCTGACGGTGAGGTGATTGTTTGCTTTACATGTCAGGAAGCCCTCATGTTTGTGTTTCCTTCTGGCTCTCCCTTTTTGTTATGCTGTCATAGTTAGTCCTGCCGGAGTCTCTGCTTGCACTCTACAGTTAATATACATTCACATTATACATTGTGTGACTGTGACCATACCTAACTGCCATCTCTCCTCTTCTTCTCTTTCTCCCCCTCTTTCTCTTTCCTCTCTCCTCCTGTCTCCCCCTTTCACTCTTTCTCTCTCTCTGTCGAGCTACACATGTCGTTCCTGAGATGCCAGTGATCCAGACTCCCTCTGCCCTCCGGACCTGTCTGACCCATCCTGGTGCCCGCTTCTGGCTGAAGATCTCGTCACATGGATGCCCCGTGTGTCTCTCTGGGATGCGTCTAGTGTCTGGGGATGATTCTCTCTACCTAGAAAATGGTTCTGGCCTTGACTGGTGTTGGCAACTGTTTCTCTGGGGACTTGACAGTTCGAAAGTTCATGACTGGAACTTCTTACAAGTCTACCTGGGTCTTCAATAACTACCTGGACTCCATATTACATCAGCTATTATAGCTGAACTGCCTCCCACCCTACACACTGTATAAATGCAGATCATTTACTGCTTTCTGTTTCACCCAGATGAGGATGGGTTCCCTGTTGAGTCTGGTTCCTCTCAAGGTTTCTTCCTATTACCATCTCAGGGAGTTTTTCCTTGCCACTGTCGCCCTCGGCTTGCTCACCAGGGACAAACTGACCATTTTGATTCATACAAATTCACATTTCATACAAACTTAAATAATTCTTTTGACTGTGTAAAGCTGCTTTGCGGCAATGAAAATTGCTAAAAGCGCTATACAAATAAAATTGAATTGAATTGAATTGAACTATGACAACATTCAAAATACCGGAAGTATAGCGTCACCATAACAACAATCTATATGAATAAAACAAAAAGCCGCGCCGCTGGCCGCGTCACTTCCGGGTTCCCACGGGAATCGCAGTCTCGCTGGAAACCATGATTGACAGGTGCGATGTCCAATCCCAGGACCTGAAAGACATAGGCACCAAAATACGTGCGAAATGCCCGAAAATACCGCGGGACATAACAGTATAGATAAATCAATTACTTACCATCGTCACCGCAAATCACATCCGTATCACCTTGGAATTCTGGAAGAACTCCACTTTGTGTTTCCCCTATAATCGCACCCACCCTTGCATCAAAGGCTGAGCGGTCAGTGATTCCTTGACCACCACCAGTTGTTACGACACTGCGCCTGTCTGCACATACAGTACTCTTTTTTTTTACGACTACTTTTAAGTCAGATCATTTTTTTTTGTTTCTTGGACTGTGCAAGGCACCGAGGTAACAGCATTGACTGCTTCTGTTACCTGCTCCCATTCTAATATTTTTCTTTTATATGAAATGCCTGCAGAGAGCCCACCAAATAAAACATTTTCGGCCCTCCACCTCAGACAGCAGTACCTCCATCTCGCAGTCTGTGAAGTTTCTTTTTTTTGCTTTTCGTTTCTGTTCTTCCATTTTTAGCCAAACAGATCAATGACAATTATCGGTCATATTAATATGCAGGGAGATCATACATATTAAAAATAGGCGGTCTTAACCTTCAAATATGGTTATTTCAGGGTAAGCTATAAGCACGTGCACCTGCGCACAATATTCAGATAATTGTGATTTATAAAGTACGCACACTTTAAGGATGAAATCTATGCAAACTTTTATACATGAGGCCCCAGATATCTCATGTATGCGGATGTATACAGGAATCGGTGAAACTTTCTACGAAACCTCACAGCTAACAGTGAGAGGGTTGATGGCTGTGAGGTGTAAAGGCCTTTTGTATGTTAATGACTAGCAGGAAGAGGTGCTGTCCTTCCTATCATAGCCGGGTAGGGAAATTAGCCATGGTGTGCCTTTGTCTCTTCAGCCTGAGTGTTTGAAGGAGACGCAGGCTGCAAACACTGCTCTTCTCAAAGAGGTTATCTAGCCTCTTGATGCATTTAAGCACAAGTTTGTTGAAAGAAGACTGCAGGAAGAGTCAAGCCATGTGCATAAAAGAGCTAAGAGGGCGCATAACGTGGGCATTGCGGTAAGTTGACCTTTATGTTACCTGACAATACAGTAGTAAATTATACCTTGCCAAGTTAGCCTAAGTATTTGCCTACACATTTACTTTTTGTTACTTGCATTGTTGTAGGTGTCCAGCATATTTAAAAATTTGTCACGTTACAGGAAGCTTTTAAGGAGCCTCCATTAATCAGAAAACAACCCACTTAAATACAGTTCACAAACTGGGTAAGAATGTTGTTTCTTTACATGCTATGTATGGGGTTTTACATAATCATTTTAAATGTAATTAATGATACTTCTCTTTTTCCACACAGAATAAGTCATGATCAGGCAGTGATGATCCGCTGAAGGAATTAAAGATGACTTTTTTATACACTCAGACCCTGAGTGTATAAAGGGTAATCACAAAGTATTATTGTAATTATTTTCATTTCCTTTTATTTTTGTCGCTCTAATAATTTAATAGTTTCTGTCACTTATCTGTTTTTTTTTTTTTACCAACAGGTTAAACATTGCAGAGGAAATACTTTATGTCTGGGCCAGGAAAGTCTCAGCTAAGAGACTCCATTAAGATGGGCTAAAAATTGACAAAGATAAGTAAGTGTACAAATTAACCTATGTATTAAGTTCAGTACACCTTAGAGTGTTTTTAGGGGTTACATGTATGGTGTGTTTTGCAGTTGCTGGAGTCCAGGTGTAGAGTCTTTCACACAGATGCAGAGAAAGAACTGTGGCAGACTGCAATGCTGGAATTGATGTCCGATGAGGAGGATGCCATTGCGTGCCATGCCATCAGCGTGTAATATCTAATGCAACCGAGCTAGAAGGACATTTATTTTGGACATCTAACAAGCACTGGTGTATGTTTGTTTTAGTATTGCTTTTAATTTTGTTGCACCTTCATAAACGCACATATGTTATTTTTTTCATATTTTATGTTTTTTTGCTCCTTATTCTTTAAACGACGACTCAAGACGCATCTGTTTCTCCAGTACTTATTTAACACCCCCCCCCCCCCCCAAAAAAAAAAAAAAAAAAAAAAACCTCTTCCCAGTTGTGTTGGACTAATGGCACTTAGTTATTAACCTAGTTAACCCAGTGTAAGTATGTATTCAATGATGTAAACTTTAAAGCACTTTTTGTAAGTCGCTCTGGATAAGAGCGTCTGCAAAATGCCTAAATGTAAATGTAAATGTATTCTTACGTTGCTTTGTATATTTATTAATGTTTGGTTTGATTTAAATAAAAAAATTCTGAATCAATTCTATTGTAATTTTTTAAAGGATGTGAGGGATGTATAGTGTTGTGGGGGGCGGGGTGGCGATAGGGTCCATCTACATACCTGCCCAATAACCAATCAAGTCACTAAGTTATGAGGGTTTGGGTTCGGCTAAATAAAAATGTCCCAATAGATGTCAGGGTTTTGGGAGTGTTTTTTTAAAACAATCAATCAATGTTAAGAAAGATAACCAATAGGGAAGAGCAGAGTTGGGCAAAGGTGTAAAATGCAAATGGGCTTGAGGTGTGAATGTGTCCTGACAAAATCCTTGAGTGGATTATTTGCCATGGCAACAAATGGCTGTACCATGGAAGGATTCCTCAGCAAGATACATCCAAATTGGTAGCAATCCGGAAGTATCTAGCTTGGTGGAATTTAATGTATATGCTCAGTGGTACTTGTAGATACTTCCGAAAATCAGGGGTGTATACTGGAGTTTCCTAGTAAAGATACACCTCTTTTCATGCAGTGTCCCAGAATTTCAAAATCTACAAAAGGGGGGTAGGGATTTTTCATATTTAGCTCCAAAGCTTTGGAATAGCCTTCCAGACAGTGTTCGGGAGCAAACACAGTTTCCCAGTTTAAAAGTAGACTTAAGACGCATCTCTTTAATCTGGCATACGCGTAACTCATCCCATAACTTCATACCTCAGTACATCTATCCTGAATGGCAACTACACTAATTCTTTCCATCTGTTTTGTATTTTTCTACCCATCCTGAGGCATCTGGAGATTGTACCAGCTTCAGTAGACAAAGGCCAACCCTGCGAGGATCCTGAGGCATCCAGAGAAGTTTGAAGAAAATCCAACTTTGGTACAATTTGATAAAAAATTGCCACAACATCCACTACTCGAAATTTAAATCATTTTGTCTCATGTCTCTCCAACATTCTTCTCGGCGTGCAACATCGGTGCTGCTTATGCTTTTGTGTGACTGCGTGTACAAAATAAAGTACTCCCAGCCATTGCATTGGGCAGCAAGTAAGCTCACTCGTCTCTCGAACACCCTTCTCGGCGGTAAATTGCTACATTGGTGTCAGAAGTGGGATGGAGAGTAACAGGTTAGAGTTCGGAGCGACTACTCGAAAAGAAAAAGCTAGCGCGAGCACACCACGGCAACCAACACGGAGCGGCAAGAGGAAAATCACGGCACTGGATTTCGGGGCGGCGGCCGACGCTGCGCAAGCGCCGGAGCAAGATACAGCTCCGTGCGCCGTCAGCCGGCGAGGCGACCTGCAGCTGCACCTTCCCTCCTACAATGGTGCCGTTAAACCCCACGCATTCCTCGCCCAAGTGGAGCTAGCCGCCGACTTCGCGGGCTGGTCTCCAGCTGTCCGGGTGGCTCTCTCGCTGGAGGGCGACACGCTACGGGCGCTGGAAAACCTCCGGACCGATGAGCGAAAGGACTGGGCAAAGCTGCGGGAGTCGCTCCACTTCCGGTTCAGCACGGGTGACTGTAAGGAGCCAGCATGCGAGGAGCTGGCAAGCCTATCCGTAAATTCGAGCACGACAAGCGGAAAGAGCTAGCCCGTCACTCATTTGTCCGCAGACTCAGACCGCCGTGGCTCCGCGAGCACATCAGGTTAGCGGCACCAGCTTCCCTTTCAAAGGCGCTGCGCGAGGCCGAGCACGCTGAGCCCATAATGGCTGCACATCATGGTGAAAGAGCCGAGCAGCCATTGGCAGCTCAGTGGCTCAGGGCTACCCGTCGCGGCTAGGCAACGAGCAAGTCTCCGAGGTTTCGCAGCGATGCCGAGGCACTGGACCTCGGGACTACCGCTGCAACGTTCTCAGGCCTGAGGGACAACGTACACCAGCAGCTGCTAAACTAGCGCCGGGGGGACGTTTGAGAAGCCGCGCTGGGCTTAACGGCGACTGTGTGCTGGACGGCGTCTTACTATGCGCACTCGTGGACTTATCTGGCTCCACTGTTTCGCTGCTGTGCTGTGGATTACTGGGGCAAAGCAAGCGCGTCTGCAGACGGCATGATCCTGCCTTCAACGTCCGCACCGTTACTGGGGGCTGGAAGGTACGGGCATGTCGCACGGGTGGGTGGTCGAGCGTATTCTCATGACTTCTTTGTGGGGAACATTGAGGATGACTGCATTTTGGGGTTGAACATTCTGGAGAGATGGGGTGCGGTGCTGAATTTGTCTAGCGGAACTCTGCGTGGTACCTTATCTCACACATGGCCATGGCCACCCAGGGGTCATTAATTCACATAGGGAATGAATGCTGGGCTGTTTGGTCCAATCCCATTCATGTTAACTGTCATCTTTTCAATAAAAAAAATAAAAATCTGTTATTTATACTTTTGCTTAAGACTGTAAATGCACATGGAAGGAATCTCCAACATCAGTGTTTTTTTATTTAAAGAGATAAAAAAAAGTAAGGATGTTGAGGGAATAAAGTGAGAAAAGGAGCTAAATCGACATTAAACATAACTAAAAATGACACAACATAACAAATGTTCTTTTATAAATAAGAGTAAAACATTTGGGGACCTTTATTTGCCACATATACATTACATCTTCTTTGCATATCCCAGCATAACTGGGGTTAGAAAGGAGGGTCAGCCATCAAGGAGCAGATAGGGTTAAGGGCTTTGCTCAATGATTAGTAACTCAGTGCCTTAACCCTCTAAGCTACCACTGCCATAATACTACTACAACTAATAATAATAATAAAAAGAGAAGAAAGTGAATAAAGAAGAAAAAAAAATAATATAAAAAGGTGAACAATATTTTTACTGTTGGCCATTGTGAAGACCAGAAGGCAGGTGAGAATCACCAGGACCAGCAGGAGAGAATGAGAGGTCATGGCTGCAGACGATGTTGATGATGATGATGATGATGAAGGTTGTGTTGTATTGATGCATATTTTCCCTCATTCTTCAGTCAATATAAGCTGGTAGGAGAAGGTGGAATGTGGTTCATGTTGTTGTACATGGCCGACAAGGTGACACTTTGCCTTCTTCTCACAGGAAACCTGGCTGTGGTTTTTCATGTAAGAACTGATTGTCTAGCACTCTGCAGTGAAACTCATCTCACAACCCTCTATTACATTATATAATTAAATAATATAATAATAATATAATTTAACATGAAAACAAATAAGAACAGTTAATTTGAGTTTAACATTCCAGTTCAGATCTTATGATCAGATCTTCTACCAAAGAGAAATGTAAAGCATTAAATTTGTATTAAATATAAATATATTTGAAAACATTTACAATAAATACCAATAATACTAAAAATGTCAGGTGGGAAATGGTAAGCAATTTACATTTGGAAAATAACACACCAATCATATTATATATATATAAATAACCAGTGGGCATCAAAAACTCACCCACACCTACTGTAAGGGGGCTGTTTCGGTAGTTCTGGTAACAGAAGTCACAGCACACCGGCCGAAGTCCTGTTGAGTCATTCCCCAGAAGACAGGGGACATTAATATTGTGCTAAATGTTTAGCTTTGTAATGCCATGGATAATTGGTACATTGACAACTGAACAATGTTGAAAACTGGCCAAGTTTAAGGATCTGATTCCCATTCACAAAGACTAGTTGTCTAGATCATAAAAGTGATGATTCAAAAGGTGTCCAAAAGCAAATCATACAGTATGTGATATGTGTAGGTAAAGAGGAAGGAGTCCTCAGAAACACTATTACTATTACTACACTCTTAGTCACCACACCAGCTTTCTACTGAGAAACTTAATGTTCACATACGGAGTTAAATTTAGAGAAGTAACCACCTTCCACCTAACAGCACTAACAAGTGACTTATTTTACCGTATTCCTTACTCAGCTGTCACACATACAGTATAGCAGATCACAAAAACAAAAAAAATGGGTTTGAACAGAGTAAAAACACACACACAAACACACACACACACACACACACGCACACACACACACACACACACACACACTGTAATAGAAAATACCATTAGATGCAAAATGTACATTTATTTCTCATGAACAACATGTTAAGCAAAATCTGCTTACTCACTTTATTGCACTAAAAAGGTCATTAGGCTTCCTGTAAACCTGTAATAAGCATTAACTTACTTATTATTGTATATTATTAAAAAATATTTATTTTTGAATAAAAAACAAGTAAAGTGAATACAGTGTAACCTCGGATTGCGAGTAACGCGGTTTGCAAGTGTTCTGCAAGACGAACCAAGATTTTTTATAAATTTTGACTTGAAAAACGAACCAGTCTTGGTTTACGCGAGTACCGAGTATCATGTATCACGCATGCGCTTCCTGTTTTGAGGCCGAGCAGCACGTGATCACAACTGAGCTGAAGGTTTTTTTCTCTTTTGTGCTGCAGAATTGTGGGTAATCGTCTCCCCTGCTGGGTCTTAATGCATGCCTCTTACTGGTATAATCAACATTCGTGCACACGCGTACTGTTTACTATAACACTGTGACCATGTGTGTGTGCGTGTAAAACATACTTTATTTTGTGTCTGTATGCATTTGTGTACAGTGTGCGTATAAAGCAAAAGCAAGTCTCATTAGAGAGGTTTAAGATACATTTTCTCTTTCTGCTCAAGGCTTAGCCTGCTCATTGTGTCGGTGTGCACACACATCATTGGACACTGTTCCACACACACACACACACACACACTTTGTTCAACACAGAAACACTGGTCTGTCATGATTCTTTTTAATGGTAAAGTTCAGGTGCACAAATGGAAACACTTATTTGTCGGGATTTATTTTTATTTTTAAAGATAAAGTGCAGGTTAATTTGTTTTATTCTTACTTAATAATTTGTGTAAATTATTTTTATGTATTTATTTATTTATTTATTTATTTTTTTTTTGGGGGGGGGCTGTGTTTCCATTATTTATTATAAGAAAAATAAATTTGGTTTATGAGTGTTTTGGAATATGAGCCTGCTTCCGGAATTAATTATGCTCATAATCCAAGGTTCCTTTGTACAGTCATGAGGAAAGCAAGAATGTGCAGAATGTGCTAAAGAACAATTGTATCATTCACAACAAGTTTTAAGAACAAATGAATATAAGGGAACATTAAGAAGTAAAGGGACAAAAAAGGTCTTAAAAATATTCTGGTATAAAATGAGTTGCATTGACTTGAGTGTACCAAGTTTGGTGGCTCTATCAGGCCCAAATCACCACCCCTTGACCACCAGGATTAGCATGTGGTATGCAGTGTGTAGAAGTATGCCACGATTGAAAAATGTTCAATGTGCTAACACAGGAAACCACCACAGGTCAAAAATAAAAATAGAAAATTAATCAACATCTTTTGACTAATCAGAATTCAGAATTCAGTCCTGTATAATATACAAGGCCGGATTTTGCCTGACTAATCTGTGGTCAACTAAAAAACAAACAAACTTTGTTTTCCCCTCTATATCATGTGTGTTTGACCAATTCATAATTTTAACTGTGTTTTACAGGAAGATGTCTACTTTACAAATACTGTATTCAAATTAAGCAATAATTATTATAGTGATTGAAGAAAAAACAAAACCTACATGGACAAAATTGACTAAAAACCTTTTGATCTAAAAATTGTTATCCTATTGATTAATTTGATTATTACATCTTAGTGCTATGTGGGTTAAGGCTCTCAGTTACTGATGAGAATGTTGAGGGTTTAAGCCCCAGCTCCATTAATCTGCAACTGCTGGGACCTTAAGTAAGGCCTTTAAATTGTCTACCACAAGGTTAGTAAGACAATGTATCATCCCTTTACCCTGCACTCTGACCCCAACCTCCTAAGCTGGACTATGCAAAGAAGTAACAAATTAAGGCTTAACCTAAATTAACTTCTTCCCCAGATAAACTTGTCCACATTTTACCTTTTCCTTCTGTATCTATATTCTTAACATATCAGAGCAACTGGCTTCTGATTTTTTTTCCAAATCCTTGTTTAAAAAAATTTTTTTTATTTGCATGAATTTATTGCAATGTTGTCCCTAGATGGCGATCTTGGCACTTGTAACCCCAATGAAAACAACATTGCCATACTGAAAAAGTAAATGTTTGCATTGCCACTAAACTATGGTTTATTAGAAATCATACTTTATAACAATACTAACCTGCAAGTTGAGCAGTGTGTGAAGGACATTAAAGAATGGATGTTAATTAACTTCCTTCTGCTTAATTCTGACAAAACAGAAGTACTGGTACTAGGACCACATGCAGTAGGAAGCAAGCTTATTCCAATCTGTCATAATATTACCAGGATAGCATTCTGTTATCTCTAAAATATTGAGATGAGGAGTATATTGTCGCTAAACAATGCAGAAAACACACACACACACACATATATATATATATATATATATATATATATATATATATATATATATTATTTTATCATATATCTGAGCAGGTGAGGGTTAAGGGGCTTGCTCAAGTGTCAACTTGTTGGTTGTGGGTTTTGAACCTGGGACTTTCCAAACCATAGTCATGTTATGGCCTTGAGAAATATGTTTCTCATATAGGGTGTTTACCATGTAATTTTTTTTACATTTTAGGTATAATAATAATAATAATAATAATAATAATAATAGTTTATTTTAATGGTTTATTAGCACTGGTTATTTTTTATCTGGTCATATTTCAGGATCGGTATCACCCTCGTTAGCCATGATAAGAGCTGACCCCAGTCCAGTTTAAATTTTTAAAAATTTTTCCTCCTTACTAGCGTCTACCTATTGTTTAAATAAAAATATGTACACAAATATTAAAATTATACATATAAATTAACATTTAAGCAAGTAAAAACTTTAACTTCCAAAACAAGTGAAATATTAAAAAGGTGAATTTCTTCTTAATCTCAGAAGTTGTGAAGGACTGAAGGCAGGCAAGAACCAGAAGAACCAGCAAGAGAGAATGAAAGGAAATGACTGATAATGATGATGATGATGATGAACACAATGGTATTGAGGCAGAATAACATTAATCATTTCAGCACAGGTATTATAAGCAGAGAAGAGTAGAGGAGTGTGTGTGGTTTGAGTGAGGGGTTGTTTGTAGGGGAAAAATTTTTTCACTTTGACTAAGACAAAAATAAAAGTCACCTCTTTCACAGGAAACATGACTGCGGTTTTCACCCAATGCCAGAAAGATTTTCTTGTTTATCACTTCATAGCCAAACGTTCAACCAAATAAAATAAACATAAAGAAGTCCAGCTTTATTAAAACTAATTAATCAACACAGCACAATACTTAATATTCATTGATTTTAAATGTGACTCATCATTAGCATGACCTGTACTTTATTTTATTGCCCATATTAGTGCTAGTACAGACTTTTTATTGTAGGGGGTTTGGAGGTGATGCTAGAGATAGCAATTTAAACTTATTTTGCAAGACACCACACAGCATGGCTACACCTGTTTGTCTTTTACATGGTTTGGAAGACAGAATGCTTAGAAATAAGACAAAGTGTGTTGTTTTGTTTGTCATAATTTAGCTTGACATTGCTGCATTTGACTCTCAACAGCTGATACAGCTTTTTTAGTTTCAGCATATTTATTTTAACCTGGTCACAGTAAACTAACATCCCACAACAGAGTTTTAGACTGATAGTATTCTTAAAAATGGTAAGATCATAATAGTAAGATGGCACTTTTACTTTTACTTTCTGACTATAAAAACCAGCATGAGAATGTGTTTTTAATAGAAGCACTACTAAGGATTTCTGGCTGTCCTAGAAAAGGTGTCTGCAAAGCTCTCCAAGGAGAGCTGGGCAGGGGCGGTTGGCCAAGACAGCGAGAAGAGACCACATGGTCGCACTTCACCACACTGCCTGCCACCATCACTTGCCAGGCTCGTGCCCACATGCCAACTAGGCACTGCCTCTAGACCCACATGTGCACACCTTTTCTATTATCTTTTCCCTTTGTCCCTTCCTCCCTCCTTAAAATAAAATAACCCTTTTTCCGTAAGACTTTACCTCATGTCTGTGCCTCTGTGGTGCCACCTGTGCAAAAGATCTTACATGCTGGCACAGACCTTGGGTTGAGTCCAGAACTTGAGGTCTTAATTACATACAGACAGTCCCAGCAACGACAGTAAACTTGGAGCTGAAGAAGGGACAATGTCACGCCGTGTGCCAGTGATCTCAATCTTTTGTCACTCCATGCTCACTCTGTCGGCTCACAAAGTAGGCAGCCTTCCTTCTGCAGGTGCACAAAGGGGCAGTAATCATTTTTAATGGGCTTCCTCAGCATTATAAAAACAGGTGAGGAATTTAACTTGAGGTCCTGGAGGTCGCACAGTGGAGAGGGGTTGTGTAATGTGCCCTAGGGACTTTAAAGGCAAGAAATGAATGCAGCCGTTAAATCCCTGCTTGGCCTTGAGAGGACTGCACAAGCTCCCGCAGCACTTTCACTTACTTTTATTTTTATTCATATTTTTGGATATGATCCCTGGAGGAAGAGTAAATAGGCACAGAACAAAAAGTCTTTTGTAAAGATTACACAGTCCACCCTATTAATTTAGGGTGCAGGTCGTTTGCTGATGTAGGTCCTCTGTATATTATCAAGTCAGATGTATGATGTTAACCAATTATACCAAGCAGGTGCTAATGATAATACATTTCATATGTAGATTAAAATATAGGCCATGACCGACTTCATGGTAAACACGAGGAGAAATAACAGTTAGGTCTGGTCAGAGTCACATAATGTATAATGTGAATGTATGATTACTGTAGAGTGCAAGCAGGGACTGCGGCAGGACTAACTATGACAGCATAGCTTAAAGGGAGAGCCAGAAGGAAACACAGACATGAGGGCTCCCGAGATGTAAAGCAAACAATCACCTCACCGTCAGCAAACCTGAGTGATCAATGAGAGTGAGGAAGACAGCATCCAAACATACCAGTTCACCATAATACTCTACGTCCATGAGTCCCCCAGATCTGCTCCTTTACCTATGGCAAATCTATTTATAAAAATGCTTGGCTAAATAAATAGGTTTTTAGCCTGGACTTAAACACTGAGACTGTGTCCGAGTCCCGAATACTATTTGGAAGACTATTCTATAACTTTGGGGCTTTGTAAGAAAAAGCTCTGCCCCCAGCTGTAGTTTTTTATAATACCCGGTACTGATAAGCAGCCTGCATCCTTTGATCGAAGTAGGCGTGGCGGATCGTAAGACACTAGCAGTTCACTCAGATACTGCGGCGCGAGACCATTTAATGCTTTATATGTCAAGAGTAGTATTTTAAAATCAATGTGAAATTTCACAGGGAGCCAATGAAGTGAAGATAAGATAGGGGTGATGTGCTCATATCTTCTGGTTCTAGTGAGAACTCTCGCTGCTGCATTCTGGACTAGCTGAAGCTTGTTTATGCACCTTGTTGAACAACCAGACAGTAAGGCATTACAATAGTCCAACCTAGAGGTGATAAAAGCATGAACTAGTTTTTCTGCATTGTTTAGCGACAAGATGTTTCTTATCTTGGCAATATTTCTGAGGTGAAAGAATGCTATCCTGGTAATAATATCTACATGAGCTTCAAATGAAAGGCTGGAATCTATAATCACACCGAGGTCTTTTACTGTTGCACTTGATGAAACAGAAAGGCCATCTAAAGTTACAGAGTGATCTAAAATCTTACTTCTAGCTGAATGCGGTCCTATGACTAAAACTTCTGTCTTATCAGGATTAAGCAGAAGGAAGTTGATAAGCATCCAATTTCTTCTGTCCTGCACACATTGCTCAACTTTAGTAAGCTGGTTTTTCTCATCAGGTTTTGCTGAGACATATAACTGTGTCGTCAGCATAACAGTGAAAACTCTCAGCCTTTAGTGCTGAGAAATATACATAGATATTTATGGATCATACAATACCATCAGGGAGGCATCTGTTTGACCCAAAATTTATTCCATCCAACAAACACTTGTTTTCCCCTCTATATCATGTGTGTTTGACCAATTCATAATTTTAACTGTGTTTTACAGGAAGATGTCTACTTTACAAATACTGTATTGAAATTAAGCAATAATTATTTATAGTGATTGAAGAAAAAACAAAACCTATATGGACAAAATTGACTGAGAACTTTTTGATCTACAAATTGTTATCCTATTAATTAATTCATTACATCTTAGTGCTATGTGGGTTAAGGCTCTCAGTTACTGATAAGAATGTTGAGGGTTTAAGCCCCAGCTCCACCAATCTGCAACTGTTGGGACCTTGAGTAAGGCCTTTAAATTGTCTACTACAAGGCTAGTAAGACAATGTATCATCCCTTTACCCTGCACCCTGACCCCAACTTTCTATGCTGGGGTATGCGAAGAAGTAACAAATCAAGGCTTAACCTAAGTTAACTTCCTCCCCAGATAAACTTGTCCACATTTTACCTTTTCCTATGCAAAATTCTTAACATATCAGACTTCATATAATGGCTTCAGATTTTTTTCCAAATTTTTGTTTAATAAAAATGTTTTTCAGTAAATTTTTAACAAGAGAAGGTATCAACAACAGGTTTAAAGTAACACATTGTGATGGTGTGTTTGTGGTTTAAACAATGGTGTTAAACATCAGCTGCCACAGCTTTTCCCTCCTCTGGCCGCAGAGCCTGGCTGCTGTTGGAGGAGGTTGACAAAGTGCTGTACTGGTGGGGGTGCCTGGGATGTCTGGTAGATTTTTCAGCTAGAAAGTGCCACCAAATATACAGCAAATGCCATTACGAACTGTAGCATAGGGAGAAGCAAGCAATCGTGGAAGTAATGGTTTGGACCTTTTGAGATCAGGGTTAAAGCCCTGATCTGAACAACATGGAGTCTGTCTGGGATTACATTTTTAAAACAATTGACCTGCTGTTTCTTTAAAAACTGTGTGCAAGTGTACTTTGATACAAGTGCAATTGTAATTGATGGCAATCCTTGTTTTGCAGGCAATGGATAGTAACACCAAATACTGATTTGATTTTGATTTCTATATTGTTCATTTACTTCTATTTTATTAATAGCTACACATAAAACAATTACCCCTTCTATTTTTAAAATCAAATTCAAATTCACATTTTATTTGTCACATACAAAGCCATACACAGTACGATATGCAGTGAAATGCGTATATGATTGCCCGTGACCTTAAAAATAAAAGCTTATTATTAGGAAATAAATACAGATGAAAAAAAAATACAATAGAAAATAAATGTAGCTAGCATAAAAATAATATATATCTATAGAAGACAGAAATATACAATATAAGAAAAGATTCTGTACAATATAGAAAAATGAAGAAATTTTGTGCAAATGAAATAAAAATGACTGGGTCTATGTAGTCGACAAAGAGCATTTTAACATAATTTCCCCTTCTAGTGTCCAGTGTAGGCGAGTGAGTGATGTGTGAAGAAGGTGAGAAATGGTATCGTTTGTAGGGCGGTTTGTTGTAGTATGCAAAATGCCAGAGTCACAACCTTGTTCGTCATACCGGTGAAATTTATTGTCCTTAATCCCTGCCACAGGCTCATAGAGTCACTCTTGCACTCACTGTTGCAGCTGTGATTTTAATTTTTTTTCTGTAGTGTTGCTTGCCTCTTTCACCACTTTCCAGACATTATATAATGAAGCCTTGTACGGGTCCATGTCCCCCTTGTGCAAGTCCCAAGTTATAAGCAGTAGTGCAAGATCTTAGAGCGTCGCAGATGGTTTTATCCACCCACAGCTTCTGATTGGGAAACGTTCTGATGGTCGTTTTTTGTATGGTGTTATGTGCTAGTTTCTCAATGAATCTCACAACTGCTCCTGTAAACACGTTGATGTTCACAGAATGTTTATCTGATGTTTATCTTTGTTTGTATTTTGGCATGGGGAAGATGGCGGCATGGTTGGATTTCCCAAGCGGGGGGTGAGATTGTGCCTTATGCCGTCGTTGACTGTTGTAGAGCAATGATCCAGTATCCTTTCGCCCTTGTTGGAGCAGATGATGTGCTCATAAAAGTTTGGCTCCTGTGCATTTGAGTTTGGCATTGTTGAAGTCCCCCGCCAAAATAAGCGCAGCATCCCGATGTTGCGTTTGGTGCTGGGTGAGTGCTTACATGTGCCGCGTCCGCTTGTTGTGGAATATAAACTGTGCTGATTATGACCGATGTAAATTCCAGAGGAAGGTAAAAAGGACGACATTTGATGGACAGTGGTTTCAGGTTGAGTGTGCAGGAGCGTGTGAGAGGAACAACGTTTGTGCTGTTGCACCAGCTGTTGTTCAGAATTAAACACACGTCGCCTCCCCTTGACTTCCCCGAGTCCTGTGTCCTGTCCATGCGGTGAACTGAGAAGAACCCGCCCGGCTGGATGGCATGGTCCAGCACCACTCGATAAAGCAGAGTAGATTGCAGTCCCAAATGTCTTTCTGGAACTTTTCCCTAGGCCTGATGTCATCAAGTTTGTTCTCCAGTGACTGGACGTTGGCGATCTGAATGCCAGGAAACTCAGGGTTCACTATATTGAGACTGTGTCTGTTCTCTGAGCTAAACAAAAATTTAGAAAGAATTTAGTAATTTAATTAATATAAAGACCAAAAATTCTAAACACACTGAATACACAGCCAGCACCTCTGATCTAAAGTTAGGACTGTTAAATATTAGATCTCTTGCATCTAAAACAGTTATTGTTACTGAACAGAACAGAAGGAGTTTGATATATTATGTTTAACAGAAACCTGGATTAAAGAGAATGAGTATGTAGCTCTTAATGAAGCTAGTCCTCCTGGATACAGCCACATACACCAGCCTCGGCAAACTGATAAAGGAGAAGGCATTGCAGTTATTTACAATGATAGTCTGACTCTTGTACAAAAACATTTGAAGTTCTCTATAGTAACATAAAAAGTGTAGCTACAAATATGAAGTCTGCTCAGTCAATCCCACTAATTATCATTTACAGACCTCCAGGGCCATACTCTAAATTTCTCTATGAATTCTCTATGCAGATTTCCTCGCAAACCTTGTCCTTTCTCCAGTAGTCTAATTGCTGGAGACTTTAATATTCATTTTAAGAATCCAGAAGACCCTCTGAGAACAGCATATCTATCCATACTGGACTCAGTAGGAGTAAATCAGTGTGTAGTAGGACCCATAAAAAAGCCATTTGGTAGTCTACTAAATAAACCACTATAGTAAAGCAGGTTATAATATATGAATATATGAGATATAAGCACAATTCCACAGTCTGAAGCTATCTCAGATCACTGTCTTGTCTCGATTAAAGTGTGTCAGAGTAATAATGTATGCACAGCAGCGCGCTACCGCTTTAAACGTACATTAAAATTAAATACCATACAGCTTTATTAATAATCTTATCAACTTTGATTGGATCGCCATCTGACTCCACACAACTCCATCAGGTGACTGCATTATTAGAGTCAACATTTTTGTTATGCCTTAGACAATGTAGCTCCAGTTAAAGGAAAATGATTGGAGGTAAGAAACTTACTCTTAGGTATAATGACCACATACGCACTTTAAAACAAACCGCTCAAAAAATTATAACCCAAATGGCGTCAATTGCCACCTCTAGGTTGCCAATACTAAATTGTTAGTATTGCAAATACAATGGAAGGAGAGCATCCTGAACTATAAAAAAGTTCTTAGTGCTGCTGGATCATTGTATATTTCCACTCCTATAGATTTATTTCACACTGTAGGTAAATTAACTAAAAACAAGACCACTGCAGAAGTCCCAGCAACAACAACATACAGTAGTGAGGACTTCATGAACTTTTCAATAACACAAAAAACTCAGGCTTTGAAACCAGACAATTTAAGTGATAAAGATGATAAACTAATCACATCACATCAGAACCTAGAATACTTTACTCCCCTTGAAGCGAGAGGCCTAATTTCACTCATATCCTCTTCAACGTGTGAATTAGTTCCTATACCGACACATTTTCTCAAGCAGATAGTACTAGCAATAACAGAACCCATATTTAAAGTAAATAACCCCTTAATTAAATAGCAGTTATTAAAACACTAATCAAGAAACCTGACCTTGACCCCTGTCAGCTTTCCAATTACAGGCCGATATCAAACCTCCCCTTTATCTCTAAGATTCTGGAAAATGTAGTATTACAGCAGCTACAGTATGTTCATGTCTACGTAGAAATATCATAGATGAACTGTATCAGTCAGGATTTAGGCCTTATCACAGCACAGAGACAGCACTCGTTAAAGTAGTAAATGTAGTAAACCTCCTAGTGGCCTCTGATCAGGGGCACTATACTTGTGTTACTCGACTTCAGAGCAGCTTTTGACACTATTGATCATAGTATTCTTATTCACAGATTAAAAAATGTAGTAGGAATTAAGGGAACAGACCTCTTGTGGCTCAGATCCTATTTGACCGATCGTTATTAGTTCGCAGATTAATAATGACCATTCTGCATGTTCTCAAGTAGAGTTTGGTGTTCCACAGAGTTTAGTTTTAGGCCCACTGCTTTTTTCTCTTTACATGCTCTCTCTGGGCACCATAATTCATGAGCAGTTTACACCTGATCCTGATAGACAGACATTCTAGTCATAGGACCACAAGCACCAAGAAGCAAGCTTTCTAGGTGCATAAACAACCTTCAGTTAGTTCAGAATGCAGCAGCAAGAGTCTGACTCGTCCTGGTGTCCTGGTTCTGGTTGGAGATCTAGTCGCATGAATGCCCGGTGTGGTCTGCCTGGGATGAGTGTGGTGACTGGGGATGGTTCTACTTTTCCACAAACACGGTCCTGTCCTCAGCCGATGCAAACAGCTGTTCTCTGATGACTTGTGACTTAAGTTACTCGATAGTTTAAGCCACATGTACATACAGCATGTGTGATTCAGTAATCACAAAAGTTCATGTAATGGTCACTGGATTGTGAAATTAAGTGAAGTAGCAGAGCTTTTAAAAAAACAGAAAAGCAAAAGAAGAATGAGGGAGGAGTGGAGAGGAAGAAAACTAGCTCATGGTTTCTGTGGTTTTATATGACAAAGCTGATTGATTACACACTTCCCTTTAGACTTTGGGAAAATAACAATTATAGAAAAATAAGTTATATACCCTAATCCTGCAGTATAAGACAAACTTCATTAGTTAATTATTATTATTTGTTGATGCTTTATGTTTTTGTTTATGTTTTTCTTTTTGGTTTGTTTGTTTTTTTCTGTTTTTTTAAGTGATCTTATCATTTTAATTTCATTTTAATGTTTTATTAAATGCAATGTTTCCATTTTCACTATTTTTTAAAATAATGCTTTTAAATGAAACTATTTATAAATGTATGGATTCAAAAGAAAATCATACACAGTACTAACTTTAGAGTATAGAATGTGTAGTTAAAGGAGTATGTTTCCTCCTACACACACTCATGTTTCTCTATGTTGTGTAACCACTCTGGCTTCCTGCTGAGAGACTTAATGCTCACAGAGTTAAATTTAGACAACCAGCCAAGTTCCACCTATTAGCATTGGTCACATCCTGTACCCCTTACTAAGTTGTTACAAATATAACATATCAGTCAAGAGGTGGTGTGACAAGGGATTTGCACAGAATGAAAAAAATAAAAAAAAAAAATGCCAAAAGCATCTACAATGGAAATATGACCATCGGAATGGGACCACTGGGCAATGGAAGAAGATGTCCTTTTTAAATAGCAGTCCTAAAACACGAGCATAGTTGCTTATATTAATTGAAGTCCAAAGTCATCTTCATAATTTCTATGTACAGTGAAAACTTGGATTCTAAGAAACGCGGTTTGTGAGTGTTCCGCAAGACGATCAAAGATTTTTTATCAATTTTGACTGGGAAAACATACAAGTCTTGGTTTACGAGTACCAAGTGTAATGTAGCACGTATGCGCTTCTTGTTTTGACGTCACGTGATCACAACTGAGCAAATGGTTTTTCTCTCACTTGCTCTGCGGAATTATGGGTCTCCCTGCTGAGTCTTAGTGCTCATCTCTTACTGGTATAATCAACATCTGAGCATGCGTGTACTGTTTACTATAACACTGTGACCATGTGTGTGTGTGTAAAACATATTTTATTTTGTGTTTGTATGCGTGTGTGTACAGCGCGCGTGTACTGTTTTTTAACACACGTGTGTGCGCGTGTAAAGCAAAAGCAAGAGTCATTAGAGAGGTTAAAGATCCATTTTCTCTTTCTTTCTCTGCCTCTTCCCTTCTCCTCTCACCTTTACACACACACACACAAACACACATGCACACACACACACAGACAAACACTCACTTTAACTTAATTTGTCGCAATTAATTTCAAAGGTAAAGTTCAGGTTAATTTGTTTAATTTTAACTTTACAGCAGTGATTCTGTTAGTGTGTCGCTTAGTCGAGTGTTATTAACTTAAATTCAAATTTAAATTTTATTTGTCACATACACAGTCATACACAGTATGATATGCAGTAAAATGCATATACGACCGCCAGTCGTATATGCATTAAAACATACAAACTCATACGTAAGAAATGAATATGAATAAAAAGAAATACGAAAGAAAATAAATTTAACTAGTAAAATAAAATAAACTGTACACATAAGGCCATAATAAAAATATTACAAAATATAGAAATATAGAAAATAAAAAGTATATATATATATAAAATTTGAAAGTGACAAGGGTTGTGCAAATATGCATAAAAGTGACTTATTAAAGTGTCTTGTGCAATGGTCCAGATATGAAAATATAAATATGTAGTGCAAGTGTGTATGAATGTGTCCATAGTGTCTAGTCAATGTTGGAAGTTTTAAAAAATGTTATTAGTCCTGTGTGGTGGTGTGGTTGTGGTTGAGAGACCTTATCGCCTGCGGGAAGAAGCTCCTCCTCAGTCTCTCTGTGTTGGCCTTCAGGGAGCAGAATCGCTTTCCAGACCGCAACAGAGAAAACAGTCTATTGTTGGGATGGCTGAGGTCCTTCACGATCTTCCTGGGCTTGGTCCAACACCAATTGCTGTAGATTGAGTGCAGGTCAGGGAACTCGGTGCGGATGATGCGCTGAGCTCATCGCACCACCCTCTGTAGAACTTTTCTGTCCTGCATGGTGCTGTTTCCAAACCAGGTCGTGATGTTTCCCGTCAGGATGCTCTCTTTGGTGCAGGAGTAGAAATTCCTGAGCACCTTAGAGGGCAGTCTGAAGTCTCTTAAGCTTCTGAGGTGGTAGAGACGCTGTCGGGCCTTTTTCACCACGGTGTTGATTTGACAGGACCATGACAGGTCCTGCGTGATGTGAACACCGAGGTATCAGAAGCTGTCCACTCTCTCCCCTGGGCTCCTGTTGATAATGGGGGTCTGATAGTTCCTCTCCTGCTTTGAACTAAAGTTCACTATCAGCTCCTTTGCCTTGCTGATGTTCAGAAGGAGATTGTTCCCCTGGCACCAGTTCTCCAGATTTCCAATCTCCTCTAGGTAGGCCGACTCATTGTTGTTGGTGATCAGGCCCACCACGACAGTTTCATCAGCAAACTTGATGATGGCGGTGGAGTTGGTAGTGGCCACGCAGTCATGGGTGTACAAAGAGTACAGCAGGGGGCTCAGAACACAACCCTGGGGGGCTCCAGTACTGAGAGTGAGTGAGGCTGAGACATGTCCGCCCATCCTTACTGCCTGTGGTCTGCCAGTCAGGAAATTGGAGATCCACTGACACATAGATGAGCTGAGTCCCAGGTGCTCATATTACAGTACATGCAGAGCTGTAGTCGATAAAGAGCATTTTAACATAATTCCCTTTCCTAGTGTCCAGGTGAGTGACCGATGTTGTAACGTTTGGATTGTAATTTATCCCTAGTTACTATGCTACGGGGTCAAGAATAAAAAAATGGGCTTATAAACAACACCTCCGGTATTGCGCAATCGAGGCAGGACAAGTAAAGACGCGACACAATAATTAAAATTAGACCAAACCAAAGTGTATTATACAAATTAAACCAATGATATTGCTCTGTGTGAAATGGATCATGGGAGAGATGGCTAGGCCTCACCAGTAAAGATGTAGAATCCGGGAGCTCGGGAAACGGATTGAGAGGTGAATAGTAGTTGTCCTGTAAGGATTAATTTCTCCGGGGAAAAGTAATCCTTCGTGATCAACTTACAAACTTTCTCTCTCTTACCCAACAGCGCTGTGAACATCTCTCCTTGTCGGCTCGCTTGCCGGTTCCAGCTTTATACCGGCACACATGCCTCTTGACATGCGTTTCGCTTGTGCATGCTCATGAGAGCTTAAATCTTGTGGCCCCGAACACTGGTTATGGGGCATCTAAACCGTTATTGGGTACATTTCCTGGTGCCGTTGAGCAGCATTAGCCCCTTAATTATTGGCACCCTATTCGAAATGCCTCTTTATGTGGCCATGCTACAATGTGTGGAGGAGATGACAGAGCGCATCGTCTGTGGAATGATTCGGGCCGTATGCAAACTGTAGTGGGTCCAGTGTGTCCGGTAGTGAAGAAATGAAGAAGTCTCTGACCAGCCGCTCAAAGCACTTCATCACTACTGAGGTGAGGGCTGCAGGGCGATAATCATTGAGGGAAGTTCTCTGAGCTAAACAAAAATTTAGAAAGAATTTAGTAATTTAATTAATATAAAGACCAAAAATTCTAAACACACTGAATACACAGCCAGCACCTCTGATCTAAAGTTAGGACTGTTAAATATTAGATCTCTTGCATCTAAAACAGTTATTGTTACTGAACAGAACAGAAGGAGTTTGATATATTATGTTTAACAGAAACCTGGATTAAAGAGAATGAGTATGTAGCTCTTAATGAAGCTAGTCCTCCTGGATACAGCCACATACACCAGCCTCGGCAAACTGATAAAGGAGAAGGCATTGCAGTTATTTACAATGATAGTCTGACTCTTGTACAAAAACATTTGAAGTTCTCTATAGTAACATAAAAAGTGTAGCTACAAATATGAAGTCTGCTCAGTCAATCCCACTAATTATCATTTACAGACCTCCAGGGCCATACTCTAAATTTCTCTATGAATTCTCTATGCAGATTTCCTCGCAAACCTTGTCCTTTCTCCAGTAGTCTAATTGCTGGAGACTTTAATATTCATTTTAAGAATCCAGAAGACCCTCTGAGAACAGCATATCTATCCATACTGGACTCAGTAGGAGTAAATCAGTGTGTAGTAGGACCCATAAAAAAGCCATTTGGTAGTCTACTAAATAAACCACTATAGTAAAGCAGGTTATAATATATGAATATATGAGATATAAGCACAATTCCACAGTCTGAAGCTATCTCAGATCACTGTCTTGTCTCGATTAAAGTGTGTCAGAGTAATAATGTATGCACAGCAGCGCGCTACCGCTTTAAACGTACATTAAAATTAAATACCATACAGCTTTATTAATAATCTTATCAACTTTGATTGGATCGCCATCTGACTCCACACAACTCCATCAGGTGACTGCATTATTAGAGTCAACATTTTTGTTATGCCTTAGACAATGTAGCTCCAGTTAAAGGAAAATGATTGGAGGTAAGAAACTTACTCTTAGGTATAATGACCACATACGCACTTTAAAACAAACCGCTCAAAAAATTATAACCCAAATGGCGTCAATTGCCACCTCTAGGTTGCCAATACTAAATTGTTAGTATTGCAAATACAATGGAAGGAGAGCATCCTGAACTATAAAAAAGTTCTTAGTGCTGCTGGATCATTGTATATTTCCACTCCTATAGATTTATTTCACACTGTAGGTAAATTAACTAAAAACAAGACCACTGCAGAAGTCCCAGCAACAACAACATACAGTAGTGAGGACTTCATGAACTTTTCAATAACACAAAAAACTCAGGCTTTGAAACCAGACAATTTAAGTGATAAAGATGATAAACTAATCACATCACATCAGAACCTAGAATACTTTACTCCCCTTGAAGCGAGAGGCCTAATTTCACTCATATCCTCTTCAACGTGTGAATTAGTTCCTATACCGACACATTTTCTCAAGCAGATAGTACTAGCAATAACAGAACCCATATTTAAAGTAAATAACCCCTTAATTAAATAGCAGTTATTAAAACACTAATCAAGAAACCTGACCTTGACCCCTGTCAGCTTTCCAATTACAGGCCGATATCAAACCTCCCCTTTATCTCTAAGATTCTGGAAAATGTAGTATTACAGCAGCTACAGTATGTTCATGTCTACGTAGAAATATCATAGATGAACTGTATCAGTCAGGATTTAGGCCTTATCACAGCACAGAGACAGCACTCGTTAAAGTAGTAAATGTAGTAAACCTCCTAGTGGCCTCTGATCAGGGGCACTATACTTGTGTTACTCGACTTCAGAGCAGCTTTTGACACTATTGATCATAGTATTCTTATTCACAGATTAAAAAATGTAGTAGGAATTAAGGGAACAGACCTCTTGTGGCTCAGATCCTATTTGACCGATCGTTATTAGTTCGCAGATTAATAATGACCATTCTGCATGTTCTCAAGTAGAGTTTGGTGTTCCACAGAGTTTAGTTTTAGGCCCACTGCTTTTTTCTCTTTACATGCTCTCTCTGGGCACCATAATTCATGAGCAGTTTACACCTGATCCTGATAGACAGACATTCTAGTCATAGGACCACAAGCACCAAGAAGCAAGCTTTCTAGGTGCATAAACAACCTTCAGTTAGTTCAGAATGCAGCAGCAAGAGTCTGACTCGTCCTGGTGTCCTGGTTCTGGTTGGAGATCTAGTCGCATGAATGCCCGGTGTGGTCTGCCTGGGATGAGTGTGGTGACTGGGGATGGTTCTACTTTTCCACAAACACGGTCCTGTCCTCAGCCGATGCAAACAGCTGTTCTCTGATGACTTGTGACTTAAGTTACTCGATAGTTTAAGCCACATGTACATACAGCATGTGTGATTCAGTAATCACAAAAGTTCATGTAATGGTCACTGGATTGTGAAATTAAGTGAAGTAGCAGAGCTTTTAAAAAAACAGAAAAGCAAAAGAAGAATGAGGGAGGAGTGCAGAGGAAGAAAACTAGCTCATGGTTTCTGTGGTTTTATATGACAAAGCTGATTGATTACACACTTCCCTTTAGACTTTGGGAAAATAACAATGATAGAAAAATAAGTTATATACCCTAATCCTGCAGTATAAGACAAACTTCATTAGTTAATCATTATTATTTGTTGATGCTTTATGTTTTTGTTTATGTTTTTCTTTTTGGTTTGTTTGTTTTTTTCTGTTTTTTTAAGTGATCTTATCATTTTTATTTCATTTTAATGTTTTATTAAATGCAATGTTTCCATTTTCACTATTTTTTTAAATAATGCTTTTAAATTAAAATATTTATAAATGCATGGATTCAAAAGAAAATCATACACAGTCCTAACTTTAGAGTATAGAATGTGTAGTTAAAGGAGTATGTTTCCTCCTACACACACTCATGTTTCTCTATGTTGTGTAACCACTCTGGCTTCCTGCTGAGAGACTTAATGCTCACAGAGTTAAATTTAGACAACCAGCCAAGTTCCACCTATTAGCATTGGTCACATCCTGTACCCCTTACTAAGTTGTTACAAATATAACATATCAGTCAAGAGGTGGTGTGACAAGGGATTTGCACAGAATGAAAAAAATAAAAAAAAAAAATGCCAAAAGCATCTACAATGGAAATATGACCATCGGAATGGGACCACTGGGCAATGGAAGAAGATGTCCTTTTTAAATAGCAGTCCTAAAACACGAGCATAGTTGCTTATATTAATTGAAGTCCAAAGTCATCTTCATAATTTCTATGTACAGTGAAAACTTGGATTCTAAGAAACGCGGTTTGTGAGTGTTCCGCAAGACGATCAAAGATTTTTTATCAATTTTGACTGGGAAAACATACAAGTCTTGGTTTACGAGTACCAAGTGTAATGTAGCACGTATGCGCTTCTTGTTTTGACGTCACGTGATCACAACTGAGCAAATGGTTTTTCTCTCACTTGCTCTGCGGAATTATGGGTCTCCCTGCTGAGTCTTAGTGCTCATCTCTTACTGGTATAATCAACATCTGAGCATGCGTGTACTGTTTACTATAACACTGTGACCATGTGTGTGTGTGTAAAACATATTTTATTTTGTGTTTGTATGCGTGTGTGTACAGCGCGCGTGTACTGTTTTTTAACACACGTGTGTGCGCGTGTAAAGCAAAAGCAAGAGTCATTAGAGAGGTTAAAGATCCATTTTCTCTTTCTTTCTCTGCCTCTTCCCTTCTCCTCTCACCTTTACACACACACACACAAACACACACGCACACACACACACAGACAAACACTCACTTTAACTTAATTTGTCGCAATTAATTTCAAAGGTAAAGTTCAGGTTAATTTGTTTAATTTTAACTTTACAGCAGTGATTCTGTTAGTGTGTCGCTTAGTCGAGTGTTATTAACTTAAATTCAAATTTAAATTTTATTTGTCACATACACAGTCATACACAGTATGATATGCAGTAAAATGCATATACGACCGCCAGTCGTATATGCATTAAAACATACAAACTCATACGTAAGAAATGAATATGAATAAAAAGAAATACGAAAGAAAATAAATTTAACTAGTAAAATAAAATAAACTGTACACATAAGGCCATAATAAAAATATTACAAAATATAGAAATATAGAAAATAAAAAGTATATATATATATAAAATTTGAAATTGACAAGGGTTGTGCAAATATGCATAAAAGTGACTTATTAAAGTGTCTTGTGCAATGGTCCAGATATGAAAATATAAATATGTAGTGCAAGTGTGTATGAATGTGTCCATAGTGTCTAGTCAATGTTGGAAGTTTTAAAAAATGTTATTAGTCCTGTGTGGTGGTGTGGTTGTGGTTGAGAGACCTTATCGCCTGCGGGAAGAAGCTCCTCCTCAGTCTCTCTGTGTTGGCCTTCAGGGAGCAGAATCGCTTTCCAGACCGCAACAGAGAAAACAGTCTATTGTTGGGATGGCTGAGGTCCTTCACGATCTTCCTGGGCTTGGTCCAACACCAATTGCTGTAGATTGAGTGCAGGTCAGGGAACTCGGTGCGGATGATGCGCTGAGCTCATCGCACCACCCTCTGTAGAACTTTTCTGTCCTGCATGGTGCTGTTTCCAAACCAGGTCGTGATGTTTCCCGTCAGGATGCTCTCTTTGGTGCAGGAGTAGAAATTCCTGAGCACCTTAGAGGGCAGTCTGAAGTCTCTTAAGCTTCTGAGGTGGTAGAGACGCTGTCGGGCCTTTTTCACCACGGTGTTGATTTGACAGGACCATGACAGGTCCTGCGTGATGTGAACACCGAGGTATCAGAAGCTGTCCACTCTCTCCCCTGGGCTCCTGTTGATAATGGGGGTCTGATAGTTCCTCTCCTGCTTTGAACTAAAGTTCACTATCAGCTCCTTTGCCTTGCTGATGTTCAGAAGGAGATTGTTCCCCTGGCACCAGTTCTCCAGATTTCCAATCTCCTCTAGGTAGGCCGACTCATTGTTGTTGGTGATCAGGCCCACCACGACAGTTTCATCAGCAAACTTGATGATGGCGGTGGAGTTGGTAGTGGCCACGCAGTCATGGGTGTACAAAGAGTACAGCAGGGGGCTCAGAACACAACCCTGGGGGGCTCCAGTACTGAGAGTGAGTGAGGCTGAGACATGTCCGCCCATCCTTACTGCCTGTGGTCTGCCAGTCAGGAAATTGGAGATCCACTGACACATAGATGAGCTGAGTCCCAGGTGCTCATATTACAGTACATGCAGAGCTGTAGTCGATAAAGAGCATTTTAACATAATTCCCTTTCCTAGTGTCCAGGTGAGTGACCGATGTTGTAACGTTTGGATTGTAATTTATCCCTAGTTACTATGCTACGGGGTCAAGAATAAAAAAATGGGCTTATAAACAACACCTCCGGTATTGCGCAATCGAGGCAGGACAAGTAAAGACGCGACACAATAATTAAAATTAGACCAAACCAAAGTGTATTATACAAATTAAACCAATGATATTGCTCTGTGTGAAATGGATCATGGGAGAGATGGCTAGGCCTCACCAGTAAAGATGTAGAATCCGGGAGCTCGGGAAACGGATTGAGAGGTGAATAGTAGTTGTCCTGTAAGGATTAATTTCTCCGGGGAAAAGTAATCCTTCGTGATCAACTTACAAACTTTCTCTCTCTTACCCAACAGCGCTGTGAACATCTCTCCTTGTCGGCTCGCTTGCCGGTTCCAGCTTTATACCGGCACACATGCCTCTTGACATGCGTTTCGCTTGTGCATGCTCATGAGAGCTTAAATCTTGTGGCCCCGAACACTGGTTATGGGGCATCTAAACCGTTATTGGGTACATTTCCTGGTGCCGTTGAGCAGCATTAGCCCCTTAATTATTGGCACCCTATTCGAAATGCCTCTTTATGTGGCCATGCTACAATGTGTGGAGGAGATGACAGAGCGCATCGTCTGTGGAATGATTCGGGCCGTATGCAAACTGTAGTGGGTCCAGTGTGTCCGGTAGTGAAGAAATGAAGAAGTCTCTGACCAGCCGCTCAAAGCACTTCATCACTACTGAGGTGAGGGCTGCAGGGCGATAATCATTGAGGGAAGCAGGATGAGGTTTCTTCGAGACAGGAACAATGATGGACTCTTTGAAGCATATTGTGATCACCAACTGGGATAAAGAGATGTTAAATATCTCAGTGAACACAGGTGTTAGCTGGTCTAGCTGGTCTAGCTAGAATTGTTTATTGTTAATTTTCCCTATATGGCAGTGTTTCCATTGTGTGTGTGTGTGTGTGTGTGTGTGTGTAAAACTCAAACAAGAGAGAAGGAAGGATTACTATGTGTCACGACACGTCAAGCCACAGCCCCGTCATGATCACCTAAGAAATCCCATTCCATTCCTCCAACCACTTTTTATCTCTTACCGCCTCACTCTCCGCTCTCCACACACCTGCTCACTATCAGTCATCACCCATCATACCTATTTAAACCATGCCATGACACCACCATGTCGCCAGATTATTGTGTGCCTTTTGATAGCCCAATTCTCCAGCGTTAATTCTATGTCTTGACTACCCGTTACCGACCACGCTTCGTCCTTTTCTCGACCCCGTCCTTGTCTCACGTTTTGATTCCACGCTTACAGACTTTTGTTATCGACCTTTGGATTTTCTACAATGACTACTAATTCGGATCACGGACTTTCTCTTGTCTCTCCGGCTCTGAACCTCGCTCGCCTTCGACCACGAATAAGCTTCTGAAACCCGCCACCAACCTGTGCGACATCTCCATCCTCTCGCTGGCTTTCCACGTCTCTGCAACACTGCGCGAGTCGCGCTGCACACACACCTTCCTCGCCGGCTCTTTGCACTTCCGCATTCCTGCTCAGGACACACAAGGCGCGCTCGCCGACTCGCGGCGCTTTAGCATTCCTCCCAGGCCCACGTCGCACACAGAGCTCTCACGCGCGCTTCCGCATTCCAGCAAGACTCTCTGCTCACGCCACAGCATGGGGCTTAACCCGCGCCTACTCCTTAATCAACTCGGCCGGCTTAGTCTGCCCCACACAAGCACTATCACGAACATATCATCTGTCACTCGGAATCACCGGCCTAATTCTGCGCTTGGATACATCACACCCTCTAGCACCCCTTGACACTATGTAAGACAAGAAGAGGGAGAGGGAAGGGGCTCATTCCTCCTCTCCTCTTACTTTACCTTCACACACATGCGCACAAAAACTAATAGAAACACCTATCTGTCAGAATTTATTTTTACTTTATATTTTTTATTAATTATTTTTATGTATTTATTATTTGGAGCTGTGGAACGAATAATTTGAGTTTCTATTCTTTCTTATGGGGAAATTCGCCCTTTGATTAACAAGTGTTATGCTTTTAATCTAAGGTTCCATTGTAGTACCAGACACACAAACTAGCTATGACAGCATAATTAAGAAGAGAACACAAAACTGAAACACAACAGTGGTATGTTTGGATGCTGTCCTCCCCACTCTCATTGATCACTCAGGTTTGTTGACGGTGAGGTGATTGGTTGCCTTACATCTCTGGAAGCCCTCATGTTTGTGTTTCCTTCTGGCTCTCCCTTTTAATTATGCTGTCTTGCCGGAGTCCCTGCTTGCACTCTACACTAAATATACATTCACCTTATACATTGTTCGACTGTGACCATACCTAACTGCCATCTTTTTATCTCTTTGCTCTCTCCTCTTCTGCTCTCTCCTTTCTCTCTCTCTCCCTCTCTCCTTTCTCCTCTACCTATCTCTCTGTCGAGCTATACATGTCGCTCCTGAGCTGCCAGTGATCCAGACCTCCTCTGCCTGCTGGACCTGTCTAACTCATCCTGGAGTCCTGCTTCTGGTTGGAGATCTCATCACATGGATGCCCCCGTGTGGTCTGCCTGGAAGGCGTGTGGTGATTGGGGATGGTTCCACTTTTCCATGAAGGTGGTCCTGTCCTCGACTGATGCTGACAGCTGTTCTCTGAAGACCTGTGACTTCAGTCGCTCAATAGTTCAGGACTGGAATTTCTTACAGTCTACCTGAGCCTCCAGGAACAAGCTCAGGAGCGACATGTATAGCTCGACAGAGAGATAGGTAGAGGAGAAAGGAGAGAGGGAGAGAGAGAGAAAGGAGAGAGCAGAAGAGGAGAGAGCAAAGAGATAAAAAGATGGCAGTTAGGTATGGTCACAGTCGAACAATGTATAAGGTGAATGTATATTTAGTGTAGAGTGCAAGCAGGGACTCCGGCAAGACAGCATAATTAAAAGGGAGAGCCAGAAGGAAACACAAACATGAGGGCTTCCAGAGATGTAAGGCAACCAATCACCTCACTGTCAACAAACCTGAGTGATCAATGAGAGTGGGGAGGACAGCATCCAAACATACCACTGTTGTGTTTCAGTTTTGTGTTCTCTTCTTAATTATGCTGTCATAGCTAGTTTGTGTGTCTGGTACTACAATGGAACCTTAGATTAAAAGCATAACACTTGTTAATCAAAGGGTGAATTTCCCCATAAGAAAGAATGGAAACTCAAATTATTCGTTCCACAGCTCCAAAAAATAAATACATAAAAATAATTAATAAAAAATATAAAGTAAAAATAAATTCTGACAGATAGGTGTTTCTATTAGTTTTTGTGCGCATGTGGGTGAAGGTAAAGTAAGAGGAGAGGAGGAATGAGCCCCTTCCCTCTCCCTCTTCTTGTCTTACATAGTGTCAAGGGGTGCTAGAGGGTGTGATGTATCCAAGCGCAGAATTAGGCCGGTGATTCCGAGTGACAGATGATATGTTCGTGATAGTGCTTGTGTGGGGCAGACTAAGCCGGCCGAGTTGATTAAGGAGTAGGCGCGGGTTAAGCCCCATGCTGTGGCGTGAGCAGAGAGTCTTGCTGGAATGCGGAAGCGCGCGTGAGAGCTCTGTGTGCGACGTGGGCCTGGGAGGAATGCTAAAGCGCCGCGAGTCGGCGAGCGCGCCTTGTGTGCCTTGTGTGTGGCTGTTTTTTTTAAATGATAAAAACAGCCTTAAAAAAGTACAGCTCATCATACATATTCAAGTTTTTTTTCTCTTTTTTGCACGCACACACAGAGAGAGAGAGAGAAAGTGAGAGAGAGAGAGAGAAAGAGAGAGAGAGAGAGAGAGAGAAAAAGAGAGATTATCTAAATATAAAAGGTGCAACAATTTTTCATTAGTGTAAGATGCAGTCATGAGGTACATGTAGTTAGCAGTAACTTTCAGATCTGAAACAGGTACATACCCACGAATGCGGACTCGCACGCACATGCACACACACACACACACACACACACACACAATAGAGTGCACAAACACATATACACACACACTCGCACACACACACACACACACACATGCTCTCTCTCTCTCTATCTCTCTCTCTCTCACACACACACACAAACACAGAAGGAGATGGAGAGAGAGAGAGAGAGAGAGAGAGAGATTTTGATACTTTCTAATTATAAAATATGTCAGGGCCAGGGGTAGCTCAGTGGTTAACCCTTAGGAGTCTGAGGGTGTTTTGGAGCTCTGAAGAGATTCCGATGTGTCCTGACATTTGTGTATTTTTCAGTTACTTATAAACATATAAATGTCTAAAGTCTGATATCATTTTATTCAGCACAAACTGGGCAACAATAATATATGAGCAGCATGTATGTACAAGTTTGTATATTGGAGGAAAAAAATGTTATGCGTGATTTTTGAAAACAACAAAAAAACAACTCACTGAAATAAGACCACAAAACACATTCATGACATTTGTGCACAAGACTTTTGTGACCTGGATCTTAAAATGTAGAGGTTTTACTTCAAAATGATGTGACAATCACCTTCCTTACTCATTTACAGAAAACAATACATTCATTCAAATTTTCTAAGACATTTTTTGTTTAGAAAGGCAATATGCGAGGAGGCGTGAATGATCATGAATAATGCTGTAATTCACGCCAGGGAGACAAGGACCCGCATAATGAGCTGTATAATTAACCCTTTCAGTCAGGTATGTGGAAAGTGTTACACAGAGGATAGTGTTACAAGAAAAATAATTAGAGGACAGAAACATATTACTTTGTTTGTGGTTTATTTAGAATAACTTAACATTCACTTGCAAAAATTCCAAAAACAGTTCAAAATAAATAAAAAGTGCAAAAAGTGCAAACAACATTCATGGTAAAATGGTGCAAACCTGATGTGGCGTCCTGATGTGAGGTGCTGGTGAAGGCAAGGGTGATGCAGACACATTCCTAAAAACAAATAAATAAATAAAAAAATAAATAAAAAAATAAATAAAAAAGTTACCCTATACTGTTCATAGTAAATGGATGTGCAATTAATAGGTATGGAAGTTACAAGTCTAGTGCATCTCAAACATTTACACCTGAGGCATTAGCAAACACCATCCACCTGACATGCTTTACACACATATTTAACACATTCTAAACAGGTATTTGTAAATACAATCTTAACAAAAGGCATTATGAACATTTACACCACAGAAATATTCATAAACATTCATAAATTCATTATGTCTCTTAGCTAGATAAGGCAGTATTTTAGCCAACTGGAGCTAGCTTGTTTGTGCTAAATAACATTACCAATAGCAGTGTTATAAGCTAACCAGAACGGATCCAAATATATATTAGCAACCATAATCTAAAGCTATTTAAAACGAGGTGAAATACATTAGAACATTTATAAACATCTGTAAACTCTATAAGACATTAGCTTAGCCACCGGGAAACAACATGTTTGCTCCATAAGGCAGCCTGTTAGCAGTGTTATCTACATGCTACACTAAACTATATAAATGGTATTGAAAGCCAATGTGTCACATAAGATGACAAGAGCTAGCTGAAGTGAGGAAAATATTTACTAATATTAGTTTAATATTATCAGAATAAGAGTTATATAAGACTTAATAACTTACCCACTGACACTGCTGTATCTGTTCTCTCTTCAAAATGCTCCCGTTCGTCGCCGGAGTCACACAGTCTTCTCCTGAGGTAAATGTAAACTCCTCCTCACTGCCCAAAATCTTCTGAAGAGTTTCCTCGGCTGTAAAGCGCGTGCCATCTTCAAAACGTGCAGAAAACTCACTGAATCCGAGTGTTTTTAAGCCGGTCTGTGTGTGTTTTCGTGCCGTTGCCCGGGGGGCGTGGCCTCGTATGTAGATTACCCCGGGACTGTTTTCCGTGTGAATGGCGTGTGGGCGTGTCCTGCCTCGGGTCATTAGCAGATAATGAAGTGCGACAGAAATTCTGTGCCTCTTCTTGGTTTTATACGGATTACATAAACTGACAATATTTGTTTTCAATGTGAATTGCATCATTTAAAAGTAGACCCTTTAAGCTTTCTATAGATATATTTCTCATGTCTGTGTGTGCAGTATTCGCGAAGTTTCTGTTCATTTTAGTGACGTGTTTCAAAAAGATTTTCGCGGAGACTGAGACGGCTGAAAGCGCACCCTGTTTATTTTCTTTATTTTACAAAAGCACATTGTTTTGTGGATATTGTGAGTATACATGAAAAAAAGTAGACCCTTTACAGATTCAAATGATGTACTACACTAATGTGTATGATTAATCATGACGGAGCATTTTAAACTCTTTTCACGGTTACAAGAAAAAAATGCACTTTTTCCGCTGGCGGCAAGTCAGACTCCTAAGGGTTAAGGCATTGGACTACGGTTCGGAAGATCCCAGGTTCAAACCCCACAACCACCAAGTTGCCCTTGTTGGGCCCTTGAGCAAGGCCCTTAACCCTCAGATGTATAATGAGATAAAAGAAAAAAAAATGTAAGTCGCTCTAAATAAGAACGTCTGCCGAATGCCTAAATGTAATGATTTGTAATTTGTCCGTGTGTATAATGCAGTAATTCACATATTCTAAAGATGGGGAGTTTTAGAACACCTGACCATCACACATGTTCTTGTTTAACATCCCGTTCTCCATTTATTGCCTCTTATCATCTATGGCATTTAGATGTTGGAGTGTGACTTAGTGGATTTGTGATGTGGGATGTCAAGGAGGCTCCAGTCCCAGTTCAACCCAAAGATGTTCAGTGGGGTTGAGTTCAGTCAGGGATCTGTATAGGACACTGTGTTGTTCCAATATAACCTTAATACACCATGTCTTCATGGAGCTGCCTTTTTTGATCTCACACAGGCAACGTCATGATGGACAAGGGTTTGGGCCACTTAGTCCTTACAAATACAGGAACACTATATATCTCTGTTTGCTGACAAACTTTGTGATAACAGTTTGAAATAGAGCGGTGCACATATTTTTGATCATACAGTCTATTTGCAGAGGTGTTTAGAACCATTGATTTGCAGTTTTGAAGCTGAAGATGTTGTACTTGTTTAATAGTGGCATATTTATTTTCTGTTTTAATGTTTCCTGGTATCCTGCTTCTTTTCGGCGTGCTGCTTTAATATTAATGGACACCACGTGGCACATTTTAACACGTTTGGTTTTGTTTTGTTTTTTGGACCAAAGATGGCGAACAAAATGTCCCATATGTACTTACATGTTTATAATCATTTTTGTTACTGTTTTATTATAGTAACATTTATACTGTAACTTTCTATGATTAGCTATTCTATGATGAGAAATAAAATGTGTTGTGATTTTATGATTAAATAATTAAGAATCACACAGATATACTTATATCAATACAAAATACATTCCAACAAATGCCCTAAAGTTTGTGAATCAGCTTTTGCTATAGAAACAATAATTTCAATAGAAGCTCTGACAGTAGAGCAGCTAAAAATCATAGGATTATATAAATGTACTTATTCTAATAAGGTATTTTAATAAATGCATTAATGTAATCATATGATTTGTAGCTGCCCTGCTGTCAAAGCTTCAGGTTTAGAAAAAGAATCAATATGTTTAGACCACATTGTTTGTAGGATAATACTGTTCAAGAAAAAGGTCTGCTGTTAAAAAAGTCCCCTGAGGAGGTAGCGTGTATAAATACTGTACATATATAAACATTTGTGAGAATAGCAAAATCTACATAAAGCAGTATCATTCATTGACTCACTCTCCACACCACTTTCCTGGACCCTATCCCAAAGAAACCATGGCACAAAGCAGAAAATGCCCTGTATGACCTGCCAACACATGGCAGGGCAGAAGTTCCCACACACATACAAACACATGCAACACATTGTTGGACCTTAGGATATCAGGTTATTCAGAAGATACCTCCAGAAACTGACAGATCTCGCAAACTACACACTATACACACTATACACTATACACTAACAGGAATGATCACCAGGGTAATTATTATTATTATTATTATTAGTAGTAGTAGTAGTAGTAGTTGTTATGGTACTGCCAGATATAAGATTATTTATTTATATATTTTGAGATTTCTAAGATACAAAATTATGATATAAGCATTTTGAAATATTGAAATACTTTTGTAAACACAAACGTACCACAATGTGTAAAATTTCCTTTAATGTATTAAAAAAAATGGAAGACAGAATGACTTGACAAAAAAAATCAAAGATTAATTGAGCTAGATAATGCTAGACTGCAAACAAACTAAGCAGGCATTTAAAATTAAACATGCTTATTATAAAAAAAAAATCTATAGAAAATAGAAAATTATATATAGAAAGTGCAGTTTGTAGTAATTATGCATTAATGGAAGATTTATTTAACCACTCGCTTGAGTTTGGTTTGTGCCTCCATAAAGGCGCAGGTCAACGTTATCCATGTGATCCTGAACCCATTGATCTCTGGGGTCTGCACACACACGACGACCGCTCTTCGTGATAAAACTGCAGATGAGAGAAGAATTAAAGTATTATCTGAACTGCAAATATACATTTTACTCATCTCAAACCATATTAAAATGTTTAATTAATGTAAATTATTATTAATGTTATTAAAATTTAGTTTGTATTACATTTATATTATAGTTTATATAGCCATGAAATAATAATTAATGAGAGGACTCTTATAACCTGTTAAAATGATACAAGATGCTGAAAACTTACATGATTCCAGGGATTGAACAGGCACGCTCGGTTTCTTTATACTTAGTAATAAGCTGTACAGGCATCTTTCTCTTCTGGAACGTGAAACAGCATGGACCTGGTCCTTTTGGATCTGTAGGGAAAAATATATTCAAATTTCACCACATCACGTTAAAGTTCTGACGTGGTGCTCTTAAATCAGATGTGATGCTCGTCTTTCTGCTGAACCCAGTTCTTAAATAAATAAATAAAATTGATCATATTCATCATTTTGGCCTAATAACACACACACACACACACACACACACACACACACACCCCAGTTGTTTATGTTCAGCATCCTATCATTAATGATGTCACCATTATAACTCAGGGTGGTGGTAGTGAGTACTGACATGAGTCTAGTTTAACTTTGTACAAGTCAGTTGTCTTACTGGTGTTTACTTACTGATCAAGTCAGTGACTGTTAACTGATTTAAATCAATGACAATAATAATAAATGATAAGAATACAGTTGATAATAATAATGATGATTATATGTACAAATCAAAAGGTAAACATTATCTTACCCTGGGCCAGTGTGAAGGACTGAACACATATGAGAACCAGGAGAACCAGCAAGAGAGAACAAGAGGACATGGTTGATGATGATGGTGATGCTGCTGCTGCTGATGTGGTATTAATGCAGGTATGACTTCAGTATTGGTATTATAAGCTGATAGGAGTGGGGGGAGTGTGGTTTAAATGAGGGACAGTCTGTAGGTGACAAAATGTTTCAGTCTGACTCAGAAAGGACGAAATAGCACCTCTTCCACAGGAAACATGACTGTGGTTTCAGCTAAACCCAGACACATTTTAGTGTTAATACTTCATAGCAACTAAATAAAAGCATACACTGAAGTAAAACAGTAGATTAACCAATCAACTTATCACACACCTTACATAATAATAATCAGCATGGCCTGTACTTATATATCTCCTGCATGGGTATGATATATTAATGCATAATATTCAGCTTTTTGTCAACTCTATATAGTTGAATTATACAATATGTGCTGGAAAAGAAAACAAACAAACAAACATTAAAATAAAATGCAAAGACATTTTAGGTTAGTAAATGAAAACCCTTTAAATGAATTAGACTAAACATTTGGGAGAATGAGAAAAAAAAAAAGCAAATGTGTTTTGTGGTCAACAGTGCCTGTGTTTGTGTGTGTGTGTGTGGGGGGGGGGGGGTGTCAGGTGGGTTAAAAGTGCTGATAGTGATCGTGATTAGTTTGCTATTTTGCACATTAGCACACTGCATGCCCATTACATGAACATGATAGTGAAATGGAAAATTAAGTTACATTAAGTCCTACCTGAAGTTAAAAGCTAACAAACTAAAATATAAAAACTACTTTTACATTGAATTCCTTGTTTACAAAGGAACAGGCAAGTGATGAAAAATAACCTGCCTTTTTTTTTCTTGCTTATTGTCAAGATAACCATGACCACTTTCCACTCTTTTGACTCTTAAAGATAATGTATGGAGAAATAAACTTATTCAATTACATTTTAACATTTTTAAACATTGTGACTCTTTTGTGACAGTTTTCACTTTTTTATCCCTTTTATTGGTTTGAGGGTACACAACAACTAGCAATATTGTCTAAATACTAAATGACAAGAGGATGGGTATTTTACTCTATCCAGGAAATGTAATGTCTTGAGTTCATGTCCCTGTATTGTGATACTGTCACTGCTGGGCCTTTACACAATCAGTGGTCTTGTAGCTGATCATGGACACATTAAATGTTTGGGTTTTTCCTTCCGCCCATGATGGTTTTCAGTTAAGTTGATTTTTTAAGAACATGCGGTTCTGGTTTTAAAAGTACCCACTTTGAAACTACTACGGTATCCAGCAGATGAGTTGATTATATGCTAGAATTTATCTACACATTGTCAAGGTCAGAGCAAGGCCAAATGTGTTAATCTTTTTTGTTTTATCATTATTTACTTACTTGATGTTTGAAGTATGATGTTTTGATATTTTAAGAGTAATTTTGATGTACTTAGTAATTAGTAGGACCTCTTATGGTGGTAGTTATGGTGGAGGTGGTGAAGCTCTCATCAATGCTGTTGGCATGAACTTCACTCAGTCACAGTGTATTAAGCTCCACAACATGGTTTTAGACTGATGTTACTCTTATAACCTGACCAGGTAAAACAACATGTGTTTGAGACAATTTTAAAAATGTGCTTTTGAAAACAAGTGGTCATGCTTTTGGTTTGTGCATATGTAAATATTTTTCAATATCACTTAATTTAGGCTTACTACCTGCTAACAATTTCAAGGTAGTGTTTAATAGCCTTTTGTTGATGGCGGGTGAAGGGGTAATTCAGTTATCATAAACGTATCATACTCTGTATCAAACGTAAAATAAACCTGTTCCATATTGTAATATTTCAAGTAAGGTTTGTGGTAAACTTGCTCTGTCAAATAAACCCATGACCTTATATGCTTCCTGTCCACCCCTCCCCCAATCTTACATTGCATTAGCATTTTTATAAAGCTCTCACAGTCCACTATACAACTTACTAACCACTACATGGGTGGATATATCGGTAAAAGGTTTTCTCACCGTGAAAGTTTAAATCTCCTTAGCCCTGTTCTATAATAGTAGTAACAATAATAATAATAATAATAATAATTATTATTATTATTATTACAATAATAATAACACAAACTGTGTCTTGATGTTAAAGTAGAATAGCCATGGTGGCCTGAAAAGAAACAGCTGTAATCAACCCAAAGTGTTAATTTATTTTTTTAATGTGTGTCCCTAAATGTAATGTACTTATTATACCACAGCAAATTAACATCAATTGTTTTTATCTTTTTTGCGTTTATCACTTTTTATCTGCTAATAATTTCCAGTACCATGTTATACGACATTTAACAAGTTATCATAAGTCTCTGTGATCTCCAAAATGGGTCTGTTAATGTTTCAGCTGAAATGCCAGTTGCTCTGAATTAGCTGTTTCAGTGCCTGAGTGTCTGTTGCTTTAAACACCAATTGAGATCTTGCAAAAGAAAAAGCAGATAAAAAGCAGGTGAATAGGTGAACTATCCTAAAATATCCAACCAGCCCATTTTTTTTTCTATTGATCTTAGGTCTTGGTCAGGCTGCAGATAATCAAGTCTTATAATTTTCATGATTCAAGTGAAATCCCAAATATCATACTTCCGCTTATAATCTGAATAGGTTGGATTTAGTTTCCCTAGTATATTAGAGTCAAAGGAATCTACCAATATTCTATAATCAAATCCAGTGTTAAATTAAGGTAAGATAGCATTGACTTTTCCACAGACTACACAGAACCGGCCTGATCCAACAAACTTGGGAGCGAAGACTACTGGGCTGCTCCAATCACTGTGTGACTCCTCTATGACAAGAATTGTTTTTAGTTCCACTGTTTTGTGTTTTGCCAATTTACCAGTAGCTACATATGCTTACTCCGAGAGAAGTATTTTTGTGGTGCTCTTGAAAGGCTGGACAACTTGGCAAAGGCAAAAACATATTGGAAACTTCCTCTTTCAACCTGGCAACCTATGTTCCCTGTGGTCTCTTTGATGGTATGAGGTGGTCTCCACATGGATCAGGGGTCCCAGCTCCACCTTTTTCCATTGCCAGAAACCCACATCCTTTCTCCATGGTTTCAAGCGATTGATGGGAAAAACTGTAGTAAGTCACCTCTATCTTTTTGCATAGTTGAGTAATTATGAGCTGGATGTAAAGTTTGATGCACATCATAAGCACTTCTAGCTCCTGATGTGAACTTACCTAGAGTTTGATGTTATTGTTCCTGCAGCAAATTATTTTGTGTTAACCGACCCATTCTATATATTTTTGCTCTCAGGTGAAGAATGTATTGAATGTAACACTTTATCATAAGAAAGCCCCTTATCCCCCATTTTCTTTAAGGATGCAAAGAATACCCCAAAGCTTTCAATAATTTAAAATTAAAGAACTTTTAAATTGAAAGATCCCCAATTAGTGGCTTGGGGAATCTCTTATGCTGCAAACAATAGATGTTTGAGCTACCGGGCCACTCTAACATTTCTCATAGCCTTTTTAGGGATCAACAACTGTGCTGCTTCCTCCTGAGTGTCTTTCTTCATTCAATAAAGGCCTGCTGTACATAACTGCAAAACATGTTAAGGGAAGTGAAACAGTCACCTTATATTATATATTAATTAGATATTATAGGCTTAATTTAGTGTGCATTTCCGTACAAAGACCAGTTATGTGTCCCCTGAATGTCTATATAACACACATTCTCCCTCTCTCCCTTATTTAATAAAACCCATCATACTCCATTTGTTTGTTTATTTACTTTTTTTTTTTTGTGTTGTTTGTTTTGTCATCTCTGGAAGTTCTTTCAAATTCCTTGTACATGCAAACATACTTGACAATAAAGCTCTTTCTCTTTCTCTCTCTCGCTCTCTTTATTTAAAAAAATACTTTAAATATGAAAGGTGTGATTTCTGGCTACGGATAAGTCTGATACACAAGCAGAGAGAAGGAAGTTTCAGAACTAAAACTTCTAAACCACACACACACACACACACACACACACACATACATATACAAAAACTATTAATTACTCTAGAACACCGGATGAGCATGTCTGCCTGCTAGTTTATTGGCCACAGTGTGCTCACGTCTTTGACTGTGTCAGCTGCATAGACAATTATCTATTACCTATCCTTGTTCAACATTTGGTCTAAAAAGTCCATTGACTCTCTGTCATTGTATCCACTGTATCTGTTTTGTGTTTTCATTGGACTTTTAAGTTAACTGTCAGGTCCTGTCTGTTGTTTTGATTCACTATCTCTTGGTAATTATTCACAGGTTTTTGGTGTTGACTAATTGGTTTATTTAAACAAGCTTCAGTTAGTCCAGAATGCAGCAGCAAGAGTCCTCACTAGAACCAGAAGATATGAGCACATCACCCCTATCTTATCTTTACTGCATTGGCTCCCTGTGAAATTTCGCATCGATTTTAAAATACTATTATTGACGTATAAAACATTAAATAAAAAAAGATCTGAGTGAACTTTTTATTTTTTATTTCTTTATTTTTATTATTGTTTGCAGCATTAGAGGTCACACAATCCTTGATGGGATTTTTTCAGTTTTAATTATTCTATGGATGGAAGCTATTGGCATCTTAGACAGCTTTAGGGAAAATAAACAGATTTAATTTGTACAGAAATAAGTCTAAAATGTGTGGCTGAATTCACCACAACCTTTCTAAAGACCACCTCTCACTGTCTCAGAAAGCACAAGTTACTATGTTGCAGGAAAAAGGTTACAGTGTATTTTCACCTCTACTCAGTCATCCTGACTTTATAGATTGGGATATCTCTTCATGTTGTTGTATGCAGCCAACCGATATAGATTGCCTGACCACAAAAAACTGTGATACCACAGCCAATAAAGCAGCCAGGGGTCTTGGTGCCCAAGGTTAACAAGTCAGTATGGTTTTGTGTGGAGTATAGAAAAGTCCAGAATGTCTAAATTTAAAATGTAAAACTTCCAGTGGTTTAGGTCAAAAGGTTTACTTTCTTTACCCAACTTCAACCTTTATATAAAAGGTGCCGGAGCCTTCTTCTTTGGTGCACCAAAGCCTTGGAACATGCAACACTTTCAGTTATTTTAACACTAGAAGCGCCACACCAGTGTCACCTACTCTTAACACAATTCACCGGTCATTTGACCGCCATAATGTTTTAAATGATAAGATCAAGATCAACTTGCACTTGGACAATGCGCCATTCATTCCGCGTAGATAATCAGCTATTTTTTCATATTTAACTGAGAAAACCTACTACAGAGTCTCTAAGGGGACAAAGGAAGAGAAAAAAATGGCAGAAGAAAAAAAAAGTCATGTTTTGCATTATTACCCAAAACTTTTGCACTGTAACCCAAAACATTTGCGCTATAACCCAAAACTTTTGACTTTTTTCTGCCATTTTTTCTTCTCCTTTGTCTATCTACTGTAGGTGCTTTGTACTATAACAAAAAAGAAAGCTCTACTTAATTTTATAACGTTTTTAAAAAATTCATTTGTTTGTTCATTCTATTTGAAGCTTCTTGGATATTTGATTAGTTCAATTCAATTCAATTTTATTTGTATAGCGCTTTTAACAATTTTCATTGTCGAAAAGCAGCTTTACACAATCAAAATAATTATTTAAGTCTGTGTGGAATGTAAGTGTGCATGAATCAAGATGAGAAGATTGTCCCTGGTGAGCCGAGGGCGACAGTGGCAAGGAAAAACTCCCTGAGATGGTAGTAGGAAAAAACCTTGGGAGGGACCAGACTCAACAGGGAACCCATCCTCATTTGGATAAAAAAACCACAGGCATCCCAGATAGAACACATGGGGCATCCATGCGACGAGATCTCCAACCAGAACCAGGACACCAGGATGATGTATAGCTCGACAGATAGACAGGTAAAGGGAAAGAGACATAGAGGAGAAGAGAAAGAGGAGAGAGCAGACGAGTAGGAAAAATAACAGTTAGGCATGACCACAGTCACATGATGTATAAAGTGAATGTGTACAGTATTTAGTGCAAAGTACAAGCAGGGACTTCGGCAGGACTAACTATGACATCATAACTAAAAGGAAGAGCCAGATAAAAACGCAGACATGAGGGGGAACTGGGATGTAAAGCGACCAATCACTTCACCGTCAACAAACCTGAGTGATCAATGAGAGTGTAAGGGCAGCATCTAAACATACCAGTTCACCATAATACTCTACGTCCATGAGTCCCCCAGATCTGCTCCTTTACCTAAGGCAACTCTATTTATAAAAATGATTGATTAAATAAATAGGTTTTTAGCCTGCACTTAAACACTAAGACTGTGTCTGAGTCCCGAACATTAATAGGAAGACTATTCCATAACTTTGGGGCTTTGTAAGAAAAAGCTCTGCCCCCAGCTGTAGTTTTTATAATACGCAGTACTGACGGTCTGAGATGATGGGCTCTTCCACTGTGATGACTGTTGCTTCTCAGCGTTATAGCCATACAAGTTATATTAGGGGTAAATATCCTCAACATAAACAACAATCATTCAAAGCATGCTGACGGAGTTCTTGACAGATTTTGACACGATGTTTTCCACATTCAAATCACAGATGATTGCCTGGACTGTTTCATATGACATACTGACAATGGCATTAATGTTGTGGATTGTTTTCCATCATGCACAAGTTGCCAAATGATTTTAACATTTTTGAGAATTGAGCTCATTGAAGGTCGTCCTGATCTGTTGTCATAATGATGGTCTCTTGTTCTTGAAGCATGTGTGCCACTGCCGTCATTGCAGCGTTGCCATAAACTTACTGAATCATGTAAAGCATCTCTGTTGCAAATTTGCTTCATGAATAATTTAACATTCGTTCTATATAGCGTTCCACAATGTAATAGCAGGCGCTTTTAGTTTTAAGTGTTTACCAACTGATTATCACTGGCACCCACTGCGATTGACAACCACTGTGTTTTATAACACTTGTATTGTCTTAGAAAGCTGTTTACACCTGTGGTGTTAGCGGGTCCATTTGGACCCATGATTTAAAAATGCTTAAAATCACCAGTTTTCTTCAAATGTTGTTTTTCAGCTAATTGCTGGCTTAGTATGTATTCATATAAATGGAACCAGTGTGTGAATAGTTTTTTAGTTGGCTCCACGGACACAGTATTTTAAAATATACCACTCGTTTTTGATTGCAAAAACTGTTTAAATGCACTAAATATATTTATTTTTCTTATAGAATGAGTAATAATAAACTATAAATGTGTTCTAACTAAAATTAGAGTACACCTACCAAAATGTTATTATTATTTTTTTTATTATTTAAAATTATTAACAATAGTGACATCTTTGGTGTTTCGGGTCAAAACGGAGCCGCATAAATAAATGGTAGGATAAAGACATCAAGTCAAAACAAATTTCCATGAAACCAACTTTTTTAACCATACCAATTAACCAAACAATTTAACCATAAAATGAACAATGATAAACAACACTGTGTGTGTGGTTGTGTGCGCGCTCATGCACCTGCATTGACCATAAACTGAACATTGAAAATAATATGGTGTTAGCGCAGGTATGTTGTTCTGAATTAACCATAATCTAAACAATGAAAACAAACCATAATTTGAACTGTGTGTGTGTGTCCCCGTGTGTGTTCAAATGCATGAATCACAGTATTTGATAGTTACCGTGTGCTCCTTGCAAATGATTTTCTTGCATGTGTGGCAAGTGGTGTTGGATTTCCTGTCCTTGTTGGCGGGGCAGGACTAGCACCTCTTTCTCTTCCTCCTGGAATCTCCTCCCTGGTTCTTATCAGAGGATGATGGTGTGGGTGTTGGCTGAAGCTTTCTCACCAAACGAACAGATGCTTCGGTTCGGGGCAGCCGCTCTCGTCTTTTAATGAAGGGAGACACCAGAGACTTGCCCAACTTGTCTCCCTGTTGAGAAAAAACGTAGCACTCTTGATAATGCATGAAAGGACTGAAGCGACATTGTGGCACGAAAAATAGGGCGTCCTGACTCACTATGCCATAAGCTGTCCGTAGCTTCATTACAGGATCTGTATACCACCGCAAGAAGCAACAGTCCCATGTAGGCATCGAGCTGTGTTTTGTCCATCTCTGTCCAGCTATCACCAAACACTCTTCTTCCTTCCATGTTGGTCATCTCAAGTAGGATATTTTGAATAGGTCGTGCAAAGAACAGTTTAAATGCTGACTTGATGTCTTGGGCGTGTGACACCGCGTATCTACTGTAGCAGGCCCTGGAGTCATCATTCTGAGGATGTTCTCTGTCGGTGCCCTGGATTGGGTTTGAAGAGGGCTTGATAACCATGAAATGTAATTTTTTCTTGACATCTGTGACATCTGGGTCCTCCTCATCGGATGTTTGGTCTTGTTCAGGGTCATACTAAACGTCATCCTCATCCTCAGACACATCTTTCTCAGCTTCACTTTGCCCTTTATCCTCAGGATCACCATCATTACCAAAGATATGATCCAGTGCCTCATGAACAGTATACCTTTTGCTCATGTTGACTAATGCTCCTACAAAATTCAACTGATAGTATCCCACCCAAACCCTCTTTATATGTGCCAATGTTTAGAAACAATTCATCAATATGCTGCGAGAAAGTTTGAGTTCACGTGGGGAGTGGTGTGTGTGCACATGTATGCATGTGTTTCTGTGGGTCTCTGTCTGTGCCTTTGCATGTGAAAGAGGCCTGTGTGTGTGTGTGTGTGTGTGTGTGTGTGTGTGTGTGTGTGTGTATGCGTTTGTGTGTATGTGTGTGTGTGTGTTGGTGATGTGGGCCATAACTGTGCACATTGGGCCATAATAGATCCTCAGAGCAACCCATAGATTTAAGTGAGGCATACAACAGCCAGTTTTCTCTGCCGGGTCATTTTGGACCCGTAACACTACATATGTAACTTTTTTTTTTGAGACCTTTAGAATTTACTAAAATTGTGAAAATTTATTTTGCTGCATTTAAATAGGTGTGTCTGAGGATTAGGTGAAGCCTCATTCCAGGACAAAAAAGGAAAGTGTACTTTTTACACAGTTAAACTTGAAAACGGGTCAATTTTGACCCTAACACAACTCCGAGACCCTACTAAAAACAGTCTACAATAAAATAAAAAGCAAAAAACAATAAAAAGGAACAGGAAAAAAAAAAAAACATATGTTCACTGACTAGAAAACAAGGAATACATTTCTGCATTACATACATTGTTTTTTTTAATTAAATTAATAATGAAATATGACTTTTTTAGTAATACAAAGGTTTATTCCTTCTGTCTAAATACAGCAAACAATATATAAAATGTACATTATACACAAACACATAGAAGTTATAATACAAGACACAAGGGTGCACAACAGTAAACAGACAAAGGGCTATGGGTTTGGCTGGAATAAATAGGGATACACAGGGGTAGACACAGGTGAACTGATTAGATGTAGGAATCTAATCAGGCTCTTCTACCCTGCCTAAAGTCCTGCATAAAGACTATACTTCCCCTATCTAAAAAAAACCTCACAAATTAACAGTTTCAGTGATTACCGGCCAGTTACTCTCACCCCTGTGGTGATGAAGTGATTTGAAAAGCTGGTATAAAGTCACATAATTTTATTCCCCTCACCAAATTTTGACCCACATTAGTCTGCATACAGGGCAATCCCATTTGGACCACCCGGAGAGCTACATGCGGCTACTTTTTGTGGATTACAGCTCTGCATTTAATACCATCCTCTCCCACAAACTGATAGACAAACTAGTGGACCTGGGACGTCCATATTCCTTCTGCATATGGATTAGGAGCTTTATGTGTGGTCTCAGTCAGAGGGTGCAAGTGGGCCCACATACATCGCCGGCCATCAGCCTTAACTGGTTACAACAGGGTTGTGTTTTGAGCCCCCTGCTCTACACCCTGTACACTTACGACTGTACACCTGTCCAGCATAGTAACACCCTTGTCAAATTCGCAGATGACACAACAATAGTAGGGTTCATCTTTGGGGGCGATAAGTTTGCCCACATGTATGAGGTGGAACGACTAACAGCCTGGTGTGGAAAAAATAATCTGCGCCTCAACACTTTTAATACCAAGGAGGTTATTATATATTTTAGGAGGAAAAAATTGACATTTCTCCACTTTTCATCTGTGGGGACCGCGTGGAGAGAGTTCTGTACATTCGCTTTTTGGTGGTACATGATGAGGAGGATCTGAGATGGGGCATAAATGCCTCCGAGATGCTGAAAAAGCTCGGCAGAGATGGTACTTCCTAAAAATACTCAGGAAGAACAACATCTCCCAGAGACTGCTGGTGTCTTTTTATCAATGCTTCATTTAGGTCATACTGACATACTGCATATGTGTGTGCTACAGCAGCCGCACTGTGGCCCAGAGAACGGTATTGCAGAGGGTCATCACAACTGCCCAGAAGATCATCGGCGGCCCTCTCAGCAACTTAAAACTTACAGCTACTTGGAAAACTTACACAGTTCCCGTTGCCTTAAACTTGCCAATAAAATTGTAAAGGACAATTCACACCCGGGACATCAAATGTTTGATCTACTGCCATCTGGCAGTCAGTATAGAACATTAAAAACAAGAACCAGTAGATATAAAAACAGTTTTTGCTATAAAAAAGTGCAAATAATGTGCAATAAGAATAAATTGTTTATGCATTTTCTGCAATTAATACGAGTATTTGCTGCCCTTGGAGACATTAAGAAAATGTACAACTCTGTTTGGCTTGAAAAGCGTGAAGTGCATGTTCACAGGTTCCTTTGAAGAGATACTGAGGATGAAGAAATAGGCAAGTATACCATAACAAGGGTCAACATCAGGGATTGCCCTGCAGGATGCATTGCGCAATTAGCTATGAGCGAAACAGCATGATTTGCAAAGTTTGCTCATTTGAAAGAGGATTGCACAGTACTTGAGGAGGATGACAGCCGGCGGATTTGCACTCAAGCCATGAGTTAAGTTAGAGCAAGGTGGGAGGCAAGTGACTGGTGCACAAACACAAGGTCAAGCAATCATACTTCCAAACCAGATAAAAGATGTTTATACATCTGCCAAATGTCTGATTTATGACGTCGTTTTATTAAAACACCCCAGTCAACATCCCATTATTTTAATTAAATACCCTCGGCACGTCTATAATGCTCCCTAATGCATGTTACAATGACCAAATATGATAATAAATAAATAAACCACACTCTCAACTAATAATAAAACACAGATTCGTTTATTTTTATTAAAAATACATTTAAGAACAAGCAAACATTTGATTAATTTTGTCATGCACACTCGGAACGCGACCAGCACTAGGACCCGGAAGTTAAGCGGTCGCGAACCAGGAAGTATAAAAGAGGTAAACAAACCATAGCACCTCGCTCAGTCATTGAGTCGCCGATGCTACGTCGGATTTCTACAAACCGTGAGTACTCACCTTCTTGGTTTAAAATCCTGATCGAGTGTGTATTTATAGGACGCGGGTTAGATTGTGTCTTTCCCTTGCTCCCCATTCGTGAGAGTCCTTAGATCAAATAGCGTGATTATCCTGCTCACTCGTGTTCGTCCGCGTTTGGGTTTACCATTCATGCAACAAAGGGCTAACCGCTAAAGCTACGTCTTCTGGTCACTCCAGGTTAGTTCTTGACAGAATGACTGAGCCTTCCGCGGTGAACCCAGCGGACTACGCGCACCTCTGCGACGTGGTAGATCAGCACGCCAAGCTCATCAACACGCTAACCGGGGAGATCGCTAATCTGCGCCGGGACCTCCAAGACGTCGCGGCCTTGCGCCGCGAGGTCGCGGAGCTCCGGCAGGAGAACGCGGATCTCCGGGCGGCTGTAGATAGCGCGGCTAGCCGTTCTCCCGTCGCGGCGGCCGCGGCGCCGCCCCCCCCTCCTTCGGATGTATTTCTGACACTTCCTGATAAATGGGATGGCACGGACGGAAAGTGTAATGTGTTTTTAACATCGCTTGATCTGGTGTTTGAGTTTAATTCCACCAGGTACTCCACCGATCGGCTACGCATCGCGCTTTTGGTCTCGTTGCTATCCGGGCAGGCAGCTGAGTGGGCCACGGCAGTTCTCCGGGCGGATTCAGACACCGCACACTCATATAATGAGTTCACCCGCCAACTCAGACTCACTTTTGAACACCCAGCGGGCGAGGTGGAGACCGACACCAAGCTCTACCATCTGCGGCAGGGAGGATCGTCCGTGAGCCGGTACGCTGCAGAGTTCCGGACCCTCGCCGTGCAGACCGACTGGGGAGATGCCGCGCTCCGGACATCCTTTTACGAGGGACTGGCTCCACGTATCAAAGACGAGCTCGCCGGGCGGGAGCTTCCTGCTACCCTGGAGGGGATGATCCAGCTCTCCCTCCGCATCGACCAACGCATCCTCTCTCGCCCGAAGCCAGCCCCTAGGACCCTGCCGCCTGCACCCACCTTCTCCTACACCCCGCCACGACCACCTATTGCTCTCACCACCTCCACTACCGGATCTGTCGGATCTCCACCTCCTGCCGTGGTTGACACCGGAGCCGGGGAACCCATGCAACTAGGACGCGCCTCCCTGACCGTGGCGGAACGCGAACGACGGTACAGAGAGGGGTTGTGCGCCTATTGTGGGTCAGCAGCACATCACCGGGCGGTCTGTCCAATTCGTCCGGGAAACGCTCAGCCCCGGTGAGTGCGAGGAGAAGCTCACCGGGCCCTCTCCACCTCTCCACCACGATCAACGCCACCATCTCACGTCTCACGGTCCAGGTAACTCTCCAGTTTGGCCACAAACGAGTCCGAAGTACCGCGTTTATCGACTCCGGTGCCGCTGGTAACTTCATTGACTCAACTTATGCCAAAGAATTGGGGATGAAGATCGAGGCGTTATCCCAGCCGGTTCACATCACTTCAGTCGACGGTCGGCCCCTCTCATCCAGTCCCATCACTCACCAGACCCAACCAATCACATTCATAATCGACCAACATCAGGAACAGCTTCAATTTCACCTCACCTCCATCTCATCTCCTCCCATCATCCTCGGATACCCGTGGCTGCTGCAGCATGACCCCCTCATCTCCTGGAACCAGAACCGAATCCTCCAGTGGGGACCGACCTGCACTGAACTTTGCCTACGGGCCCCGGCTGGGACGTGTTCCACGGAGTCCGAGGCCCCCGATGTCGACATCAATGCCATTCCACCTGCCTATCGTGACCTGGCTGGAGTCTTTTGTAAAAGGAGAGCCACCTACCTTCCACCTCATCGTCCCTACGATCTGGCCATAGAGCTCCAGCCGGGTTCAGTTCCCCCCCGCGGCCACCTCTACTCCCTGTCAGCGACCGAGACGCAGGCGATGGAAGAATACATCACCAACGCTCTTCGCCACGGAACCATCCGGCCCTCCTCGTCACCGGCAGCCGCCGGCTTTTTCTTTGTGAAAAAGAAAGGGGGGGAACTTCGCCCGTGTGTCGACTATCGGGGGTTAAATAAGATAACCATCAAGAACCGACACCCATTGCCGCTAACCAACTCAGCCCTGGACGCCCTCTCTGGTGCCACCGTGTTCACTAAGTTGGACCTCCGGAGCGCCTACAACTTGGTGCGCATCAGAGAGGGCGATGAGTGGAAGACGGCCTTCATCACCCCCACGGGACATTACGAAAGCCTGGTCATCCCATTTGGATTATGTAACGCACCCTCGGCCTTCCAGCAGTTCATCAACGATGTCCTGAGAGACATGTTGGGCCGATGGGTGTTTGTTTACCTGGACGACATTCTCATCTACTCCCGCACGATCACCGAACACACCCAACATGTCCGGGCTGTTCTAAAGAGATTGCTCGCTCACCAACTGTACTGTAAGTTGGAAAAGTGTGCTTTTCACCAGCACTCCACCACGTTCCTGGGTTTTGTCATCTCGTCCCAGGGTGTGGCCATGGACCCGCAGAAGCTAGAGGCTGTGCGTCATTGGCCCCTACCCAGGACGCTCAAACAGCTTCAACGGTTTCTCGGGTTTGCGAACTTCTATCGTCGCTTCATCCGGGGCTACAGTACAGTTGCAGCACCACTGACCAATCTGACCAGGCCCGCGACTCACCCCTTCCAACTCACTCCGGCCGCCATCTCAGCATTCAGGGAACTCTGCCATCGCTTCACCACCGCACCTATCCTTCTTCACCCAGATGCCAACCAACCGTTCGTTGTAGAGGTGGACGCGTCGGATGTGGGCGCCGGCGCTGTTCTCTCTCAGCGAGGTCCAGACCAGAAGCTACACCCATGTGGCTTCTTCTCCAAGAAATTTAATCCCACTCAGCAGCGATACGGGGTAGGGGACCGCGAGCTGTTGGGCATAAAGTGGGCCTTGGAGGAATGGCGTCACTGGCTCCAGGGCGCCAGTGAGCCGTTCATCGTCTGGACGGATCACCAGAACCTCCTCACCATCCGCAACCTCAAGCAACTCAATCCCCGACAGGCACGGTGGGCACTATTCTTCGAACAGTTCGACTTCCATCTATCATACCGCCCGGGGTCGAAGAACACCAAGGCGGTCGCCCTATCGCGACAACAGGAGGAAGACGCCCCCCGGGCGGACCCCGTGCCTGTCCTACCCACTTCACGCATCGTGGCACCGCTCCAGTGGGATCTCGAGACAAGGGTTCGCCAGGCTCAAGCTGCAGAGGCCGGGCCGGCAGGGGCACCGCCTGGACGACTCTTCGTGCCCCAACCACTAAGATCTGAGGTCCTCCAGTGGGGTCACTCATCGCCCGTGGCCGGACACCCGGGAATTCGAAGAACCTTACAGTTCGTGAAACGGGCGTTCTGGTGGCCCTCCATGAAGAAGGACATCGAGGAGTTCGTTCAGGCGTGCCCGGTGTGCGCCAGGGCTAAGGACACCAACCGACCAACCCCCGGAGAGCTCCAACCTCTTCCCGTTCCTCGACGACCCTGGACGCACATCGCTTTGGATTTCATCACAGGCCTGCCGGTTTCCGAAGAGAAAAACACCATCCTCACGATCGTCGACCGGTTCTCCAAGGCAGCTCACCTGGTGGCCCTCACCGGACTCCCATCAGCTAAAGTCACCGCAGAGCTGATATTGGAACACGTAGTCCGTCTGCATGGGTTCCCCAAAGACATCGTCTCGGACAGAGGGCCCCAGTTCACCGCCCGGTTCTGGAAGGCCTTCTGCCGTCTGATCAACTCCACCACTAGTCTGTCCTCCGGATACCACCCCCAGACTAATGGTCAGACGGAACGGACCAACCAACAACTGGAGCGCTACCTGAGATGCTTCGTGTCCGATCACCAGCGCTCCTGGGCCCGCTACCTCACATGGGCTGAGCTGTCTCACAACCTTCACGTCTCCTCGGCCACCAACTTGAGCCCATTTGAGGTATGCTATGGTTTCCAACCTCCGATGTTCACCCATCAGGAACCGGAGGTTGACGTACCCTCGGCCCAACAGTTGGTCCGTAGGTGTCGACGGCTATGGAGACAAGCCAACCGTGCCATCCAACAGGCCAACGCCAGCTACATCACCCAACACCGCCGTCGACACCCTCCGGGACGGTTGTTCAAAGTAGGTGACAAGGTCTGGCTCTCAACCAAGAACCTCCATCTCCACACAGAATCCCGGAAACTTTCACCAAGATTCATCGGCCCATACCGCATCCATCTACAGATCAACCCTGTCACCTACCGGCTCCAGCTGCCTGCGGCGCTCCGGATCCATCCAGTATTCCATATTTCACAACTGAAACCCTTCACCACTTCACCCATGGTTCCACCCACCCGCCCTGCTCCTCCTCCCCGAATCATTGACGGCGGTCCCGCCTACACCGTGCGACGGATCCTTGATTCGCGGCCTCGGGGCAGAGGCACCCAATACTTGGTCGATTGGGAAGGCTACGGTCCCGAGGAGCGGTCTTGGGTTCCAGCACGCTTCATCCTCGACCCCGAGCTCATCCGGGACTACCGTCACAGGGTATCCTCCACCGCAGGACCGTCCGGAGCCGGTCCTGGACAGGGGGGTACTGTCATGCACACTCGGAACGCGACCAGCACTAGGACCCGGAAGTTAAGCGGTCGCGAACCAGGAAGTATAAAAGAGGTAAACAAACCATAGCACCTCGCTCAGTCATTGAGTCGCCGATGCTACGTCGGATTTCTACAAACCGTGAGTACTCACCTTCTTGGTTTAAAATCCTGATCGAGTGTGTATTTATAGGACGCGGGTTAGATTGTGTCTTTCCCTTGCTCCCCATTCGTGAGAGTCCTTAGATCAAATAGCGTGATTATCCTGCTCACTCGTGTTCGTCCGCGTTTGGGTTTACCATTCACGCAACAAAGGGCTAACCGCTAAAGCTACGTCTTCTGGTCACTCCAGGTTAGTTCTTGACAAATTTATACAAAAACGAGAGAACGAGATAAACTATATACAGACAAAACAATACACTTTATATTTATAACATATATACATGCATAACAAAAAACAAAAAATTACATCCTCCCTAAGGCCAAGCGAAGGAAATCATTGATGAATTTTTCAGCATCCGATTCTGTTGGAGACTTGGACTTGGAAGAATTGGATTCCTTATAGCTGAAGCATGACCGATAGATACGGTTGGTTAGGAAACCCTTGTGAAACTGCTGTGAAAGAAATACAATAAAAAAATAGAAAAATATGCAATTAAAATTCAATTTCAATTTATGATACTTAATTTATCAAATAAACAATATTTATACTTTCTTTCTCTTGCTTCACAACTCATGAGAACAGACCGAAACCAGAACTGAACCGCAGATTAAGCACGCGCATATAACCGTCGGTATTTTATTTAAGTGTGATTTAAAATACAAGAAATAGCTTAAACCAAAATAATGTGACTAAACATCGCTAAACAGCAGGTGACATTTATGTTCAGTATTTCGTTTCTATTTAGAAAGATGGGAATTAATTCCTGCTTACCTTTTCCACACGCCCGCCAAACGTTTGTCTTCTCAACACGCTGTGTTCTCCTCTCGCGATATTTCCGGTTTTCATAGTGACAAGATCTCTTTGGTTTATCTCAACATGATTGAATCTAATACATGTTAAGTTGTTGAATTTTATGCAAACAGAACATAATTTATTCATATTCATCTTGGAAACATGAAATTATTATGTACAAAACACATTCCTTTTATTTACATGTAACAGGTAGCCAACTTCCTTTTTTTAAATGTGTATAAGAAAGAAAATGGGAAAAGGAACATGAACCTGCATTAACATCTACAAAGTAATGTAGTGTTCGTCTTTAAACGAACTAGTAAAACCTTACGTTCTAGTAAAATATCTGGATTAAAAAAAAATCCCCTTAAAACATTCAAGTCCACATACCAGCAAATTTCGGATAATAAAGATATGTCGTATAGATGTCGTATAGATGTAAAAACGAAGTATCATTTAACAGCTCAAACAGGCGATGTACATACGATCAAAATATGACTATAAAAAAACAAACATGATGTTTACCAGATGATACGCTCTTTAGCAGACGTCATGTGCAATCTGGGTACTTTGTAGAAGATGACAAACTCTACATCATAACTTCCATTATCTTCTTAAAAAGGAAAAAGAAAATGAGAACAGGCCAGGACCTTTTTGAAAATGCCTAACCCATTGACCAGAAGACAACTACTAAGCCAGATTGCTGGCCTCTATGACCCAATTGGTCTCGTTACGCCTGCCAAGCAAAAAGGTTCAATTCTTGTCAGGAAAGCATTTCAAGAGATAGGAAATGGGAGCTTAATTCGACAAACATTAGACAAGGCACGTTCAGGAAATCTCAGAAATGAGGCCATCAAACTCTTCGAGAAGCATTGGCGGATGAGAGTTGAACATTGGTTTCGCCTAGTAGACAGACAGATTGTGCGAGGGGCCATTCAGTGTGATAGCTATGGGTTTCAGATGTTCTTTGCAAACAGAGTTGGGGAAATCAAAAAGGCTGAGCCAGCGAGTGACTGGTGGTGGATCCCAGGAAATGACCATGAAAAATCAATCCTGCAAGCTGCTGTCACAGGAATGGGGCAAAAGAGACCACTGAATGCATTGTACAGCAGGCATCACAGACGAGATAGAGAAAGTTATCAAGAAATTGATGAACAAGTTTGTCTGAACCATGTTCACCTTGGCTACGGCAGAAGAACAGACAGAAGAAAAGAAAGTGTGAACTACTTGGGTTCAAAAAACAGTAGTTCCAGTGGGTGGGGTAAAGTTAAATACTTGAAATGGTGGAGCTGAAGTCACTTGACAAGGAACAACTGTGACACGAGCAGAGTATGACATCACAGTATGCATCACCTCACAGTCACTAATGGAGCAAAAGTACAGACTCAACATACAAGCACCATGTGCAAGCATATGTGAGACAAGGAAGCGCATTGGCTGCTGGTCATCTCTGACATTTCTTTCATCAATAGTTTAAATGTTCCCTGTTCCGAATTGTTGTTATAGTGTTTGTTATATTTTGAGTGATGTGTGGGAACCGTCCTCTATTGAATAAACCCATGAGCTAATTTACTTCCTGTTCACCCCTCCCCTATTATCCTCTTACTCAATATTTCCATTTCATGTTTTGCTGCCCTCTAATGTTGGGTGAGCATGATTTGGAAAAGATGAAGTCAGTGAGCATTGGTCATATGTCTCAGAGGAAGAAGGCTAATAGCCTTTATCCGCATAGCATGGTTGGTAGTTGTTGCCTTGATTAGAGTTTCCTAAAAAAATTATGTGTGTGGTTTATTTACCATTCTCATCCTCATTGATCTCAGTGCAGATATTTCACGGAGTTGGTATTTGCCCAATTCATCTTTATTATTAACCTCCTTCTCTTGGTTAACATCTTCCATTATTTGAACATTTATTTTAATTGTTGATTTATTTCAAATGGCTGTTTTTTTTTTTTTTACTTAATGTAATTAACCTCTGGATGACAAATAACTTTTTAAATTTAACAGCAGCAAAACTGACGGACTTCCTGTGGACTCTAAGTCAACTTTACTAAAAGCAATGTTAACTTTCCCCACTGCTGTCTACCACCTACCAGTTTCTATAACCATCAAGCCTTAGTGTGATTTTGGACAACACTTTCTCCTTCACAGCACACATAACCGATATCTTCATTATTGCCTTTTTCATTTGCAAAATGCAACATAATATGAACTCTAAATCAATGCTTTGGTAATATCAAACATTTATTACTATAACACTATCCTGTTTAGTATTTCAAAAACAAATCCTCCTTCAATGATTTTAACTTATCTAGAGCTCCACATCTTAAAATATTTTACAATTCAATTTTACTGAAAACATCTGACTCCTGCTTATCGATCCTTCCTGGCTCAGTGTGTCTCACAAATATTATTTGAAACATTCAAAGCTCTTTAAAATGTCCCGCCCTCCTGCTCTCTGCAGTCCTTATCATCGGGTTTATTTATTGGACCCAACCTCAAACTATGAGAACCAGGGCGTCTCATGTGCTGCATCAAAACTGTGGAACTCACTGTTTTATCAGATTTGCTTACTGGACTCCATTAGACACATTGAATCTGTTCTCAAAATATATCATACTAAACTACTTACTCTGAATTGCCCCTAACCATGTTTTTAATGTTTTCAGACTTAGGGTTTAAGAGTAATTTTAATATCTCCAGAAGGCCAATTCCGTTCGCAGCCGGCTGCAACATACAACATAAAACCAAAACAGACCAAAACATTTCATCACAATTTTATTGTTACAACTCGTCCCCAACCATACCTATAACAATAGGAATAAATTACCATTTCAACATATTTGTTCTGCATCATGACAGAAGATATCTGTACTTTGATGGTAGCAACCTAAATGCATACCACAGAGCACATACAAATCTGGAAGGTCATTCAAGGATGTACCAGCAATTTTGGCCCATGCCTTCACAATACCCTGCAACGGATTCTTCTGATTGACAGAAGGCAACCAATAGAAAGCACTAGGTACAGTACACGGCTTAGTGGTTAGCACTGTTGCCTCCTATCTCCAGGTCCTAGGTTTGATTTCTGCCCCGGGGTCTGTGTGCATGGAGGTTGTAACCTAAAATCTTAAAGTAACCTCTACCAGCAAAAAAAGGAAAAACAGATAAAAACATTTCTATAAAATTAGTATTGACCATAAAACTCTGAAGTTTACAGTAAAGGTATATGGGTCATTCTAGAATTGCGGGTACATTTTGCGTCTCCGAGATAAACCTTTTATTATTTTTCAAAAACAAAAAAATTATTGAAAGAGTTTTGGAAAATTACACAAATTATATCAAGCTATCACTAAAAATAATGTTTATATGTGTATTTAGGAACATTTTGTCATGAAAATATTAAATTAAAGACTCCCTCTATACCTATTTTTGACTGTCTATGCCTCCTGAATCATACATTCAGCTTCAATTATCATGAAATAATTACGTCTAATTTTAATCTTTTGTGTGTTTACTCTACTAATTTATGTAAACAGTTGCATAAAACATCTATTTTCTGTATTATTTGTAATTTTAGTAATTAAAAAATACATTTTGTGTCTGTCCCTACGTTCTGGTCAACTCTGTTAACTCTGTTATAAAAAGGCACAACAATCTTTAAAGCACTGATAAAAAAAGCATGTGACTTGCTCCAAGTGATGTCACTTCCTCTGGCGGGAAAATCTGGAAGGCACTGAGGTATGTCATTATTCCTCTCTCATTAATTTGTACAAAATGTGTAGGATACACCAATAGTAGAATAATTATTTGTCAAATCTGTTATTGTGATATTTCAGTGAATCTCTCATTCACTTTTTTAAAAACAATAATATGATGAAAATACATAGATTTCTGTTTTATACATGCCATGTGGTATCTAGTTTGAGGTTAGCAATTTGAGCTAAAGCACAAAATGGTGGAAAATGTCAACTCTGTTATTGTCAACTCTGTTAGTGGTTGACAGATTTTTCTGTTCGTACTTTGATTTTCAGAATAATTTCTAAAAATCTTACAAGTTTAAGTTTGAAGTGTGTTCTATGAAAATAAAAAAGTTTAACATAAAAAAAAAAATACTATTTTTGTCTTCTTTTTCTATTTGAAATGTACCCACAATTCTAGAATAACCCATATGTTCTGAAGTTTTTTCTAACGCTAAATGTCTTGATGTTTTGTGTATTTAAATGTATTAAACTTTGCATCAAGAATTTAGAGAATTTTTTGGAAATGTTAAGTGACCCTAACAGTGCTGAATGGTTCCAAAAATATTATTATTATTATTAGTAGTAGTAGTAGTAGTAGTAGTAGTGGTAAACTGGCATGGAGGCTTAGTAGTTAGCACTGTTTACTTCCAGGGCCTGGGTTAGAGTCCTTGCACCTTCAGGTCCCTCCTTGAAGTCTGTGGGCACGGAGTTTGCATGTTCTCCCTGTGCTTGGTGGGTTTCATCCGCTTCTCTGGTTTCCTTTCACAGTCAAATGGTATGCATATTAGGCTAATTGGTGTTCCCAAATTGCCTGCAGTGCATGAACGAGTGTGTGTATATCTGTGTGCATGTCGATGGATTGGCACCCCATCCAGGGTGTATCTTGCCTCATGCCATAAGTCTACTGGGATAGGCTCTAGGCCCTTTGCAACCGAGTGTACAGTATAAAGTGGTATGGACAATGAGTGAGAGTGAATGAGATTATCGTTATTACTATTATAACTATTATTTTTATTATTACATTATGTCAAATTACACATGTAGCTTCTAAAAACTTTAAAATAAATGTACAACACTAAAGAATATGAATAAATTAATTTACAAAACCGTATAATCTCTAGATGTATTGTTTTCCTTGACATTTCAATGTATAGGATTGTAGCTATTCTGTTTCTGCATTTAGTTTCAGGCATTAAATGTTTGTGGTTTTGTAACAGTTTGTGGTTTATAATAAAACATAGACTCATATTCATCAAAAAGAAACAGAAACCACCTGTTGAGGGTGCTGCTGTTTGGGGTTTTCTCAAAATTCAGCACACACACACACACACACACACACACACTTACAGAGAGATTCTAACTCTTTCTAATTATAGAATGTGTGAATTGATGCCAATGATTAAGGGGCATTTTTTAGTTAGTGCACCCCTGACATATGTCAATTCCAGACTTATTCTCTATTACTGTATATTGCACTTCACTCTTGTCTTCTGGGAAGGTTTTCCACTGAATGTTAGAGAGTGACTATGTGGATTTCTATTCATTCAGCTCATTATTGAGGCTAATGTTGGGATATCAAGCAGGTTCCAGTTAATCTCAAAAGTAATGGTTTACTGGGATTGACTTTAGTTAGGGCTTTGTGCAGGACACTTAAATTCTTCAACTCCAGCTATAAAACATCATGGAGCTAGCTTTTTGCATCTCACAGGTAAATCTTCATGCTGGATAAAAGTTTGGGCCTCTTAGTTCTTAGAGAAATTATAATACTACATCACAATGAGATATTTTATAAAATTGTGTGCCTCCATATTTGTGGCAACAGTTTAGAGAGGAGTAACATATGGGTCTGTTAGTCATGTTTACACATATTTTGACCATATAGTGCATATGCAGAAGTGTGTATAAATGATGTAAAGGAGATAAATTGAAGATAAAGCTGTTCTAGAGGCTTGTGGTGACAGTTTAAAAAAAAAAAAAAAACTTTTATATTGGTTTCCGCTTTAGTTGTGATGAGCCTTTTAACCACCAAGTTGTCTCCTGCTTGTCCTGCTGCATTACTCACAATAGCCAGCAGGTGGCATTTAACAACCTTTGCTACTACACTGTAAAAAATGTTTGTAAATTTAACAGTAAAATACCATATAAATGCTACAGAATCAAACCGTATTTTACAAAACTTAAACGTAGAATTTACAGTGAAAAAATAATGCAATTAGTTTTACAGAGTAAGACCTTAAATTTAACAGTTAAAAAAATATGAAAATATGGTTGATTGCAGTTAAATATATGATATACTCTATATCATAAAAAGGAAACTCTCAGAGAAGGTATTTGTTACTTATATCATAAAGCATCAGTTTATATTTTGTTGATAGAGTTTAAAAATCAGAAAAAAATATTATGGTATAAAATTTTATGGTAAAAAAATTAATAATTTTTTGTATGGTTTATAAATAAACCGTAAATTTTATGGTAAAAACTGGCAGCTGTGGTTGCCAGAAATTTACCAGACGTGCACGTGCACACCTTTCCTTCCGTAAGTAAAATTACCCTTTTTCCGTAAGACCTCGCCCGTGTTTGTTGTTGCCCCCCTTGTGCCAAACCCATTACAAAATACATAAACATATTTAACATCCCGGTGCAGTGTGCACTTAAAAACCACAATGCAGGACAGAGGACATAAACAATTTTAACATGTGCGTGATAAAATAAATTTTTGTGTAAAGTTGTAATAAAAGTCCTTCTATAAAATTATATGCTTAGATTGTCTGCCCAAAACGCTTAAAAATGTCCACCCTGACACTTGTATATTTGATGTTGAGAATTTAAATATTGTTTTGCTGTATTTATAAAAGAAATCATGGGACCATGCTGATGTCCAAGTCTTGCATAAATTTTGATGGGTTTTAATAATTAGATTTAGGTTTGTATTCATCAATCAGTATAAAAGTACTCTTAATAGTTTCTTAATAGTAAAATCTGAATGCTTAGCAATGTAACTTCTATCTCTTTTAGATCCCAGCTAGTGTGATAAAATGAGGCTTTCACAGAATTGCTGAATTAATTTACTGTGGTTATTCATAATAAAAACATAGTCCAACAATGACAACAATTGTGTAGCAAGCATGGTAGTGTAGTGCTTAGCACTGTCGCCTTCTACCTCCAGGGTCCGGGTTCGATTCCCGGCCGGGCTCGATTCCCGTCTCTGTGTGCATGGAGTTTATATGTTCTCCCCGTGCTAGGTAGGTTTCCTTCAGGTACCCAGTCCCCATATTTTTAAGGTAAACTTCTGGCAACCACAGCTGCCATTTTTTACCGTAAAATTTACAGTTTATTTTTTTTACATTGCAATAACGATGCTACTGTATTTTTTTACGGTAGAATTCTGGCAACCACAGCTATCGTTTTTTTACCGTAAAATGTACTATTTATTTTTTACAGCGCACACAAATAGAGCAACACACCTAGTTTTATTCATCAGTTACAAATCAGAGAATCAAAAAATGCTCTTTGTCAAATATTACATAGGCTACAATGCAATATAGTGACAATTATCAACTGGGTACATGCTTTAATGCATTATTATATGTTTGTTTATCTTCATAGTAATTATGCCATTATATAAAAGCACATCTCAGTATGCTTAATAATAATAATAATAATAATAATAATAATAATAATAATACTTTTGTCAATAAAGGATTTTTGCTAAGTCATCAATTTACAAAACACAGTCAGAAATGTACAGGAAAGGACTCCTCCTCCTACTCTTCTCCTCTTTTCAAGATGGCGCCAAGTATGGCAGCCTCGTCGCAAGCTCCCTCAAGCAATAGTGACTTTTTGTGTCTAATATAGTGCATATGCAGAAGTGTGTATAAATGATGTAAAGGAGATAAATTGAAGATAAAGCTGTTCTAGAGGCTTGTGGTGACAGTTTAAAAAAAAAAAAAAACTTTTATATTGGTTTCCGCTTTAGTTGTGATGAGCCTTTTAACCACCAAGTTGTCTCCTGCTTGTCCTGCTGCATTACTCACAATAGCCAGCAGATGGCATTTAACAACCTTTGCTACTACACTGTAAAAAATGTTTGTAAATTTAACAGTAAAATACCATATAAATGCTACAGAATCAAACCGTATTTTACAAAACTTAAACGTAGAATTTACAGTGAAAAAATAATGCAATTAGTTTTACAGAGTAAGACCTTAAATTTAACAGTTAAAAAAATATGAAAATATGGTTGATTGCAGTTAAATATATGATATACTCTATATCATAAAAAGGAAACTCTCAGAGAAGGTATTTGTTACTTATATCATAAAGCATCAGTTTATATTTTGTTGATAGAGTTTAAAAATCAGAAAAAAATATTATGGTATAAAATTTTATGGTAAAAAAATTAATAATTTTTTGTATGGTTTATAAATAAACCGTAAATTTTATGGTAAAAACTGGCAGCTGTGGTTGCCAGAAATTTACCAGATGTGCACGTGCACACCTTTCCTTCCGTAAGTAAAATTACCCCTTTTCCGTAAGACCTCGCCCGTGTTTGTTGTTGCCCCCCTTGTGCCAAACCCATTACAAAATACATGAACATATTTAACATCCCGGTGCAGTGTGCACTTAAAAACCACAATGCAGGACAGAGGACATAAACAATTTTAACATGTGCGTGATAAAATAAATTTTTGTGTAAAGTTGTAATAAAAGTCCTTCTATAAAATTATATGCTTAGATTGTCTGCCCAAAACGCTTAAAAATGTCCACCCTGACACTTGTATATTTGATGTTGAGAATTTAAATATTGTTTTGCTGTATTTATAAAAGAAATCATGGGACCATGCTGATGTCCAAGTCTTGCATAAATTTTGATGGGTTTTAATAATTAGATTTAGGTTTGTATTCATCAATCAGTATAAAAGTACTCTTAATAGTTTCTTAATAGTAAAATCTGAATGCTTAGCAATGTAACTTCTATCTCTTTTAGATCCCAGCTAGTGTGATAAAATGAGGCTTTCACAGAATTGCTGAATTAATTTACTGTGGTTATTCATAATAAAAACATAGTCCAACAATGACAACAATTGTGTAGCAAGCATGGTAGTGTAGTGCTTAGCACTGTCGCCTTCTACCTCCAGGGTCCGGGTTCGATTCCCGGCCGGGCTCGATTCCCGTCTCTGTGTGCATGGAGTTTATATGTTCTCCCCGTGCTAGGTAAGTTTCCTTCAGGTACCCAGTCCCCATATTTTTAAGGTAAACTTCTGGCAACCACAGCTGCCATTTTTTACCGTAAAATTTACAGTTTATTTTTTTTACATTGCAATAACGATGCTACTGTATTTTTTTACGGTAGAATTCTGGCAACCACAGCTATCGTTTTTTTACCGTAAAATGTACTATTTATTTTTTACAGCGCACACAAATAGAGCAACACACCTAGTTTTATTCATCAGTTACAAATCAGAGAATCAAAAAATGCTCTTTGTCAAATATTACATAGGCTACAATGCAATATAGTGACAATTATCAACTGGGTACATGCTTTAATGCATTATTATATGTTTGTTTATCTTCATAGTAATTATGCCATTATATAAAAGCACATCTCAGTATGCTTAATAATAATAATAATAATAATAATAATAATAATAATAATACTTTTGTCAATAAAGGATTTTTGCTAAGTCATCAATTTACAAAACACAGTCAGAAATGTACAGGAAAGGACTCCTCCTCCTACTCTTCTCCTCTTTTCAAGATGGCGCCAAGTATGGCAGCCTCGTCGCAAGCTCCCTCAAGCAATAGTGACTTTTTGTGTCTAATTCTATTTTTATTTTTTTACTAGTTATGTGTTTTTTAACACGTTATGTCTTTTTGTTGATGATCGCCAAACCTTACTGGAGATAAGAGCAGGACTTTCTCACCGTTTCACGGAGTTTATTGTTCTGAAACACAGATCCTTCATTTACAAATCACCCACTGTACAGCGCGATCAGCAGTCAGGAAACCACGACCCAGAGGCGGTGTTTATCACGACTGGAGACTTTAACAAAGCCAACTTGAGGAAAGTTTTACCAAAACTCCATCAACACATTCAGTTCAACACACGAGAAGAGCGGCTGCTCGACCACTGTTACACTTCCTTCCAGGCCAATCAGATCATCACTCTATTCTGATTCTGCCTGCCTATAGGCAGAAGCTGAAAAAAAAAACTCCAAACCTAAGGGCGGTGCAACTGTTGGTCGGACCAATCAGACTCCATGTTTGTTAGGGGTAGAGGAACATGCTGTTGGTAAACCTAGAATGTTACATTTTAGTCCACCATTATCTGATACTCAGGCAAATCAACCCATTGGACCAACTACTTCTACTCCTAGCAATGCTTCTGATAATGTTACACAGCAATTGCGGGAACTTATTGTTGAGCTAGGCAGCCAGATAGGAGATTCCATTGCCACCAGACTGCTAGCTAGTCAAAGCCCAGTCACCCCTTTTAGCCCAGTTTCACCTTCGGAACCCCCCAGTACAGGTCGGGCTCTCTCCAATGTTAGCTTAATTGTAAAGTCAGATGTTAGAGAACACCCAATGTTCAGGGGAGATGTAACAGACAAGTACACAGTTCAGGAGTGAATAGAGTTAATGGAATTGTATCTCCACAAGTCAGATTGCACGGACAAAGATCAAGTGGATGAGATACTGAGTCACCTACTAGGCAGGGCCAAAAGCATTGTTAAGGTCAGACTCAAAAGCAGCCCTAACGAAGCCATCTCTCACGGAACCATCTATGATGTGTTATGGCGCTACTTTAGTGAGAGTCCCGAATGATGCCAACCTCTGGCTGACCTTTTACGCGACCCAAACCAAGTGAGTGCCCTGTTGACTACTGGGTTAGGTTAAATGTGGCCGCTGAGTTAGCAGGCAGTCATTTGCAAAAACAAGGCGCAAGGATGGAGAACATGAGTTCAGAAATTGCAATGATGTTCATCAGGAATTGCCCAGAACCAAGCCTCTCCAGTGTGTTTAGGTGTAAATCTATTAGCAAATGGACAGTCACAGAAATCCAGGAGGCCATTGACGAACATCAGAGGGATGTTCAGTCTAAGAAACTGCTAATGACGCATGAAATTAACTCTGTCCAAGTTAGTGCAGCTAAGGTCTCAAACCCCCCTCGTATTGTTCCAAAGGAAGAACCTCTAAATCCAACCGCACCTACTTATGTCCCTGAAAGTCTTTTGAAAGCTGCTGAACCTGTAACTTCAGAAGCTCACCTTTTAGAGCATGTCTTGAGTATGCTAGAACGGGTGCTGGAGCGTACAAGTCACACTGCTCCTGTTTCACAGCCAAGAACAGCTCAGTGGCGCAGCATGTCTCCATGTAGAGTCTGGGATGACCGGAATCATTCCACCTGCTCACACTGTATGAGAGAAAGGAGATGCCTGTCATGTTTGCAGATTGGACATCAGAAAAAACGATGTCACAAAGTTCTTAATCCTGCTGCACCATCCACTCCTGATCAGCATGCCCAGGGAAACTGATGCACTCACATCTGGGAGGGGACTATGTGAGTGTGCAACATCAAACCCTCACTAAAGATGACGATCATTTATCTGTTTATAAAGAGTGTCGTAAGTCTGTCTCCAGCAATATCGTCCTGTTTCAAAACATCACCAAGCTAGAGAAGTCAGATAGTTTGTTCTATACCTCAGTACTAATAAATGATAGTGTCATAGTCCAAGCACTGCTAGATAGTGGATCTTATGGAAGTAAATTTTATTTGATTTTATGTAACTTTACTTACTTTTAAGAAATAAATGGTACCCCATATGAAAGTACTCAGAAATGTGCGTGCGAAGCTGCACGTATAGGCCTGAGATTCTGCTTGCATAAGCAATCTGATATATACCTTGAGGCCCCCTAGACTGGTGAAGCTTAATGAACCCCAGATGTTTAGGATTTCTTGAATTCTTTTGTCCTGGTTGACTATATAAGTGGGGAGCCGACGGGACAGTGTTGCGATTCTGCAGTCTCCCCCGGCCGTTATTGCATGATAAATAAAGGTCGAGATCTTCTGAAACCAAAGCCTGGATCTTCGATCAATTTCCACAACATCTTGGCGCTGCGAACAGGGTGGTGAAGGGGCAAAGGTGTGGCTGATCACCGTGGGCATCCTTGGCGGGCAGCACAAACAGGTGGCCACCTAAAAAAGGTAAGCAACTTTTGCTTATATACTTAGTTTGTGTTGTTTGCTGGGATAACCCATGGTGGTAATGTTACGTGCGGCTGTAGTGCACGTATGTGCGCGTGCGTGGCTGCTGGTGCTGCTCTCTCTCTCCCTGCCTTTCTCTCTCTCCCTCGCTCTCCCTGCTGCAGGAAGTCCCGCCCTGATTGAGCGTGCCGTGTCGTGCGACGGGATTGGCTGGCCGTGAAGAAGCGCGTCCTTTTAAGCTGGCCGGTGAAACCCAGAAGCGTGCGTGTTGGGAGTTGGAGATGTGTGTGTTGTGTTGGAGATTGTATTGGCTATTGATTATAAAACTCTTGAGTCGCGCCGGTATTTTTGTGGGTTGTAGAGTGTTGGTTTCTTTTTTCGTTTGTTCTTATCTTTATTCGGTTGTAAATATTGTAAATTTTGTTGTAAATATTGTAAATAGTTTTTCGTTTGTTTATATATACTTTCTTTTCTCTTTGGAAGCAGTAGGGGTTGGGTGCCATTTTCTTTAACCCGTTTTCTCCTGTTTTTGTGTTAGTTAGGAAGTTAGGTTAGTTTATGTATTTTGATTAAAGTTTTCTTTGGTAGGTTAGTTAGCTTGCGGGAGGAGATAGGGGGAGTTTTTGTTTATTGTTTTGGCCTTGGCCCAACCCTGAAGCGTAGAGCTTCCTGTGTGTATGTGTGTGTGTGTAAAAATAAAAGACCACGCACACTCTATCCTGTTGTGAAGGATTTCTTTTTTTATTTTTATTTTGTTGCGGCCCTGAAACCTAGACTAAGGGGTCGTAACAGTAAGGACACCTGATAAAGGCCTCTCAAAATTAAGTAGTCTCTACATGGGCTTTGGTTCCAGAACGAAATGCATGCATCAGCTTACTAACTGTTGTACTGATAGTAAATTGATAAAATAAGCACTGCATTTGTTTGTTTTGTTGTCAAGAGGGAATTAATTAATGGCAGCAATAACAGGTGGTATGAGAGAGCGCATTTGAGTGTCTATTTGAGTTGCTAAGAGGGCAATGTAAAAAGGTAGATAGTCTTGATATTAATTTGTACTCATTGTCAAGTGGGCCTTGATTGGATGGCAATAGGGGAAAGCAAGTTAATACGGAGTTGCGCTTAATTAGTAATATTGTTTGTGTGAGGATACGCAACAATTAATAAAAAGAATACCCTTTCGTATGAGGAACACTTTTTGGTGTCGTAAACAATTTGTAGCCACCTTAAAATTTGTATTGTATGGGGTTTTGTGGTTTTTATTGATATCTTTTCCTATGAGGAATGTACGGTTGTACATCATAAGCATTGTGTAGCCACCCAAAAAAGGTATTGTATAAGTTTTTGTGGCTTTTATTTTATAACTTTCTATGTGGAGCACTATTTTGTGCCATTAAGTTGAATGCAATTGCAATTGTTTGTGTCTAATTGATGTTGTGTCTGTCTAGTACTGTTTGAGTGTGTGAGAGCTCTATGTGTGCCTGAGTGTGTCTGAGAGAGAGAGGCTGGTTGAGTGAAACCATAAGCTTCGTGTCGAGCAAACAAGCCTGGACCTCCGAAGGGAATTGTGTGTACAACCCTCAGAGGGGGGGGCAGCTTGTTGCCAGACCGGAGTTGTGTGTGTGTATGAGCCCTTATTAGTTTAATAACTAAATAAAGAGTTAAATAGATAAACATTACTCAATAAAAGGGACACGTGTGAGTGTATTAATGAGCCCTAATTAGTAAAGGGGACAAGGATGCAAAGAATAAGCCCTATTTTCTAGGAAAAGAGGGACAAAGTATGAATGCTTAAGCCTAGGACTGAATAATTAAATAAATAGATAAATAGTGTGGCGTGGTGAGTGTGTTTGAACCCTATATTAATACTGTGCCATTACTCGGTTATTGATAAAAGTGTTTACTGTGTGTAAAAAATCCAGTGCTTTTAGTAATATTGTACATTAAGAAGTGATTATCATTTTTAAGCCTTGTTAAGGAAGGTGGATATTTCTGGCAGTGTACAATATTGGATGTTGTTGTAAGTAAAGTTTATTCATTAAATAAGTGCATAGGCACAAGTTAAAGTACGACTAAGTTATGGTGACGGAGGCTATAAGGCATAATGGCAGCCTCTCCAGAGGAGATATTAGTGCTGAAACATCCTTTGTGTGCAGATCTCATAACTAAGGTCTCTAATAAATGGCAAAAGCGGACTAAAGATCTGATTACTAAATGGCCAAAGGGAGGGTCATTTGAGGTGACACTGTGTTCGGAGATAGAAGTTTTGATCAGAAATTATAAAACGGCATCAAGAGAGAAAAAGCGTGTACAGAGAGTGTCAAAAAGACAGCAGGAGAGAGAGGTCCTAGCGTTGTTTAAGAAGGAGAGGGAGGAAGTGGTAAAACAGAAAAAGCAGGCTAGAAAAAAAGTCTAGAAAGTCAGGAAGTGAGGCCCAGAGTAATGGAGGGGAAATGTTAGTTACACCTTCCCCCTATGTGCAGACTGAAGGTCAATTCCCTATGCTTAAAGGCATGGTGGAAGTTTCTGGTGAGATGCAAATGGAAGGTCATGTAGATTTAGAAGGAGACTACAGAGAGTCGTGTGTAAAGTTAAGAAAGAGGCAGGATAGGAAAACGGATAGTGAGGAAAGCACACCATTAGATTGTTACAAGGAAGTAAGGGCAGATCTATAGAGAGTGAAAAGGTTGTATGGGAAGGAAGATAAGTTAGAAGAACGGGAAGAGGTGCAAGCAAGTGGAGAGAGAACAGACAGGAGTGCTAAAACACCAGTAAGAAGTCATGTACAGGTAGATACAACATTAAGGACTGGGCGTGGGCCTTTGTGCAGTGGAGAGGAAGGGGGTAAAGAGGATTTGTCATTTAACATGGGCAGTTGGAAACTGAGAAGGAACTCTGGGAGACTTAGAAACCTAGCTCCACAATTTCCAATTTTAATTAAAGGTGCACGAGGACAATATGTACCATGGGCAACTCAGGATCTCGAGGGGCTTGTCAACCGCCTCCCTAACATTCACAAGGGTGCAGGGAAATGGATTAAGGTCTTAGAAGAGACCTCAGGCAAGCTTTTGTCGGTGGGGGACATGAAAGCTCTGTTGGCAAAGATTTTAGGCGGAGGGAAATTGGAGGAGATCCTCCAGGCTTCTGATCTGAGCGAGGCCATAGATACATACCATATGGATGGAACTGTGTTTGATGCTTATCGTCCTTCTGTGTGGCAAGCCTTGCGTACTGAATATCCAACTAGAGTGGACCCAAAAGCTTTAAAGGGGGAAGAGTTGGAGGCAACAGAGAATCCAACTCTGTACATCCAGAAGCAGCTAAAGAGATGGAAGCAAGAAACTGAAAGTGATCCAGAAGGAGATGCACTGTTGTCTACGCTGGTCAGACAAACCATAGTAAATGCCATGCCTCAACCAGTGAAAAGTAAACTGGAAGATGTGGTCGGCTTAACTTCTAAATCACACAAAGAGTTCTGTGATCAGGTCACACATGCTGTTGAACAGTATAGAAAAAATTAGCAGAAGTTGAAAGCTCAAGAAAAAGAGCTGCAAAGAAAACTGGCTCAGTTACAGCTTGAAGAATTAACAAAGAAAAACAAGAAAAAAGTCCAAGCTACTCTAAGAACAGAGGAAGCAGAGCAAATGTCCATGAGGGCCCCAAGCAATCCATCACCCACAGTCCAGCCAGCTGCAGTTACGGCAATGACAGCACCTGCCGCATTTTCTCCAAACTCAAACCAGATGCCTGCGCCTCTCATTACCGTTTTCACTCAAAAGCCAGGGCAGAGGGAGTGGAGAGCCAATCAACAACAGAGAGGACAAAGGAACCCTCAGGCATATGTTTAGCTTTCCCCCAGGCATATGTTGGGGGTGTGGACAAGCTGGACACAACCAATCACACTGCCTTTCCCATCCATGGCCCCAAGCCCAAAGGGGTGCGGTGGGAGGGGGGTGGCAACAGCCTCCTCGAGATCAGGTTCAGGGCCCAGTAAACCCATGCGGGGGGTCCAAAATTGGGATATTAGGGGTGCCCAGAGAATCCTACAGGGGAGAATCAGTTACCTATTTTAACAACTAGTGCAGAACAAGAACCCATGTTACACATTGAGGTAGACAGTAAAAGTACACCCATGTTAGTTGATACAGGAGCGGTTTATACATGCTTAAACTTAAGTCATGCCTCACATCTCCCCATGTCTGGAAAATTTGCCAAGACAGTAGGATTCTCGGGAAAAAAGCAGTTAATTCCTATGACCGCTCCAGTCCGTCTCCAAACTAACAACAAAAGTGTGACTCTACCTGTATTAGTTTCAAGTCAGACACCGGTAAATTTATTAGGAAGAGATGCTTTATGTAAATTAGGACTGCAAATATGGTGTTCCCCAGAAGGTGTGTATGTTGACATGAAAGGTATTAAAAATCAAATGGTTATGATTGAGCCACAAGCAAATGTGTATTGGATAGGACAGCTGGAAAAAGACGTTAGTCAAATAATCCATAAATGGGGAAAGTTAATTAAAGCACAAATTCCTGAAGCACAGCTACCTTGTTCGGCTTTTCACTGCACAATGATTTATGACTCAGCTAAGGATACTGACTTAGAACAGACATGGCAGAAAGAGACAAGAGAGAACAAGGTTGAGTTAATTACACAGTACATATTCATAGGCCAGCAAGGAGCAGCTATCAGTGTAGATGAGTGTGATTTTGTAAAAAGGTGGTTTAATGTAACTGATTCTGTTCCTCATGTGACGTTGTATGTAGGAAAAAACTACAGCTCAAAGGACTTAGGTCCAATGATGAAAAAAGCTAAAGAGGTCCAGTGGGAATCAACCATAAACCCGTTGATTTTTCATTCTGCAGATAAAAACTATATCAAAATCTTGTGTGGTAATAACTTGATTGGTATTCCTCAAGAAGTGGTAATTAGCAGCAACTCACAAACCCAAATGAAATCAGCATCTGAAGTAGTTGATACTGCCGAAGAGGAATGGTATAGGGACATGGAGAGTCAGGTCCCACCTGAATTATGGTCTCGGCATGATACAGATGTAGGTCAAATTAAATCAGCCAGCCCAATTCAAGTACAACTTAAACCAAATGTAAAACTGCCCAGGATAAGACAATATCCTTTGCGACCTGAGGCAGAAGCTGGCATAAAGAACACTATTGAAGGCCTTGTAAAAGCATCTGTGTTAGAAGAGACAACGAGTTGTTGCAATACTCCAATTTTCCCTGTGATCAAGCCAGGTACAAATAAATGGCGTCTTGTGCATGATTTGCGTGCCATTAATAACATAACTGAGGATTACCCAGCTGATGTTCCAAATCCACACACACTGCTGACTAAAGTCCCTCCCGATGCCAAGTACTTTACTGTGATTGATCTTTGTTCAGCTTTTTTCAGTATTCCAGTGGCGGAAGAGAGTAGGTATTTGTTTGCATTTACATATGCGAGTAAACAATATACATATTTTAGAATGCCACAAGGGTTCAAACACTCACCAAATATCTTTAATCAGGTTTTAAAAGCTGATTTATCAGACTTAATAATGGAGGGTAACCTTCTGCAATATATGGATGATCTCGTAATCTGCTTATTCTCATTAGAAGCATGCCATAGGGATTCCATTAAAGTGCTCAACAAGCTTGCGCAGGGAGGTCATAAAGTGTCTAAAGCTAAGTTGCAATACTACAAGCCCAAGTTGAATATTTAGGGCGGCAAATTTTTTATGGTTCAATAGCCATAGCGCCTACCCAGTTAGAAGGCATAAGTAAAGCACCGCTACCACTAACAGGTAAACAGTTGATGACTTCCTAGGCTTAACAGGTTTCAATGCTGACTGGATTGAGGAGTATGCAGTGAAAACAGCTCCACTGAGGGAGATAATGAAAGAAGAAGGAGTGCAAAATCTAAGTGCTCCCTTAAAGTGGAACACAGATGCACTGTTAGCTTTTGAATCCATCAAAAAAGAAATGCAGACAGCACCTATCTTAGGTATACTTGATTATATACCCGTTCTATCTGTATGTGGCTAACCGAGCTGATGGATATACCTCAGCTGTGTTGATGCAGGAAACCTGCAGTGGTAGGAGGAAACAGCCCCTAGCTTACTACAGCACTAAGCTAGATAATGAAGCACAAGGTTATCCACCTTGTTACCAACAGGGACTTGCAGCAGTACATTATGCATATGACAAAGCATCCACTTTGACTATGGGTTACCCAGTAACCATTTACACACATCATAAGGTGGTAGAATTAATAGAACAAGGGAAATTTGTTCTTATTTAAGCTCGCATTCTAGCATATTCTTCACTGCTCACATATCCTGACATTACTATAAAGAGGTGTGACAGTTAACCCAGCTGAATTGATTCCTTTAGCTTTTGAAGGAGTGGCTCATGATTGTGTGGCGAATTCATTGTCATTTATCAGGTTACAGTCTGATCTTAAGTCTAAACCTATAGCTGAAGCAGAAGTCACTTACTTCGTTGATGGATCTAGTTTTAGAGACCATGTAGGAAGTCACACTGGGTATTCAGTAGTAATGAAGGATGGAGAAGATTTTAAACCTATCTTGTCTCAGCACTGTTCACAACCGTGTTCGGCTCAGTTAGCCGAGCTAAAAGCACTCACCGTGTAACGCTTGGATTTAAATAAACCACTAGTTACTTTGCTACGAGGTCGAGAATCAAAATACGGGTTTTTAAACAACACTTCCGGTATTGCGCAATCAAGACAGGACAAGTAAAGACGCGACACAATAACTATGTATAAACCAAACCAAAGTGTATTTAACAAAACAAACCAACAAACAAACAAACAAGGTGCACCAAAACCAATATATACAAAATATATACAAATATAAACAATGTGTGTGATGTATGCGAGTGTGTGAGTGCGTGTATGATTGTCCAGAGTCAATGTTATTGCAGTGTGTGAGATGATGCACGGGAGAGATTGGCTCGGCCTTACCGGTATTGATGACAAATCCGGGAGCTCGAGCAACGGAACGAGAGGTGATAGGTTAGTGTCCACGAGGAATAATCCGACCGAGGAAAAGTACTCCTTCAGACTCATCTAACAAACTCTCTCTCAGAAAAAGCAGCACGCTGTGAAAAATCTCTCTGTGTCGGGCCGCTTGCCGGTTCCGGCTTTATACCGGCACACGACGCCACTTCCGGGTTCTCTCGCGCTGCGATCGCGCATGCTCGCAAGAGCTTAACCCTGTGACCAACACTGTCTATGGGGACAAGTAAAACCAGATCGGGCATATTTCCGTGCACAGGTGAACAGCATTAGCTCCTTAATCCATTTCCATGTTAGTTAAAATGCCCCTTTATGTGGCTGCGCTACAACCGCTGCTTGCCAATTAGCCAAAGGACTAGTGGCAAATATTTTTACAAATTCAGCCAATTCGCATTGTGCATGTCATCTGTTTGGAGCAGTGTGGAAACAAAGAGGGTTTAAAAGAAGCGATGGAACTTCTATTTAGCATGCTGAACAAATAAGTAAGCTAATGTCTGCTATGATGCTACCAAAAAGATTGGCTATCATTAAATGTCAAGCCCATAAAAAGGGAAATGATTATGTCACTAAGGGTAACAACATAGCAGACTTAGAAGCAAAGCAAGCATCTAAGTGTCAACTAGCCGTACAAGTGCCAATAGTCCTTATAGGACCGCAGCCTCAGTTGGAGGATATTATTCGATTTCAACAGCAAGCAGGACCGTATGAGCATTCTATGTGGCTTCAGAGGGGAGCTCAGAAGGATGCACAGAGTATTTGGCGTTCACATGAAGGTCTGATCATAGCACCTACAGCGTTGTTGAACATTTTGATTTCAGATGCTCATGGATTTAACCATTGTGCTAGAGGAGAGGTTGTGAGAAAAATTAAGCAACAAGGATATTGGTCTCCATATCTGCAGGCTATGGTTGATAAGTTTCTAGCTTCATGTAAGATATGTGCCAAGCATAACGTTAGAAAGGGAACAGCGACACCTATTGGCCATTTACCGGTACCAGAGGGACCTTTTAAGCATTTGGTTATGGATTATGTGGACATGATAAAGTATGCTCGAGGCAAGAGATACATGCTTGTAGTAATTGACAGATTTAGCAGATGGGTAGAAGCAATGCCATCTGCTGATGAAGGGGCAGCAACAGTTGTGAAATTCCTCACGAGAGAGGTGATACCTAGGTTTAGAATTCCGTCAGAAATCAGTTCAGACAACGGATCCGCGTTCATTTACAAAACGGTAAAGCAGGTATTACAACAGTTGAGAATAAAGCAAAGATTTGGGTGTGTCTATCATCCGCAGTCCCAAGGTATGGTAGTGAGAATAAATGGCACGCTCAAAGCTAAGCTTAACAAGATTTGTGCTAATACAAAACTTAACTGGGTTGATGCTTTACCTCTTGCACTAATGAGCTATCGCATGCAAATTAACAGAAATACCCACTTAACCCCACATGAAATGCTTACGGGTCGACCCATGCCTGTGCCATTCTGCAGAGGGCCCTATAAAGGCCCACCTCTAGAACAATTACAACTGGAACTCAGATCTTATATAAAGAAACTAACTGCCATACATAAAGCAATTTATGTGCAGGAAAAAAGCAAGGAAACGGAGGAAGAGAAAGACGCGCCGTGTCCCATCACTCCAGGAGACCAGGTCTATCTGCGTGTGTTCAGGAGGAAGTGGCACAAACCCAGAAGGGAGGGGCCATACAAGGTCGTAGCAGCCACCCCAACAGCAGTCCAAGTGGAAGGCAAAACCACCTGGTATCACTTAAACCATTGCACAAGGGTCCCTAAAGTAAGTAAGGGAAAAAGTGCAGAAGAAGAAGAAGAAGACCCACCACCCGACAGTGATAACGTACAAGGTCTTGAAATCTGTGTAACGGGGTGGAGGAAATAAAGAAGAGAAATGGGGAAAATAGAGTGGGCAGCATACCGAATGATCATTATTTTCCAGGTATTAAAGCAAGCTGTGGTCAGCTCACCTCTACAAAGATCCAACCAGACTTCCTAAGAATTAACTTTACAGCAAGAGAATGTTGGTCAAAAGGTTCTTAGTTATCAACCTATGGGCAGGAAAAAGGAAAAAATCTTAAGCATAGCACAAAGTAATGAGTGGTATAAATGGGCTGCCTACACAGCTCAGGAAAATAAAATAACTAGTTGTTTGATTTGCACTCCATCACCATTAGAAAAGGTTATAGTAGTACCCAATCCATATGACTTTAGACATTGTGCAAAATTTACTCAACAGTTCTGTCATCTGCATGTCTTCCGAAGACCTCTGTGTCCAGCTGAATGTTTAGCAATATTGAGTAGTCCAGATTACTTTAATAACTTCCATACACCTGAATGGGGGGAATGGTGCCAGCAGCTAGACGTAAGAATTGAGGAAAAAAAGATAGAAATCCCCTTTGAGTATGAAATACAGTGGTGTGAAAAACTATTTGCCCCTTCCTGATTTCTTATTATTTTGCATGTTTGTCACACTTAAATGTTTCTGCTCATCAAAAACCGTTAACTATTAGTCAAAGATAACATAATTGAACACAAAATGCAGTTTTTAAATGAAGGGTTACGTTATTAAGGGAGAAAAAAAACTCAAAATCTACATGGCCCTGTGTGAAAAAGTGATTGCCCCCCTTGTTAAAAAAATAACTTAACTGTGGTTTATCACACCTGAGTTCAATTTCTGTAGTCACCCCCAGGCCTGATTACTGCCACACCTGTTTTAATCAAGAAATCACTTAAATAGGAGCTACCTGACACAGAGAAGTAGACCAAAAGCACCTCAAAAGCTAGACATCATGCCAAGATCCAAAGAAATTCAGAAACAAATGAGAACAAAAGTAATTGAGATCTATCAGTCCGGTAAGGGTTATAAAGCCATTTCTAAAGCTTTGGGACTCCAGCAAACCACAGTGAGAGCCATTATCCACAAATGGCAAAAACATGGAACAGTGGTGAACCTTCCCAGGAGTGGCCGGCCGACCAAAATTACCTCAAGAGCGCAGAGACAACTCATCCGAGAGGCCACAAAAGACCCCAGGACAACATCTAAAGAACTGCAGGCCTCACTTGCCTCAATTAAGGTCAGTGTTCACGACTCCACCATAAGAAAGAGACTGGGCAAAAACGGCCTGCATGGCAGATTTCCAAGGCGCAAACCACTTTTAAGCAAAAAGAACATTAAGGCTCGTTTCAATTTTGTTAAAAAACATCTCAATGATTGGCAAGACTTTTGGGAAAATACCGTGTGGACCAACGAGACAAAAGTTGAACTTTTTGGAAGGTGCGTGTCCCGTTACATCTGGCGTGAAAGTAACACAGCATTTCAGAAAAAGAACATCATACCAACAGTAAAATATTGTAGCGTTTTTACGCCGGGAAGGATTGTGGAAGGACGAGTGAGCTTATTTTGCTGCCCAATTCAAATGGCTGGGAGTATTTTATTCGCTCTGACACAACGGCACATTCAATAACAGTCACACAACACAAGACACACTTCTGGTCCACACACACACACCCTGGCCGAAGCCACTACGCCAGACACCTTTCCCCAACACGGTGAACACATAACAGTCCCTCCCGCAAAGCATGATGGTCATTACTCAAACCCCACCCACGCCACACTGCCCCCACCCGAGCTGTGACCGTCCCCGGTCACCATGGCGAACTCAGTCTAGCAGGCGTGACGGTGGTCGGCGCTGGCGTTGTGAACGCCGGAGTCTTTTTGCGGGGGAAGGCGGGGCGCAGCCCTCTTCCTGAGGCGGACCGGCCTCCACAGAGCTCGATGTTTTGCTGACGTGGGGCTGGTAGGGAGCGAGCCGGTCCCGGTGGAGCACGACCAATCGCGACCGCCCCGTTAACCGCACCCGGTAGACCACGTCGGAGAGCTGAGCAACGACCGTGCAGGGGCCCACCCAGTGCGACATAAGCTTAGGCGAGAGCCCCCTTTTTCTTCCGGGGGAATACACCCAAACCTGCTCCCCAGCAGCAAAGTCTCGGCCCCGGCTGTGAGTATCATACAAGCGGCGCTGCTTCACCCCGGCGTTCGCCAAGTGTCTACGCGCCAGCTCATGGACACGAAACAGTTTGTCTTTTAGAGAACAAAAGTAATCCATCCCCGGCTTCGCGGGTAAATCCACTTGTGGAGGAGGCCCAAACACAAGGTCCACTGGCGTGCGCAACTCGCGACCGAACATTAACGCAGCTGGCGTGAGCTGTGAGGACTCCTGCACCGCTGTGCGATAAGCCCAAAGCACGAAAGGCAAATGTTCGTCCCAGTCCTTTTGCCGGTCGCTGGTAAGCACGGCGAGTTGGGTGGTGAGCGTTCGATTAAAACGTTCCACAAGGCCGTCACTTTGCGGATGAAGGGGCGTGGTGCGGGTCTTTTTCACCCCGAGGCGCTCGCACACCGCTGCGAATACCTCCGCCTTGAAGTTACGCCCCTGGTCGCTGTGCAACTGCTCCGGGGCGCCGAATCAGCTGAACACCTCATCCACCAACACTCGGGCCGTGGTGGAAGCGCTCTGGTCAGGAACAGCAAACGCCTCCGGCCACTTGGTGAAATAATCCATGGCTACCAGCACATACCGGTTCCCGCGATCGGAGATGGGAAAAGGCCCAAGAATGTCCACGCCCATACGCTCCATGGGTGCCCCCACCCGAAAGTCTTGCAAAGGTGCTCGCGAGCGCTGGGTAGGGCCCTTCTTTGCCGTGCAGACGTCGCATCTGTGAACAAAGAGTTCACTATCAGTGTGACAGCCCGGCCAGTAGAAGTGGGCGCGCAACCGCTGCAGCGTTTTGGTGACTCCGAAGTGTCCAGCACCCGCATGCCCGTGAATCATTCCCAACACCCGTGTCCACAGAGTCCGCGGCACCAGCAGCTGAAAAGATTCGCCAGCGCCACACGGCCGTTCCCAGTGGCGGTAGAGTAAACCCCCCCGCAACGCTAGTCGATCAAACTGCGAGTGGAGAGCTTTTTCCTCTTGTCCCAAGTGAGCAACCGCGGCATAATCCGGTCTCTGGCCCGCGTTAACCCAACCCAGTACCCGTTGCAGCGCCGGATCCTTCTCCTGCTCGGCAATGAGCTGATCACGGTCCATCTGTGGCACAGGCGGAACGACTACAGGCGATGCTTTAGGCGACGCGGTAACTCGGCTGCACGCTGGCTCGGACGGCGGATTACCGACGGAGACTCCGGAGGATTGCGCAGGGAGAATGTTCCGATTCACGGGGGTCGGGGAGTGTTCGATGTCGCGACCACACACGCGCTCTTCAACCCGCTCGCAGTGCCGACAACGCTCTTTGCTACACGGCCGGCGGGATAAAGCGTCCGCATTACCATGCAGTTTTCCAGCTCGGTGCTGGACGGTAAAGTCGTAGTCCTGCAACCGCTCTAACCAGCGCGCCAACTGCCCCTCGGGCTCTTTAAAACTAAGTAGCCACACCAGTGAAGCGTGATCGGTCCGCAGCGAGAAGGATTGCCCGTATAAATATGGCCTAAAATGTTTTAGAGCCGCGACGACCGCTAACAGCTCGCGCCGCGTGACGCAGTAATTTTTCTCAGGTCCAGACAATGCGCGGCTGAAGTAGGCGATAACACGCTCTTTACCCTCGGACACCTGAGACAGGACAGCCCCCAGCCCTACATCGCTCGCGTCCGTGTCAAGGATAAACATACGAGACGCGTCAGGGTATCCGAGAACGGGCGACGTGACCAGAGCTTCCCGTAACCGAGTAAAAGCACGCACGTGCGCCCTGTCCCAGCGGAACGGCTGATTCTTTTTTGTGAGGCCGTGCAGCGGACTGGCGATCGTGGCAAAATCCTTCACGAACCGGCGATAGTAAGAAGCTAACCCGAGGAAGGTGCGTAGCTGGGACACATTTAGCGGTTCAGGCCAATTCTGTACCGCCGCTATTTTTGTTGGATCGGTGGCAATCCCTTTAGCACTAATTACATGTCCTAGGAAGCCGGTCTCTCGCCGCAGCAGCCACGCCCATACGCTCCATGGGTGCCCCCACCCGAAAGTCTTGCAAAGGTGCTCGCGAGCGCTGGGTAGGGCCCTTCTTTGCCGTGCAGACGTCGCATCTGTGAACAAAGAGTTCACTATCAGTGTGACAGCCCGGCCAGTAGAAGTGGGCGCGCAACCGCTGCAGCGTTTTGGTGACTCCGAAGTGTCCAGCACCCGCATGCCCGTGAATCATTCCCAACACCCGTGTCCACAGAGTCCGCGGCACCAGCAGCTGAAAAGATTCGCCAGCGCCACACGGCCGTTCCCAGTGGCGGTAGAGTAAACCCCCCCGCAACGCTAGTCGATCAAACTGCGAGTGGAGAGCTTTTTCCTCTTGTCCCAAGTGAGCAACCGCGGCATAATCCGGTCTCTGGCCCGCGTTAACCCAACCCAGTACCCGTTGCAGCGCCGGATCCTTCTCCTGCTCGGCAATGAGCTGATCACGGTCCATCTGTGGCACAGGCGGAACGACTACAGGCGATGCTTTAGGCGACGCGGTAACTCGGCTGCACGCTGGCTCGGACGGCGGATTACCGACGGAGACTCCGGAGGATTGCGCAGGGAGAATGTTCCGATTCACGGGGGTCGGGGAGTGTTCGATGTCGCGACCACACACGCGCTCTTCAACCCGCTCGCAGTGCCGACAACGCTCTTTGCTACACGGCCGGCGGGATAAAGCGTCCGCATTACCATGCAGTTTTCCAGCTCGGTGCTGGACGGTAAAGTCGTAGTCCTGCAACCGCTCTAACCAACGCGCCAACTGCCCCTCGGGCTCTTTAAAACTAAGTAGCCACACCAGCGAAGCGTGATCGGTCCGCAGCGAGAAGGATTGCCCGTATAAATATGGCCTAAAATGTTTTAGAGCCGCGACGACCGCTAACAGCTCGCGCCGCGTGACGCAGTAATTTTTCTCAGGTCCAGACAATGCGCGGCTGAAGTAGGCGATAACACGCTCTTTACCCTCGGACACCTGAGACAGGACAGCCCCCAGCCCTACATCGCTCGCGTCCGTGTCAAGGATAAACATACGAGACGCGTCAGGGTATCCGAGAACGGGCGACGTGACCAGAGCTTCCCGTAACCGAGTAAAAGCACGCACGTGCGCCCTGTCCCAGCGGAACGGCTGATTCTTTTTTGTGAGGCCGTGCAGCGGACTGGCGATCGTGGCAAAATCCTTCACGAACCGGCGATAGTAAGAAGCTAACCCGAGGAAGGTGCGTAGCTGGGACACATTTAGCGGTTCAGGCCAATTCTGTACCGCCGCTATTTTTGTTGGATCGGTGGCAATCCCTTTAGCACTAATTACATGTCCTAGGAAGCCGGTCTCTCGCCGCAGCAGCCACGCCCATACGCTCCATGGGTGCCCCCACCCGAAAGTCTTGCAAAGGTGCTCGCGAGCGCTGGGTAGGGCCCTTCTTTGCCGTGCAGACGTCGCATCTGTGAACAAAGAGTTCACTATCAGTGTGACAGCCCGGCCAGTAGAAGTGGGCGCGCAACCGCTGCAGCGTTTTGGTGACTCCGAAGTGTCCAGCACCCGCATGCCCGTGAATCATTCCCAACACCCGTGTCCACAGAGTCCGCGGCACCAGCAGCTGAAAAGATTCGCCAGCGCCACACGGCCGTTCCCAGTGGCGGTAGAGTAAACCCCCCCGCAACGCTAGTCGATCAAACTGCGAGTGGAGAGCTTTTTCCTCTTGTCCCAAGTGAGCAACCGCGGCATAATCCGGTCTCTGGCCCGCGTTAACCCAACCCAGTACCCGTTGCAGTGCCGGATCCTTCTCCTGCTCGGCAATGAGCTGATCACGGTCCATCTGTGGCACAGGCGGAACGACTACAGGCGATGCTTTAGGCGACGCGGTAACTCGGCTGCACGCTGGCTCGGACGGCGGATTACCGACGGAGACTCCGGAGGATTGCGCAGGGAGAATGTTCCGATTCACGGGGGTCGGGGAGTGTTCGATGTCGCGACCACACACGCGCTCTTCAACCCGCTCGCAGTGCCGACAACGCTCTTTGCTACACGGCCGGCGGGATAAAGCGTCCGCATTACCATGCAGTTTTCCAGCTCGGTGCTGGACGGTAAAGTCGTAGTCCTGCAACCGCTCTAACCAGCGCGCCAACTGCCCCTCGGGCTCTTTAAAACTAAGTAGCCACACCAGCGAAGCGTGATCGGTCCGCAGCGAGAAGGATTGCCCGTATAAATATGGCCTAAAATGTTTTAGAGCCGCGACGACCGCTAACAGCTCGCGCCGCGTGACGCAGTAATTTTTCTCAGGTCCAGACAATGCGCGGCTGAAGTAGGCGATAACACGCTCTTTACCCTCGGACACCTGAGACAGGACAGCCCCCAGCCCTACATCGCTCGCGTCCGTGTCAAGGATAAACATACGAGACGCGTCAGGGTATCCGAGAACGGGCGACGTGACCAGAGCTTCCCGTAACCGAGTAAAAGCACGCACGTGCGCCCTGTCCCAGCGGAACGGCTGATTCTTTTTTGTGAGGCCGTGCAGCGGACTGGCGATCGTGGCAAAATCCTTCACGAACCGGCGATAGTAAGAAGCTAACCCGAGGAAGGTGCGTAGCTGGGACACATTTAGCGGTTCAGGCCAATTCTGTACCGCCGCTATTTTTGTTGGATCGGTGGCAATCCCTTTAGCACTAATTACATGTCCTAGGAAGCCGGTCTCTCGCCGCAGCAGCTGACACTTTTTAGGGTTGAGTCGCAAATTCGCCCGCCGGATAGCCAGAAATACTTCCCGTAGGTTAGCTAGAGCGACCTCAAACTCCCTGCCGTGCACCAGTAAATCGTCCAGGTAAACGACACAACGGTTGCGAGGAATATCGGCTAATACCTTCTCCATCAACCGTTCGAACGTAGCTGGAGCGTTACATAGGCCGAACGGCATGCGCCGGAATTGCCATAGCCCTTGCCCGATCGAGAACGCAGTTTTAGGTCGCGCTTCCGGGGCGAGCTCTACTTGCCAGTACCCGCTTCGCAGATCTAACGAGCTAAACCACGCCGAGCCCGCAACGTGTTCCAGCGCATCATCTATACGCGGCAACGGATAGGAATCTTTGCGCGTCACCTCGTTTAACCGCCGGTAATCGACACAAAACCGCCACGATTCGTCCTTTTTGCGCACCAACACAACCGGTGAAGACCACGGTCCGGACGCTGGCTCTATGACGCCCGAGTCGGCCATCTCACGTAGCTTTTGTTCGGCGATAGCTCGTTTAGCTAAGGGAAGACGTCTCGGATGTAACCGAACAGGAGCCGCGTTACCCGTATTAATCGTGTGCTGCACCAAATTGGTATGTGTGCACTCGCTCTCATGAACCGCGAAAATGTCTGCGAACTCGTGTAGCAGGGATTTCACGGTGTCGGCCTGTGTCTGACTGAGCCCTACGCTGCTATGCTGCATAAGCTCGACCATTATTCTCGTTCGGTCTGCTACCGGATATTTACATGGCGCACCCGCCGGAAGTTCCGCCCCCCTGGTGTGCTCCACTAACATGTCCGGCTGCGCTTTGGGCACTAGCAACCTGGCTAACCCGAAGCTACCACGCAACGTTCCGTCAACGAGATTAAGTACTGCACCCCACCTTTCCAAAATATCCAACCCCAAGATACAATCATCCTCAATGTCGGCCACCAAGAATGGATGAAAAAGAATGATTGCACCTACTTGTATTCGCACTGTGCGACAGGCCCGTATCTCTAGATAGCTCCCCGACACAGTGCGGATGCTCACGGCTGGGGCCGGCAGCATACAACCGCGATCGCCTTGTCCTAGTACTCCCCAGCGCAGCAGCGAAACTGTGGAGCCAGTGTCCACGAGCGCCCGCAGCGAAACGTTGTCCAGGCCACAGTTAATGTAGAGCCCCGCGCGATTTCCTGCACGTCCTGACCGGAGGTTGAAGCCGGTAGTTGGGGAAACAAAGAAGGCTGTGGGAGGCGGCTTCACCTCGGCGCCCCCCGAAGCTAGTTTTAACGGCTGCTGGGGTACGTTGTCCTCAGGCCGGAGAACACTGCAGCGGTGATCCGGCGGTCCCTGGCCTCGGCGACGTCGCGGAATCTCAGAAGCTGGGTCGGGGCCTAGCCGCGACGGGTTGCCCTGTCCCTGGCTAGGTTCACCTACCGAGCGGCCCTGAGTCACGGGAGGTCGCTCGGCTCTTTCGCCGCGGCGTTCTGCCATGATGGGTTCGGCGCGTTCAGCCTCGCGCAGCGCCTCAGCCAAGGAAGCCGGTGCCGCTAACCGGATGTGCTCGCGCAGCCACCACGGCCGGATTCCCCGCAGGAACGCACGGCGCGCTAGCTCCTCCTGCTGGACGGACCCGAACGCCGGGTAGCCTCTGCGCGCGAGAGACCTCAGGTCCATGGCGAACGCCCCCAGTGGCTCGGAGGCGCTCCGCACACGGGTTGCCAGCTCCTCGCACGTTCCCTCTTTACGGTCACCTGCGCTGAACCGGAAACGGAGCAACTCCCGCAGCTTCGCCCAGTCCTTTCGCTCATCAGCCCGGAGGTCTTCCAACGCCCGCAGCGCGTCACCCTCCAACGAGAGGGCCACCCGGACGGCTGTTTCCGCCGAGGACCAGCCCGCGAAGTCGGCGGCTAGCTCTACCTGGGCGAGGAACGCGTGGGGATCGACGGCGCCGTTGTAGGCCGGCAGGCGCAGCTGCAGGTCACTTCGCTGGCGGACGGGGCACGGAGCTGTAGCTTGCTCCGGTCGCCGCTCTAACCCGCTACTCTCCATCCCACTTCTGACACCAATGTAGCGTTTTTACGCCGGGAAGGATTGTGGAGAGACGAGTGAGCTTATTTTGCTGCCCAATGCAAATGGCTGGGAGTATTTTATTCGCTCTGACACAACGGCACATTCCATAACAGTCACACAACACAAGACACACTTCTGGTCCACACACACACACCCTGGCCGAAGCCACTACCCCAGACACCTTTCCCCAACACGGTGAACACATAACAGTCCCTCCCGCAAAGCATGATGGTCATTACTCAAATCCCACCCACGCCACAATATGGTGGTGGTAGTGTGATGGTCTGGGGATGTTTTGCTGCTTCAGGACCTGGAAGGCTTGCTGTGATAGATAGAACCATGAATTTTACTGTCTACCAAAAAATCCTGAAGGAGAATGTCCGTTTGTTCATCAACTCAAGCTGAAGAGATCTTGGGTGCTGTAGTAGGACAATGACCCAAAACACACCAGCAAATCCATCTCTGAATGGCTGAAGAAAAACAAAATGAAGACCTTGGAGTGGCCTAGTCAAAGTCCTGACCTGAATCCTATTGAGATGTTGTGGCATGACCTTAAAAAGGCGGTTCATGCTAGAAAACCCTCAAATAAAGCTGAATTACAACAATTCTGCGAAGATGAGTGTGCCAAAATTCCTCCAGAGCGCTGTAAAAGACTCGTTGCAAGTTATCGCAAATGCTTGATTGCAGTTATTGCTGCTAAGGGTGGCCCAACCAGTTATTAGGTTCAGGGGGCAATTACTTTTTTACACAGGGCCATGTAGGTTTTTATTTCTCCCTAAATAATAAAAACCATCATTTAAAAACTGCATTTTGTGTTTACTTGTGTTATCTTTGACTAATAGTTAAATGTGTTTGATGATCAGAAACATTTTGTGTGACAAACATGCAAAAGAATAAGAAATCAGGAAGGGGGCAAATAGTTTTTCACACCACTGTAGATTATACCCTTGAGTATGAATGCTTCAATAAAACAGTGGGAAATAACAGTGTGGGGGAATTTCAAAGTAATTGTATGATAATGTGGCACCTGGACACTGGCTCTTTTACACGAATGGATGTTCATAAGAAAACTACACTTCACGCAACAGTCACAGTGCAGGGTAATATAACTATAACAAATAGCTGCATGAACCAAACATCATTGTTTCCCCTAAAGTTCCGTTATAATGATCAATCAGTACCAGTAGCTGATTTTTTCTGGCTTTGTGGAGTAACATTATTGCGGGCAACATTACCAAAAAGTTGGAGAGGAATCTGTGCTAGAATCCGGATGCTTCAAGAAATGTCAATAGCGGGCTGGAATATAGACCAGCCAGTAAAGAGTAACTCAAAAGACCATCATAGAATGAGAAGGGCGTATCAGGCTGATCCCAATGTGTACATAGATTCAGTAGGCCAACCCAGGGGTATACCTAATGAATTTAAAGCCAGAGATGAGGTAAAATCTGGATTTGAGTCTATTTTTTTATGGATAACACCTAATAAAAAGGCTAAATGGATTAACTATATTTACTACAATCAACAGAGATTTATTAATTATACAGAGGATGCTTTGGCTGCTTTAGGAGAACAATTAGTAGCTACTAGTACAATGACCTGGCAAAATAGACAAGCATTAAATTGGTTATTGGCTGAAAAAGGAGGTGTAAGCATTCTGTTTGGTGATCAATGTTGTACATATATTCCTAATAACACAGCACCCGGAGGAACTTTTACTAAAGCCATGAACCAACTAAAAAATCTGAGACGGGAAGTAACTGAAAATGCTGGGAGGGATAATAAAATATGGGACTGGTTAGATCTAAAACTAGGAGCATGGGGAGCATGGTTTGCTAAATTTGGTATGTTCTTGGGATTTGCTATATTAATAGGAGGATTGTTGTTCTGTTGTGTGCTTCCTATATTAAAATCTTTGATCATAAAAGCTACAGTTCAACAAATGGAGGTATTAAAATGGCAAGATGAAAAAATACCCCTAGCCAATGACAAAGACATTTACGACTCCGACTGTGATTCTCAAGAATCAAAAGAAGATTCAGGCACCTCGGACGAGGACGAAGAAGATGATTAACGATGAGCCATGCCTTGGGTGAAAGCACTGGCCGGGCCTCTCCCCAAAAGGCGACCCTCTACGATGCGCAAAGTATCTGGGTTGAAGATCCATATATTAGGACACAGCTGTTTAAAATTATATCTGCTTTTAAAATTGTACTGTATTTAGCTTAATGTAATCCTAGGAAATCACTGTATTACTCATATATTCATGTCATGTTATTGTGTTATGGAAAGTATAAGGTAAAGGAGGTCGAGTCTTTTACTCTGCCCTAGTCAAATAAGGGCGGAGAAGTTTGCTCGATCTTCGCTAGAGTACAAATACATGGGTTGGTCATTGATAAAAGTCCAGTGATTTGAATTAATCACTAGCTAGTGTAAGAAGGGCTAGCACATGGATTTGCACTCTAGATAACCATTGATATGGGACTTATAAGCCCCAGAGGGGGGGATATGGAAGTAAATTTTATTAGATTTTATGTAACTTTACTTACTTTTAAGAAATAAATGGTACCCCATATGAAAGTACTCAGAAATGTGCGTGTGAAGCTGCACGTATAGGCCTGAGATTCTGCCTGCATAAGCAATCTGATATATACGTTGAGGCCCCCTAGACTGGGGAAGCTTAATGAACCCCAGATGTTTAGGATGACATCATTGCATGTAGAATGAATTCTTTTGTCCTGGTTGTCTATATAAGTGGGGAGCCGACGGGACAGTGTTGCGATTTTGCAGTCTCCCCAGGCCGTTATTGCATGATAAATAAAGGTCAGGATCTTTTGAAACCAAAGCCTGGGTCTTCAATCAATTTCCACAACAATCTATGGCTTGCATTATCAATGAGGAGACAGAACGTAAACTGTTAAGTAGGGGTATGCCTGCGCAAGTTGATCAGTCACAGTTAGGCATTCTTCTTGTTGGGTGCGGTGGTGTTAAAGTTAAACCGCGTACCTACACTGGTCGTGCCAGGACAGAAGGATCAACTAATTCTAGGGACAAATGTCATTTCTTTCTCAGATCAAGCAAGACTCTGGCTATTGGAACGTCATGAACCGCCCTGAGACGACTGGAGAACACGAAATCGAGCAGTTTTTAAACATGCTGATTGAAGGGTAACAAGATCCCTGATATAGTGAGCACGGCAAAACTGACTCAGACTGTCATTCTGTTACCCAAGCAAGAACACCCTGTGTGGGCCAAGCTTCCAGTAAATGCTCCTGGTTCTATGGGTAGCACTATCATAATTGAGCCCCCCAAAGCACAGACCCACAAGAAAAGCATCATGGTGGGTAGAGTTATAGCCTCCATGTCCAGTGATGGATGGGTTCCTGTCAGGATCATAAATCCCTTTGATAAGCCAATAACACTGAGAAAGAACTCCAAAATTGCTGATGTTTTCCCTGTTGTGGCAGTTGATGACTGTTGCATTTCCTGATCACCAAAGTAAGATAGTGAGTGTGCAGAGCCAAAGTATTGGAGATGTTGATGGTGATGGAAAAAGTTGTTCTACATCTGATTTCCTTGGGAGCTTGCAGAAACTCAATCTTGGAGATTTAGATATTGACTCATGCGAAGTGTCCTCTTATTGGAAAACTCAGTTAGTGCAGCTCATCATGAGGCATGAGGATGTGTTTTCAAAGCACAAGTTGGATTGTGGGAAGGCCAAAGATTTTGTCCATTGCATCCGTCTTTCGGATGATCGACCCTTCAGGCTTCCTTATCGACGTGTCCTTCCAGCCCAGTATCAGAAGCTGAGGAGTGTACTCTCGGAGAAGGAGAAACAGGAGATTATTCACAAGTCTTATAGCGAATGGGCTTCACCACTTGTGCTCGCATGGAAGAAAACTGGAGACCTTAGTGTGTTTGTGTGGACTACCGATGGCTAAACTCGGACTGTTAAGGACACCCACCCCTCACCTTATCAGGCAGACTGTTTAGCAGCTTTGGGAGGTAATGCTTTCTTTAGTGCGATGGACTTGAACTTCGGGTTTTATAACATCGTCATGTCTGTAGAAGAAAGAAAGTTCACTGCCTTTATGACTCCTATGGGCCTTTATAATTTCAATCTTCTGCCACAGGGACTTTGTAACAGTCCGGCCAGCTTTATGAGGCTTATGACCAACATCTTTGGGGATCAGAACTTCCTTACACTGCTCTGTTATCTTGATGATCTTCTGGTGTATGCTCCTAATGAAGAGGAGGCCATCAATCGACTTGAACTTGTGTTTACTAGGCTCAGGGCACATGGATTTAAATTGGCCCCTAAGAAATGCCATTTTCTTAGAAGAACTGTAAAATTCCTGGGCCACATTATTGACAGGACTGGGGTGGCGACGGATCCAGATAAAGTTAGTGCCATCTCAGCTGTGTCTGAAGCAGACCTCATGATGGCAGATGGAGCAACACCCTCACAAAAGAAAATAAAGGTACATAATACATGGTCATGTATTACCAGAAGTTTATTCCAATCTGCTCCAGCATTGCAAAGCCTTATTTTAGTATCACAGCTGCGCCAAAGGGAAAAAAGGCCTCTTTGAGGGGTGATGCACGTTTAAAAAAACTGAGCCCTGGTGACTGGAAGAAAGAACATAGTGAAGCTTTCCAGAAGCTGAAGCCAGTCCTGTTAGAGTCTGTCGTACTGGCTCACCCTGATTTTAACAGGCCATTCATCTTGTCTAGATGCGTCTTTGGTGCTGTACTCCCACAAGTACCAGATGGTGAAACAAAAGCTCGTCCCATCACCTTTGCTAGCAAGGCCCTCAGTCGTGCACAGACCAAGTACCTTGCCCATCGTCTAGAATTTCTGGCGTTAAAGTGGTCAGTCTGTGACAGATTTAGCCATTGGCTGAAAGGCCACAACTTCACTGTCTGGACGACAATAATCCGTTAACGTACATTCTGACAAAACCCAAACTAGACGCATGCGAGCAGAGGTGGGTGTCTAAACTGGCCCCATATAACTTTGGCATTCAGTATATACCTGGCAGCAAAAATGTTGTTGCTGACGCATTAAGCAGATAACCTTTTGTCCATCAAAGTGTAGGCCAATGGTTGATGTCAGAGCCATATGGTTCCCTCTTGAAAGAGTCTGAAAATATTCATGAAGACACCATCCAGGATACTTTTAGGGCAAGTGCAAACACATGTCATGTTAAACATTTCCCCTCTGCAGCTTCAGAGCACTGTTTACTTACTTGTGCTGAAGTGTCAGCTATCCTTGATGTTCACACACAGTGGGAGGTAGGCACAAGTGATAGAGCTGTCCAGTGGCTTACTCAAAATACCCATCAGTTCTCGTCTCCAGATTTGAATCCACTTCCAGTGTTCTCGCTAAGTGAATTGCAAGAGAGGCAGCAAGGTGATAGGGTCCTGTCAAGAGTCCTATTCTATGTGAGTAGAGGAATGAGGCCATCCAGGCGTGAAAAAGCAAAAGAAACATTCGACATCCTCAAAACACTGAAGCAGTGGGAGAAGTTTAAGATACTTAATGGAGTATTGTACAGGGTGTCTAAAGATGTCTTAATGTGCAGGAGGAGATGGCAGTATGTCGTTCCAGCTTCCCTTGTAAGACCGGTCCTTCGGGGAATTCATGATGAAGCTGGGCATCAAGGTCAGGGCAGGACATTGTCCCCTGCGAGACAGAGGTTCTTTTGGGTTAGTTTAGAGCGGAATGTGCAGGAGCATGTTGAATGTTGCAAGCGATGTGTGGTGAGCAAGACAACTGAGCCTGAAGCGGGAGCTCCCCTGGAGTGCATTAAAACATCATGGAATTAGTCTGCATAGATTTCTGGTCTCCAGAGAATTGCAGTGGTCGTAATGTGGACGTCCTGGTCATAACTGACCATTTTACTAAGTTGGCTTGTGCTTTCCTATGTAAAAACCACTCAGTAAGGCAAGTGGCAAAAACGATCTGGGACAAGTTCTTCTGTATCTTTGGCTTTCTGGAAAGGATCCATTCGGACCAAGGTGCCAACTTTGAAAGTCAGCTGATACATGATCTTTTTGAAATTGCCGGTGTTAAAAAGTCCAGAACAACAGCATATCACCCAATGGGCAACGGCCATGTCGAACGATTCAGTCGAGCCCTGGGTAACATGATAAGGTCATTGCCACCTAGGAGTAAGCAAAAGTGGCCCCAAATGTTGCAAATTTTGTCCTTTCCTTATAATTGCACAGCCCATGAGTCAACTGGCTATGCGCCGTTCTATCTAATGTATGGCAGAATTCCCAAGCTTCTTGTGGATGTCATGTTTAAAAGTGTAAAAAAGGGACTGCATCATTGCTGATTATGATGGATATGTGAGACGGGTGAGGGACGACTTGAAGGAAGCTTTGTCTCTTGCTCAAAAGAATGCCGAAGCCAGCCAAAACCGGCAAGCTGAGCTGTATAACAATAAAACAAGGGGATGTAAAATTGAAATTGGCGACCAGGTCTTGCTGGCAAACAAAGGATACCGTGGCGGGGGAAGCTTGCAGACAAATGGGAATCCACACCCTACATTGTTGTTGACCTGAACCCTCAATGTCACACTTGAGAAAAGATAAGAAAAGATTGTCCACAGGAACTTACTTCTTCAAGCCAACTTCTTGCCGATTGAGGTGGGAGAACTAGAGCCTTCATTCAGTGATGACAGTGTTCCAGATGACACCTGTAGCGAAGCAGCATTGAGCGATACTGTAGCACCCATACCTTTATGCAGCAGTGGAGATCGGACTGCCAGCTGGGTCGCAGAGACCACTCCAGATGATGTCTCAAATAGTGTCCCTTCTGAGTCAGAGAGTGTTGTCTCATTGGCAGTGAATTCAGATCCCTTAAAGGTTGATTCTACTGCAGTACAGGATGTATCCGCCTCTTGCGATAATGTTTCCATCCATTCAAGTAATACAGAGACAGATTGTGACGACGTAACGTCTGAGGTAGAGAGAGATCCAGTCGACAATGAGGTAATGCCCTCTGAATCTGTAGATTTATCTCCTAATAAGGCCCCATTTCAAGTCCGAACTAGATTTGGTAGATTTGTGAAGCCTGTGAATAGGTTAATTCAGAACATGACACAAAATGTAAAGACAGGTTCTGTCAGTAAGTTTGCAAAATCCCTGTTGTCATAAGTTGGTTGAAGGTATATTAGTGAGTCCCTTTGTGCAATTAATTTTCTTGGCCTATTTTATTTTTTATTTTTTTAAAAGGGATTAGAAGTTTACGAAGTCTTTGTATAATGGTGTTTAAGGCACTTTATTAGGAAGTTGATCTTAACGGGCCTGATCAACTCATTTGGATCACTTTCTCTGTTAAATGGAAAGCATGTGCTGCTGTGACTTGTGTACTAGTTGACAGTTTGAGTTCTGTAAGGATTACAATAGATGCTCACCCTTAAGTACAAATTTTGTGAAGTTCAGGGGGAGTATGTAGCCAAGTTAATATTTGCAACCTAATTATTGTGAACCTCACAAAATTTTTTGTTGTTTTCTATGTTTTTTCTGTTTATTGCATTTTGTATTATAAGATGCTGTGTATATAGTTATACCATGCGGAACCATATATGCAGCACTTGTGTCAGGTTGAGCACATATTAGCGACACACTGGATGCCTCGTGCTGCTCAGCGGCAAGTTAGATTAACTTTTTGCCGCCAGAGAAGCTGGGTGTGTTGTCTCTCGCTCTGCTAATACGAGCACGGTAAGAGTTCTAAAAAAGTTTAACAAACAAGTTAATGTGCTGATTCATGCAAGAAATTACGACATTTTGATGTTAAGCTTTGATTTCATGAAGCTGCTATCGTGACTCGTTTAGCTTATTAGTTTTCTGTTATTCGAGCAGAGTAAAGGGAGAGAAATCAGAAAAAAGAAATCAGGATCATCCTTGTCAACATTGCTTCAATAATAAAGAAAAAAGCTACACAACCAGAGTAAAAACGCTACACAGACACAGTCTGCGGATTTATCAGGAAATGTGTAGATGATGTTGTACCATCCAAAACAATGAAAATTTATCCAAACCAGAACCCATGGATAAACAGTGATGTTTGCATGGCACTGGCGGCACGGAACTCTGCCTTCGCCTCCGCTAACACATCGGAATATAAACACGCCACCTATTAACTCCAGAAGACTATTAAGTCTGAAAAAGTGAGTACAGGGACAGGGCAGAACAGCAATTTGATGATCCTAGAAGAATGTGGCAGGGACTGAATACAGTCGCGGACTTTAAAGGGAAAACCAGCACACCACAGATCACGGCCTCTATGTGTAAGGATCTAAACGTATTTTATGCTAGATTCAAACTACTTCCATCAGGCAGGAGTTACGGCAGTATCCAGTCCCTACTTGTCACTTTCCATTGGTGCCGAGTTCAGTTAGGTAAAAGTAAATACCTGGTCTGTAACTCTAAGTCTATCTAATGATTTGCTGCCACTACCACCTCAAGTCGAAAATATTCAGGGCTAATCTTAAAATATAAAATGTTAAAGGCCCAAATGATCGTACATAATGGTGTCACTCCTCCACTTTACAACCCACTGAATGCAACTAAATGGATTTACTATACACAAACAGATGTATTTTAAAAATATGCTCCACTACAAAATACTTGCTTTGCAGGTAAACCTTCCTCCTATTTTAATACATTGGAACCTTAGGTCACAAAATGTGCCAAGTATGAACAAATCTTTCATGGCCCCCCAAAAAATCACCTTAAATGTGTACATATAGAAAAAAAATGAGACCACTGCAGCATGGTTAACATATATTGGTGAGATGCACAGTTCTGTTTAACTTTTTGTGAACTGCTAACAATATTTCTCCCAATACTTCTAACTCAAAATATAACTATTGTAATTTAGAGTGTAACTAAATAATGTATTTGGTGCATATTTAAAAGAAATGACAAAACATCAAAACATGTCAAAGTACCCCAAGATCATGCAGTATTTAAAGAGCATTAATAACTCTTTAAAACAAAATGCAAATAATTTGTAAATAAATTGTGTTAATGCTTTGGCTAAATAACAAAGAAATCTGTATTTGATGGAATAACCCCGATCTGCAATTACAGCTTTCATGCGTTTTGGCTCTCCACCAGTTTTTTTTGCCAGCTCCGCTTTTGGGGTGTGTGGGTTTCTAATTAGCAGCTGGAATAGTATCTTGTTCACAGCTTCAGGGTGGTGTGCAGGCTACCTGGGATGTGTTATTGCGAGCTCCACCATTGGGGTGTGTGGGTCCTTGTCTAGCAGCAGCACCTTGTTTTCCGGCTTCACTGTGGTATGCAGGCTGTTTATTTCCTGTTGGTTTAAAGGGGTCATACGGGCCTACATGCACTTTTTCAAGCTGTTTGGACTGACGTGTGTTGGGAGAGTGTGTACACAACCACTCTACAATGATAAAGAGCCGCCCAGTGATATTCTTTTTATTTATTAAAATAAGATGCCCCTTCTAAAATCAGGCCAATCTCAAATGCCTGTCAATGTGACGCCACACCGACAGAGGCCACTCCTACTATAGTTGATTGACACTAGTGTTTTAGCAAAGACACGCCCCGAGTGAGAAGAAAGCTGTCGGCCATTGTTTTTTGACACTGGAGCAAAATGTCGCCTAAGCGAGTGTGGTGTATAGTTGTTGGGTGTAATAGCGAACACAGCAGTCATCATTCACTACCGACATCTGAGCCGCTGAGGACGCAGTGGCTGAATTTTGTTTTTGAAGCTAACGTCCCCGCCGATCTACCTAAATGCGTTCATGTTTGCACTAATCATTTTTCACCAGACTGTTTTATAAACGAGGGTCAATTTGTTGGTAATGGTAATGTTACTGGAGGGTACAAGGGAACAAGATGGCGCCAGTGTTTGTGGCTTGTCGTCTGTCGTCTGTCTTACTAGTGTTTTTATTATTACTTCTATTTGCTTCACAAAATATCTTCTCACTACTGGTGTATGATCGCCAATCACTACTGAATCTTTGTTGGTCTGCAGTGGATTGGGGGCAATTTGACAATAAAGTACGTGATTCTCTTCCGCCACTGTTATCAGGGATACCGGCTTTCCTCCACCGGGCCCCACGCTCACCTTGCCGGAGAAAGCGTCACAGACGCCGAGGTAAACGCGGTGGGCATTTAGTAAAATTGAAGGCTTTTCTGGCTAAACACGGATCAAGTACTCACGTCTCTGTTTCCTGGCGGTCTTGTGATGATGTTGACTCCTGGTTAGTGCCTGTTTCTAGTTCGGATCAGTGGAGTGAAACACTGCGACCCTGCCCACTCTACCAGCGCTGGCGTGGAGTGAATCTCCAGAATCTGCAGCCTCTGGCGCGAGCTCCCCTTACTAATGCGGTATTAGCTCCGGCTCCCATCAGGATGGGTCTGGTAAACGCCAGATCCGTGATAAACAAAACCTTTATCTTAAAGGAGTTTTTACCTCACAGGAATTGGATTTCCTTTGTGTGACTGAAACCTGGCTGTCTCCTGGTGAGTCCAGCGCGATCTCTGAACTCCTGCCGTGATTGCCGGTATTTAAATTGTCCGCGGTCCTCCGGTCGTGGGGGTGGTCTAGCGACTGTTTTTAAATCAAAGTTTGTTTGTAAACAGTTGTTTCTCCCGGTCTTTTTCTCCAGCTTTGAAATAAGCCTTTTTGAGCTGGCCCATTCTCCTGCGCTGCTGTGTACTGTAGTCTACCGGCCGCCAAAGTACAATAAGGACTTCTTAAATGACTTTGCTGATTTCTTGGCTGATTTTATGCCTAGATATGATTAAGTGGTAATTGTTGGGGATTTTAATATTCATGTTTGCTGTCCTGATAAGCCTCTGGTAAAGGCCTTTTTTAGATTTAGTGGACTTTTTTAACTTTATTCAGTCTGTCAATGGTCCCACTCAGAAATGTGGGCACACATTGGATCTTGTACTGTCTCGTGGCTTATCTGTCCTCAATGTGAAATTGGGGATGCTGTGTTTTCAGACCATATGCCCGTTTTATTTGATTTTGTACCTTTCTCTCAACCTGCTAAATCGTGTGATTCGGTTCGGCAACGCCGTGTCTTTAATCCCACCTCCGCCACTCATTTCTCTGCGATTTTCACTTATGATAGGGATTTACAATCTTCAGCGTCGCTCAGCACTGAGGAGCTAATATTCCAGTTTGATTCTGCCTGTCAAATTGCATTGGATTCGGCAGCTCCCTTAAAAATCAGACGATCTAAGGCTAGATCAGAGCCATGGTTAAATGATGATACCCGTGCTGTTAGAAGGGAATGCAGGAGAGCTGAACGGAGGTGGAAAAAGGACAGGTTACAGGTGTCTTTGGAAATGTTAAGAGGAAGCTGGTGTCATTATCAAAAAGCTGTGAAAGCCGCTAGAACAAAATTTTTTTCTGATCTTATTGCTTCTAACTCTCATGACCCTCATGCTCTTTTTAACACATTGAACACTGTTCTTAATGCTCAGGAACCTGTCCCTCTAAAGGCTTCTATGGAAACCTGTAATGAATTTCTTCACTATTTTATGGATAAGATTATACACATCAGGTCCCTTATTTTACCATCTGTTAGCGACCCACCAGTTTTAAGACCTTGTATGAATGTGTTCGAGCATTTTGAGCCTGTCTCCCTTTCTTATTTAGAGGATCTGGTGTCCAGTAGTAAGCCATGTTACCCCTCCTAATTTTGTTAAGGAAGTTTTTCCCACTTTGGTTCCTTTTATTCTTGCTATTATCAATAGCAGTTTAATTTCTAATGAGATGCTGAAAAATTTTAAACATGCTGTGGTGCAACCCTTGCTAAAAAAGTCTGGCCTGGATCCCTATGTTTCGTCAAATTATCTCCAAGCTACCTTTTTTGGCCAAACTTCTGGAAAAAAATGTCTATTTGCAACTGCAGCCCTTCCTTGATGAACAGGCAATTTTGGAAGTGTTTCAGTCTGGGTTTAAAACTCGCCATAGCACTGAGTCTGCTCTTTTAAGAGTTTTTAATTAAATTTTTTTAGCAACCGACTCCGGAGTTTCTGTACTACTTGTGCTTCTAGATTTAACAGCGGCCTTTGACACCATAGATCATGAGATTCTTTTATCCAGGTTGGAACAGTGGGTGGGCATTACAGGCTCAGCCTTGCAGTGGTTTAGGTCCTACCTCTCTGATAGAACCTTCTGTGTTAATATAGATGGTTTCACTTCCAACTCTGCTGCCCTTCCTTGGGGGGTACCACAGGGCTCCATTCTTGGTCCACTTTTATTTTCCTTGTATTTGCTCCCACTCGGAGCTATTTTCCGGAAATATAACATCTTTTATTTTTATGCAGATGACTGTCAAGTTTACCTCCCATTAAAGCACAATGGTGCATGTTCTGTCAAGCTTCTTTTGGACTGCCTTGTTGATGTTAAAAGGTGGTTGGCTTTTAATTTCTTAAATGTCAATGACGAAGAGACCGAATGTTGTTTAGACCAAATGGCTCCCACAAATCTGCTCGCTTTGACCTCGCCTCCTTGGCCCCATCTGAGAAAGCCTTGATTACAAATTTGGGTATTAAAATGGATCCTACTCTAAAAATGGATAGTCAAGTAAATGCTGTGGTAAAATCCTGTTTTTTCCATTTGAGGCGAGTAGCAAAGATTAAGTCTACAGTATATTGTCAAGGCGGGACCTGGAATCGGTTGTCCATGCTTTTATAACCTCTCTTCTTGACTATTGCAATGCTTTGTTCTTTGGAATCAGCCACACCACTATGGCACGCTTACAGTTGGTGCAAAATTCCACAGCCCATTTTTTAACTGATATAGGCAGACGAGAGCATATTACTCCAATCTTGGCTTCCCTTCACTGGCTTCCAGTGTATTTTTGGATCCGTTTTAAAATTCTTTTATTTGTATTTAAGTGTTTAAATGGTCTTGCTCCAGCCTATCTGGTGGAATTGTTGCACCCATATGTTCCATCTCGCTCTCTCAGGTCTACTGAAAAGCTGCATCTTGAAATTTCAAAAACCCGTTGCAAACTTCAAGGTGATCGTGCCTTTTCAGTAGCTGCTCCTCAATTATGGAATGAGTTACCCTTACTCATTCGACAAGCTCCATCAGTGGCTGTTTTTAAATTACGGTTAAGAACTCATTTTTACTCTCTGGCCTTCAACTCAGTGTGAAGCATTTTGAGATGTTTTGTGTTTTATATCTTGTTTCTCTTTGGATTATTATTATGTTTATTAAGACTATTATTATTAGTAGTAGATTATTGTGTCGTTATGTTCTTAGTTGTTTCCTTTTCTTGTTACGATCATTTAAATTTAAATTTTTCTTTTTTATTTATCAAATTTAACTTTATTATAAATCACCCTACTGTTTATGTCCTGATTGTTAACTTTTGTACAGCACTTTGGTCAGCTTTGTTGTTGTTTTAAAGTGCTTTAGAAATAAAGTGGTGTGGTGTGGTATGGTATGGTAATATAAAGCAGGTTTTGCTAGAAAGCAGCTCCTAAAAAAATGGATCTGTACTAACGCTTTGTGTTCCTGCTTCATCTTCACCAGGCTCGGTGAGTGTGATTTATTTTTCTATGAATCTTTGCAGATCGCCTTTTCTAATAATCACGATGAATGCGGAGTGTAAGTTAACTTACACTCTCATAAAACATGGTTATGTAGTCTTCTCTATGTACATCCGTCTCTAAATAAATCCTAATCGCCCGTTTATGATAAACAATGCATTTAGGTGATTGTCTAGTTGCAAACTGTGTACGTAGTCGGAAAACTATATTATGCTTACCTTTGTAATGTTAGATGGTTTATAACAATGTCTGTCAAAGATTAAGAAGTCATGTAAACACATCAGTAAACACATCGCATTCGTATCTCTCTCAGTAAGCTTCTCCGCTTTTGTTGTTGTTGCTCACGGCAGCGTAACCACCCGTTAATTCATGCCCATGCAGTGATGAGAAAGACAAATGGGTCGATGCATGTCCATTCTTTTGACAAACCAAAAACTACTTAAGAAAACAGGCTCAGGCTCTATATTCCAGTGTTTTCCAGTTTGGACTGCATTACCCACAAAGTGGGCAATGCTTTGTGGGTAATGCAGTCCAAAGCATTGCCCACAATGCAGTGCGGGTAATGCTTTGTGGGTAATGCAGTCCAAACTGGACTGGACTACACTCCCGTGGGTATACCCGACGTGTGTTGTAAAGACACGCCCCACAGAACTGGGGGGCGGGCTCAGCAGAGATCATAAGCATTTAAAGGAGCATGTACTGAAACAGGTCACTGAGAACAGCGCTAGTTTTTACCAGGTAAAAGTAGTGTTTTTTTTACACAACCATTGATAATTTTTAATTAAAGTATATTACAAACTTTTCTTTAGGACCCTAAAGAATCATATTAACATTTAATGAAAAATGGGGCTGGATGACCCCTTTAAGTCTGTCACCTTTGAGTATACTGCAGAGATTTTGGCTGTAAGCAACTGTTTGACTTGTGGCCCCGGTGACCAATACCTGCAGGACAAATCTATTTATTGAAATAATAAAAAGTGCCTTTTTTAAATACGGCTGAAAGAGATAATGGTGACGCTGTTTTGTTGCTACTCTTTCTTTGAGTTTTGGTTGTTTTGGTTGTAGGATTTCTGTGATTCTTGTTTTTGTTGTTTGTTTAGCCTGATCGAGTTTTGTTTATAATTTCTTTGCTTTCTTGCTTTTCTTTTTTTTTAGTATAGTGTCAATTGTTTTTTTTTTTGTTGTTGTTGTTGTTAATAAGTATTGTATATTGCTTTTTTTATTTGGATTTATTATAATTTTGTGTGTTTTTGTGTCTGCTTGTTTAGGCCCCTGAGCTGAAATGCTAGCTGTTCTAGTACCATGGTGGTGGTTGTGTCAGGAGCACGGAGTGTGGATTGTTGTGATCACTCACCTCACTGTGTGTGTGTGTGTGTGTTTGTGTGAATAATTAATTTATAGCTAGCCTACCCGGCTAGGGGTAAGCCTTGGTTTCCTTGTAATTAGTGGGGTCTTACACTGTTTAGCTCATCTAAGCTATATTTTATTCCGTCTTTTAAGTGTGTATCTGTCAATGCAATTCCAATAAACATTTTGCATACTGATTCCATGTCTCTGCCCTTCATGGTAACGAACTTGTGTGCTTGAGTCCATTTTTAGTATTTAGTTCCCCCTATTGTAAAGGGGTGGCATAATCAGCATTAACTTATATTTCTTAACGTTCTGGGTGCTCATAGTAAACTTAAACCTGTGCCCTGCCCCATATATAAATAAGTGAGGTTTGCACACAACACATCAGGGAAAGAGAATGAGAGAGAAAAATAAATTGCACTAAATGTCAATACAGCACATCATGCACACATACACACACAAAATATGCATTATAGGTAAAGGTGCCCAATAAGACATTTTTTTGGTCAGTGTTAGGGTTCTTGCCTGCCATGCAGAAGGCCTAAATATATTTCCCAGCCACTAAATGCAGAGCATGGTTAGTGCCAGTCCTTAGCCCTGATAGAATATGAGGATTGTGTGGAATAAGGGCAGTCAAAAGAAACAGTGTTGGGCAAAATAAAAAAAATGTACTTTAATAAAAATGGAGATTACCTAGGGAAAACAATACTCAAGTAAAATTAGAAGTCCTTCACATTTACATTTTTACTAATAAAAGTAAAAAAAAATGAACAGATAGTTGCTGTAATGTGTAGTGAAATAAAAAGTTCCCTCTTAAAAAAAAAAAAAAAACTACATAAGTAAAAAAAAAAACACTTCTTTCGAAATATGTACTTAGGTTCAGTAACAAAGTAAATTTACTCAGTAACCTTCCACCTCTGTCCCTGACTGGGTCTAATACAACTTATTTTTATTTATTTACATTTCTGAATCTATACTGAAAAAATAATAACAAAATAATCTATGTGGTCCAGTGCAGTCAAGAGTGTTCAAAGCTCTATACTGGGGATAAAAATTGAAGGACAAAGAACATACCTTTAAGGATGGTTGGTAGCCTTTGGCTGGATAAGAATGTACAAATTTAAGACAGTAGATAGATTGTTCAAAAGAGGGGTAAGAGAAACCATATATGTGCAAGTGGAAAATCTTTTTCCCAACAGAGCTAGAAGTCTTAGGCACGACTTGACTCTAATTTGACAATTTTTCATAGTGCCATTTTATCCATCCACAGGAATGGAATATCAAAACCTTTTCCCGAGTCCACCAGGAAAGCCACACATAGGGCATTTTTTCCTTTAGGGCCCTGGGATCATTTTCAAGATAACTTGACCCCAAAATCTGGTTAATTGATTTAAGTGATAAATGATCAGTGAGAACACAATTGTTCTGCAGTCAGTGCCTGAGAGTCCTGGAAAAAATGTTCACGAGAATGATACAGCATTCTCAGCATTCTCTTTAAACGCAACATCATCAATGCTGTCGGTCTCCTCTGATATCTCTGAATCTTAAAATATCGATAATATTGGGTGTATATATAGCTTAAAAGTTAACTTCCTTGTGCTTTTGTTCTCGTGTTTCAATTCTATTCGATTCAATTCAATATTATTTATATAGCCCTTTAAATAGTGGCATTTGTTGCAAGAAAAGATTTACATATTTAAATTAAACTTGTGGTAATGTGTATGAAAAGTAAGAAATGTGAGAAATCAAAATGATCAGATAAACCCTGGTAAGCAAGCTGAGGGCTGTGACTTCAAGGGGAAAAAACCCTGAGATGGCAATAGGCAGAAACCTTGAGAGGAACCAGACTCAACAAAAAAAGAACCCATCGTGGGTAATAAAGGATGGCTGGAATTGTTTTGCAGTCATACTGTGTGTTAGGGAGCTGGAAGTCCAATATAACAGTTGACATCTAAGTAAATATGGAGTCCAATTTGCTTGTGGAGGGTCAGGTAGAAAGTAGGATGTAAATTCCAGTCCTGAACTATTGAGCGACTGCAGTCACAAGTCCTCAGAAAACAGTTGTCTGCATCAGCTAAAGCCAGGACCATATTTATAGTAAAGTGGACTGTTACGACCCCTTAGTCTAGGGTTTCGGTGTAGCCAGCTGAAATCTCGCCGAAAATGCTCCCTCTCCATCTCAAGCTCCCGCAACCGTAGTCTCCCTCGTTTTTAGAACCAAAAGTTGTTCTGATCTGTCAGTTGGTGTTATTGGGCCAGGGGTAGCTCAGTGGTTAAGGCATTGGACTACGGTTCGGAAGATCCCAGGTTCGAATCCCACAACCACCAAGTTGCCACTGTTGGGCCCTTGAGCAAGGCCCTTAACCCTCAACTGCTCAGATGTATAATAAGATAAAAATGTAAGTCGCTCTGGATAAGAGCGTCTTCCAAATGCCTAAAATGTAAATGTATTGTGGGTGGTGTAATTACCTTATGCCTGGGGGGCGTGGAGGGCAACTGTGGCACAACCGATGGCTTACCGTCGACCTCAGTTGGCATTGAAGCGTCCTTGTCCTCTGTATACTTTCCAGGCACTTGAGGCAAAATCTGCTGATCAATTAATGTGTCAAGCAATATTTTTTTATCCCCTTTTTAAGACCCTTACGTGGCACGTCAACTTCAAAGAATTTAGCAATGCTGAACAAGTCGTCTTTACGACACTGGTCAAATTCCTCCAAGGTAGGAGCTAGCGTGAAGGCTATTAAATCAAAAGCCATTATTTATAACTACTGTCCAACCTCAGAAGGCAGCCAAACAAACCAAAAGCCGAGTATGCTTGGCAACGGATGAACCCCCACTTGTTACGACCCCTTAGTCTAGGGTTCAGGGACGCAACAAAAGATAAAATAAAAAGGAACCTCTACAACCAGGTTTAAGTGTGCATGGTCTTTTATTTTATTTTATTTTTTTCTCTTTTATGCACACACACGCACACACACAGAAAGCTCTTGGCTTCAGGGTTGGGCCAAGGTCAAAACAATAAACAAAACCCTGTCCCTATCTCCTCCCGTAAGCTAACTAACCTACACAAAAAAAAAAAAACTATAAACCAAAAACACTGGGCTAACCTAACTCCCTGACTAAATATACAAAAAACTGGAGAAAATGGGTTTAACAAAAAGGGCACCCAACCCCTACTGCTTCCATAGAAAAAAAAGTATATACAAACAAAAAGGCTATTTACAATATCTACAACAGAAACAATTAAATAAAGATAGAAACAAAAACCAACACTTATAATACCCAACTCACAAAACACCGGGACGACCCAACAGTTTGTAAACAAACAACACAACACAAGGCAACATCTCACAAAAACCAACATCAGCGCGCGCTTCTGGCTTTGATCGGCCAGCTTAAAAGGACGTGCTGCTCCAGGGCCAGCCAATCCCTGTCGCACGTCAAGGCACGCTCAATCAGGGCGGGACTTCCTGTGACAAGGAGAGCAAGGGAGAGAGAGAAAGGAGGGGAGAGAGAGAGCGGCACCAGCAGCCATGCATGCGCACATACGTGCAATCCACATGTACGTAACAGGACCATCCTCAGTCATCACACACATCCAGACCAAATGCGATGAAATGCGCATGCGATGAAATGGATGAGGCAGATAGGTCCAGAGAGCAGAGGGTGTCTAAGCGCTCAGGATCGCCATGTGTAACTTAACACACAGAGAGAGAGAGAGAGAGAGAGAGAGAGAGACACGTCCCTGTTGTTACGTCCCTGACGTATGATATATGGAGTGGGGTGCTGATTAGAGGATCCGTCAGTGGTGTGTGCCTTACTGAAGCCTCCTGTTCCTCCATTGGACAAGCACTTCCTGAACCTGTGTACCATACTCCCGCCTCCTGTATCTCCATTGGACAAGCACTTCCTGAACCTGTGTGCCTTACTCCCGCCTCCTGTGTTGCCATTGGACTAGCACTTTATTTAAGTATTTAAACGCCATCCTGCCTGCTGCTCGGGAGATAACTGCTTGACTTGTTATGGTGTTGTGCTTGTTATATTGGAATTATTGTGTATCGACTTTTGCTGCCCTTTTCGACCTCGATTTTTGTTATTGCCCTTTGTACATAACTTTGTATACTGTGTAAATATCCTGTATATAGTGGTAAGTAGGGAGTCGACGCCCTTTTTGTTCTCCCCCCTTTTTCTCCTGGTTATGCTAGTTAGGGAGTTAGTTAAGTTGATGTATTTTGGTATGTTTTTGGTTGTTAGGTTAGGTAGACTTTTGTGACTCTAGTTAGTGGGTTTGGTTTATTATTTTGGCATTGTCGGCTCCTGAAGATATTACCACGTTTGTAAATATTTGTATATAGAATTAAACTGCAGTTGATCTCACCCGCCCCCCCCTGTTTATTTCCCCATTATCATCTTTCCTTTTCCTAATTAATTTTATTGTCTGTTGGGGCCTGACCCTAGACCAGGACGTAACAGAATTGGGGGCTTGTCCATTGTTTTGTTGTTTATCTGCTGGTTTTTGGTTTGTTTTTGTTTGTTTTTTTTGATCAGAGGTGTGTGTGTGTGTTTGTCACTAATATGGCAACCAAGTTTAATTTAGACCAGGGGTCCGTTCTTCGTACGTCTCTAACTCAGTTAGCTGGATTTGATTGTTGTGGATTTGTCCTGATCTTGGATTGTTTCGTTCTTCGATGCGCTTCTAGCATTTGTTGTCATAGCAACATATCCGTAAGCTTGAACCTGCTCGGGAGCAGCTTTATTTCATGTAAACAGGATTTAGCCTGCGCTCCTGCCAGGTTATGATTGGTTGAAATGGCGAGGTCACATCTGATTGGTTAAAGAGCATGACTGACTCATGTGGAAAAAGATAAGTATATACCCCCACACACACATAATCGTTAACAAATATTATATATGAACATAAATTAATAGGTTTAGTATTATCAAATATGATATTACTATTATAATGAACCCTAGGCACGAGACAGCCATCAAGACCATTAATACAAATTCTTGTATAATGTTTATTTTGTAACACATTTATTTTTCAGGGGTTTGTCATAAAAATATGCAAATACATATTTATATATATTAAAAATAAATATTTCATAATGATAAATTGGACGAAACTTATTTTATTATAAAATAAACAATATAAAATTATACATAATATTTCTATTTTTTCATATACAACATATTTATTTCCATATTGCTTATTTTATTTTATTGTCTCATGTAATTTGTAATTTGTAAACCATTAACCTATGAATTTATGTTCTAATATAATATTTGATAGCGATTATGTAGGGGGGGCAATCCATGGCAGGGGGCATGTCAGCGCATAACACGTTTTACAAAAAAAAGTTGAGCCGCTCTTTTTCCATTTCGTCAACCAATCAAAGGGGTTGGTGATCAGTGTTTCTACTGTCGATGCATATCGCCTTTTAAACCAACGCACGAATGCGCAATAATCCTAGACAACTCAGTCCAGCTCTACTAATCATCAACAACAGGTGAGCTCGAAGAACCGAATTAGCCGGATCGTAATTAGCACGATGATCTCATCTTAGATGTGTCAGTTTATCTCGGATGTGTCAAGCGACGTACGAAGAACGGACCCCAGTTTGCTATTTGTCCTTCACTGGAGCAGTTTGAAAGGTGCAGGAAGGATGACCTATTGTTGCTTGCTGACATTTACAGCATCTCGGTCCCACGGAGCGTGAATAAGCGCGACATTAAACAAATCCTTCAGGCAGAGCTGATTAAGCAGCGCATTCTAATGGATCCTACTGAGGCGGGTGTTGTAAATCAGTCCGGTAAGTCCGAGGATTCAGCTACAGCGGAGGCTGTGGTCGAACCCAAGGACCCCGCACACATAGATCCTGCGGTAGTAGGTCCGTCCGCTTCAATTCGTATGGTGGAACTCGAGTCTCAAAGGGAAATTTAATTAAAGGAATTGGAGTTGGCACTAAGGAGTAAGCCATCTTCAGATTCTCTTGTTCGTGGCCCTCTGTCTCCCGTTCGTGCATCATCCCCTGTTCTGCATCCTACATCCCCTGTTCTGCATCCTGCACCTACAACCCCTGTACAGGCCGGTGACCCACCACCCGCACCTGGCGGCTCTTCAGCTGTAAGTTCATCTGGCTTTGACATATGTAAGCATATTGCTTTAGCTCCTATGTTTAGAGAAAGTGAGGTAGATACATACTTCACTGTATTTGAGCGTATTGCAGCCACATTACAGTGGCCTAGAAGCATCTGGTCTCTTCTATTGCAATGCAAGTTTGTTGGGAAGGCACAGGAGGTGTGTTCTGCCTTAAGTTTGGAGCAGAGTTTGGATTATGATACTGTCAAAAATGCTGTTTTACGTGCTTATGGCCTTGTCCCTGAGGCCTACCGGCAAAAATTTCGTAAACATGTAAAATCTGCCAATCAAACCTATGTTGAGTTTTCACGTGAGAAATCTGTGTTGTTTGATAAATGGTGCACTGCTAGTAAAGTAACTACTTTTGAGGGACTGAAGGAGTTAATTTTGTTGGAGGAATTTAAGAACTGTGTTGCGGAGAAGGTGGTAGTTTATCTAAATGAGCAGAAGATTACTTCACTTCCAGTGCAGCCGTCTCAGCTGATGAGTTCACACTGACTCATAAAATCACTTTCTCTCCCCCACGATGTGAAAATTCCCAACGTAGTGTTAGAAGCCCTCCAAGTTCCCAGAAAGTGATTCCTAAGAGAAGGGAATGTTTCTATTGTCATGAAAGGGGGCATCTCATTGCTGCTTGTCCTATCTTGTGTCGTAAAAACCGTAAAAAAATGCAGACCCAGCCCAAAAGTGTCGCATTAACACACGTACCTACAATGCACCAGGAAGATAGTAAATGCTCACAATCCCCTGTGGATCCTGCTTTTGAACCATTTATTATGGAAGGTGTTGTGTCCATATCTAATTCTGAGTTGGGACAAAAACCACTTCGCATGCTGAGGGACACAGGTTCTGCCCAGTCGTTCATTTTAGAGGGTATTCTACCTTTATCTGATAAAACAAGTTGTGGTGCGGATGTACTAGTACAAGGTATTGAAATGGAAATAGTGAAGGCTCCTTTACATAACATATTTCTGTGATCTAGGTTAGTTACGGGTCTTGTTAAGGTCGCAGTCCGTTCCCAGTTGCCCGTAAAAGGTGTTTCGTTCATTCTTGGCAATGACTTAGCTGGGGGGAATGTTTGCCAGTTGTCTATTGTTACAGATGTACCTGTAATAGTTGAAAATGAGACAATCTCGCGTAAATTTCCGCTAGTGTTTAACTCATGTGTGGTGACACACGCTCAGGCTCGTAAGAAGAAAAGTGCAGATGATTTTTCTGATTCATTTATGTGTGCAGAAGACCCCATATTTAAACTTTCTGTTGTGCCTTCACCTCCTGTGAATAATCCACATACTGGCTCTACTCCAATTGTTGGACCCAGTGGTGCTAAACTTTTATTTGGACGTGATCAGTTGGTAAATGCTCAAAAATCTGATAACTCCCTTCAACCGTGTTTCACTTCGACAGTAAAGGAAGCAGAATTGTCACAGCAGCCTACTGCATATTTCATTAAGGTTTAGCTGTTAATGCGTAAATGGACACCTAAAAATTCTGATAACTGGAGTTCAGTATTCCAGGTTGTGGTCCCAAAACCTTATAGAAGTCATGTCTTAAGTATTGCTCATGACCATGACTTATCTGGGTATTCGAAAAACGTATGCTCGAATTCTAAAGCATTTCTTTTGGCCGGCTTTGAAATCAGATGCAGCATCCTACTGTCGTTCGTGTCCAATCTGCCAAATTGCAGGTTAACCTAATCAGGTCATCCCTCGTGCTCCACTTTGCCCAATTCCTGTGATGGGAGAACCTTTTGAGAGGATTTTGATAGATTGTGTAGGTCCCCTTCCTCGAACAAAGTCGGGAAATTCATATTTACTCTCTTTAATGTGTGCTGCATCTAGATATCCTGAGGCTATACCACTTCGCAACATTAAGTCTCGAGCTATCGTACGTGCCCTAACCAAATTCTTTTCTACTTTCGGGCTACCCAAGTATGTCCAATCTGACCGTGGTTCCAATTTTATGTCAGCCCTGTTTAAAAGAGTATTGGAAGAGCTTGATATAAAGCATCAGGTCTCTAGTGCCTATCACCCAGAATCACAAGGTGTGTTAGAAAGATTCCACCAAACATTGAAATCGATGCTTCGGACATATTGCTTGCAGCACAGAAAAGACTGGGACGAAGCGGTTCCATTCCTACTATTTGCAATACAGGATACTGTACAAGAGACTCTTGGATTTAGCCCAGCAGAGTTGGTTTTTGGCCATTCTGTTCGAGGTCCTTTAAAAGTGCATCAGGAGAAAATGTTGTCTCCTACTTCAGTCAGTCCTCTACCTAGAAACATTTTAGATTATGTAAGCTTGGTTCGAGAATGCCTGCACATGGCATGCAAATTAGCTCATCGTTCGCTCACCTCCTCCCAGGCCAAGATGAAGAGGAGATTTGATAAGAAAGCTGTTGTACGTGAATTTAAAGAAGGTGACCAAGTGCTTGCTTTGCTCCCTATTACAGGTTCCGCCCTTCAAGCTAGGTTTTCTGGTCCATATATTATTAGTTCTCGATTAAGTAGCACCGATTATGTGATAAAGACACCTGACAGAAGGAGGAAGACTCGTGTCTGCCATGTAAACATGCTAAAACCTTTTCTCTCTTGAAATACTGAGGAGAGTTCTCCAATCACCCCTGTTGCGGTTATCTCCACAGGCATTACACCTGAATATTCCCCGGAATTTGATGGTCTCAATTTGGGTAGAGCATCTGTCCCTTGTGCGAGTTTGTCAAACTCTGTGTGGCTAAGTAAACTTGAGTGCAAACTTGTCCATTTATCAGCTTCCGCCCAGGAAGACATCATTAGGCTCATAAGGGATCACCCTGCACTCTTTTCAGACACACCCTCGCGCACAACCGTTATCAAACATGACATAGATGTCGGCGAACACCGACCTATTAAACAAAATGCCTACCGAGTTAACCCAACCAAACGTGCTATAATGAAGCAGGAGACTGATTATTTGCTTAGAAATCAGCTAGCCATTTCCAGTTGTAGTCCATGGTGCTCTCTCTGTCTTTTAGTTCCAAAATCTGATAATAGTTATCGATTTTGCACAGATTATCGTAAGGTTAACTCTGTTACCAAGGCTGATTCATTTCCTCTTCCCAGGATGGAAGACTGTGTTGACCAGATAGGTCAGTCAAGGTATGTCACAAAATTAGACCTTCTAAAAGGCTACTGGCAAGTTCCACTCACTCAGCGAGCCTCTGAAATCTCTGCTTTTGCTACACCTGATAGATTTCTTCAGTATACAGTCATGGCTTTTGGTTTAAGAAATGCACCTGCTACCTTCCAGCGTTTAATGACACAAGTCTTAGGTGATGTGAATAATTGTGAAGCCTACCTTGATGATGTAGTTGTGTTTACAGATACCTGGAATGAGCATCTCTCTGTTTTAAACTGTGTGTTTGATCGATCACCCTGTGAGTTTCTTCTCCCGTAAATTTAATCGTTGCCAGCTTAACTATAGTACCATCAAGAAGGAAGCTCTTGCCCTCTTACTTGCACTTCAGCATTTTGAGGTGTATATTGGATCTAGTTCTGAACCCATAGTGGTGTTTACTGATCACAACCCTCTCGTGTTCTTACAACGTATGACTAATAGTAACCAACGACTCATGCGCTGGGCCATGATTGTGCAGGGTTTCAATATTGACATTCGACATAAAAAGGGATCCGAAAACATTGTAGCAGATACTTTATCTCGCTGTGAGTCTGAGTAAGGATTGAAATTGATGTTCAATCTTAAGGGGGAGGGTGTTACGTCCCTGACGTATGATATACATATATATATATTATATATTATTTTCTATGTTGCCTGCTCTCTTTGGTGTTTCCCTCTCTCTGTTTGTGAAGCAGGTTTAATTGGCCTCTACCATGGAGTGGGGTGCTGATTGGAGGATCCGTCAGTGGTGTGTGCCTTACTGAAGCCTCCTGTTCCTCCATTGGACAAGCACTTCCTGAACCTGTGTACCATACTCCCGCCTTCTGTATCTCCATTGGACAAGCACTTCCTGAACCTGTGTGCCTTACTCCCGCCTCCTGTGTTGCCATTGTACTAGCACTTTATTTAAGTATTTAAATGCCATCCTGCCTGCTGCTCGGGAGACAACTGCTTGACTTGTTATGGTGTTGTACTTGTTATATTGGAATTATTCTGTATCGACTTTTGCTGCCCTTTTCGACCTCGATTTTTGTTATTGCCCTTTGTACATAACTTTGTATACTGTGTAAATATCCTGTATATAGTGGTAAGTAGGGAGTCGACACCCTTTTTGTTCTCCCTCCTTTTTCTCCCGGTTATGCTAGTTAGGGAGTTAGTTAAGTTGATGTATTTTGGTATGTTTTTGGTTGTTAGGTTAGGTAGACTTTTGTGACTCTAGTTAGTGGGTTTGGTTTATTATTTTGGCATTGTCGGCTCCTGAAGATATTACCACATCTGTAAATATTTGTATATAGAATTAAACTGCAGTTGATCTCCCCCCCTCCCCCCCTGTTTATTTCCCCATTATCATCTTTCCTTTTCCTAATTTATTTTATTGTCTGTTGGGGCCTGACCCTAGACCAGGACGTAACAGAGAGAGAGAAAGAACAGAAGAGAAGGAGACGTACTGTAACATTTAATGGTGAATCACCAATTAAGTGCATAGTGGCAACTGCCTTATCAACGGATGTGTATGGAATAGTGAGGACTGAGGCAAACAGTATCTGACAGTGACAAGGTACAATCCACAGACTTTTCGAGTAGTCGGGAAACAACTTAGCAGTAGCACTGGCGAGATTTTTACTGATATTTTTTCTCAAACATGTCTTTTCAGTAAATTAGAGCAAAACCATAATGCCAGAATAGAGACCCATTAGATACAGTCAAAAGACATTAGTAATAATTATTATTATAATCATAATTATAGTAATGAGAGATAATTTGCATTTTATTCGCGTGATGTAAACTCACTAGGTTACATCTATCTGAATAAACTCAAACTGCAAATGAAAGGAGTGCTCCATTTCTTAATAAATATAAAAAAAATGCTTCCATTCGTACAATAGCATAAATAAATCATGGTTAGTGTATACCAGTGATTAAAAAAAAACAACAACAATACAACGCATGTTATTATAAGTTCGTCTTTTCCGTTGAGACTGTGCCTGAACCCCGAACACTATTTGGAAGGCTATTCCATAACTTTGGGGCTTTGTAAGAAAAAGCTCTGCCCCCAGCTTTAGTTTGTAGTTGACACTAGCATTTTACTCAGATACTGCGGCGCGAGACCATTTAATGCTTTATATGTCAAGAGTAGTATTTTAAAATCAATGCAAAACATATATAGGGCTTAGAATTGTATAGTATAGAATGAGATCTTTTAATTCAGCACAAAATAGGAAGTATGATGAACTAAACTTTATTTTATTTTAACCGTCTATACCAACATGACAGAGAAGAAGAAATAGCACAAATACATATAATAATGTGATTTTTGGGTTGTTAAATTTTTTTCTATGACCAAAAAAAAAGAAGAAATAATAATAATAATATGCTAATTTGGGGAGTCCTACATTTGTGCGACGTCATTCCCTGTGGTAGTGGTAAAATGTATACGTTATGGATGTAATATATAAATTGTTATAATATATAAGATTTGTTTGTTTGTAAGGGTTTAAGTGTTTTAAAAAAGTTCCTTTGATCCGGAGTATGTAGTAACTTTCTACCTTGATGGAGCCAAACACTAGTGAAAAAGTGGGATAAGTGCATAAGTGTAACAGTTCTGTTATTCTGCACAATCAGAAGTCCAAGTTTGACTTGAACAGCCCTCGTGCTTATTAAGACAAATTTTTTAATAGTTGCTTCATAATGTAATATAAATGTTTTTGTATTTTAAAATAACCAGCATGGTTTCTTTTTAAAATATGAAGAAGAAAAACTCAGCCATAATATGTAATACAATGTCCTTTAATACATAAATATAACATAAAATGAATTTCTGCCCACAAGCTTTAGATGAACAAAATTAAATTATAATAAAATAAATGCTTTATTCATTCTATCCAAATATCTAATTTTGTATTAAAGAAGGGTAAATGTAACCACTCCAGGCAGAAGTTAGTTTGAGGTTTTATGAACACGCTGGTCAATTTTATCCATGTGTTCCTTCACCCACTGAACTCTGGGATTTGCACACATTCGACGCCCGTTCTTCATGATAAAACTGCAGAAGAGAGAAGATTTACACCAAAATAAACTGTAATCCAAACATTTAATCTAACACTCTCACTCATCCTAAACTATAAACATTAGTTTATATTACATCAAATCATTGTTAAATGAGGGAAAAAAATCTCATTTCTCCTTAAAATGAAGCAGTGTTTTAAAACTTACATCACTCCAGCTTTTGTACAACCAAGCCGGGTTTTTTTGTACTCAGTAATAAGATGTAGAGGGATTTTCGCCTCCTGGAATTCCAAACAGCATTTTACTGGTTCATTTGCATCTGTGTAAATAAAATCATTAATTTATCAATCACTGTTTTTAAAACAAAAGATGATTTTTATATCTGGTAGGACATGCTTCCTGATGTTTATTTAATCTGTACCCCCTTCCTCCTAAATACTGCTGTGATGGCTTTTTAAGTAATAATGTGTTTTTGGAATGTGTTCTTCCAGCAAACCAAACAAATTCAGTGTTGTAACTCCAATCCTTAAATACCTTATAAAGTGTAAATACACCATGTTGTCACTTATTATTTTTCATGTAACAGCACACCATACACACACTGGTTTATTAATGCTGGTTATTTTCAGCAAAGCAGGGGTCGCTCAATGGTTAAGGCATTGGACTATGCTTCGGAATGTCCCAGGATCAAACCCCACAACCACCAAGTTACCACTTCTGGTCCTTTGAGCAAGGCCCTTAACCCTCAACTGCTCATATTTATGTACAAAAAGATAAATAAAATGTAAGTTGCAAAACATGTAAAGATTTAAAGGTTTCTGCCAAATGCCTAAATGTAAATAAAGTTCTTCTATATTTTGAAGGGGCACTGTGCCAGCTGTAGTGGTGGTAGAGAGGTGGGCTAGGTCTAATTCTATAAGTTAGACTCAACCATTTTAGGTACCTATCATGAGTTGGAATTGTGAACATCTGGGCTTTGTTGTTCAAACGTATTATGAGAACAACCATTTTGTGATAGCAACATAGGGTGCTCATGCTTGTTCGAATTGCATGTGTACCAGATCTGAAAACAATTTTGCTATGGACATCTAACCTTCAGGCAACTGGATTCACACTGAAAAGAAAATTATCTGGCAGCCCTATCGTTAAAACCACAAAAAATGTGGAAGCAGGAAGAGCATTCACTCCGTTTGGCTCCAGTTGCCGGGATGCATTTCGACAGAGCATGAAGCGTGTATGGAATGCTCCCTGTGTTGCTATCACAAAATGGTTTTTCTCTTAATATGCTTGAAGAACAAAGTCCTGATGTTCATCAGTCCAACTCTTTATTAACTCCAACTCCTACCAAATAAGAACTAGCCGACCTCTCTACCACCACTACAGCCTGCACTGTGCCCCTTCAAAATGTTGGAGATCTTTATGCCCCCAAAAAATGTTTTAGTCAGCTATCTTATTTTTTTTTTGTCTCCTTAGTGTTTAAGATAGTGCATGTTAACTGATTTAAATCAATGATAAGAAATACAGATAAAATATGTACAAAGTCGCATGTTACAAAGGCTAAATGATGAACTTTATCTTACGGTTGGCTGTAGTGAAAGACTGAATGCAGACGAGAAGCAGAAGAACCAGTAGAAACGTACGAGATGACATGTCTGCTGGTGGTGGTGTTGATGATGATGATGATAATGATGATCTCTGTATGAGTTGAATTATGCTAACGCAGGTAACACTTCAGCACTGGTATTATAAGCTGATAAAAGGAGGAGGAGCATGTGGTTTGAATGAGGGGCGGATCATAAATGATAAAACATTTTACTGTGACTCAGATGACTAAAAACCACCTCTTTCACAAGAAAACATGTCTGTGGTTTTCACCTAAAGTGAGATAGATTGCCAAATTACAGCTAAATAAAGTAGAATGAACATGAATATATGGAGCTTTATTTGAGTTAATCAGTAAATTAACCAACACATCATATACAATTAACATTAACCTTAAATGTGTGTATTTATTAGCATGGCCTGGTGGGAGCATGGTGGGTGTGTGGCGAGCAGGGAAGGTGTTAGTGTGTTAAAAGAAATTATAGAGATAGCGGTTAGGATGCTATTTTGCACATCAGCGCACAAGTCTGAACAGGGTGATGATATGGACATTACTAAGGTACATGCAAGTGTTTAATATGCCAGAATGGCTGGAAATAAGACAATTTTTAAATTTTAATTGTAGTATGAGCTCAAATAGTTTTTTGTTCAACCATCTCTAAACGTCCTGCTTCCATTATAACTTTTTTTTTAAACCCTTTTTTAGATTTGTTAATTTGTTGGTATTTGTTATAAATACAAAGACTGGCTATTTTGCCAAATGGCTACAATTCAGATTTTTTTAAAAAGTTGACCTTGTCATACCCTACATGTTTCCCATGGTATTTGACATTAAATATCCAGAGAATTACTTTTTTTTTAACCTGTCCAGTAATTTTGTAAATAAAACATTGTACAGAAAAGGAAGCAATCTGGTATGATAGGATCTCTCCATAGAGACCTGTGGCAGCTTCCAAAGTTCTGGGGGTTACATTATATACCATGCTGATAGCATCACATTCCAATCAGTCACTAACCTCCACAACAGAGTCTTTGGGCTGATGGTTGTGTTCTTAATAGAGACATTACACAGTGCTACTGGTTGTTGTGGATAAGTGAATTTGGAGTGGAAGCTCGGTGGGTAAACCTGGACTGATGATGAGAACAGTATGGCTTTAAATTTCAGTTGCTCCAACTATGTAGATGTTACTTAGAATAAATGTAAATTCAAATTCAGTTTAGCCGAAAAAAATTTCTCAACATAAAGATTTAGGGGCATTTTGTTTCAACATTGTTAGATCAGTTTATTTTTTTTTTCTACTTATTTTAATTCTGACTTTTGAGCTGGGGTATGCATAATTCTGACACAACATTATACTAAATCCCCTCCCCCCGCGCCTTCCATATTGTAATCTTTTGAGTGAAGTACGTGTTAAAGTAGCTACTACCTAAAATAAACTTCCTGTCCGCCCCTCCCCCACTCTTCTCTAAATATGTACTGTTTCTGTAAAGCTCTAACATGCTACTCCAGGGCCATTTCTTGCAAATAAACAGGTCTTGGAAATACACAATTCATTTGAGAATTCCTAAGTTTCTGGTTTCTTAAACCAGATTAGAAATAAATAATTAGTGACAACACCTGATTTGTGCCCAAGGAAAACTATAATACCGCCACTACATTATCTTACACACATACCTGGACACACAAACACATGATAGGGAGATAGAGAGAGAGAGGTTTTGTGGTTTTAAACTCACTATTTTATAACAAATTAAGGAAAGGAATGTTTTACAATTTTATATACAATTATATATACAAATAAATATACAAATATATATATACAAATATATATATACAAATATATATATATATATATATATATATATATATATATATATATATATATATAATAGTAAGGAAAGTAAGGAAAAACCCTCCACCCCACCAACAACTCCAACATCTTTTAAAGACTTGTGTCACCCTGTTATGTTTTATAGTCTGGTACTGTATACACTCACCTAAAGGATTATTAGGAACACCTGTTCAATTTCTCATTAATACAATTATCTAATCAACTAATGACATGGCAGTTGCTTCAATGCAATTAGGGGTGTGGTCCTGGTCAAGACAATCTCCTGAACTCCAAACTGAATGTCAGAATGGGAAAGAAAAGTGATTTAAGCAATTTTGAGCATGACATGGTTGTTGGTGCCAGACGGGCCGGTCTGAGTATTTCACAATCTGCTCAGTTACTGAGATTTTCACGCACAACCATTTCTAGAGTTTACAAAGAATGGTGTGAAAAGGAAAAAACATCCAGTATGCGGCAGTCCTGTGGGCGAAAATGTCTTGTTGATGCTAGAGGTCAGAGGAGAATGGGCCGGCTGATTCAAGCTGATAGAAGAGCAACTTTGAATAAAATAACCACTCGTTACAACTGACGTATGCAGCAAAGCATTTGCATTGTTTCTGACCATGTCCATCCCTTTATGACCACCATGTACCCATCCTCTGAGGGCTACTTTCAGCAGAATAATGCACCATGTCACAAAGCTTGAATCATTTCAAATTGGTTTCTTGAACATGACAATGAGTTCACTGTACTAAAATAGCCCCCACAGTCACCAGATCTCAACCCAATAGAGCATCTTTGGGATGTGGTGGAACGGGAGCTTCATGTCCTGGATGTGCATCCCACAAATCTCCATCAACTGCAATATGCTATCCTATCAATATGGGCCAACATTTCTAAAGATTGCTTTCAGCACTTTGTTGAATCAATGCCACATAGAATTTAGGCAGTTCTGAAGGCGAAAGGGGGTCAAACACAGTACTAGTATGGTGCTCCTAATAATCCTTTAGGTGAGTGTATTTATGAGTAATTTTCTGGGTTGCCGATGTGAGATTTTTTAACATTTTATTGTCTACCGAGAATAGTTTATTGATCACTTGTCTTTTTTCTTTTTCCGTTTACTTGTAATAATGTGTTTATTTGTTCCTCTATGTCCTTTTGGGGATCTTCTTGTGTGTGTGTGCGCTGCTGCATTCTGCTTCTTCTGTGTCCTGTGTTGTGTTCAGTGCTTGGCTGCGGGTTTTCCCTTTGCTGATGTGTTCTGTGATGGGCGTCTCGTCACTTTTTCTCTTGGGTTTTACTGTAGTTTTTTCCATGGGTGTCGGTGGCGGTGTGCAGGTTTGAGGTTTCTGTGCCTCTCCGGTGCTGGTGTTGGGGGTGGGGTCAGCGCTGGGGACATGGTCAGCTGGACCCGAGCTCCCCGGCTGCACAGCTCCGTGTGGACAGCTCAGCCTTTTGTGTCCGACGTCCCTGCACTCGAAACACCTCAGCGGTTCTGTTGTAGTGAAAACGGTGTAGCTGCTGTCCCCCGCTTAACACTTAAAGTTGACATTAAGTGTGCCTTCCTGGTTAGTTAAAACCATCAGGACATGCCTTCGGAAGGACAGGACGTGCTTCACACTGGAGCTCTTACACCCGAGCAGGATGGCTCTCATGGGGCTGATGAACCTCCTTAATTGGGCCAGCTCCCTCATTATCGCCTCGTCCTGTATGAACGAAGGCACATTAGAGATCACCACTCTTGTCGCGGGGGCAGAATCCCAACAGCCTTTTGCTGGCCCTTTAGGAAGACCCTTACCCCTGACTTTTCATGGTAAACCTGACTTTTCATGTGGGTGTAGGATTCTGACTTTTGTGGTAAAGGTGGGGGATAATTCTGACCTTTATATCATCAATATTTGAAATGCACCCTATTGCATATTTTTATATTTTGAGTGGGGAATGTGTGGGGAAACTCGCTCTATCGAATAAACCTATGAGCTAATTCACCTCCTGTCCACACCCTTCTTCACTTATTCTATATTTACATTTCTGTAATGCTCTTGCACTCCACTCTACAGCCCACTACATGTGTGTGTATGTGTGAGATCCTGTCAGTGTGAAAGTTTCAATCACCTTAGAGTCTGTGGTGAGTAAAGTATAAAACACAGTAAATCATGCCATTAAAGTAAAAGTCTGAAAAACTTACTGTACCCAGTCCACAATTTCAAAATCCACAAGTCTACAAAATCCTCGATTAACTGGTAGGGGAGGAGGCGTCGCAGTTATTTACAACGATAATCTGGCTATCGTACAAAAACACAGATTTAAATTTAATGCATTTGAAATTCTCTTTAGTAACATAAAGTCAGCTCAGACGATTCCGCTAATCATCATTTACAGACCTCCATGGCCGTACTCTGAATTTCTCTGTGAATTTGCAGATTTCCTTTCAAACCTTGTCGTTTCCGTAGACAAAGCGTTAATTGCTGGAGATTTTAATATTCATTTTGAGAATCCAGAAGCCCCTCTGAGAGCAGCATTTATGTCCATACTGGACTCAGTAGGAGTAAATCAGTGTGTAGTAGGACCCACTCATAAAGCAGGTCACATTTTGGACTTAATATTATCCTTCGGATTGAGTATAAGAAACATAATTACAATTCCACAGTCTGAAGTTATATCAGATCACTGTCTTGTCTCGATTAAAGTGTCTCATAGTAATAATGTACGCACAGCACCGCGCTACCGCCTTAAACGTACATTCACATCAAATACCACACAGAGCTTTATCGATAATCTTCCAGAGTTATCAACTTTGATTGGATCGCCATCTGATTCCACAGAACTCGATCAAGCGACCGAATATCTAGAGTCAACACTTCGTCATAGCTTAGATAATGTAGCTCCAGTTAAAAGAAAAATGATTAGAGATAAGAAACTTGCTCCTTGGTATAACGATCACACACGCACTCTAAAACAAACCGCTCGGAAATTAGAACGCAAATGGCGTCAAACTAAATTGTTAGTTTTCCAAATAGCATGGAAGGAGAGCATCCTAAACTATAGAAGAGCTCTCAGTGCTGCTAGGTCAATGTATCTCTCCACTCTTATAGAAAATAACAAAAATAATCCTAGATTTTTATTTAATACCATAGCTAAATTAACTAAAAACAAGACCACTGCAGAAATCTCCACAACAACAACATACAGTAGTGAGGATTTCATGAACTTTTTCAATAACAAAATCATAAATATTAGGCAAAAAATTCAGGCTTTAAAACCAGACAATTTAAGTGATACAGATGATAAATTAATCACATCACATCAGAACCTAGAATACTTTACTCCCCTTGAAGCGAGTGAACTAATTTCACTCATCTCCTCTTCAAAATCGTCAACCTGTGAATTAGATCCGATACCGACACATTTTCTCAAGCAGATAGTTCCAGCAATAACAGAACCCCTGTTAAAAGTAATTAACTGTTTACTCAGCAGTGGGTATGTTCCTAAATCCCTTAAATTAGCAGTTATTAAACCACTAATCAAAAAACCTGACCTTGACCCCTGTCAGCCTTCCAATTACAGGCCGATATCAAACCTCCCGTTTATCTCTAAAATTCTGGAAAAGGTAGTATCACAACAGTTCATAACTACATAGGAATAGCATACATGAATTGTATCAGTCAGGATTTAGGCCTCATCACAGCACAGAGACAGCACTCGTTAAAGTAGTAAATGACCTCCTAGTGGCCTCTGATCAGGGTTGTGTCACTATACTTGTGTTACTCGACCTCAGTGCAGCTTTTGACACTATTGATCATAATATTCTCCTTTACAGATTAGAAAATGTAGTAGGAATTAAGGGAACGGCCCTCTTATGGCTCAGATCCTATTTGACTGATCGTTATCAGTTTGTAGATTTAGATGGTGACCATTCCTCATGTTCTCAAGTTGAGTTTGGTGTTCCACAGGGTTCTGTTTTAGGCCCACTGCTTTTTTCCCTTTACATGCTTCCTCTAGGCAACATAATTCGTAAACATGGTATTAGTTTTCATTGTTATGCTGATGACACACAAGTATACGTTTCAGCAAAACCAGATGAGAAAAACCAGCTTACTAAAGTTGAGCAATGTGTGCAGGACATAAGAGATTGGATGTTAATTAATTTCCTTCTGCTTAATCCTGATAAGACAGAAGTTCTAGTCATAGGACCACAAGCAGCTAGAAGTAAGCTTTCTGATCACACTGTGATTTTAAATGGCCTTTCTGTTCCATCAAATGCAACAGTAAAAGACCTCGGTGTGATTATAGATTCAAGCCTTTCATTTGAAGCACATGTAGATAATATTACCAGGATAGCATTCTTTCACCTCCGAAATATTGCCAAGATAAGAAATATATTGTCACTAAACGATGCAGAAAAACTAGTTCATGCTTTTATCACGTCTAGGTTGGATTATTGTAACGCCTTACTGTCTGGTTGTTCAACTAGGTGCTTAAACAAGCTTCAATTAGTCCAGAATGCAGCAGCGAGAGTCCTCACTCGAACCAGAAGATATGAGCACATCACCCCTATCTTATCTACATTGCATTGGCTTCCTGTGAAATTTCGCATCGATTTTAAAATACTACTCTTGACGTATAAAGCATTAAATGGTCTCGCGCCGCAGTATCTGAGTGAACTGCTAGTGTCTTACAATCCGCCACGCCTACTTCGATCAAAGGATGCAGGCTGCTTGTCAGTACCGCGTATTATTAAAACTACAGCAGGGGGCAGAGCTTTTTCTTACAAAGCCCCAAAGTTATGGAATAGTCTTCCAAATAGTGTTCGGGACTCAGACACAGTCTCAGTGTTTAAGTCCAGGCTAAAAACCTATTTATTTAGCCAAGCATTTTTATAAATAGATTAGCCTTAGGTAAAGGAGCAGTTCTGGGGGACTCATGGACGTAAAGTATTAGGTGAACTGGTATGTTTGGATGCTGTCTTCCCCACTCTCATTGATCACTCAGGTTTGTTGACAGTGAGGTGATTGGTTGCCTTACATCTCTGGAAGCCCTCATGTTTGTGTTTCCTTCTGGCTCTCCCTTTTTAGTTATGCTTTCATAGTTAGTCCTGCCGGAGTCTCTGCTTGCACTCTGCACTAAATATACATTCACTTTTTACATTGTTCGACTGTGACCATACCTAACTGTTATTTCTCCATCTCTTTGCTCTCTCCTTTTCTGCTCTCTCCTCTCTCTCTCTCCCTCTCTCCTTTTTCCTCTACCTATCTCTCTGTCGAGCTATACATGTCGCTCCTGAGCTGCCAGTGATCCAGACCCCCTCTGCCCGCTGGACCTCTCTAACTCATCCTGGAGTCCTGCTTCTGGTTGGAGATCTTATCACATGGATGCCCCCGTGTGGTCTGTCTGGAATGCGTGTGGTGACTGGGAATGGTTCCACTTTTCCATGAAGGTGGTCCTGTCCTCGACTGTTGCAGACAGCTGTTCTCTGAGGACCTGTGACTTCAGTCGCTCAATAGTTCAGGACTGAAATTTTTCACAGTCTACCTGAGCCTCCAGGAACAAACTGGACTTTAATCTTACACATCTTCTCTTATATTGAACTTCCAGTCTCGCATATTATTATGCACATCAATCCCTGATATCTGTTTCCACCCAGATGAGGATGGGTTCCCTGTTGAGTCTGGTTCCTCTTAAGGTTTCTTCCTATTACCATCTCAGGGAGTTTTTCCTTGCCACTGTCGCCGTCGTCCTAGGCTTGCTCATCAGGGACAATCAGGGACAATCATATCATTTTGATTCATACACATTCACATTTCATACAAACTTAGTTCTTTTGATTGTGTAAAGCTGCTTTGTGATGATGTAAATCGTTAAAAGCGCTATACAAATAAAATTGAATTGAATTGAATTTCTATAACATCAAGTCCCTATCTTTTATACATCTTATTGCACAGCAATTCCCAGAGAATTGTATATATTTTTAGTAATAAAAACACAGTATCCTACTTTTTAGTTATTCATAGTTACACTTAAACATGCCGTATACTTAATATTCCTTTTAAAGAAGTTAACATTAGTCTCAGAGAGGTCCAAAATGTATTCATCAGCCCATTTCTTAACATTTACAGCAGGTAAAACGAATGTTGAACATGCCAGCATTTTTTTTCAGTAAATTTATTTCTTTATGTGCTAATTACATGAAATATTCACCAGATCTTGGCAACAACCCATGCAATGTGAACATGCACATAAATCAATTCATAGATGTCTGTAAATTATGTCTAATAAAGTTAAATGATACAGGGAAAATGTTTTGATCAAATTCAAATTTCAAATTCAAATTTTTATTTGTCACATACACAAACATACACAGTACGAAATGTAGTGAAATGCAGTATACGACTGCCATTGACCCTAAAAGAGAATTAAAGTTTACAAATAAGAAATAAATATGAATAAAAGAAATACGATAGAAATTAAATAAAAAAAAAATTAATTAAAATAGGAAAAATAGAACTAAAAATAAAAATAGAAATGTGCTAGGAAAAATAGAACTAAAAATAAAAATAGAAATATGATGTACAAAAATAGAAATATACTGTACAAATTGAAATATACTGTACTGGGTGTGCAAATATGCATAGAACAAAGTGTCTTTGTACAGAGGTTATTAAAGTGTCTTTGTGCACTGGTCCAGGAGGTAAACGTAAACGTGTAGTGTAGATATGAAGAAAGGTAAGCGTGTAATTGTCCATAGTGTTCATGGATGTAAAAAGATTGATAAATTTGATCAATTATGAAAAGATTGTGTTAGTTCTGCATAGTGGTGTGGTTGTGGTTGAGAGACCTTATCGCCTGCGGGAAGAAGCTCCTCCTCAGTCTCTCTGTGTTGGCCTTCAAGGAGCGGAAACGCTTCCCAGACCGCAACAGAGTAAACAGTCCGTTATTGGGGTGGCTGAGGTCCTTCACGATCTTCCTGGCCTTGGTCAAGCACCGCTTGCTGTAGATCGAGTGCAGGTCAGGGAGCTCGATGCGGATGATGCGCTCAGCTGATCGCACCACCCTCTGTAGAGCTCGTCTGTCCTGCATGGTGCTGTTCCCGAACCAGGTCGTGATATTTCCCGTCAGGATGCTCTCTATGGTGCAGGAGTAGAAATTTCTGAGCACCTTGGAGGGCAGTCTAAAGTCTCTCAAGCGTCTGAGGTGGTAGAGACGCTGCCGGGCCTTTTTTACCACGGTGTTGATGTGACAGGACCATGCCAGGTCCTGCGTGATGTGAACACCGAAGTATCTGAAGCTGTCCACTCTCTCCACTGGGCTCCTGTTGATGACAGGGGTCTGGTAGTTCCTCACCTGCTTTGTACTGAAGTCCACTATCAGCTCCTTTGTCTTGCTGATGTTCAGGAGGAGATTGTTTCTCTGGCACCAGTTCTCCAGATTTCCAACCTCCTCCAGGTAGGCCGTCTCATCGTTGTTCGTGATCAGGCCCACCACAACAGTGTCGTCAGCAAACTTGATGATGGTGGTGGAGCTGGTAGTGGCCACTGAAACTAACAAAGTCTTTTGTATGATGTATTTAATACAGTATATAATTCAAAAGCCTTTGTTGGTAATAACAGCTTTAAGACTTCAAGATAAGCATTCAAGACTTTGAGATAAGAATATATTTACATTTATTTGACAAAAATCGATCGATTAGATCACCGTCTGACCCCACAGAACTCGATCAGGCGACTAAATATTTAGAGTCGACATTTCGCTATACCTTAGATAATGTAGCTCCAGTCAAAAGAAAAATTATTAGAGATAAGAAACTTGCTCCCTGGTATAACGATCACACGCGCACTTTGAAACAGACCGCTTGGAAATTAGAACGTAAATGGCGTCAAACTAAATTGCTAGTATTTCAAATAGCATGGAAGGAGAGCATCTTGAATTATAGAAAAGCTCTTAGTGTAGCTAGATCAACATATCTCTCCACTCTTATAGAAAATAACAAAAATAATCCTAGATTCTTATTTAATGCTGTAGCTAAATTAACCAGAAATAAGACCACTGCAGAAATCTCCACAACAACATCATGCAATAGTAAGGACTTCATAAACTTTTTTAATAATAAAATTGTAAATATTAGGCATAAAATTGAGGCTTTGAAACCTAACAATGTAAGTTATGTAGCCATGTTATGCAGACTAGCCATGTCAGAGCGGAACTTAGAATACGTTACTCCCCTTGAAGAGAATGAACTAATTTCACTCATCTCTTCTGCAAATTCATCAACTTGTATATTGGATTCTATACCGACAAATTTTCTTAAACAGATAGTACCAGCAATAACAGAACCCCTGATGAGAATAATTAATTCCTCACTCAGCATTGGGTATGTTCCAAAATCTTTTAAATTAGCAGTTATAAAACCGATTATTAAGAAACGTGACTTCGACCCCTGACAGCTATCCAGTTACAGGCCAATATCAAACCTCCCCTTTATCTCTAAGATCCTGGAAAAGGTAGTAGCGGAGCAGTTATGCTCATATCTACATAGAAATGGCATACATGAACTGTATCAGTCAGGATTTAGGCCTCATCACAGTACAGAGACAGCACTCGTTAAAGTAGTAAATGACCTCCTATTGGCCTCTGATCACGGTTGTGTAACTATGCTTGTGTTACTCCACCTCAGTGCAGCTTTTGACACCATTGATCATAGTATTCTTCTTCACAGATTAGAAAATGTAGTAGGAATTAAGGGTACAGCCCTCTCCTGGCTCAGATCCTATTTGACCGATCAGTATCAGTATGTAGACTTAAATGGTGATTTTTCTGCATGTTCTCTAGTGGAGTTTGGTCTTTCACAGGGTTCAGTTTTAGGCCCACTGCTTTTTTCCCTTTACATGCTTCCTCTGGGCAACATAATCCGTAAGCATGGTATTAGTTTTCACTGTTATGCTGACGACACACAGTTATATGTCTCAGCAAAACCTGATGAGATAAACCATCTTACTAAAGTTGAGCAATGTGTGCAGGGCATAAGAAATTGTATGCTAATTAACTTCCTTCTGCTTAATCCAGATAAAACAGATGTTCTAGTCATAGGACCGCATACAGCTAGAAGTAAGATTCTAGATCACTCTGTAACTTTAGATGGTCTTTCTGTTCCCTCAAGTGCAACAGCCTTTCATTTGAAGCTCATGTAGATAATATTACCAGGATAGCATTCTTTCACCTCAGAAATATTGCCAAGATAAGAAATATATTGTCGCTAAACGATGATTATCATTTTAAAAACTAGTTTATGCTTTTATCACCTCTTTGGACTATTGTAATACCTTACTGTTTGGTTTTAACTAGGTGCATAAACAAGCTTTTGCAAGTCCGGAATGCAGCAGCAAAAGTCCTCACTAGAACCAGAAGATACGAGCACATAACACCTATCTTATCTTCACTTCATTGGCTTCCTGTGAAATTTCGCACTGATTTTAAAATACTACTTTTGACATATAAAGCATTAAGCTGGCCTGTTAGGGCGGGACGGTGTCCATCCCACTTGGGAAGGTGCTGCTCTCATTTCTTGTAGTATAACGCATAGTCTCAGAAGAGGCCTAGTTAATCTGTGACAATCCAGAGCCCAGGCCAGGAAGCAGACAGACAGGCTAAACCAACCGTCTGCTAGCTGCATAGAGTCGTCACTCAAGGTTCATCATATTGAGACTGTGTCTGTTCCCCGAGCTAAGCAAAAATTTAGAAAGACTCAGAAAGTCTGTTTTAATAACTTAATTAACATAAAGACCACAAACTCGGATCACACTGAATGTGCAGCCAGCACCTCTGATCTGGAGCTAGGACTGTTAAATATTAGATCTCTCGCATCTAAAGCAGCTATAGTTAATGAAATTATCACGGATCAGGAATTTGATATACTCTGTTTAACAGAAACCTGGGTTGAACAGGACGAGTATGTAGCTCTAAATGAAGCCAGTCCTCCTGGATACAGCTACATATACCAGCCTCAGTTAACTGGTAGAGGAGGAGGCGTCGCAGTTATTCACAATGATAATTTGACTATTGTACAAAAACACGGACACAAATTTAATTCATTTGAAATTCTTTATAGTAACATAAGTGTATTTTAGTATATTAAGTCAGCTCAGTCGATTCCACTAATTGTCATTTACAGACCTCCAGAGCCGTACTGCAGATTTCCTCTTAAACCTAGTCGTTTCCGTAGACAAAGTGTTAATTGCTGGAGATTTTAATATTCATTTTGAGAATCCAGAAGACCCTCTAAGGATGGCGTTCATGTCCATACTGGACTCAGTAGGAGTAAATCAGTGTGTAGTAGGACCCACTCATAAAGCAGGTCACACTTTAGATTTAATAATATTATTCGGATTAAGTATAAGAAATTTATTCTTATATCTTGATAAGAATATATATTATTATTAATCTCCCAGAGTTATTAACTTATGATTAGATCACCGTCTGACCCCAAAGAACTCGATCGGGCGACTGAATATTTAGAGTCGACGTTCCGTTACACCTTAGATAATGTAGCTCCAGTTAAAAGAAAAATTATTAGAGATAAGAAACTTTCTTCCTGGTATAACGATCACACGCGCACTTTAAGACAGACCGCTCGGAAATTAGAACGTAAATGGCGTCAAACTAAATTATTAGTATTTTAAATAGCATGGAAGGAGAGCATCCTGGACTACAGAAAAGCTCTTAGTGTAGCTAAATCAACATATCTCTCCACTCTTATAGAAAATAACAAAAAGAATCCTAGATTTTACTATAACACTGTGACCACGCGTGTGTGTGAAACATATTTTATTTTAATGTTTGTAAGCAGGTGTGTACAGCGCACATGTATTGTTTATTATAACACACATGTGCGCATGTTAAGGCAAAAGCAATTCTCATTAGAGGGTAAAGATCCGTTTTTTTTCTCCCTCTCTGTATCAGCCTGTCGCTTTTACAGCACACTCACTTCTACAGCCCCCCTCCCATTCCCTCCGCCTTTCAGCTTCTCACACACATACAGACCGCGATTCTTTTCAAAGATAATGTGCAGGTTCATTTGTTTTTGTTTTTTTTCCCTTACTTTACAGCAGTGATTTCATAAGTATGAGCTTACGCAAGTGTGATTGGCGATGTTCCTTGCCAATTTTTTATGATAAAACAGTCCCTCCATTAATGTGTAACACACACACACACAAACACACACACAGCGCCTCATAATCCAAGGTTCCAATGTATACAGTACCTACAGTACATTATACAGTGGAACACTAATGCCATACTTCTTCAGTTTATGTAGAACACATATAAACGTATATAAAAATATCTAGTAGATTTTAAATACTTTACAACAAAGTATAAATAAAAATATTGCTAAGAAAATATTAATTGACTGTTTTTAGTTTTGATATTTATGGACAACATTGTGGCAATAATAATTATAATTGGCTTGACTTGAAAATTGCTGTTCCCAGATGCTCTCCATCCAAGCTGACTGAGCTTAAGCTATTTTGTGAAAAATAATGGCCAAAATCTACAGTAGATGTGCAAAGCTAGTAGAGACACACCCAAAAAAGACGTGCAGCTGTAATTGCAGGGAAATGTGATTCTACAAAGAATTGACTCAATGGGGCTAAATACAAATGCATGCCACACTTTTCAGATATTTATTATTAAAAAAAAGAAAAAGAAAGAAAGAAATTAAAATTAACAATGTATTACTTTCTTTTCTCCTCACAATTACAGTATGTGTCACTTTGTGATGGTCTGTCAAATAAAATACCAATAAAGTACATTTATGTTTGTGGTTGTAACGTGACAAAGTATGAAAAAGTTCAAGGGGTATGAATACTTTTGCAAGACACAGTACATCAAGGACCTTTTCAAAACTTGTTTGTGTCAGTGAAAAGCAAAGCAAGTTTGCTATTTCTTGTGTTATTTATTTTTTTTTTTTTCATCATTGGTCCCAAGGATGGTAGCAAGAGCGGTAGCAAGAAGAAACGGTAGCTGCATTTAGTTTTGTTTTTAAAGCAGCTAGCGGTAAAAGGAATCATAAATTAAGGTCTATTTATTTCATCTTTGACTTTAGTTACATGTCTTTTTTAAATGTTTTGATTGTTTTGATATCCAAAAACCGATGATAATGTTGAAAATAGGTAATAAATTATTTTACCTTAAGAACTGCCCTCCAAAATAGGTTAAATTCATATTTTGTGGTACCACTGTAATGCTAAATATAATATGGTATAATATATATTATATTTTGGCTCACTTACTGTTTATACTGGGTGGAAGTGGAAGTGATTTGTCAGACTCTGGATAAAACAATAAAAGATTATATGTAGTAAACCAACCAGGTAGTTTAACTATTATATGAATGTTAATAAAAAATCATCCTTCAACCTATACTAACACTATGACACTATGGATAGTAATACACTACATAAATACTAACAAAATACTAAAATAGTAGCAGAAATCCTGTATATATTTTATCAGTATTCTCATGTTGTTTGTTAGTAAAAATCATCTTAAACTGATATTTTAACCCTTATACAGACATTGACTCAAACAATTGATATAATATCATTTGTTTAGATGTTAACGTGCCAAATAGAAAATGAACGAATCACTCTATGAGATGACTCGTTCATCTGAGTCACTTTAAAGACTCGTTCAAAAAGAACGAATCATTCATGAGCGACCTATGGAGCTCGGCTGTGACAGTATTCAGAAAAGTAATGTACACCCTATAAAGTTGTTTATGCATGCGAACAGAGTCAATATTTCACTACTTGTGTTAGTTGCTTACTTACCAGGATTTGTAAGGGGTGTTCCAGGTGCTTTATGTCCATTCTCACAGCAGGGTGTTCTTGTCTCTGATGTCTCTGAACTTTTTATGCAATTTACTCATTGTTTATGGTATTGTTGTCAAACACAAGGAATATTGAATTGAGGAATAAGTGATTAATGTAGTTCTTGAAAGTAATCAGTACAATTACTCTATTGTCAAATATTTTGATTGAAATGCATATAAAAAATATTATTCAGTTAGTCAAATGTTAATTTATATTTGTGTAAACTTAATAATAAACTTCAATTGTAGTTTAAATTTAAGACAAAATGTTTTTGTTATTTATTTGATATGTCCAATTTAAATAACCACTTATGTGATTTTCAGTTATCTAAGTAAGGTAACATAACCATTTCATTATTGTAAAATTTACAAGGCCAAAGAATCATTTTTTTAGAGTGTAGAACTACATTCCTATGAATTCTACTGTGCTAGTATCATAACAATGTGCATCTAATTATACAGTACCTTCACCTTAACTTTATGGATAGTGGAATACTAATGCTATACTTCTTTAGTTATTACTACACTAGTGGTGTACCAGTATAAATTCTACCATTCTATCACATTAGCGCTTATGTAGAACGCATCTTTTACGGGTATATAAACCTTTAAAAATATATAGTACATTTTAAATAGTTTACATAAGTAAAACGTTGCTATACTAACCCTTAAGCCAGCATATAATTATTTAAAAATAAGTTAGTGTTTAAGAAGCCATAATAATAATTATAATTTATAATTAATAATAAATTCAACAATTTCAAATTAAATACATTTCAATAAAATAATAATAATTTTAGATCCTGCCAATTTTGTTGCTGTAAAGCTGTAAGCTTTGGGAGTTTACAGTATTTAGAGATCACATACCTGAAATTCCTTGTAAAGTTACTGTGTGTGGTTGTTCTTCTGTGTGATCCTGTCGAGCAGGACTTTTTGTAGTTAAATTTGAAAACCATGTAGAGTTTAGACTATCTTGCACTTGTCTAAATGTATCCATGTTTAAACAAAACTTGGTCACAAACTCATCTGTGGAAAAACAGGAGAAAAATGTTGGTTATAAGCTCAGGTTATTTGCTGTAATGCGAAAATAGATAAGTGGTTATGCTTAACTTACCATTGCTTGCTGTGTAGGGATGAAAGCAGATGGTTGCCAGCAGAATTAAAAAAGTTTTGGAAAATATAGATGAAGATGATTGAGGTATTAGTGTGTAAATAAAATGAAGAAGGCTGTTAAGCATATAAATGGTCAGTAGGTAGGAAACAGGAAATTGTTTCACAGGAAACTCATATGTGAAAAAAAAATGTGCACCTCTATCAGGACATGTGCAGAGCACGATATATAGCAGAAAATGTTATGCACAACCACAAAGACAGTAAAGAATTTGCATGTACAAACTAACCCTAAACCCAGCTTAGAATAAAACTAAAGCTTAATATAGGTCATTGGAATACAATTAAAGTACAACTTACTGTATGTTTAAGACCGAGCAGCAGTGGTACAGTTTAGTGGCACATGGTTGTTGCCAATGCATCTTGCTTGCCTTTTGTCCTGTCTATCCGAGATTTTACCTAGTGCGCTGTTTCTGTGTTTGACCTCTCCTGTTCCCTGGATTTTATTTCATGCCTTGCTCTCTGGATTCCCTCTTGCTTTGAATTTGCCTACATATATGACCTCGCCTGCTTAATGACTTTAATCTTTGATCGAATTTCCAGATTTTACGTCTCTTGCTGCTGGACAGTGATAACCCTGCTTTGTTTTATGGACCTCTTACCTTCTCACTTGGATTTTAAAGCATCTGTTGGATTTATCCAACTTTTGACCCTGCCTGCGTCATCGACCCCGATTCGCAAAATGAAAGTTGAACGGACGTGTTTGACCTTAACTTGCTGTGAATTTGATGTCTTATCGGTATCTTTTCTGGATGTCTAATGTGTCGTCGTCTGGATGTTTTTAAGTTTTGCTGCGTAATGTCAGTGTACTTATGAGCCTGCATATAAAAGCCCCTATTGTAAAATGCACATCAGAATCAGAACATAAATGATTTAAAAAAGGAAGTCCAAAATCAGTCCAGTCAGACCTGTATGATTAAACATAAAATGTTTAATCAACGTTCACATTACAAAATATTTGTATTAAACAAATAAGGAAAAATATCTCATATATATATTGTATATATTATATTTAAACATTTGTGTATTCAACACATGTATTCAAATTTAAAATGATAAAAGGCTAAATATATAGTACAACAGTAACAGAGTAACATTTTACATCAGTTAAACAAGAACAAAAAAAACATGAACAAGAACACTTGGATTATTGCTGTCAGCTGTTAACGGCTCATTTCCTATATCCGCCACCCACAGCTCTTCCTGGAGCATGTTTTAGATGTTCCGCCATTGCTACCTTAATCTCTGAGGTAAGTAAAAAAGACGGAGCTCCATCAGGGAAGCTGTAGTAAAAATGTGTTTTTGGAATGTGTTCTTCCAGCAAACCAAACTAATTCAGTCCTGTAACTCCAATCCTTATACCACCATCACTCAGTATTTTTCATGTAACAGCACAGCATGCACACACTGGTTTATTAACACTGGTCATTTTTAGCAATGGGTCGCTCAGTGGTTGCTCAGTGGTTAAGGCATTGGACTATGCTTCGGAAGGTCCCATGATCAAACCCCAACCACCAAGTTACCACTGTTGGGCCTTTGAGCAAAACCCTTAATCCTCAACTGCTCACATGTATAATAAGATAAATACAAATGTAAGTTGCTCTGGATAAAGGTGTCTGCCAAATGCCTAAATGTAAATAAAGATCTCCCACGTTTTGAAGGGGCACTGTGCAGACTGTAGTGGTGATAGAGAGGTGGGGTAGGTCTCATTCTGTAAGTTAGACTCTACCAGTTTAAGTACCCATCATGAGTTTGACCAGTGAACATCTGGGCTTTGTTGTTCAAGCGTATTATGAGAACAACCGTTCTGTGATAGCAACATACTGTAGGGTGCTCATGATTGGTCGAAATGCATGTGTACCAGATCTGAAAATTATTTGCTATGGATTTCTAACCTTCAGGCAACTGGATCCACACTGAAAAACAAATCATCTGGCAGACCTAGGACCGTTAGAACACCAAAAAAATGTGAAAGCAGGAAGAGCATCCATTCCGTGTGGCTCCAGTTGCCTGGAGCATTCCGGCAGAGCATGAAGCGTGTATGGGATGCTCCCAGTGTCGCTCATAATATGCTTGAACAATAAAGCCCTGATGTTTACTGTTCCAACTTATGATGGGTACTAAAAACCTAACCTACCAAATGAGATCTTTATGGCCCAACAAGATTTAACTTTTTACTTAAAGTCAGCTATCTTATTAGTGTCTCCTTGGTGATTAAGTTAGTGCATGTTAACTGATTTAAATCAATAATTAGAAATACAGATAAAATATGTACAAAGTCACATGTTACAAAGGCTGAATGATGAACTTTATCTTATGGCTGGCTGTAGTGAAAGACTGAATGCAGACAAGAACCAAAAGAACCAGCAGGAATGAACAAGATGACATGACTGCTGCTGCAGCTGCTGTTGCTGCTGATAATGATGATGATGATGATGATGATGATGATGATGATGATAATGATGATCTCTGTATGAGTTGAATTATGCTAACGCAGGTATCACTTCAGCACTGGTTTTATAAGCTGATAAAAGGAGGAGGAGCATGTGGTTTGAATGAGGGGCAGATAATAAGAAGTTTCACTTTGACAGAGGACTAAAAATCACCTCTTTCACAGGAAACATGTCTGCGGTTTTCACCTAAAGTGAGATAGATTGCCAACTTACAGCTAAATAAAGTAGAATAAACATGAATATATGGAGCTTTATTTGAGTTAATCAGTAAATTAACCAACACATCATATACAATTAACATTAACCTTAAATATGTGTATTTATTAGCATGGCCTGGTGGGAGCATGGTGGGTGTGTGGCGAGCAGGGAATGTGTTAGTGTGTTAATAGAGATGATAGAGATAGCGGTTAGGATGCTATTTTGCACATCAGCACACAGGACGTTTGAACAGGGTGATGATATGGACATTACTAAGGTACATGCAAGTGTTTAACATAACAGAATGGCCAGAAATAAGACAATTTTTAAATTTTAATTGTAGTATAAGCTCAGTTTTTTGTCCAACCATCTCTAAACGTCCTGCTTCCATTATAACTTTTTAAAACCCTTTGTTAGATTTGTTAATTTGTTGGTATTTGTTCGGAATACAAGGACTGGCTATGTTGCCAAATGGCTTCAGCTCAGATTTAAAAAATGTTGACCTAGTCATAAACTACATGTTTCCCATGGTATTTGAGATTAAATATCCAGAGAATGGCTTTTTTTGCCTGTCCAGTAATTTTGTCAATAAAACATTTAAACAAAGGCAGAAATGTACAGAAAAGGAAGCAATCTGGTATGATAGGATCTCTCCACAGTGACCTGTGGCAGCTTCCAAAGTTCTGGGGGTTACATTATATACCATGCTGATAGCATCAAATTCCACTCAGTCACTAACCTCCACAACAGAGTCTTTGGACTGATGGTTGTGTTCTTAATAGAGACATTACACAGTGCTACTGGTAAATTTGGAGTAAAAGCTCAGTGGGTAAAACTGGACTGATGATGAGAACAGTATGACTTTCAGTTGCTTCAACTATGTAGATGTTTCTCTGGATAAATGCTAATGCAAATTCAAGTTTAGCAAAACATTTTTTTTCATGAACATATGGATTTAGGGGCATTTTTTTCAACATTGTTAAATATTTTTTTTCCCTACTTATATTAATTCTGATTTTTCTGCTGGGGTGTGGGTTATTCTGAACACAACATTATACTAATCCCCCCCCTCCCCCCGCCCCGGCCTGTTCCATATTGTAATCTTTTGAGTAAAGTATGTGTTAAAGTAGCTACTACCTAAAATAAACTTTCTGTCCACCCCTCCCCCACTCTTCTCTAATTTTGTACTTCCGTTTCTGTAAAGCTCTTACACGCCACTCCAGGGCCATTTCTTGCAATTAAACAGATCACAGAAATATACAATTAATTTGAGAATCCCAAAATTGTAGAAACAACTCTTAAACCAGATACAAAATAAATAATTAGTGTAATTAATAAGTAATTAGTAATACCATATTATCTTACACACATACACAGACACAGACACATAAACACATGAGAGAGAGAGAGAGAGAGAGAGAGAGAAAGACGGGTTGCACTATCCCATATACAAATTTTATACAAAGATGGCATAATTTATTAACTGCCCATGAAACAGCCCACAGACTGTTAGACTGCTAGACTGTTTTTTTAATAACCAGAGCATTTCGTTAAATATGGGCATGCATGTCCCAGCTTTATTCTGTACTCATCACCTCATTGAGATGTTGATTGCAAGTCAAGATCTGGTCAGTAAATCTTTTAGCCTGTCTGATTCATGTCAGATAGATGATAATAAAAAAACTTCCACCTGTAGCGAATAACATGGCTCCCATAGAGAGAACAGTCAATGGATCACATTCCTGAACCCCCTCTCCCAGCATGCATAGCGCCATCCTGATAACCTTATCTGGTTCGCTATCTTAAGGGGGACGTCTGTAAAACTAAGAAACTCCACAAGGCCAGATGCTTTGAAGTAGACCCCGAAACCGAGGGTGTAAATCGGCGATCCGGTAAACAAAGAAGACAGTTTTACAGCTTTACCCCGAGCTGGGGGGAAAAACCTATCATACCTGGACACTCTCTTGACCTCCGGAAGACATGCCTTTCCATGAACAAAGGCATACGGCATGGACACTATTTTAAACATCTTTAAAGTGTGCCAGTAGGGCAAAACGTATTCACATATATTTACTCAGTTCCTTATATTCCTGTGTATATGTTTGATTATTCTGCATAACTTTAAAGATGTAATCAGCATTTACAAACCTTTTTATTAGATAAGGGAAGGAATCAGTGGGTAAGATATGTAATGTTTGGTGTCAATCTCAAGCTGGCTTTATTTCAAGAATGTTGGTAAACATGGGTAATTGGTAGCATGAACAGAGCTCATGCAAAATTACTTGTTTAAAGTATTAAAAACTCCAACCGGATGAGTCACACGTGACAGCTGAAACACCTGGCAAATTTATGCATGGAAGGAGGAACCACGTGAGGCGTGGCTAAGCCCTGCAATCACATCCGATTGGATAAATCACCTGTGGGACGGACTGACCCCCAAGGGACAAAAACCCTCAGGAAGTCCACAGTGTAGGGAAGAAGAGAAGATATCATCACAACTGCAACCTACAACATCTTCCAAGCAGCTCGGGCTTCGTCCTTGCGGGCGCTGCGCTGCTGCAGGCGTCATCTGCTCTTCAAGAACTCTCAACGAGACTTCGTGCCAGAACTCCAAAGTCCAGCAACGAAGGAAACCTCAGGAGAAGTTCCAGAGCGCAGCCATCGGTAACCAGGCAACCAACGCCTCACCGAAGGGCTTTCCCGACTGACGTCATCTCTGCAACAGCGCACCAACCAACCAGCAACGCCGTGATTCCCTTCGCTGGAGGCGAACGCACGGATGAGAACGAAACATAACGCAAGTAAACAAACAATGCTGCATACCTTGCTGAAGTTGGTGCTCGTTGCTTAACTAAACCGTAAGATTGAACCCAAGACTCTGCTCTTGTGACTTTCGTTGATCTAGTAACCAGTACTAGAATAACTTCATTCATTTTCACTTGCCAAACTGTTTGTGTGTGTGTGTGTGTGTGTGTGTGCGTGCGTTCAAGTAGTGTAGTTTCATGTATCGTAGATTAGTCAAATAAATTCTCGTTTCTTTATAAAGTACTGTTGTCTTGGTCATGTATTTTAAAGTCTAAACATTTGCCCAGATCGTGTTACCTTGCTCATAAATTGCTAAATACTAGATTTTGTGTTATAGCTGTTGGCCATGTGATAACCAGAACTAGTAAGATACACTAAATTGTGCTAAACGCTGGACGGGTAGTCAATATAGTGTACGTTATAAATTTTGATTCAATTAATCAAATTAAACCGAATCGTTAAAGATTCGATACAACTCTGACCCAGAGCTAAAAATTACTTATTAATGATGACGGATGTGTTGGCATTGTGTTCACATTAAAATGTCTATATTTATTGGTGGACAATGCAACCGTCATTCGTTGTCTTTATTATGTAAACCCTACGTATTAATGATGAAGAATGCCGGAAGCTATTCATGGTCATTATCATTGTTAAAACGCTACACACCTTAAAGCAAAAATATTCTGGGCTAAGCTAAAAATATTTGAAGTAAAGTCCCGAATGATTGGATGTAATGATGCCACTGCTACACTCTACAACCCACTGACTGCAACATGGCATTCTCTCCTTGTGAAACTTTATATTTATTTCAATTAAATTTTACTTGTATAGCACTTAACAATTGTCATTGTCGCAAATCAGCATTACACAATCAATTATTTAAAATAATTATTTACATTTGTATGGAATGTTAATGTGTATAAATCAAAATGGTCAGATAGTCCCTGATGAGCAAGCCGAGGGTGACAGTGGCAAGGAAAAACTTCCTGAGATGGTAATAGGAAGAAACCTTGAGAGGAACCAGACTCAACAGGGAACCCATCCTCATCTGGGTGAAACAGAGAGCAGAAAATGATCTGCATTCATACAGTGTGTTAGGTGGGAGGCAGTTCAGCTATAACAGTTCATGTTAATTGATTTAAATATGGAGTCCAGGTAGTTATTGGAGACTCAGGTAGTCTTGTAGGAAATTCCAGTCCTGAACTATCGAGCAACTTCTGCCAAGTCAAGTCCTCAGAGAAACAGCTGTCAACATCAGTCGAGGCCAGAACTTTCTACTAAAATTCAGTTATCTTATCTTACTTAATGTTTAAGTCAGTACATTTTAACTTATTTAAATCAAATCAGAAATATGAATAAGAATAATCTTACTCTGAGTCGTTGTGACAGACTGAAGGCAGGTGAGAACCAGCAGAACCATCAGGAGAGAATGAGAGGACATAACTGCTGCTGCTGCTGATGATAATGATGGTGATGCTGATGATCACGATGTGAACAGAATGGTATTAACACAGATATGACTTCAGCACTGGTTTTATAAGCTGGTAGGAGGAGGAGAGTGTGGTCTGATTGAGGGGCGGTTCAGTGATTGAAAAAAAATGAAAGAATAAAGCCATCCTTCTCTCTATGAATGTCTTTAAATATTCTGCTTTCATCATACTTTCCCACCCCTTCCCTTGATTTGTTGGTATTAATTATCAAAAAAAAAATAATAATAATCATGGCATTAAAAAACAAGAGAAAAAAAAAAACAGATTTGGTAATGTTGTGGAATTTTGGCCCACCCACCAAAAATCATTACATATGTTAAGTGTGAATGTTACTTTACATTGTTACATTACATTAAATAGCCGGCGGATAGACTTTATTACACTGTCCAGTGAATTCTGGGCTACTCACAGGATGAAATAAGCCATGTTATTGCTTCACAAACCACAGAGAAAATGGTCAATAGAATTACTTCCCTTTTTAAACACTGCTTTCATCTACAGCCCATTTCCCACTTTCTTAGATTTTGTACAATAGCCATGGGGTTTGAAATCATGACTTTCTGTGACACAGTCTGATGTCATTTCCCATGTTGTGGCAACGAAGCACAAAGTGTACAACTGACTACAGGACAGAAGACCTTGAATGACCACAAACCAGCAGGTCATAAAATCCTGTAACTTAGCTGTACATTGCTACTAAAAACTCCAATACAGCCAGTTAAACCACAATCTCATTGTATGGCTACTCATAGAAAATCACAAAATGGCTTTAATAATTTACACAGGCACGTAATTGGATAAACTGATGTAGAGGATCTACTGGAGAAGCTGCAAAGTTTATGCTGATGAATTGCATTTTTTTTCTTGTTTGACTGGAAAGAAGAAAATGTTTTGCTGCCTACATTTCCAGATCACAGTCTCCCAGATGAAGATCCCCAAAGTGGTGGCTAAAGGACAAAGGCTGTGAGTTTCTGATCATAGAGATTACATCTCTGAGAAATTCCCAACAGTAAATGATTGTCTTGTGTTTATATCCTGAATTGAGGTGTTAAACTCATCCTGTCCCACATTGAGAAAAGTAGATGGAAAGCCCATGAGCTCATGAGACAATTGGCTTCCTGTTCACTCTTCTCATCTCCTGCTGTGTATTTATTTATTTATTTATTTGTAAAGCAAAAGTGAAATCCTCCATCAGACATAAGGGGAAGCAGAGTGCACAGTCATATCTTAAATATATTTAAGACTTTATTTAAGCTGAACACTTTTAAGGGTTTAAAAGGTCAGGATTTTTTTTTATCACATAAACATACACTGCTGCTCTGTTGGTAATGTGTGATGTGCTGCCGACACTGCCACATGTGCCACAAAATCCCCCAAACTTCAGTCTGTATTGTGTTTAGGCATCCCTGAGAGATCTACTTTATCTGGTCTTTTTGTAGCCCTCAGCCTCAGCCAAATCAAATGCAGTGGAGCCAGCTTGTAGCATAGATTACACATCAAAGTTCATCCAACTCACACTGTTGACCCTCTTGCTGACCTCCAGAGCACATGCCTTTCCTCAGGAACAAAGAGACCATACTTTCATGGACAATTCCAAAGACAGTAATTTAAGGTTTGCCATATATATATATATATATATATATATATATATATATATATATATATATATATATATATATATATATATATATATATATATATATATATATATATAAATAAATATATATATATGCGTATCTAGTATGCTCCATGCCTTTCTGTTATGCTTGCTCTTTTTATTATAATCTAGGAAGTGCAATCACCATTTACCTCTCCTTTCTGTATGCAAGATATGGGATGTTTGATAATGAATGAAAGCTTTTTTTTTATTTAAAGAACATTGGTGTGAATAGAATGTTTGTAGAATAAAACTTCTGCAGGATGTTCCCCACATGACAGATCAAACATTAGGCCAATGTATGCAAAAAAAGGAAGTGTGCAGGGGTAAGCCCTACAGTGACATTAGATTAGGACAATCATCCGTGGGATGGACCACCTCTACGTAGTCAAAACTCTTCTGACTTTCTCAGATGTAGTAACAAGTACTAGAAGTTTGGGATTTCCTTAGTACTCCATTAACTTTCTCCCTCTGAACTGTTTGTGTGTCTGAATATGTGTGTGTGTGTGTGTGTGTGTGTGTTCTAAGTAGTGTAGTACTTTTATAAAGTACTATTGTCTTAGTCATGTATTTTAAAGTTAAAACATTTGCCCAGATCTTATGTTACTTTGCTTATAAATATAAAAGACCAGCTTTTGTATTATCATCAATGGCCACAAGATTAACATAATTGGTAAGATAAACTTTGTGTAAAATTGTGCTAGACAGTGGATGGATCGAAGATGAAGTGTATGCTATACATTTTAAATCAATTAATTAAATCAACACAAACCATACAACTATGAACATTACACCTGGTTTCTTTTTAAAACTCATATTGTGGAGTAAATAATGATTCTTACAGAAATAAAATAAATTTAAGTTTAAAATGCCTTAACCAGCAAATATACTTTTTCATAGCGCTCACTTCAAACCCACCGAAAGTATTTTCTCCATTACTAGTAAATGCTACAGGGTTTTGCGTGTGCAACACACATGCACACATTTGCAAAGGTAGTGTATTTTATTTCTGTTCCTTCTCTGGTGCCCTGATGTGACTCTTTAATCACTGTACAAATCCTGTACTTGAGAAAAATAAGTGATAACAGGTAAAATATGAATTAAGTAACAGGAGACATTCTCCATTCATCAAATCTTTCTTACAAAAGAAAGGTAGCCTATTATGATTTATTATGTCGAGTTATTATTTTGTGATTAGAAGAACAACCTGAGTTAAAGCTTAAAACAGTAATGTATTTGTAACATTATTTTAGCATCATCACAAACAGCAGATGACTGACACTAACATGGTTGTCTCTCACTGCTCATCCAGAACTTGTTTATTTTATTTTTTAGATCAAATTTTATTATTATTGATCAATCCTATTAATTGATCCTCCTGATTCACTGGCCTCTACTGTTACAGCTCTTCACCTGAGGAACTCACTGGAAGAACTTAAATGACTCCTAAAACTGTATAAGAGACACTGAGAGATCTCCTGTTCCTTAAGATTTCCTCCATCATTTGAAAAACCCTTTAGCAACAGTAACATACACTCAAAAAAATGAACATGGCTACCAGTTACATGTACTAAAATGTAATGTGTGTTTTGTACATAATAATTTCATGTTTCCAAGATAAACATGAATAAATGATGTTGTGTTTACATGAAATTCAACAACTTAACCTGTATTAGATTCAATCATGTTGAGATAAACCAAAGAGATCTTGTCACTATGAAAAGCGGAAATATCAGATCAAACATCGCGAGATGCGAACACAGCGTGTTGAGAAGACAAACGTTTGGCGGGCGTGTGGAAAAGGTAAGCAGGAATTAATTCCCGTCTTTCTAAATAGAAACGAAATACTGAACATAAATGTCACCTGCTGTTTAATTTGACTGAACCTAAGAACATTAAGTTGGGCCAACAAAATTGCTTTTTGAAAGAAAGAGAGCCATTAAATCAGGTGAAAAATCTTTCCGCCTAATTTAATTATGTTCATTCAACAAGTTATTTTTTTGAGTGTAGCCTCACACAAGGTGCAGTAATGTACACTGTATATAAGCCTGTAGCCTCACACAAGGTGCAGTAATGTATACTGTATATAAACCTGTAACCTCACACAAGGTGCAGTAATGTATACTGTATATAAGCCTGTAGCCTCACACAAGGTGCAGTAATGTATACTGTATATAAACCTGTAACCTCACACAAGGTGCAGTAATGTATACTGTATATAAACCTGTACTCTCACACAAGGTACAGTAATGTATACTGTATATAAACCTGTAGCCTCAAACAAGGTGCAGTAATGTATACTGTATATAAACCTGTAGCCTCAAACAAGGTGCAGTAATGTATACTGTATATAAACCTGTAGCCTCAAACAGGGTGCAGTAATGTAAACTGTATATAAGCCTGTAGCCTCACACAGGGTACAGTAATGTATACTGTATATAAACCTGTAGCCTCACACAAGGTGCAGTAATGTATACTGTATATAAACCTGTAGCCTCACACAAGGTGCAGTAATGTATACTGTATATAAGCCTGTAGCCTCACACAAGGTGCAGTAATGTATACTGTATATAAACCTGTAGCCTCACACAAGGTGCAGTAATGTATACTGTATATAAGCCTGTAGCCTCACACAAGGTGCAGTAATGTATACTGTATATAAGCCTGTAGCCTCAAACAAGGTGCAGTAATGTATACTGTATATAAGCCTGTAGCCTCACACAAGGTGCAGTAATGTATACTGTATATAAGCCTGTAGCCTCACACAAGGTGCAGTAATGTATACTGTATATAAGCCTGTAGCCTCACACAAGGTGCAGTAATGTATACTGTATTCAAGCCTGTAACCTCACACAAGGTGCAGTAATGTATACTGTATATAAGCCTGTAGCCTCAAACAAGGTGCAGTAATGTATACTGTATATAAACCTGTAGCCTCACACAAGGTGCAGTAATGTATACTGTATATAAACCTGTAGCCTCACACAAGGTGCAGTAATGTATACTGTATATAAGCCTGTAGCCTCACACAAGGTGCAGTAATGTATACTGTATATAAACCTGTAGCCTCACACAAGGTGCAGTAATGTATACTGTATATAAGCCTGTAGCCTCACACAAGGTGCAGTAATGTATACTGTATATAAGCCTGTAGCCTCAAACAAGGTGCAGTAATGTATACTGTATATAAGCCTGTAGCCTCACACAAGGTGCAGTAATGTATACTGTATATAAGCCTGTAGCCTCACACAAGGTGCAGTAATGTATACTGTATATAAGCCTGTAGCCTCACACAAGGTGCAGTAATGTATACTGTATATAAGCCTGTAGCCTCACACAAGGTGCAGTAATGTATACTGTATTCAAGCCTGTAACCTCACACAAGGTGCAGTAATGTATACTGTATATAAGCCTGTAGCCTCACACAAGGTGCAGTAATGTATACTGTATATAAGCCTGTAGTCATACACAAGGTGCAGTAATGTATACTGTATATAAGCCTGTAGCCTCAAACAAGGTGCAGTAATGTATACTGTATATAAGCCTGTACCCTCACACAAGGTGCAGTAATGTATACTGTATTCAAGCCTGTAACCTCACACAAGGTGCAGTAATGTATACTGTATATAAGCCTGTAGCTTTACACAAGGTGCAGTAGCGTGTAAGCGCTAAGACTTTTGGGAGATGGCCTGGTCTCAAGAAGGGCAGCAAAGAAGCCACTTCTCTCCAAAAAAAACATAATAGAATAGATAGAACCTGAACAAAAGCCCCTTTTCTTGACTGTTACATACATTGTTTAAGCACATAACTAACTATTCAGACGATCTCTAGCTATGATAAAACCACTACATTATACAGCAGGATACATTATAGGGCGCTCGGGAGCTCCAATGAACTACATACAACAATTCGTTAACCATCTGTAACATTTAGCACATAACAGGAGCAGCTCAGGGATAATTAGCAATAGTTGATAGGCAACAGTTAATAGTCTGCTATCTTAGCTCTTTTAGTAATCTACTGTAACAGGTATCATACCAGATTGCTTTCTTTCCTATACATTTCTGCCTGTGTGGTTTGTAAAGTGACAACTTAGCAAAAATCCTTTATTGGATTATCCAATAATTGCAGGACATGCTACAATAACCTATATATTCCCCAAATATTTGATGTCAAATAACATGATAATCACATGTAGTGTACAGTATGACTTTAGGTGTAGGTCAACTTAGCCAGTTCTGTTATTTAAAACAAATAACAAGAAATAAACAAATTTAGGAAGCGGTGAAAAAAAAGTCATTATGAAAGCAGATTGTTTAAATATGCTTGGACAAAGAAGTATGGGCTTATCCTCTAATTAAAACAGCACTTTAAATTGTCTTATTTTTTGCCATGGTAATCACTTGCATGTTCTTTAGTAATGTGAATAGCATCACCATGCTTAGACTTGTGTAGATGTCCTGTGTGCTGATGTGCAAAATACAGTAGCTAATCACTATCTTGATCATCTTTGCCCTAACACCTTCCCCACTCACTCCAAACCCACCGTGCTCCCAACAGGCCATGCTAATAATTACACATAGTTAAGATTACGGTGAATTGTATATGATGCATTGTGTTGGTTAATGTACTATTTTATTCAAATGAAACTTCATATATTTATGTTTATTGTAGTTGTAATTTGGCTGCAAAGCATTTAACTCTCAAATCTATCTCACTTTAGGTGAAAACCACAGACATGTTTCCTGTGAAAGAGGTCATTTTTAGTCCTCTAAGGCTCAGTGAAACATTTTATCATCTATAATCTGCCCCTCATTCAAACCACACAAACCTGCACCTCCTCTTTTTATCAGCTTATAATACCAGTGCTGAAGTGATAGCTACGGTGGGTTACAAGGGCAAATCATCTTTCTCTTATGTGTTTTTTCCACCTTGTAAGTGTGTGCTTTTTCCCGTGTAAGTGTAGGATTTTTCCGCGTTTGTGCACTACTTTTTCCCGTGTGAGAACTCTCTTTTTCACAAATTTTGCAAGCTTAAAGCTAATGCGCAAAGGACCAGTACTTCTCCTAACTCAAAATATAACTAACTCAAAATGTAATTTAGAGTGTACTGTACCTAAAGAATATATTTAGAGTGTATTTAAAGGAAATAACAACATCAAAACAAGTCAAAATACCCAAAGATTATGCAATATTTGAGGAGCTTTAATAACTCTTTAAAACAAAAGTGAATAATTTGTAAACAAATTGTATTAATGCTTTGGCTAAATAACATAAAAAATCACTATTTGGTGGAATAACCCCGATCTGCAATTACAGCTTTCATGGGTTTTGGCTCTACACCAGTTTTTCACAGTGCTGTTGGGTACCTTTATACCACTCCAAATAAGTCCTCTTCTACAGGAAGCATGATTGTAGTTTCCACATTAGCTTGAAAAGGACTTGAGAATTTAACACTTCATAGCCAAAATTACAAGTGTAGAAAATAAAATGTGTATACATAAATAAATGAAGTTCACACGCAAATACACACAAAACATGAGGGAAAGAAAATGAGAGAGAAATAGATTGCACTAAATGACTCTGGGTCAACACAGAACATCACACACACACACACACACAATGCATTTTTTTGTAAAGGTGCCTAATAAGACCTTTTTTTGGTTTAGTGGTTGGCCTAGATTTATTTCCCAGCCATTGGATGCAGAGCATGGTTAGTGCCAGTCCTCAGCCCTGATGGAATATGAGGATTGTGTCAGAAATGGCATATGAGATAAGGGCAGCCAAAGGAAACCGTGGTGGGCAAAAGAACTCTACCTCAGTAAAAGTAGACATTTCCTAGGGCAAACATTACTCAAGTAACATAAGAAGTCCTCCACATTTACATTTATACTAATAAAAGTAAAAAAAAAAAAATGTTGACCATTAAATTTACTGAAGTATCAAAAGTACAAGGCTTGTATTAGCTCACATTTTATGGTAAATATTTCAAAAAAGCTACAGAAAGGGGGACTTCCGGTTGAGCATTGATGGAGTAGGACGTGAGTTTGGGAGCTCCCACCGATTTTGATTAAATTGTTATTCATTTGCGCTTTTTGGCCATAATTTTAGTCCTGTTTTATTCTTTTGTTCGTTGAGTTGAGAGGTTTTACTCGGAACTGCGTAAAATGGCAGCAAAAAATATTAAAACTCGCAGTACTATTCAAACACAACTGAGGCCTAGTTTGCAAGCCGCGACCACATCCTCGAGTGAGTCGTCACCTGTAAAGCCCCCGTCGAGCCAAGCTAATCCGGATATGGATGCTCTTAAAGTCGAGTTGTTAGCCTCGCTGAGGAAAGATATCGCCGATATTTTTAAAAAAGAACTTCAGGATACTGTCGGTGATGTTTTGTCTACTATTAAGTTCGACTTGCAAGCGGTGAAAACGCAGCTGGCGATCGATAAAGCCGCTAATGATGCTATCGTGTCCGAGCTAAAAGGTACGGTCAGGGAGATGGAGCACGCGCTTACGGTGTGCTCGGACGACATAGCCGAGATAAAAAATACTATCAAGTGCCTCACAGCTAACGTAACCAAGCTGGAAAATAAATGTGAAGACTTGGAGTCTAGGTCGCGCCGTAACAATGTTAGGATAGTGGGAGTACCGGAGGGCCCTGACACGTGCACCACTGCGGCCGTGGCCTCCTTGCTAAAGGAGGCCTTTAATCTGGAGAAGGAGCCGCTTTTGGATCGTTCGCACAGGTCCCTCCAACCCACACCTAAGCCCGGCGACCGTCCACGAGCCATTGTATGCAGGTTTCATTACCACACTGACTGTGTTGACATTTAACGTCGCGCTAGAGAACGCCGACAGATTAAAGTTGGAGACCAGTCCATCTCAGTCTTTCCTGACTACACTGCTAAGATAGCACGCGCTCGGGCTGCATTCAATACGGTCAGACAGCAGCTCCGTGGCATTGAAGGTGTTCGGTATGGCCTGTTTCATCCAGCACGACTGCGCATCACATATAAGGGTGTTGAGAAGAACTTTGTGTCAGCGGAGGAAGCCAGTGATTATGTTAAAACTGTGATTTCTGGGTGAGCCTCAACAGCCCTTCAGTTTGGTGTATAATCCTGCTAAGTGTTTACAGTCTCATTAGGGTTAACGCTACATGCGCATTTTTATTTATTATTATTATTATTATTATTTTAACTGTGTTGCTCTAATTACCGTACTGTTTGTTTGCTTTTTTTATTCACACTTTTATATAATAAGACTAAATCGTATATTATACTCTTGTACTCTGGATTAGTCCAGCACAATCTTTTCTATGCTTACTGCATCTATTTGCACAGGACTTGTTTATTTGTATTTTTACGTATTTTTAGTTTTTTTTTTTTTTTTATATAACGTGTTTATAGTTATACGCACACTGTTATACAGTGTGGAAGTCGGTGGGAGTTTTTTTCTCTCTCTCGCTTTTGTTTGTTTTTGTTTGGGCTCCGGTTAGTCCATTCACTTTAGTGGATTATTTTTGCTTTTTTGGGGAACACTGCTGTCTCCTTTGTTCTGTTATGTGGAGACTTTGGGGGTATTTGTGTTTAGGGGTATGTGGGGGGTGGGGGTGTCCCATTTCGGCTCTTTACAACCACTGGCATTTTGGCTGTTGTGTTTTTTTTTATTTACTTATTTTTATTTTTTTTGAATGGTTAGTGGCAATATAGGTCCCAGCATCGCTGGGTCAGGCACGCCTCTTAGATTCATTAGTTGGAATGTCAGAGGTATGGGTAACCCTGTCAAGAAATCTAAGGTTTTTACACACTTGAAACGTTTAAATTCTGATATCGCATTTTTACAGGAGACTCATCTTCGCATTAAAGATCATTATAGGTTATATAGCCCTTGGGTAGGTCAGGTCTTTCACTCAAACTTTTATTCGAAAGCTAGAGGAGTTGCCATTCTCATTAATAAGAAAGTTCAATTCTCATCAACCAATGTTATCGCTGATAGGAATGGTAGATACATCATTGTTGCCGGTACCCTAATGCAAAAAAAAGTTTTGTTGGTAAATGTATATGCCCCAAATTTTGATGATGCTGAATTCGCTAATAGATTGCTGAGTAACATCCCCTCCTTGGACACCCATTTGCTGATCCTCAGTGGAGATCTAAATTGTGTTATTGATCCCATCTTGGATCGATCTAATCCTCGTAATCTGACTCCATCATCTATGTCTAAAATATTTCCAGATTTTATGAGGAAGAACGATCTTATTGATCCATGGAGATTTCGCAACCCTTCAATCAAAAAATTTTTTTTTTTCTCTCAGGTGCATCATTCTTATTCCAGGATTGATTACTTTTTTATTGACAGAACTCTTAGTTCATGTGTTAATTCTTCTGACTATTCTGGTATTGTAATATCTGATCATTCACCTCTGCTAATGGATATTCAACTTTCTACCTATAAACGTAGCCCACCACTTTGGAGATTTAACTCTCTTCTTCTGGCAGATGAATAAAATGAATTCATTTTAAGTTCTATTGAGGAGTTCTTATCCTTTAATCAAAACGACTCAGTCTCATATTCTCTGCTATGGGAGACACTTAAATGCTACCTGAGAGGTCAAATTATTTCTTATTCTGTTCTTGCTAATAAAAAGAATAATGCCAGGCTTAAAGAACTTACATCTGCGATTAGTAACCTTGATCAAAGTTATGCACTCAACCCTTCTCCAGAATTACTGAAGCAGCGTCTTGATTTGCAAGCAGAATTTAATCTAATGTCAACTAAAGAGGCAGAGCGCTTGTTACTACGCAGTCGTGGCTCATATTATGAATATGGCGACAAGGCAAGTCGCTTGTTGGCACATCAGTTACGACGACAAGCCACTTTGCGTTTAATACCTAGTATTAAAAACACTTATGACGCGATTACCACAGATCCCTTGGAAATTAATTCTATCTTTAAAGCATACTACGCTTCTTTATATAAATCAGAATTTCCTACGGACAAAGCTAAAATGAACGAATTTCTTCATAATCTTTCAAACCCTGTTATTGATAGTAATATTGCCGGGCAATTGGACTCCCCATTTTCTGTTGAAGAAGTATCAAATGCTGTTACAGCTATGCAGTCTAATAAAGCCCCAGGCCCTGATGGGTTTCCAATTGAATTTTTACAAAACATTTATCGGTAAATTGGCACCATTGCTTTTATCTGTGTTTAATGAATCCTTAAAAAGGGGTTCATTACCACCAACTTTCACACAAGCCACTATAGCACTTCTTCTCAAAAATGACAAAGATCCAACCTCCTGTGGTTCCTACAGGCCATTATCTCTGCTTAATGCCGATGCAAAGGTGTTGGCTAAAATGATTGCATCTCGTCTAGAGGATGTGCTTCCTGGTATTATATCTGAAGAGCAAAATGGCTTTATAAAGGGACGTCAATTGTTTTTTAATACTCGTACACTTTTTAATGTTATTTACTCAAAGCATCTATCTGAACTTCCCGAATTTGTGATTTCTTTGGATGCTGAAAAGGCTTTCGATAGGGTGGAGTGGAAGTACTTGTTTGCAGTTTTAAAGAAATTTGGATTTGGCGATAAATTTATTTCTTGGATTCGGCTTCTTTATTCGTCCCCTAAAGCCAGTGTTCATACTAATGATGTTTATTCTGATTATTTTGCTCTGGGTCGTGGATGTCGTCAAGGTTGCCCTTTGTCACCTTTACTCTTTGCCATCGTCATCGAGCCTCTGTCCATCACATTGAGATCTTCCTCTGTATTCCAAGGAATCATTCGTAATCGAATTGAACATAAATTATCATTGTATGCAGATGATTTGTTGTTATATATAAGCGATCCTGCACTCTCCATCCCTGCTGTTTTAGGTATTTTGGAGAATTTTAGCTCGTTTTCTGGGTATAAATTAAATTTGGGGAAAAGTGAGTGTTTTCCCATTAATACGTCAGCATTTCAACTTCAACAGTCCGATCTACCCTTTCATCTTAGTCCATCGGGGTTTAAATACTTGGGGATTAATGTGACTCGTTCTCTATCTGGCCTTAAATCAGCTAATTTTACTCCCCTTATATCAAGGGTTACATCTGATATTCAAAGATGGGGTAATCTCCCCCTTTCATTAATCGGTAAGATTAATGTTGTTAAAATGAATATCTTACCAAAATTTTTATTTTTGTTTCAGTCGATTCCCTTATTTTTGCCAAAACATTTTTTTGTCTCACTGGACAAGATTATTGGTTCTTTCATTTGGGGAGGGAAGCCACCTAGGGTTCGTAAAACTTTACTGCAGAGATGCAAATTCAGTGGAGGACTTGCATTACCTAATTTTCTAGCTTACTACTGGGCTGCTCACATCCATAAACTTTGCTACTGGTTAAAATCTTCTGGATCCTCTTGGTGTAAATTGGAGCTATCAACCTGTAAGGGATCTTCTATACCGGCTCTCCTCTATTCCTCTTTACCTATAAAACCCTCTATGTATACGGATAATCAGGTGGTTCTTAACACACTTAAGATCTGGTTTCAGTTTAGACGGCACTATAAATTTGTAAGGACATCTTCCTCGGGTCCTCTAAACGATAACCATTTGTTTCCACCATCACTCTTGGACTCGACATTCTCAGTGTGGAGTGAAAAGGGTATAAAACAATTGGGGGGTAATTGGGGGTGTGTGTTTTTTGAGTGTTTTTGTTTAGTTGTTTTTTTTATAATATATAAATATATTTATTTAGAAAAATGAAAAAAGGTAAATTGTATGTCTGTAACTGCAAGTACTGTATTGTTTTCCTTTTTTCAATAAAAATATTTGAAAAAAAAAAAAAAAAAGCTACAGAAAGGCAAGTGCACAGTTCTCCGTCTCCTGGTGGAAAAATTCCCACTTAAAGTATTACACATCAACATGGTTAGGTAATGCGATGTGATGAGAAATGTAGTTAAATAAAAGTAGAGATATTTGCTGTAATGTCTACTGAAGTAAAAGTAAGTGTAGCTACTACGAAATATGTTAAAAACACATATTTCGAAATATGTACTTTAATACAGTAACAAAGTAAATTTACTCAGTTACCTTCCACCTCTGTCCCTGACAATTATAGTCCATTTATGGACATGATATATTTGTAGACTAATGCACATTTGCACGCACCCTGAACATTTCTGGACATTTATAGACATGTATACTTCATTTCATTTTGCACACTTCTAGTCATTTAATTTCTACATACTTTCTGGATATTTATAGGTGACACAAAAAAACAGGAACCTTCTTACAATCCAATAAAACTGTGATAAAAAAGTGATAAAAGAAATACATTTTATTAGTAGTAATTGAAACCTAAAACTTGTAGAAATACTAAAGTATATTTAACTAAACGTCACTAACCCGCAGTGCTACCACCTGATAATGGCTACCAACACACATTTCAAAAATACCATTTATTCTGTGTCACCTTGTATCTATTTCATTTTACACATTTTCCATATTTTGCATAATTGTACAGTAATTACTGTGTATATTTTGTACAGCTAGGTTTAAATCATAGACATTTTTTCTATATTTCATATTTTATATTTTATATTCCATTCTACTCAGCTTCAGGTTTTAGAAAGGTCTATATATTTTATTTTTTATTTCCATTCCCTAATTTATTTCTATTTCTATTGATGATTTAGATTTTAAAGGTCAGGAGTGGTCGTATACAGATCTGGCCATTAGGAACGCATTTTTCGAGAAAAGGAATCCTGTGACTTGGTGCGGCTGCGCGCGGCAAGCTGTGAAAGTGCCCTTCATTACCTGTAGGGGGCAGTAGTGTTTCAATCTAAAGTATTGTGTGTCTACTGAAGCCGAAAATTAGGCGGCTATTGACAGCAAGCAACAGAGCTCATAAACGTGTCGAGCTCAAACTGTAAATACTGATATGTATTTATTTTTCATTTTCTTCTTTTCTTTAATGATGATACTTGTTTAACTGCGCTTTCTTTATTTAGTATTATTATTATTAGTAGTAGTAGTGCTCCGAATTTATTATTGTTGTTATTATTCTTTTTATTATTGTAACGCACCCACGCGTGTGTGCAAAATTTATGATATGTATGAGTTATGGTCACATCCCCCGTACAATCCTGACCTCTCATTTCTACATGTTTAAGCCTGAAGCTCTTGAAACGTATTTTAGCCAGTTTTTGTGTTCCTATCTTTTTAATAAGCAAATATATGTTTTAAAATTGTACAGTAGATGATAGAATGAGATCTTTTTATTCAGCACACAATAGAAAATATGAAAAACTGAACTTTACTTCATTTTACCCTTCTATACAAACATGACTGAGAAGAAGAAATAGCATGAATACACATGATAATGTGATTTTGGGTTTGTTTTTATTTTTTTCTATGACTAAACAAAAAAAAAAGGAAAAATAATAATAATAATAATAGAGAGAGAGAGAGAGAGAGAGAGAGAGTTTGTTGTTTTTGCTTGTTTCTTTTTAATTCACCTATGTTGTGTTGCCGACACATATCTTGAGTTTTAAGTGTTTTAAAATAGTTCCTTGGCTCCGGAGTACTGAGAACTTTCTACCTTGATGGAGCCAAACACTAGTGAAACAGTGGGATAAGTGCATTAGTGTAACAGGGGATTATATAGAGACATAAAGGGAGTTCTGTTATTCTGCACAATCAGAAGTCCCAGTTTAACTTGAACACCCCTCGTGTTTATTAAGACAACTTTTTAAATTGTTGCTTCATAATGTAATATGAACTTTTATGTATTTTAAAATAACTAACATGGTTTCCTTTAAAATATGAAGAAGAGAAACTTAGCCATAATATGTAATACAATGTTCTTTAATATATAAATATAAATAAAATGAATTTGTGCCCACAAGCCTTAAATAAACAAAATGTAATTATAATTAAATAAATGTTTTATTCATCCTATCCAAATATGGCAAAACATTTTTTTTTTTTTAATTTTGTATTAAAGAAGGGTAAATGTAACCACTCCAGGCAGAAGTTAGGTTGAGGTTTTATAAACACGCTGGTCAATTTTATCCATGTGTTCCTTCACCCACTGAACTCTGGGATTTGCACACAGGTGACGCCCGTTCTTCATGATAAAACTGCAGAAGAGAGAAGATTTACACCAAAATAAACTATAATCCAAACATTTAATCTAACACTCTCACTCATCCTAAACTATAAACATTAGTTTATATTACATCAAATCATTGTTAAATGAGGGGAAAAAATCTTATTTCTCCTTAAAATGAAGCAGAGTTTTGAAAACTTACATGACTCCAGCTTCTTTACAATCAAGCCGGGTTTTATTGTACTCAGTAATAAGATGTAGAGGGATTTTCGCCTCCTGGAATTTAAAACAGCATACTTCTGGTGCATTTGCATCTGTGTAAATAAAATCATTAATTTACTGTATCAGTCACTGTTTGTGAAACATAAGATGATTTTTATATCTGGTAGGACATGTGCTTCTTGATGTATATTTAATTTGTACCCCCTTCCTCCTTAATACTGCACACATTGGTTTATTAATGCTAGTTATTTTCAGCAATGCAGGGGTCGGTCAGTGATAGCTTAGTGGTTAAAGCATTGGACCATAAATCATGTTTCACTAGGTCCCAGTATCAAGCCCCACAACCACCAAGTTAACACTGTTGGGCTTTTGAGCAAGACTCTTAACCCTCAACTGCTCACATGTATAATAAGATAAATAAAAATGTAAGTTGTTCTGGATAAATGTGTCTGCCAGATGCCTAAATGTAAATAAAGATGTCCCACAGTTTGAAGGGGCACTGCGCAGGCTGTAGTGGTGGTAGAGAGGTGGGGTAGGTCTCATTCTATAAGTTAGACTCTACCATTTTATTTACTGATCATGAGTTGGACCAGTGAACATCTGGGCTTTGTTGTTCAAGCATATTATGAGAACAACCATTTTGTGATAGCAACATAGAGTGCTCATGATTGGTCAAAATGCACGTGAACAGGTCTGAAAACGTTTTTTTTCTATGGATTTGTAACCTTCAGGCAACTGGATCCACACTGAAAAGAAAATTATCTGGCAGACCTAGTATCGTTAAAACATCAAAAAGAGCATCCATTCCATTTGGCTCCAGTTGCCGGAATGCATTTTGACAGAACATAAAGTGTGTACAGAATGCTCCCTGTGTCGCTATCACAGAATGCTTATTCTCATAATATGCTTGAACAACAAAGCCCTGATTGTCAGTGTTCCAACTCATGATGGGCACTGCAAACAACCTACCAAATTAGACCTACCCGACCTCTCTACCACCACTACAGCCTGCACAGTGCCCCTTCAAAATGTTGGAGATCTTTATGCCCCAAAAAGATTTAACTTTTTACTTAAAGTCAGCTATCATATTAGTGTCTCCTTGGTGTTTAAGTTAGTGCATGTTAACTGATTTAAATCAATGATCAGAAATACAGATAAAAAATTTACAAAGTAGCATGTTACAAAGGCTGAATGATGAACTTACTGCTGGCTGTAGTGAAAGACTGAATGCAGACGAGAACCAGAAGAACCAGCAGGAATGAACGAGATGACATGACTGCTGCTGCTGCTGATGATGATGATGATGATCTCTGTATGAGTTAAATTATGCTAACACAGGTATCACTTCAGCACTGGTATTATAAGCTGATAAAAGGAGGAGGAGTGTGTGGTTTGAATGAGGGGCAGATCATAGATAAAATGTTCCACTTTGACTCAGAGGACTAAAAATCACCTCTTTTATAGGAAACATGTCTGCGGTTTTCACTTACAGTGAGATAGATTGCCAAATTACAGCTGAATAAAGTAGAATGAACATGAATATATGGAGCTTTATTTGAGTAAATCAGTAAATTAACCAACACATCATATACAATTAACATTAATCTTAAATATGTGTATTTATTAGGATGGCCTGGTGGGAGCCTGGTGGGTGTGTGGCGACTAGGGAATGTGTTAGTGTGTTAAAAGAAATGATAGAGATAGTGATTACACTACATGTTTCCCATGGTATTTGACATCAAATATCCAGAAAATTGCTTTTTTAGCCTGTCCAGTAATTTTGTCAATATAGCATTTAAACAAAGGCAGAAATGTACAGAAAAGGAAGCAATCTGGTATGATAGGATCTCTCCATAGAGACCTGTGGCAGCTTCCAAAGTTCTGGGGGTTACATTATATACCATGCTGATAGCATCAAATTCCACTTAGTCACTAACCTCCACAACAGAGTCTTTGGACTAATGGTTGTGTTCTTAATAGAGACATTACACAGTGCTACTGGTTGTTGTGGATAAGTGAATTTGGAATAAAAGCTCGGTGGGTAAACCTGGACTGATGTTGAGAACAGTATGACTTTCAGATTTCGGTTGCTTTAACTTCAGTTGCAAATTCAGTTTAGCAAAACATTTTTTTTCTCTTAACATACCCATTTAGGGGTATTTAGTTTTAACATTGTTAATTCTGTTATTTTGTTGTTCTACTTATTTTAATTCTGACTCTTGTGCTGGTGTGTGGGTACTTCTGAACACAACATTATACTAAACCACGCCCCCCCCCTTCCATGTTGTAATCTTTTGAGTGAAGTACTGTGTGTGTTAAAGTAGCTACTACCTAAAATAAACTTCCTGTCCACCACTCCCCCACTCTTCTCTAATTCTGTAATTCTGTTTTTGTAAAGCTCTTACACACCACTCCAGGACCATTTCTTTCAATTAAACAGATCATGGAAATACACAATTCATTTGAGAATTCCTGAGTTTTAGGAAACAGCTCTTAAACCAGATACAAAATAAATAATTAGTGACAACGCCTAATTTGTGCAGAAAGAAAACTATAATACTTCCACTGTATTATCTTACACACATACACGGACACACAAACACATGAGAGAGAGAGAGAGAGAGAGAGAGAGAGAGAGAGAGAGAGGTTGCATTATACCATATACAAATTTTAAACAAAGAGGGCACAATTTATCAACTGCCCATGAAACAGCCCACATGCTAGACTTTTTTTTTTTTTTTTAATAACCCGAGCATTTTGTGAAATATGGGCATGCATGTCCCAGCATTATTCTGTACTCATCACCTCATTAAGATGTTGATTGAAGGTAAAGATCTGGTCAGTAAATCTCTTAGCCTGTCTGATTCTTGTTAATAAAACACTTCCACCTCAAAGCAAAAATATTCAGGGCTTTGCTAAAAATATTCAAAGTTAAGATGGATTGGATGTAATAATGCCACTGCTACACTCTACAACTCACTGACTGAAATGTGGCATTGCAGTAAATCAAACAAACAAATGAACCGTCACTTTACCTTTGAAAAGAATCGCAACAGAGCAGTGTTTCTGTGTAGGGCAGAGAGTGTAGGGCACACACACACACACAAAACGCACGAGCGGGAGAGAGAGAGAGAGAGTGTGTACCCGACAGTGTCAAATTACATGTGTGCACACACATAAGAGAGGCTGAAACAGAGAGGGAGAGAGAAAAAGGTTTTTTTTACCTTCTAATGAGACTTTCCTTTGCTTTACACATGTGCACACGTATGTTATAAGAAATATGTTTTATGCACACACACATGTGGTCACAGTGTTATAGTAAACAGTACACGTGAACGGATGTTGATTATACCAGTGATAGACACGCACTAAGACCCAGCAGGGGAGACGATTTAACCACAATTCCGCAGCACAAGAGAGAGAAAAAACGTTGCCTCAGTTGTGATCATGTGGTACTCGTAAATCAAGACTTGCTAGTTTTCCAAATCATTTTTTTTTAGAAATCTTTGCTCGTCTTGTGGAACACTTGTATTGTAACACTTTGTACAATGTTACAATCTGAGGTTTCACTGTAATACTGAAACCAGCAGTCAGGGTCACAGCAAGGTCACCATAAAAAAATTCATTCGTTTTCTTCATGTTCGAGGTATATTTTAACAGTTTTTTTTGTGTGCAATAATTATTAGGATTAAAAGATGGTGTTGGAGCTGGAGGCATCTCTATCAGTGCTTTTGGCATCAAATTTTATTTAGGAACCACAACAGAGTTTTTATTCTAATGGCCACTTAGACCCTGACCTTGTAGACTAGCATAATGATGTGTTCCTGATAGAGACACTACAAAGCATTTGGACAACAAAATAGTTGTTAAGTTGCTCTGGATATGATGGCCCTTCAGAAAGACCCTTAACCCTGACCTTTCATGGTAAACCTGACTTTTCATGTGGGTGTAGGATTCTGACTTTTGTGGTGAGGGTGGGGGTAATTCTGACCTTTATATCATCATTATTTTAAACGCACCCCATTGCATATTGTTATATTTTGAGCCATGTGTGGGGAAACTCACTCTATCAAATAAACCCATGAGCTAATTCACCTCCTGTCCACACCCTTCTTTGCTTATTCTATATTTCCATTTCTGTAAAGCTCTTGCACTCCACTCTATAGCCCACTACATGTGTGTATGTGTGAGATCCTGTCAGTGTGAAACTTTCAATCACCTTAGAGTCTGTGGTAAGTAAAATATAAAACACAGTTAATCATGCTATTAAAGTAAAATGACCAATAAAGAGGTGGTCTGGAAAACTTACTGTACCAAACACAGAATTTCTATAACATCATGTCCTTATGTTTTATACGTCTTATTGCACAGCAGTTCGCTGGGAATTGTATATATTTTCGTAAATAAAACACGGTATTCTACTTTTTATTTATTCATAGTTAAATAATGCCATATACTTAATATTCCTTTTAAAGAAGTTAACATTAGTCTCAGAAAGATCCAAAATGTATTCATCAGCCCATTTCTTAACATTTACAGCAGGTAAAACATATATTAAAGGGGTCATCCAGACACATTTTTCATTAAATGTTATTGATCTTTAGGGTCCTAATGAAAAGTTTGTAATATATTTAATTAAAAATTCTCAATGGTTGTGTAAAAAAAACACTACTTTTAACTGGTAAAAACTAGCTCTGTTCTCAGCAACCTGTTTCAGTACATGTTCCTTTAAATGCTTATGATCTCTGCTGAGCCCGCCCCCCCCAGTTCTGTGGGGCGTGTCTTCACAACACATGTGCGGTATAGCCACGGGAGTGTAGTCCAGTGCGGGCAATGCTTTGGACTGCATTACCCACAAAGCATTGTCCACAAAGCATTGCCCACAAAGCATTGCCCACACGGGCAATGCTTTGTGGGTAATGCAGTCTAAACTGGAAAACGCTGGAATATAGAGCCTGAGCCTGTTTTCTTAAGTCGTTTTTGGTTTAATTTAAGTACGGAACCTACACGGAAGTTTGTAATATCGCCTGACAACGCAAAAATTAAAAGAATGGACATGCATCGACTCAATTTGTCTTACTCCTGACTGCATGGGCATGAATTAACGGGCTGTTACGCTGCCGCGAGCAACAACAACAAAAGCGGAGAAACTTACTAAGAGAGATACGAACGTGATGTGTTTACTGATGTGTTTACATGACTTCTTAATCTTCAACAGACACCGTTATAAACCATCTTACGTTACAAAGGTAAGCATAATATAGTTTTCCAACTACGTACACAGTTTGCAACTAGACAATCACCATAATGCATTGTTTATTATAAACGGGAGATTAGGGATTATATAGAGAGGGATGTTGTTACGTTCCCTCGTGTATTTGTTGTTTTCTTGTATCTGTTACTTTGTCTCCTCTCTCTAAAGTATACTGCAGGTTCAGCACAGTGGTTGTCCGGGGTTCGCCAATCCTCCAATAAAACCAGACCTGTCGTTATAAAAGAGGCGGGGCTCCCTTGACTTGCCGTCAGTCGTCCTGCTTTCTGGCCAGCGGGCGGCTGTCCATTTTGTGTTGACTGCGCTTTGGTTTTGTGGTGAATTTAAGCTTGCCATGTTTAGTCTGTATTCTGTCTTCGGTGGCTATCAGTTAGCCTGATTCTGCTGTAGCTTGTTTAAACCTTCGAACCCTCGAGACGTATGAAACACCTGCTACTGAATGATGTTTGTAATGAACCTTAAGCACTGCTTTGCCTTGATTAATTCAGCTTTATTGTTATTTAAGTCTGGCTAAAATACCCAAGAGAAAGGAGACAGGTAAACTGGTAACTTAGAATTTAGTTTTTTGTTAATAGCAGGTAAGGAGTGACCACCACCTTTGTATTTTTGTTTTATCAGTTAGAGTAGTTTAGTTTGGGCGCCGCATGCGCCGAAGCTTCCGGTTTCTTTTCCACATTTTTTGTTTGGTAGTTAGAGTATTTGGGTTGGGGTTTAGTTATCAGAATTTCTTTTGCTTTTGATGATTTCTTTGTTTTGGTGTCACTCAGTTTTCTCCTTTCCCTTTAATTTCTTTTGTTTTACATTTTTTGAAATTGGTTAAAATAAAACTGCTTTTATCTTTATTCACTTGCCTTACGACTTTCCTTCATGGTTTACCCCTGTGGCAAAACATCTCACTTAAATGTTACAGATCATCCCCATTAACATCTAACACGTAACAGATGTACATAGAGACGAAGCCATAACCATGTTCTATGAGAGTATAAGTTAACTTACACTCCACATTCATCGTGATTATTAGAAAAGGCGATCTGCAAAGATTCATAGAAAAAGAAATTACTCACTGAGCCTGGTGAAGATGAAGCAGGAACACGAAGCGTTAGTACAGATCCATTTTTAGGAGCAGCTTTCTAGTAACCTGCTTTATATTGACCCTCGTTTATAAAGCAGTCTGGTGAAAAATGATTAGTGCAAACATGAAGGCATTTAGGTAGATCGGCGGGGACGTTAGCTTTAAAAACTAGCCACTGCGTCCTCAGCGGCTCAGATGTCGGTAGTGAATGACGACTGCTGTGTTCGCTATTACACCCAATAACTGTACACCACACTCGCTTAGGCGACATTTTGCTCCAGCGGTGAAAAACAATGGCCGACAGCTTCTTCTCACTCGGGGCGGGTCTTTGCTAAAACACCAGTGTCAATCAACTACATGTAGTGTAGGAGCGGCCTCTTGTGGTGTGGCGTCACAGTGACAGGCATTTGCGATTGGCCTGATTTCAGAAGGGGCATGTTATTGTAAAAAATGAAAAGAAAATCACTGGGCGGCTCTTTATCATTGTAGAGTGGTTGTGTACGCACTTGTGTTTGACCCCTTTAAACACGCCTTTTTTTCAGTAAATATATTTCTAAAGGTGCTATTTACATGAAATATTCACCAAATCTTGGCAACAACCCATGCAATGTAAACATGCAAATAAATCAACTCATAGATTTCCGTAAATTAGGTTATGTGTAATAATGAGAAATGATACAGGGAAAATGTTTTGATCATGCTTACTGAAACAAAGGCTTTTGTATGATGTATTTGATATATCATACAAAAGCCTCTGTTGGTAATACCAGCTTCAAGACTTCAAGATAAAAATTCAAGACTTCAGGATAAGAATATACATACATTTATTTTACAAAAACAGACAACTAATAGATTTATTGTTTTCCTATTGTTTTTTGGCAGAACCTCAGCTGAGTCAGTTGTAGGCTGTAAACATGTCAGTATTACCATTCTGACAGCTGTGGACACATCTGTATGTGAAAAGTAGAGGGGGAACCTTAACTGATAGCACAAACTCTTGCCATCAGGATATGTTTCTGCTGCTATAAAGGACATATTTAAAATGATAAAACTTGACTGAATCACTTTTGCTGTGTAAACAAGTAAGCAGTAACAGAACCTCTACTACTTACTTAGTACAGTACATGGACATAGTAACATTGCGTTCGAATGATGAAACTCAGAGAGTCGCACTAACAGTCTAATACATAAGGGAAATTATTTATATAGAAAACAAAGTGGAATTAGTCTGACAGTGACAATTCTATTCATCAAGATGTGTTTCCCTTGATATAATGAACATATTTAGAAGGGTACAACTCAGTTAATTTACCAGTGGTGTGGGAACAAATTAGTAGCAACAGTCTGATATGTGTGGGAACTAGAAAATATAAGGGAAACAGTATCTGACAGAGACAAAGCACAATGTACAGACATTCCCTGTGGTTAATATATAACATTGATTGGATGTTACTCTTTAGGGAAGTAAACAGTAGCTTTATAACTTTGTAACAGTGCTAATACTATGGGAGTGTTTAGGGGAAATGCCGAGTGTAAATGACAGTCATTAAAACAAATATTATCTCATTTAGACCATTAAACACTGATGTAAACCACAGCTCCATGGCATCGCTGTAATATACATCCAAATATGCATTCATAAGAAGCCAGATAAAATGACTATGCTAACCGCATCATGTAATTGGGTTTGTCCAAAATTTTTGTTACTAGGATAGCCAAAGATTAATTGTCTGTTTTTTTTTTTTCTTCCCCTGATTTAAAGTATGTGGAATTATTACTGAAACCAGCAGAGTTGATTAGATGTTGGAATTGATTAGTGGAGGATCAGAGTCACAGCAAGGTCAATTGTCTTTCATATTGTTTCTTCAATAGCTTACTTAATGTTCAAAGCATATTTTAAGAGTATTTCTAGTGTACACTTTAATAATTATTTGGACTACATTGTGGTGGTGGTGGTTTTGGTGCTGAAAGCATCCCTATCAGTACTTTAGGCATCAAATTCCACCAAGTAACCATAACACGGTTTTCATTCTGATGGTCTCTTAGACACTGACCTTGTAAACCATGATAACATGTTCTTCAAAGGGACACTACAAAGGACTTTACATTAAGTTTCTTTAGTTGCTCTAAAAAAAGGTGTCTACTAAATGCTGTAAATTTGAACGGGAGAAAATTAGCCCTAATTTGATTATTCTGGTGTATCCTGGTTCTACTCTCAGATAATTTGGAATGGTCAGATGGTTATGAGTTAAAATCCCACCCATTGCAAACTGTATCTCTTGGGTCCTTGAGCAAGACTCTTAACTGCTCAGATGGTGTACATATTGTTTTTTTTGTTTTTTTTTTCAAGATTTTAGGAATGTGTTTAATCTGCTTTTTCTGTTGCGGTATGTTAAGCTTGACTTTTTTGACATTTCTATCATCAATATGTAGGGTTTACATAATAATCGACCGAAAAACGTAGAAGAGCTGATGGCCAGCATTGAAGCATCCTGGTCTTCCGCATTAAGGCAGTAATTGCTGCAAAAGGGGCTCAAACCAAGTACTGAGTTCATATGCATAATTATACTTTTCAGAGGTCCGATATGTGTAATCCTATGTGTAATATTCTAATTTTCTGAGATTGTGGATTTGGGGTGTGAGGTTTAAATAACAATGACAACGAATGACGGTCGCATTGTCCATTAATAAATGTAGACATTTTAATGTGATGACACAATGCCCAACGCATTCTTTACCATTAATATGTAATTTTTAGCTCTGGGTCAGAGTTGTATTGAATCTTTAACGATTCGCGTGAATTTGATTAACTGAATCAAAATTTATATTGTACACTTTATCGACTACCCGTTTAGGACAATTTAATGTATCTTACCAGTTCTGCTTATCTTGTGGCCAACGATGATAACACAAAATATAGTATTTAGCAATTATGAGCAAGGTAACAAGATTTGGGCAAATGTTTAGCCTTTAAAATACATGACCAAGGCAATAGTTCTTTATAAAGAAACGAGAATTTATTTGACTAATCTACGATGCAAAATACGCTACACTACTTAAACGCACACGCACACACACACAAACACACACACACATATACAAACAGTTTGGAAGGTGAAAATTAATGGAGTTATTCTAGTACTGTTTACTAGATCAACGAAAGTCAAAAGAGCAGAGTCTTGGGTTAAATTTTACGCTTCAGTTAGGAAACAAGCACCAATTTCAGCAAGGTATGCAGCTTTGTTTGTTTACTTCCGTTACGTTTCGTTCTCATCTGTTGGTTCACCTCCAGCGAAGAGAATCACAGCGTTGCTGATTGGTTGGTGCGCTGTTGTAAAGATGACGTCTGTCGGAAAAGCCCTTCGGTGATGCGTTGGTTGCCTGGTTACTGATGGTTGCGCTCTGGAACTTTTCCCAGCCTTTCTTTGTTGCGAAACCTTGGAGTTCTGGCACGAAGTCTCGTTGAGAGTTCTTGAAGAGCGGATGATACCAGCAGTGGCAGTGTGGCACCTGCAAGAGCAAAAGCCCGAGCTGCTTGGAAGATGTTCTAGGTCGCAGTAGTGATGTTAACTTTACTCGACGACTGTTTAGAGTTTTGCCCCTTCGGGGTCAGTCCGTCCCACGGGTGATTGGTCCAATTGGATGTGCTTGTGTAACTTGGTGGTTCCCTCCCAACTCGGGGTGTTAAACTATCCGCTTTGTTTTCCGGATCGCCAATTTACACCCTTGGTTTTGGGGTTTACTTCGAGGCACCTGGTTTTATGTCTTGTGAAGTTTTCTCCAGCTTCGTTTTACAGACACTCCTTTATGATCGCGGATCAGATAAGGTTATCAGGATGGCGACATGCAGGCTGACAGAGGGCTCTGGAATGTGATCAATTGACTGCTCTCTCTTAGGGAGCACTGTTCATCGCTACAAATATTTAAATGCCCACTGTTCTGTATTATTATATTTTGAGCAATGTGGGGAAACTTGCTCTATCAAATGAACTCATGAGCTAATTAACTTCCTTTCCACCTATCCACCCCTCTTCTCTTACTCTATATTTCCATTTCTGTAAAGCTTTTATACTGCAATTTACAACTCTCTACATGGGTGTCTGGAAAACTTACTGTAACCAAAATGTAGTATTTTTTATAGGATTTGTCTGGGGTAAAGGAGCAGATCTGGGGGATCTCATGGACGTAGAATATTATGGTGAACTGGTATGTTTAGATGCTGTTATCCCCACTCTCATTGATCACTCAGGTTTGTTGATGGTGATGTGATTGTTTTCTTTACATCTCAGGGAGCTCTCATGTCTGTGTTTTCTTCTGCCTCTCCCTTTTAGTTATGCTGTTGTAGTTAGTCCTGCCGGAGTCTCTGCTTGCACTCTACACTAAATATACAATCACAATATACATTATGTGACAGCGACCATACTGTACCTAACGTTATCTCTCCTCTTCTGCTCTCCCCTCTCCTCTCCTCCTCTCTCTCTTCCCTTTCTCTGTCAAGCTACACATGGCGTTCTTGAGCTGCCAGTGATCCAGACTCCCTCTGTCCTCTGGACCTGTCTGACCCATCCTGGGGCCCTGCTTCTGGTCGGAGATCTCGTCGCATGGATTCCCCGTGTGTCTCTTTGGGATGCGTCTCGTGTCTGGGGATGGTTTTACTCTACCATGAAGACGGTTCTGGCCTCGACTAGTGTTGACAGCTGTTTCTTTAAGGACTTGACTTGGCTGCAGTTGCCCGATAGTTCAGGATTGGAATTTCCAATAACTACATGGGCTCCATATTAACATCAATTAACATCAACTGTTATGCTGAACTGCCTGCCAACTAACACACGGTATGAATCCAGATCAGTTCCTGCTTTATGTGTTACCCAAATGAGGATGGGTTCCCTGTTGAGTCTGGTTCCTCTCAAGGTTTTTTCTTATTACAATCTCAGGGAGTTTTTCCTTGCCAGTCGCCCTCGGCTTGCTCACCAGGGACTATCTGACCATTTTGATTCATAACCATTCACAATCCATACAAACTTAAATAACTCTTTTGATTGTGTAAAGCTGCTTTGGGACAATGACAACTGTTAAAAGCGCTATACAAATAAAATTTAATTTGTATATTGCAAGTCCTTCAGTTTTGTTATAGTGTTTTATAGTGTTTTATACCTCTTATAGCACAGTAAGTTGACGAGAATTGTATATTTTATTTAGTAAAAAAAAAAAAAAATCCATTCCATTCTCATCCCTATTGATCTCAGTGGAGTCATTTCAAGTCACTTTCTACCATATCGAACTTGCCATGGAACAACTGGATAGCATCAGAGTCCAGGGCACTGTGTATCAGTAGTTTGCTATAAAACTCATTGATAGGACACAGTTCAGAGACTTTAACAGTCTGAGTCTCACAGGCTTCAGCATTGGCCCCACTCTTCTTTATCATTTATCTCCTTCCTTGTCATGCACACTCAATTCGCAACCGGCACTAGAACCCGGAAGTAATGCAGTCGCAAACCAGGGAGTATAAAAGGAGTAAACAAACCACAGCACACTGCTTTGTCATTAAGTTCGCCCATGTCGTCACGGATATTGTCGCCGAATCGTGAGTACTCACTTTCTTGGGTTTGCTTTCAGATTGAGTGTGTATTTATAGGAGGCAGGTTAAATTGTGTTTATCCCTTGCTCCCCATTTGTGAGAGGCCTTAGAACAAATCGCGTGGTTATCCTGCCTATTCGTGTTACTCCGCGTTTGGGTTTACCATCCACGCTACAAAGGGCTAACTGCTAAAGCCACATCTTCTGGTCTACTCAGGTTAGTTCTTGACAGAATGACAAAGCCTTCCGCCGTGAACCCAGCGGATCATGCGCGCCTCTGCGATATGGTGGATCAGCATGCCATGCTTATCAATGCACTAAACAGAGAGATCGCTACTCTGCGGCAGAGCGTCCAAGACGTCAAATCAGGTTGCGGAGCCCCGACAGGAGAACGGGGATCGCTGCACGGCTATTGCTAGCGCGGCAAGTCGGCCTCCCGTCGCGGCGGCCGTGGAACCACAACCCCCCCTCCCCCTTCTGATGTTTTCCTCTCTCTACCAGATAAATGGGATGGCATGGACGGGAAATGCAATATGTTTTTGACGGCTTTAGATCTTGTGTTTGAGTTCAATTTCACCAAGTACTCCACCGATCGGCTGCGCATTGCGCTACTCGTTTCGTTGCTATCCGGGCAGGCAGCTGAGTGGGCCACGGCAGTTCTCAAATCAGATTCAGACACCGCCCATTCCTACAACAAATTCACCCGCCAGCTCAAACATACCTTTGAACACCCTGCGGGCGAGCTGAACACCGACACCAAGCTCTACCACCTGCGGCAGGGAGGATTGTCCGTGAGCCGCTACACAGCCGAATTCCGCACCCTCGCTGTACAAACATCCTGGGGAGACGCCGCGCTCATCCTACTACGAGGGACTGGCTTCAGGCATCAAGGACGAATTAGCCGGACGAGAGCTCCCCGCCACACTGGAGGGGCTAATCCAACTTGCTCTCCGCATTGACCAGCGCCTCCTCTCTCGTCCGAAGCCAGTCCCGAGGACCCTGCCGCCTACTCCTACCTACGTCCACACTTCAACTCGACCACCGGCCACCTTCACTCCCACCATCACTGAACATGTCGGACCTCCACCTCCTGCCATGGTTAACACCGGAGCCAGGGAACCCATGCAATTAGGGCGTGCCTCGCTGACCGTGGTGATCTGTCCACTGCGCCCGGGAAACGCGCAGACCCTGTGCCTGTCATCTCCTCCTCCCGGATCATCGCACCTCTTCAATGGAACTTGGAGACGAGGGTCCGCCAGGCACAGGCATTCCTTATAGTACCATCTTTTATCATTGGGACATTCATTTTAATTGTTAGGCTGTGAAATTCACCTGTAGATGACAAACAACATCTCAAAATTGACAAAAGCGTAATAGAAGTTCTTCTTGTGGACTCTAAACCCCTATTCGCATGGGATTAGTATTATCTCTGAATTGCACCTAACCATGTTTTTAGTGTTTTTAGTGTTTTCAGCTGGCTTCAGAAGGCCAATTCAGTTCATAGACTGCTGCAACATACAATATAAAACCAACACAGACCAAAAATATGAATCAATTTTATAATTACAACTCATCTTTAACCATAATGATAACAACAGGAAAAAATGACGTCTTAAACTTATTTGTTCTGCAACATGACAGAATATATCCGCACCCTAATGATAGCAACCTAAATTCACACCACAGGGAATGGCTTAAATATGCCAATATTGATCAAGCTTTCGTTAAGGACCTGACCTTATTCAGATCCTGAAGGTCATTCAAGGACGTACCAGCAATTTTTCAATAACACATTTACACATTTACACATGTGGCCATTAAGAATGCACGTTTTTTTCCCATGAGATGCCGCAATGCCGTGACTTGTCACAAGCAACATTCAGAAATTTAAATAAATGTGCTGTGCTTCACTGAATATCCACCAGATGGTGCATGGAAATGCGAGAAGCGCATCGAAAAACTAAACAACCCAAGATCATGACAAATCCACAACAATCAAATCCGGCTAACTGAGTTAGCGACGTAAGAAGAATGGACCCCTGCTCGGTCTTGTTGTTCTGCGAATTTGTTGTTCCCCAGCTGTAAAACCAGCTTGATAACTTCACACCTATCGTGAATGAAAGATGAGAAGAGGGATTAAAGTAACTGGGGGGGTTCTGTGTGTTCACCTCAGAGCGCGCTGTCGTGTTGTCAAATAGACTAAAACAAAATAATGTTTGCTTCAACATTGGAAACAATATTGTATTAGGTTAACTTTATTAAAGATTATTCACTTTTGTATTCTTTGTAAAATTTGTCTATTTGCACACACACACCCAGGCATCTTTAAATTTAAACAGAAAATAATGGTGGGCTGGTAGGAACGTTATTTTTTATATAACTTAAGCCGCTGAATGAAGTTAAATATACACAATAAATTAATAATTGCGTTTGCTTTACATTTAAGCACTTGTTGAGCTTTTTCATTTTATATACTATCATATATTTGCCTAATACTGTTTTATTTATATTTTACAACATTACATGCAGTTTGTAATTTACTTGCGATTGTACTTTTAAAATGTAACCTACATACTACAGTATAAAAATATTTAACTACTTCAGCAGTGAATTAGAAATTAAGTCGGTCTGGCTTTTAGATAAAGTTCTTATTTTATATAATTTTTTTATTTAATTAATTATCTTATTATAAATATGATTCTTATTCTCTATATTCTTGTCGAGTCCTTCAGAGCAAGCATTGTGTCAAAAGATTCTGCGGAATCTCTTTCACCTTTCATTCACGATAGGTGTGAACTTATCAAACTGTGTGCGCTGTTGGCAAATACTGTAGGGGGTTTAGATGAATTAAGAAGTGAGAGGACGCCTCTGCTTAAAAAAAAATTTAAAAAAAAGGTTAATGATAGCAATTAAATCAGACTTAATAGTTGGATTTGATACTTTTCTTTTTATTTGCTCTATGGGAGAGAATGTCCGCGGTTTTATCAATAGATCTGCTCATATCTGCCTTTTGATCAAAAAGTCGCACGCGCAACTCACTTTCACTTTGCAAAAAGCAGTGTTTATTGTTCAGTGTATATTTAAAGCACATAAACAATAAAACAATATTGTTTTAGGCTAATATATCATACATCTTTGTATTATTTTTTGTACTTCGTCTTTTTGCACACACGCGGGTGCGTTACTATAATAATACGAATAATAACAATTATAATAAAAAATTCAGAGCACTACTACTACTACTAATAATAATAATACTAAATGGAGAAAGCGCAGTTAAAGAAGTATCATCATAGAAGCAGAGAAAAAAATGTAGAATAAATACATATCAGTATTTACAGTTTGAGCTCGACACGTTTATGAGCTCTGTCGTTTGCTGTCAATGGGTGCCTAAGAGAGAGAACACATTTTCGGCTTCAGTAGACACACAATACTTCAGACTGAAACATGACTGCCCCCTACAGGTAATGAAGTGCATTTTAATAGCTTGCTGCAGCAAGTCACTGGATTCCTCTTCTAGAAACATGCGTTCTTAATGGCCAGATCTGTATGCATTGAGCATTTATGGTACCCTGAGAGTGCTGAAAATTGCCACTAAAATTATTATTATTATTATTATAGTTATTATTAGGCAACATGGTAGCTTAATGTTAGCACTGTCACCTTGCAGAATAGGCTTCAGGACCCCGCCACCCTGCATACAGGATAAAGTGATATAGAAGATGAGTGAGACTGAGTAAGTATTACTATTATTGTTATTATTATTATTATTACATCATGTTAAATAGCATGTGAACCTTTTAAAAACCTTCAAAAAATTTAAAGTAAAACCTTAAATAATATAACTAAATTTATTTAACAAAGCAAGAAAATCACTACTGTAAATTGATTGTTTTCTTGGCCATTTTAATGTATATAATTCTAACTATTCTGTTTCTCTGCTGGAGATTTACATTTTTTTAATGTTCCTCGAGTGCTCAGTGTGATGGTTTGTAAGGTTGATGCACCAAAACCACAAACTGTCACAAAACCACAGAGTTAAAGGTCATGATCATCAAAAAGAAACAGAAACCACTAGTTGAGGGAACTGCCATTTGGTGTTTAATGTAAAAATTCAGCACACACACACACACACACACACACACACACACTAAGAGATATTTGAATTCTTTTTAATTACAAAATGTGTGGATTTGCCTTATAAGTAGGGAGTAGTAGTAGAGCTGCTATTATAGAAAATTTATCAGCATCTCCCAACCAATCAGATTGGGGTATAATAATAACAATCAATAAATATTCAATCAAACAATAAAATCAATAATATATTTTTTTATAGAATTTGGGGAGTTGCAATGAGATAATGTGTTAATTATGAAAATCTAAAAAAGAAATAAAGATTAAATTAATTCTCAAAAGCAAATAAGTTTATCATCTCATAACGGCAATGAAGCTTCTTATGGTTTAGATCATTTTAAAAGCTGGTGATCATACAGATACATTCTGTCATATTTATTTTCTTCTTTGCAATTTCTGAAAACACACACACATTACAGTAAATACATAATTGGAGTTATTGCCAAATCCCTCGTACAATCCTGACCTCTCATTTCTACATGTTTAAGCCTGAAGCTCTTGAAACATATTTTAGCCATTTTTTGTGTTCCTATCTTTTTAATAAACATATATAGAGGTAAGAATTGTACAGTAGATAATAGAATGAGATCCTTTTATTCAGCACAAAATAGGAAGTATGACCGTCTATACAAACATGACTGAGAAGAAGAAATAGCACAAATACACATCATAATGTGATTTTTGGGTTGTATTCATTTTTTTCATACCCTGTTGTAAAATGTACATGTTATGGATGTAATATATACATTGTTTGTTTTTTTCTTTTTAAATTGTTGCTTCATAATGTAATATGAACTTTTATGTATTTTAAAATAACCAGCATGGTTTCCTTTTAAAATATAAAGAAAAGAAACTCACAATACAATGTGCTATAATATATAAATATAATATAATATGAAATTGCCCACAAGCCTTAGATAAACTAAATTTAATCATAATAAAATAAATGCTTTATTTATCCTATTCAAATATGGCAAAAAATAAAAATAAAAATAAAATTTTGTATTAAAGAAGGGTAAATGTCACCACTCCAGGCAGAAGTTAGTTTGAGGTTTTATGAACACGCTGGTCTATTTTATCCATGTGTTCCTTCACCCACTGAACTCTGGGATTTGCACACAGGCGACGCCCGTTCTTCATGATAAAACTGCAGAAGAGAGAAGATTTACACCAAAATGAACTATAATCCAAACATTTAATCTAACACTCTCACTCATCCTAAACTCTAAAGAGTAGTTTATATTACATAAAATCATTGTTAAATGAGGAAAAATAAATTTTCTCTGTATTTCTCCTTGAAGCAGAGTTTTGAAAACTTACATGACTCTAGCTTCTGTACAATCAAGCCGGGTTTCTCTTTACTCAGTAATACGATGTAGAGGGATTTTCGCCTCCTGGAAATTTAAACAGCATTCTACTGGTGCATTTGCATCTGTGTAAATAAAACCATTAATTTATCAGTCACTGTTTTTAAAACAAAAGATGATTTTTATATCTGGTAGGACATGCTTCTTGATGCATAATTTGTACCCCTTTCCTCCTAAATACTGCTGTGATAGCTTTTTTAAGTAAAAATGTGTTTTTGGAATGTGTTTTTCCAGCAAACTCAACACATTCAGTGCTATGACTCCAATCCTTAAGACACGCTGTCACTCAGTAATTTTCATGTAACAGAAAGTGGTAGCTCAGTGGTTAAGGCATTGAACTATGCTTCGGAAGGTCCCAGGCTCAAACCGCAGAACCAACAAGTTACCACTGTTGGGCCTTTGATCAAGGCCCTTAACGCTGAACTGCTCATATGTATAATAAGATACATAAAAATGTAAGGCTCTCTGGATAGTCGTCTCCCCTGCTGGGTCTTAGTGCTTGCAGAGTTTCTGTGTAAGGCGGAGAGAGAGAAAAAACGTTGGATCAGTTGTGATCACATGACGCTCGGTGTCAAAACAAGAAGCGCATACATGATACATGATACATGATAAACCAAGACAATGCTCGCTTTACAAGTCCAAATTCATTAAAACTGCTCGTCTTGCTGGACACTCATAAACCGCATTACTCGTATTTCGAGGTTCCACTGTATAGATCGCCAACATTTTGAAGCATGGCACTGTGCAGGCTGTAGTGGTGGTAGAGAGGTGGGGTAGGTCTTATTCCATAAGTTAGACTCTACCATTTTAAGTACCCATTATGAGTTGGACCAAATTAGACCTACCCGACCTCTCTACCACCACGACAGCCTGATGAACTTTATCTGACGGCTGGCTGTAGTGAAAGACTGAATGCAAACGAGAACCAGAAGAACCAGCCGGAATGAACGAGATGACATGATTGCCGCTGTTGCTGATGATGATGATGATGATAATGATGACCTCTGTATGAGGTGAATTATGCTAACGCAGGAATCGCTTCAGTACTGGTTTTATAAGCTGATAAAAGGAGGAGGAGCGTGTGGTTTGAATGATGTGGTTGAAAATGTTTCACTGTGACTCAGAGGACTAAAAATCACCTCTTTCACAGGAAACATGTCTGCGGTTTTCACCTAAAGTGAGATAGATTGCCAAATTACAGCTGAATAAAGTAGAATAAACTGAGCTTTATTTGAGTAAATCAGTAAATTAACCAACACATCATATACAATTAACATTAATCTTAAATGTGTGTATTTATTAGCATGGCCTGGTGGGAGCATGTTGGGTGTGTGGCGAGCAGGGAAGGTGTTAGGGTGTTAAAAGAGATGATAGAGATAGTGATTAGGATGCTATTTTGCACATCAGCACACAGGACGTTTAAACAGGGTGATGATATGGACATTACTAAGGTACATGCAAGTGTTTAACATAACAGAATGGCCAGAAATAAGACAATATTTAGGTTTTAATTGTAGTATAAGCTCATAGTTCTTTGTCCAACCATCTCTAAATGTTCTGCTTCCATCATAACTTTTTTAATCCCTTTTTTAGATTTGTTAATTTGTTGGTATTTGTTCTGAATACAAGGACTGGCTATGTTGCCAAATGGCTACAAAGAAGGAAATGTTTTGCTGCCTACATTTCCAGATCACAGTCTCACAGATGAAGATCCCCAAAGTGGTGGATAAAGGACAAAGGCTGTGAGTTTCTGATCATAGAGATTACATCTCTGAGAAATTCCCAACAGTAAATGATTGTCTTGTGTTTATATCCTGAATGTAGGTGGTAAACTCATCCTGTTCCACATTGAGAAAAGTAGATGGAAAGGCCCATGAGCTCATGAGACAATTGGCTTCCTGTCCACTCCTCTCATCTCCTGCTGTGTATTTATTTATTTATTTGTAAAGCAAAAGTGAAATCCTTCCTCAGACATAAGGGGGAGCAGAGTGCACAGTAATAGCTGTGCTTTTTATTTAAGGCAAATATTTAAGACTTCATTTAAGCTGAATACTTTCAGGGGTTTAACAGGTCAGTATTTTTTATTATCACATAAACATACACTGCTGCTCTGTTGGTAATGTGTGATGTGCTGCCGACACTGCCACATGTGCCACAAAATCCCTCCAACTTCAGTCTGTATTTTGTAGCCCTCAGCACCAGCCAAATCAAATGCAGTGGAATGAGCTTGTAGCATAGATCACACATCAAAGTTCATCTCATTTACACTGTTGACCCTCTTGCTGACCTCCAGAGCACGTGCCTTTTCAAAGAGACCATACTTTAAGGAACAATTCCAAAGACAGTAATTTAGTAATTTGGTCATTTCCAGTAGGGCAAATATATATGCTTATCTAGTATGCTCCATGCCTTTCTGTTATGCTGGACGTTTTTATTATAATCTAGGAAGGACAATCAACATTTACAACCCTTTTCTATATTAAGGAGTATGCAAGATATGAGATGTTTGATAATGAATTGGTAAGATAAACCTTTTGTAAAATTGTGCTAGACAGTGGATGGATAGAAGATAAAGTGTATGCTATAAATTTTAAATCAATTATTCAAATCAACCCGAATCTTTAAAGATTCGATTCATCTCTGACAAAAAGCTGAAACCATACAACTATGAACATTACACCTGGTTTCTTTTTAAAACTCATATTATGGAGTAAATAATGATTCTTACAGAAATAAAATACATTTCAATTTAACATGCCTTAACCATCAAATATACTTTTCCATAGATCTCACTTCAAACCCAATGAAAGGATGGTCATCATGACATGTTATTACTAGTAAAAGCTACAGGGTTTTTGATGGACTCACACACAAACACACATGCACACATTTGCAAAAATAATGTTATTTTTGTTCCTTTTTCCGATGCCCTGGTGTGACTCTTTAATCACTGTACAAATCCTGTACTTGATGTGATAACTGAGTTAAAATATGAATTAAGTAACAGGAGACATTCTCCATTCATCAAGTCTTTCTCACGAAAGAAAGGTATTATTATTTATTATGACTAGTTCGGGTATTATTTTGTGATTAGAAGAACAACCTGAGCTAAAGCTTAAAACAGTAATGTATTTATAACATTATTTTAGCATCATCACAAACAGCAGATGACTGGCACTGAACTTGTTGGCTCTCACTGCTCATTCAGAACTTGTTTTTATTTTATTAGCTATTATAGCTGAACTGCCTGCCACCTAACACACTGTATAAATGCAGATCATTTACTGTTTCACCCAGATGAGGATGGGTTCCCTGTTGAGTCTGGTTCCTCTCAAGGTTTCTTCCTACTACCATCTCAGGGAGTTTTTTCCTTGCCACTGTCGCCCTCGGCTTGTTCACCAGGGACAAACTGACCATTTTGATTCATACAAATTCACATTTCATACAAACTTAAATAATTCTTTTGACTGTGTAAAGCTGCTTTGCGGCAATGAAAGTTGCTAAAAGCGCTATACAAATAAAATAAAATTGAATTGAAGTTTTTATTTTAGTTTTTAGATCAAATTCTATTATTATTTATCATCCTATCTGTTTCACTGGCCTCTAATGTGACAGCTCTTCACCTGAGGTACTGGATGAACTTAAATGACTCCAAATACTTCCTTTTATTCCACTAATTCTCAATATGTTAAAAATATCTGAACTCCGGGATGTCACAGTGTGACAACTCTTTTGGCCAAATTCTCTGCATATACGAAATACACAAACTGGCCTGTTTAGTGTTTGGTCTAACAGGTATTTGTTTGCATCAGGGTAATAGTAAGGTTGAGGGGATCTTCCCGAAGATTTTCAAAAAAGGTTTGTATCGAAGAAATACAATAGTGATGGTAATTTCCACGAGTACTTTACACAACAAACATGAAAAATCTGAATCAGAACTATTGATATGTACTGTACAATAATGAGTCAAAAAAAAATATTGGTTAAATGGTGTTTAGATCAAGTTCACTAGCTGACAATTTGATTTGTACAAAGTATAAACTGTTATATAGCGTATCTCTGTATCTGTTTATTGTTATTTAAGTTCTGGGTTATTTTGGGTTCTTTAAACACATTGTTGTGTCGCTCATGTTGGCTCATATGAGATGTAGTGGGCCATTTACAAATGAACACCTGGTTGGGTTATTTTGACCCAACAACTGGTTTATTCGTTATTCATTCATTTCTCCAAATGGCACCCTGCAAAATGTTCAAAATATTACTGTTATTGTGTCACAAGTGTAGTTTTAAGAGTTGTTTAGGCCGGAATGCCTGTGTGTAAAGATCAAAACCTCCATCAGTTATTAAAGATAGCGTCTATTTAGAAAAAAAAATGCCCCAATACTCTAAAAAACGCTGGGTTGTTTTTTCTACCCAAGCGCTGGGTTGCCGCTGTTGGGTAATTTTTCTGGGTTATTTAGAGAGAGTTGGGTAGTTTTTGTGTAACCCAGCTGCTGGGTTGAAGTTTGATTGGCTCCTCCCCCAAAGGTCACCGGTGTATTCAGCGGCTGTCAGTCAGAGCTTCGTGTCTCTCTTGAGCTCCCACACCGCTGATGACGGTTCATTTAAGGGAAAATTACGTTAAATACAAGGTCTGTATACACATGTTCACTCACCTAAGTCACATATGACTAAAATATTATTACTATATGTAAGATGTATTACTGTTACCGTGTTAAGGTTACACACAAACTTTCAGGCTGGTCTGAGGTAAGATAATTTAGCTGACAATAGCTGCTATAGTTAGCCAGAGAACCCCACCTGTGTGTGAAAGAAATGGATAAGATCTCTGAGCTTTTTATCTTTCTCTGTAGAATGTTTGCAGGGTGACGAAACTGTAACTGTAGTATTAGCATGACGCTAGCATTTAGTTAGGTTGCTAGCGTTAGCAACCACATTAACATTAAATCTTTATTAATCTCACTGTTTGAGACAATAAAATGCTGGGGTGTTACAAAACACTGACCCTCTCACAAATATACACACCTGCTAACCCTCCCGTTTTTCACTAGCTAGTAATTTACTCCGCGGTCAAAAGTTGCCCGCGTTTCTCCCGAGTTATAACAATATTTTACACCTTTCCCCCTTTGGCAAGTAGTATGCAAATATGACTGCTGCATGTAAGCTAACCAGGTAGCCCTCTTTAACCAAAGTTGCTTGTGACTCACTAAATTAACTATCAGTCAGCTGTACAGACTATTTGGTAGTAGCTGTCTCCATGTTTTTGTTTCAGGTTACCTATGCCCTAGCTTTGTCATTTTTTAATTTAGTATAAATCCTATTACACATTAAATTGATAGTCTTATTCAGTTTAATCTTTGTTATTCAACAAATTTTTAACTTTCTTTCATTTCTTTCTAAGGTTGGCACCAACATGGTGGAATGCCACCAGCAGGCTGAAGGGTCAAGGCCGTACCCCTACTGTACATCCTGACGTTGGGAGATAATGACCAGCGCTGCTCTCAGGCATTCGTCATTCTGGTGGGTCAGGCTCTGGAGCAATGCACACTACTTGGGGTGGTTGATGTGTGCTTCAAGGCATTTTATATTTTTATATACTCCAAAGTAGTGTGCTCCTGTATAGGACTTTTTGTAATGTTGCTATGAAATAGCAAGGCCTACTTGAAAAGTCATAGACAGTGTTTGTATGTTAAAATGAGACCAGGGCTGGATAGTTTTGTTCTGCAGAAAAGATATCTAATGTCACAGAGAGATCCTGCTCTGTAGAAGCTGCCTCAGCCTATTTGTGTTATTACTCCATTCTGCCCTTGTGAGTAATAGTATAGTAATGATGTCGCTGTTGATTATCTGCTCTTGTGCTTTTGAAAAATAATTTTTTTTCTAAGAACATTTAATAGGATGTTGTTTATTGCATATATGTATGGTTTGCAAAACTTGGAAGTTTTTTTTTTTTGTTGTAATAAACCAGTATGTCAAAGTAATTTGACTGTTTAATGGACATGGGTACTTTTTTTTTTTTTTTTACAGATTCACTGTAAAACATGAAAATAATAATAACCTATTTGTGAGGTAGAATTAACTCAACTTTACAGTTAAAATGAACCAACATCTGGGTAGAACATTTAACCAATTTATGTGGTAGAATTAACCCAGCATTATAGTTAAATATGACCCAGCATTTGGGTTGAATATTTAACCCATTTTGCTGGGTTAAAAAAATAACCCATTTTGCTGGGTTAAATTAACCCAGCATGTAGTTAGTCCAATAGTTACCCAGCAGCATTTTTTAGGGTGAACGATTTCGGAGCTTAGGCTACTGTTTACTTACACGCACACACACACACACATATATATATATATATATATAGGCTGTTAAAGGCGTGTATGGCTTTTTCAAAATGCCTAATAGGCAAGACAGGCTTTGCTAATTGCCTTAATTAAAAGAAGCTGGTCTGACCCACAGCACTAATCTGTTCATTTAATTTAAGACCATGGTTAACTATAACACCTAAATGTAACACTGATGATTTACTGTACTGCTCCAAGGCTCCCAAATCCAGAGGTGAAACTCCACCCCTAACAACAGAACCACACACCAGAACTTCAGTGTTTTTAATAATTCAGGGCTAACCATGCCTTTATTTCTCCTAGACATGTTAACAGAGCCCAGATAGAGGAACCTCCTTTCTGCTTTAACTGGAAGTAGATCTGATTATCATCAGCAATAAAACGAGATTCCATGTTTTCGCAGGATATAGCCAAACGGCAACAAATACAATGGGCCCATGGATAGAACTATGTCAGACTCCATACACTTTCTAACTTGTTTTTGTGATGAGTCCAGATTCAGACACAACCAACACAGAGATGCTTATATGACTGTGACCTAAAATGTAAAGAAACGATAGAATAAATTGGTAGAAAGATTTCAGAAGTGCTATATCGAGTGATACAAGTGTTACGTCCTCTGACGTATTTATTTTATGTTGTGTAAACATGAACTGTCATACTACAGTATTTTGGTTTCTTTCTCTCCTTTTCTTTCGTCTAACACACAGCCAGCTTGATGTAGCTCAGCTGTGCCTAATTGCATCAATCACCGCTGGATCCACATTGGCTAACGAGGAGAGCTCTTTGGAGTTAAAGACTGCAGACACCTGAAGGACGAGGAGGGCAGTACTGTGGATAGGTAGTGTACAGCAGAGTAGCTTAGGAGTGGGTGCCCTCCTGTTTACTGACCAACTCACCAGAGACTATTGTGTTTTTTTTCCTGTCTTAGCCATTAGCTTGTGTGCTAGTGCTATTTGTTAGCTTGTTTGTGCTAAGGTGTTAGCTTGTGCTAGGTGTAACTTTACCAGTTGTCATCTTTTTGTAGTTTTGCTACAACTCTGTTCCTACACTTGTCTTGAACTTAAGTGCTTTATTGTTTTTACTTACTTACTTTATTTGGAGCTGTAGGGAGGAGGACGCCATTTACTTTTGTACCATCTTTTCTCATGTGTTAAGTTAGTAAGGGAGCTAGGTAAGACTTTTGTTGTTTATTTGGTATTTTCTTTTGTGAGGTTAACCAGCTTTCTTTAAAACTTAGTTAGAACTGTTATGTTTGTTATTTTGGCCTTGTTCCCTCCTGAAGTTTGTTTTGCTCCCTGGTTTGGATATTTGAGTTTGTAAATAAAATCTTTTTTTTGGCATTTGTGATTAGTGTGTTCTCTTTTGAGAAATTTAACATTGTATTCTTCATTTTAGATAAAAATCTGCTATTTCAATTCATTTTGTTACTTCCCTTCCACTCCTAGACTATAGGGGAATGTAACAATTGGGGGCTCGTCCGTCCATTGCAATTAACAATTGGGGGCTCGTCCGTCCATTGCAATTAACAATTGGGGGCTCGTCCGTCCATTGCAATTAACAATTGGGGGCTCGTCCGTCCATTGCAATTAACAATTGGGGGCTCGTCCGTCCATTGCAATTAACAATTGGGGGCTCGTCCGTCCATTGCAATTAACAATTGGGGGCTCGTCCGTCCATTGCAATTAACAATTGGGGGCTCGTCCGTCCATTGCAATTAACAATTGGGGGCTCGTCCGTCCATTGCAATTAACAATTGGGGGCTCGTCCGTCCATTGCAATTAACAATTGGGGGCTCGTCCGTCCATTGCAATTAACAATTGGGGGCTCGTCCGTCCATTGCAATTAACAATTGGGGGCTCGTCCGTCCATTGCAATTAACAATTGGGGGCTCGTTTGCTTGTGAGTAATATCAATATCACAATTGTTGTTCCCATATTGCTAAAGTATAAAGTTTGTGTGGCTGCTTTAAACTTTGGTAGGGGAGGGGTCATAGTCATATTAGGGGAAATATGGACTTTGATTTAGTGAAGTTTACCTTATCTCCTTCTTTGGAAGAATTTAATAACTGTAAAAAGGTAGATCTTCTTTTGATAGCAGATTTTTATAATATCGCTGTTTCTAGAGTTGCTAGGAAACAGGTAATTAAGGAAGAGTTATATGTTAAATTGGTGGAAGCTGGCATCTTTCCTGGTAAAGCTTTAGAGCAGAGAGATGAGGAAGATGTTGGTACAGACGTTGACTCTAACTCTGTTACTAGTAGTAAGAGTGTAGCGTTAGTAGATCCACACATAACTGTGAGATTAAAGGAGCTTGATCTTGCATTAAAAAAGCAAGAGTACGAGACGCAAATGCTACGATTAAAAGCTCTTGAGTTCAGGCTGATCGTGATGTGAAATTACGCAGGCTTGAGGTAGAAGTAGAAACTTTGCGTAGTCGTCCAGTTCCTATTCCCCGTGCTAGAGCGCCTTCTACTGGTGATGGTGGAATAACAGGTCCTGAATTTGACATTAGTAGGTATGTTAAATTAGTTCTGCCTTTCCGTGAGTCAGAGGTAGATGCCTACTTTATAGCATTTGAACGTGTGGCTGCAAAGTTAAACTGGCCAAAAGATATGTGGGCTTTACTGCTGCAGTGCAACCTAGTAGGCAAAGCGCAGGAGGTGTGTGCTGCCTTGCCGATTGAAGAGTCATTAGACTATGACGTAGTAAAAGCAGTAGTATTAAGAGCATATAAGTTAGTTTCAGAAGCCTATAGACAGAAGTTTAGGGCATGTTTAAAGCAGCCCAAACAGACTCATGTGGAGTTTGTAAGGGAAAAGAAATTTCTGTTTGAGAAATGGTGTCACGCTTGTAAGATTACCACTTACGAGGAATTGCAAGAATTAATCTTACTTGAAGATTTTAGAACTTGCTTACCGGAGAACGTTGTTGTTCATTTAAATGAGCAAAAAGTATTAAAAATCACTGATGCGGCTGTGCTCGCTGACGAATTCGCACTTACTCACCGAACCGTCTTTTCTTCGGTACGTCAGTTTAAAGCTCCTTTCGCCACGGAGTCAGTCATTCGTACTGCGCCTAACGGTAAATTCAAAATGTCTGGTGGTGGAAAAGCAGTTTTAAAGAGCACAGAGAAGAGGAGGGTTTGTTTTTATTGTCTTGATCCTGGTCACATGATTGCTGAGTGTAGCGCTTGGAAGCAAAAGGCTAGACCTAAAAGTGCAGCGACTGTACAGGCAGTTCCTGGTTCAGTTACGCCTGATGCTTCCTCGTTTAGTCCTTTTATGCTGACAGGTTATGTCACTTGTAGGAGACTCTACAGTTAGGTGTGTTCAGATTTTAAGGGACACTGGATCGGCACAATCTTTCGTATTAGAGGATGTTTTACCGTTTTGTGATGCATCGTATGCAGGTGCCAACGCGCTAGTGCGTGGTATCGAAATGGGATGTATTGGTATTCCTTTGCACACTTTTAACTTGAAGTCAGACCTAGTTTCAGGCAAAGTGCAGATGGGTGTTTGTAAGAAGTTGCCCGTTGAGAATGTCAGTATCATATTGGGAAATGATCTTGCTGGTGGTGCAGTTTTTCCCTGTCCAATTGTCGTAAGCAAGCCGGTAATTTCTGAGGTACCAGATCTCTCTGTAACGTTTCCACTAGCTTTTCCAGCTTGTGTCATTACAAGATCTCAATCGAAAAGTTTTCAGGATGTTATTGACTTGTCTGATTCTTTTGAGTGTACCCTTTAAGCAGGTGGAGTGCAGGTTATCTGCTAAGGAGGATGTGATTGCTGAGCAGAAGCCCAAGTTTCCATTTGAGAAAGACTCTGTTGTGGGTAAGGAAAATTTGAGTGCTGCCCAGAAGTTAGACCCCACTCTAACAAATTGTATTAGCGCTGCAGTGGCAAGTGCTGACCTTGTGGTGGCAAGGGTGGGATATTTTTGGGATGATAAAATTTTAATGCATAAATGGCAGCCAAAAGAAAGTGGTGATTGGCAGATAGCGTATCAAATAGTTTTACCTTCCACTTATCGATCTCATGTGTTGAAGTTAGCGCACGGAAATGTTCTCGCTGGTCATCTAGGTGTCACGAGGCATTTCAGCGAATTGTAAAACATTTTTATTGGCCTGGCGTGAAGGGGGATGTTTCATGATTTTGTAGGTCATGTGATGTTTGTCAACGTGCAGGAAAGCCTAATCAAACTGTTCCTAAAGCCCCGCTTCACCCGATTCCTGTCATTGGGGAACCGTTGAGAGGTTGATAATTGACTGTGTAGGACCTTTGCCCAAATCAAAACATGGGCACCAGTATATTTTAACAATTGTGTGCTGCTACTCGCTACCCTGAAGCCGTACCATTGCGTACACTGAAAGCACAGGTAGTTTTGAAAGAGATTGTGAAGTTTTGCAGTACGTTCGGTCTGCCTAAAGTAATTTAGACAGACCAAGGCACGAATTTCACTTCTAAAGTGTTTGAGCAGCTGTTAAAAGAGCTGGGAGTTTCTCACAAATTGTCTAGTGCTTATCATTCAGAATCACAGGGTGCATTGGAACGCTTTCATCAGACGTTGAAGACTTTGTTGCGTACTTTTTGTACTGAGACTGGTAAAGATTGGGTAGATGGATTGCCGCTACTCATGTTTGCTGTGAAAGGGTCCGTTCAAGAATCTCTAGGGTTTAGTCCTGCGGAACTTGTGTTCGCACATACAGTTCGCGGACCTTTGAAGTTGTTGAAAGAGCAGTTAACGGGTAAAGAGAGCACCCCTATGTCTGTTCATGATTATGCGTTCTTTTCGTGAACGCTTACACACAGCGTGTAGCCTGGCTAAGTCTCATCTTGCAGTATCACAGTGTGAAATGAAAGAACATTATGATAGAAAGGCAGTTCAACACAGTTTTCAGGCGGGTAAATCTGTTCTTGTTTTTCTCCCCGTTCCTGGCTCACCGCTGCAAGCAAAGTTTTCTGGACCTTATACCTCATATTTACCTAAAGATCAGTTGAATGAGGTTGTGAAGTTGTTGCGAAAATACCTGTCATTGTTCTCTGATCTGCCTGGGAGAACAACGGTGTTGTCCCATGATATTGACGTGGGTAATTCTACTCCTATTAAACTATATCCTGTAAAGCGGGATATCATGAGAAGTGAGGTAGATTACTTGCTTCAAAACAATCTTGCTGTTCACAGTCAAAGTCCGTGGAGTTCTCCATGTTTACTTGTTCCCAAACTTGATTCCACGTTTCGTTTTTGTACGGACTATAGGAAGGTAAACAGTATCACCAAACCTGATTCCTTTCCATTACCCAGAATGGAAGACTGTGTAGATAATGTTGGTGCTGCAAAGTATGTGACAAAGCTAGACCTGTTAAAGGGTTACTGGCAGGTTCCTTTGACTACACGAGCGTGTGAAATCTCTGCGTTTGTCACTCCTGACAATTTCCTACAGTACAACTGTATGGCGTTTGGCATGCGAAATGCCCCAGCAACATTCCAGAGGCTCATGCAGAAAGTTTTGTCCGGACTGTGTAATTGTGAAGCATATTTGGATGATATTGTGGTTTACTCATGTAATTGGGAAGACCATCTCACTAATTTGGAGAAAGTGTTTGAAAGACTGTGTAGTGCTAACTTAACACTCAACTTAGCAAAGTGTGAATTTGCTAAAGCTGTGGTAACATACCTTGGAAAGAAAGTGGGCCAAGGCTGTGTAAGGCCTGTGACAGCTAAGGTGATTGCTGTTACTGAGTTTCCTAATCCCCTTACTAAACGTCAGTTACGCAGGTTCTTAGGGATGGCTGGATACTATCGAGGTTTTTGCAAAAACTTCGCAACCGTGGTATCTCCCTTAACTGACTTGCTTAGCACAGAGAGAAAGTTTGTCTGGAATTCTTAGTGTGAAAATGCTTTTATTGCTGTAAAAGACCTTTTATGCAATGCTCCAATTCTCTCTGCCCCTAACTTTTCTCGTCCATTTAAGTTACAAATCGACGCAAGTGCTGTAGGTGCAGGTGCTGTCCTGTTACAGGAGGATGATGCAGGTGTCGAGCATCCGGTTTGTTACTTCTCCAAGAAGTTCTCCAAGTGTCAGAGAAACTACAGCACTATTGAGAAAGAGGCTCTCGCCTTGGTGTCATCACTTAAACATTTTGAAGTTTATGTGGGTAGAAGTTGTGTACCTCATTGTTTTTACAGACCATAATCCTCTTGTGTTTCTCTCCCGAATGTGCAACCTTAACCAACGTTTGATGCGTTGGTCATTGTTTCTTCAAGAATACAACCTTGATATTCACCACAAGAAAGGAGTGGAAAATGTGGTTGCAGATGCACTTTCCAGGGCTTGTGAGTCTGATGTTGGTGACTGAGTGTAATACTGTCTGACGTTATAATAATTTACAATCCACTGGTTGTAAATTTGGTGATGGGGGTGTTACGTCCTCTGACGTATTTATTTTATGTTGTGTAAACATGAACTGTCATACTACAGTATTTTGGTTTCTTTCTCTCTTTTTCTCTCGTCTAACACACAGCCAGCTTGATGTAGCACAGCTGTGCCTAATTGCATCAATCACCGCTGGATCCACATTGGCTAACGAGGAGAGCTCTTTGGAGTTAAAGGCTGCAGACACCTGAAGGACGAGGAGGGCAGTACTGTGGATAGGTAGTGTACAGCAGAGTAGCTTAGGAGTGGGTGCCCTCCTGTTTACTGACCAACTCACCAGAGACTATTGTGTTTTTTTCCTGTCTTAGCCATTAGCTTGTGTGCTATTGCTAGTGCTATTTGTTAGCTTGTTTGTGCTAAGGTGTTAGCTTGTGCTAGGTGTAACTTTACCAGTTGTCATCTTTTTGTAGTTTTGCTACAACTCTGTTCCTACACTTGTCTTGAACTTAAGTGCTTTATTGTTTTTACTTACTTACTTTATTTGGAGCTGTAGGGAGGAGGACGCCATTTACTTTTGTACCATCTTTTCTCATGTGTTAAGTTAATAAGGGAGCTAGGTAAGACTTTTGTTGTTTATTTGGTATTTTCTTTTGTGAGGTTAACCAGCTTTCTTTAAAACTTAGTTAGAACTGTTATGTTTGTTATTTTGGCCTTGTTCCCTCCTGAAGTTTGTTTTGCTCCCTGGTTTGGATATTTGAGTTTGTAAATAAAATCTTTTTTTTTGGCATTTGCGATTAGTGTGTTCTCTTTTGAGAAATTTAACATTGTATTCTTCATTTTAGATAAAAATCTGCTATTTCAATTCATTTTGTTACTTCCCTTCCACCCCTAGACTAGAGGGGAACGTAACACAAGACATTCGGGCAAAATAGGAAGTGATATTTTGTCCCAACACATGCACATACACACACACACACACACACACACACAAACACACACCACAATCATTAGTGAGTTTGGCTTTCGCTGCCCAAACATAACTTTTTCGTTTTTTTTTTTTTTTTTCAATTTTTAATAACAAATTTAAATCATAATAAATTCAAAATGTTGTCCCCTTATCCATGTTGATGTCCTCATTTGTGTCTGCACTTCACTTGATGTAGCTACCCACTAGATGAGCTTAACCAATTCCCAGAACAGTTTGAGCCACTGGGAGATCTTCTGTTCCATTAAGTTTTCCTCATTGACTCACTTATCATCGATGCTACTTTATCATGTACAGTATATAGGTTCACAAGGGGGACTGGAGCCTATCGTAGGAGACTTAGGGCACGAGGCGGGTTACGCCCTGGACTGGCTGCCAGTCTATCACAGGTTAAACACATATGCACATACTGACTTGCTCATTCACACAATACGTACAATTACAATAACTAGTTTAACTTTTTACTACAAGCCAGTCATCATACCAGTGTCTACTTAGTACATAATAGTAAACTCATTATCACAAACACTGATAATATCTAGAATGCAATGTTTTAAAAGGTTAACTGATGCTCTATAATTATTACGTGTTAACACGTGTTAACAGTTATAAACAGTTAGTATGTGTTGTCCGCCAAACAATTAGCTGTTCTCATGCTACAGCTGCTATACATACCAACTCAATGGCATACAAAGCCATTCGACTTTCAACTGTGATCAGCTTTGGCCATTTTGATTAGCTCAGCATGAAAATCTGGAGTATTTCAGTCTCTGCCAGTGCAACTGCAGCAAATTCTTAATTATAGGTGGCAAGGCATTGTCAAAAGATCTCTGGAATAAAGTTGTGGACAAGCAAAAGTCAGGAGATTGATGGAGGTGGCGTGAATACAGCTGGATAAAGTAAAAACTGTGTCTATTTTTATTTCCAGCTGCAAAGCAAACAAAATGTATATACATTTATTTCAATGCAAAAAAAATAAAATAAATAAAACTGGACGGGTCATCAATAAAGTGTACATTATAAATTTAGTTTCAGTTAATCGAATTAACCAGAATCGTTGAAAACTCGATACCCCTCTGACCCAGAGCTAAACACTACATATTAATGGTGAAGAATGCATTGGGCATAGTGTCCACATTAAAATGTCTTCATATATTGGTGGAGAATGCAACAGTGATTCATTGTCAGTATTATGTAAACACTATACCCCCGCATCCCCATAAACCTCGTTTGTGGAAGGGAGCATGAAGTGCTCAGACCCCCTGGTTCTGTTAAACTATAGACCAATATCAAAAGGTACCCTTCATCTCCACAATTATGGAGAAAGCTGTGCACAGTCAAGTGCATTCTTATCTGGATGCCAATGATATTTTAAATAAATACTCTTATGGGAAGCACTTTGCACAAAATACATTGACATTATACAGTGTATGATTGCTAGCATAACTAACGTCTCTCTCTCTCTGTCATGTCGTGATATAGGACAGACGCAGATGCAGGGTTGCAGGAAACAGGTATTTATTATTTAAACACAAGAACTTAACTTAAATCAACAAAAACAAACTAAGGCTCTGCCCGCTTTGTCGCAGCTTCCCTCACTGGGTCTGCAGGCGGGCCGTGACTCTTCACAGTCTCTAACTACACCGGTTCCTCCGGACCCCGTCCTGCAGACACCTTTACTCCTGGGGAAAGGGGACAGAGTCGTCAGCATGGGCACAGTCAAGAACATGTAAGACACAGGTGCACAACGGTGAACAGACAAAGGGCTACGGGCTCGGCTGGTATATATAGAGACACACAGGGGTAAACACAGGTGAACTTGGTCTTGTGCTAATACAGATACCGGGAGACAAGTACACATGTAGACACACTAGGGGGTGACAAAGCTACGGCTAGTAATCCGGAGACCCAGATCTTTTTCCCCCGGACCGAGGTGGTACCGATGTTACACTCTCTCTCCCACTCTCAGTAAAAAAAAAATTACTTTAAGTATAAAAGTTGTGACTTCTGTGGAAGTTTAAAATAGAAATAAAGGTTTAAAAATAAATATTTTATCACACACATTCACATCATTTATTAGTAGAATTTTAGAACATCAGCTGGTGTTTGGCTCTTAATGTTCATTCAGATTTTTTGTTTTCATTTTCAAGCTATATTCTAAATCACTGAAATTGTCAGTATGCTGTCACTGATAATCCTATCTGTCTTATTGCATTGAATTGTGACTGCTGCTCACCTGAGGAAGTATTTATAGGATGAACTTTACTGCCTTTGGAAAAAGAGATCCCTTGTTGCATCAAGATGTCCTCTGTTGTGTGAAAAACATCCAAACAGGCCGTGCTATGATTTTACCTTCAACGCCAGTGTGAGGCTCTTCTCTTCAACATTTGGTCTGTCACATCATATTAACGTTGACTTTGTATTCAGTGACATGGTCATACTGGAACAGATTTGTACCTCTTACAGTAGTTACAGTGAAGGTAAATTGAGCAATACTATTTACTTTTTGTAAATTCTACTAAAGTTGAAACTGTTCTAGTGGCTCAGAGTAGATAAAAAAAAACTTTTTATATTGATTTCTAATTTAATAATCATTGGTCTATATCTTTTAATGCCTGTCACATATTTTTCCATATAAACAAGGTCTCTTTATTTTGTCTTTCTGCATTATTAGCAATTCTTGCTAATATAAGTGAAATTCAGGTTAAAAACTTAGAAAAAGACAAAGTTTTTTTTTTTTTTGTTATTTGATGTATTACTATTATATTATGGCCCTAAAACTTCAAAATGTTCCAATATACCAGAAACTAGTCTATTTAATATCTAATAAAAAAGAGCTTCCATTCTCTAATTAGTAATTGAGAAATAAAACTGTGTCTGTTGCTATTATGTCATACAAGACCACGTTCAGCCACAGACTGAGACTACCAAAGTCTAAAACTGAATGCCACAGGATATCATTTATACCAGTGGCAAGTACAGTCTATAACTCTTTATTCGGGAGCTGTCATGACAGAACAATCAGTAGAACTTGAATATATATCTGGTGTGCAATATCATTAGTACTCTATATGTTAGTTGTTTATTTATTTTTAATGAAAAAATGCTGCAGCATGACGCTTCACGAAATCCAAAAAAATGTTGTCACATTACTTATCTTAGTTTCGTTATATTGGTTGCCGGTGGAATATAGAGTTATATTTAAAATGCTTTTATTTGTTTTTAAGGCGATCAAGGGGGTAGTGCCTCAATATATGAGTGATTTGATTCCTCCATATTGTCCTCAGAGAGCACTTTGTAGATCATCTGATCAACTTCTGCTCACGATTCCGAAAGGTCGATTGAGAAGGAGAGGTGTCCCGTCCCACGCTTTGGAACAAGCTGCCTTTCCATGTCCGATCAGCTCACATTATTACAATTTTTAAATCGAACTTAAAAACGTATCTGTTTGCCGAGGCTGGTTTGTATTGGTAATTTGATGGTTCTGTAGTTTTAAAATGATTTTTTTTTAATTATATAAAGCACTTTGGTCAACCATCGGTTGTTTTAAATGTGCTATATAAATAAATTAACTTAACTACATTATATGCAATATTAAATATTATGTGCAATATAAATCCTGGGTGCAATAACATACATTTACAGTACACAAAATAATTCTGCACTTTTCTGTACAGGCTGTAGTTTTTTCTATTTATTTTTATTCTGTTTAAATCTGGATTACCTTCGGGATTAGTAAAGACTTCTTACAGTATCTTATCTTATTAGAAAACAGTCATGAAGCAGAGCTACTTTTACCACTCTGAAATTATTCCACAGGCATGTCGCAAAGTGTATTATTATTATTATTATTATTCATAGTAGTATTAGTAGAAGAATATATAAGCATTGAAGCTTTTATTTATGCATTTATTAAGACAACCATTAAAATTGTTGATATAAAAGACATGATGATATTTCAATATATTTCAAAAATTGGTTTATTTTTGAAATGTTAAAAAATGTGGCCTTGAAGCCATAATGTGTAAATAATGTCCTTTAAAATACTTGGAATAAAATGACTTCCTCCCCACGGGCCATAGATTAATTGAGCAAAATAATGCTATAATGTTTTGAGCAAGTGTACCTGATTAAATGTTTCAAGCAAAAAGCTATAATCCTCCTGTCCAAAACCAGCATGCAATTCATAAACCAAGTGCATTTTGTAGTAATTATCTATTGATAGAGGGAGGATTTAAACACCTGGCCAAGCATACAGAAAGCGCTTTTAAGAGAACCATTCTCGATATATAGAAAGTGCAGTTTGTAGTTATTATACATTGATGGAGGAATTATTTAACTACTCGCTTGAGTTTGGTTTGTGCCTCCATAAAGGCGCAGGTCAACAATATCCATGTGCTCCTTCACCCATTGATCTCTGGGGTCTGCACACACACGACGACCGCTCTTCATGATAAAACTGCAGATGAGAGAAGAATTAAAGAATTATCTGAACTGCAAATATACATTTTACTCATCTCAAACCATATTGAAATGTTTGATAAATGTAAATTATTATTAATGTTATTAAAATTTAGTTTCTATTACATTTATATTATAGTCTATATATACATGAAATAATGATTGATGAGGGGACTTTTATAACCTGTTAAAATGATACAAGATACTGAAAACTTACACGATTCCAGGGTGGTAACAGGCACGCTCGGTTTCTTCATACTTAGTAATAAGCTGTACAGGAATCTTTCTCTTCTGGAACACGAAACAGCATGAACTTGGTGTTTTTGATTCTGTAGGGAAAAAATATATTCAAATTTCACTTTAAAGTTCTGACGTGTGGCTCCTCTTTCTGCTGATGTTGGTCTAATAACACACACACACACACACACACACACACACCAGTTGTTTATGTTCAGCATCCTATCATTAATGATGTCACCATTATAACTCAGGGTGGTGGTAGTGAGTACTGACATGAGTCTAGTTTAACTTTGTACAAGTCAGTTGTCTTACTGGTGTTTACTTACTGCTTAAGTCAGTGACTGTTAACTGATTTAAATTATTAATAATAATAATAATAATAATAATAAACAGTTGATAATAATAATAATATGTACAAATCAAAAGGTAAACATTATCTTACCCTTGGCCAGTGTGAAGGACTGAACACATATGAGAACCAGGAGAACCAGCGGGAGAGAACAAGAGGACATGACTGAAGTTTCACACAGAGTTTAGGGTGCGTGACGTAACTTTCTGTTTTTGTATCGTTGTCGCGTTTGTATCATCGGAGATAACCGGAGATAACCAGCCCCCGCCCCCGGTGTTGTGTCGAAGTTGGTTCCCCCATCGGGATGTGTTTCCTTAGCCTCGCCCCCGTAAAAACGGCGCATTTAGGAGAAGGCTCGCCCGCGAGGGGTTATGCGCGTGCCAGTGAGATCCTACGGAGCGCGGTAAAGGACAAAAATGACATTGTTGGCGTTTTATAATCACTGAAATGGAAAAGACGGCGAATTTCACGCGCCTTAAAAACAAAACTCATCATAATATGCTTTGTGTTGTTTTATTATCACTGGTCTACACTACTTATGATTTATTTATGCTATTTCACAAATGAATTTTGTTCTGGATTGTGTTTGATAATAAATGGAGCACTACTAATGCTGATTCATTTCATACAGTTTGGGTTTATTCAGATAGATGTGACCTGGTGAGTTCACATCACACAAATAAAATGCTAATTATATTGCATTATTATTATTATTATTATTATTATTATTATTATTATCAGACGGGTCACCTGTCGGCTGTAAACATGTCAGTATTACCATCCTGACAGCTGTGGACACATCTGTATGTGAACAGTAGAGGGGGAACCTTAACTGATAGCACAAACTCATCAGGATGTGTTTCTGCTGCTATAAAGGACGTGTTTATAATGATAAAACTTCACTGAATCAGCTGGTTCACTTTTGCTGTGTAAACAAGTGAGCAGTAACAGAACCTCTACTACTTATTTAGAACATGGACATATGAACATAGTGTTAGTGATGAAACTCAGAGAGCCGCAGTAACAGTCTGATACATGAGGGAAGTTATTTATATAGAAAGCAGAGGGGACACAGTATCTGACAGAGACAATTCTATCCATCGGGATGTGTTCCCTTGCTATAATGAACATATTGTGGCGTGGGCGGGGCGGCGGCTGACGACCAGCATGCCTTGCGGGGATGTCGGTGTGTGTTCACCATGTTGGGGAAAGGTGTTTGGGTTGGTGGCTTCGGCCCTGTTGTGTGTGAGGGGGGTGTGACGTGTGAAATGTGCTCCAGTTCAAGCTAGTGCTGAATTGGATGTAGGCTCCTGAGTGAAGGTGCTGCTCATGCCTTACATGCTGTGTGCTTAATAAAGTACTCCCAGCCATTGCATTGGGTAGCAAATAAGCTCACTCGTCTCTCCAGCATTTTTCCCGGCGTAAAAACGCTACATTGGTGTCAGAAGTGGGATGGAGAATAACGGGTTCGAGCGCACAAAGGAGGACCTTCTAAAAATCCAAGCGGGCCGCCGTGTAGCGGAGCGACTACTTGCGCAGAAGAAGCGCTTTCCTGGCGGAGCTAGCGCGAGCACACCACGTCAACCAACGCGGAGCGGGAAGCAGAAAATTCCGGGCGCTGGATCTCTGGGCGGAGGCTGGCGCTGCGCAAGCGCCGGAGCAAGATACAGCTCCGTGCGCCGTTAGCCGGCAAAGCGACCTGCCGCTGCGCGAGGCCGAGCGCGCTGAGCCCATATCGGCGGCACATCGCGGCGGAAGAGCCGAGCGACCGCCCGCAGCTCAGTGGCGCTCGGTTCGTGAACCTAGCCGGGGACAGGGCTACCCGTCGCGGCTAGACAACGAGCAGCTCTCCGACGTTTCGCGGCGACGGCGCGGGTGACCGTAACGAGGCGCTGCGCGAGGTCGAGCGCGTTGAGCCCATAATGGCGGCACATCACGGCGAAAGAGCCGAGCGACCGCCCGCAGCTCAGTGGCGCTTGGTAGGTGAACCTAGCCGGGGACAGGGATACCCGTCGCGGCTAGGCCTCGACACCGCTTCCAAGATTCCGCGACGACGCTGAGGCCAGGGACCGCCGGACTACCACTGCAACGTTCTCAGGCCTGAGGGACAGCCGGACTACCGCTTCAACGTTCTCAGGCCTGAGGGACAGCGTACACCAGCAGCCGCTAAACTAGCGCCGGGTGGACAGTTGGGGAGCCCCGCGGGGCTTTACATCGACTGTGTGCCGGACGGCGTCTTACTGCGGGCGCTCGTGGACACCGGCTCCACTGTTTCCCACGGGTTGTGGAACTGTGAACCGCTCATCGCCAGGCAGAAGGGCCCCACCCAGCGCTCGCGGGCACCGCTGCAAGACCTTTGGGTGGGGGCACCTGTGGGGCGAATGGGCGTGGACACTCACAGCCAGCTCGGCTCTCCGATGTCATCTACCGGGTGCGGTTGGCAGGGCGGGCACGAGTTTTGCCCCACCGGGACCGTCTTGCGCCTCCACAGCCGCACGCCGGGGAACCATCGAACTCTGGAGGCCGGACCGCCTCAGGGCTACATTCGCGTTCACCCCTCACCTGCCAAAGGACGCCGGTGTTCCCACCGCCAGCGCCGACCGCCTCCACGCCTCCGAAACGGAGTTCGTCATGGTGACCAGGGACGGTCACAGCTCGGGTGGGGGCAGTGTGGCGTGGGCGGGGCGGCGGCTGACGACCAGCATGCCTTGCGGGAATGTCGGTGTGTGTTCACCATGTTGGGGAAAGGTGTTTGGGTTGGTGGCTTCGGCCCTGTTGTGTGTGAGGGGGGTGTGAAGTGTGAAATGTGCTCCAGTTCAAGCTAGTGCTGAATTGGATGTAGGCTCCTGAGTGAAGGTGCTGCTCATGCTTTACATGCTGTGTGCTTAATAAAGTACTCCCAGCCATTGCATTGGGCAGCAAATAAGCTCACTCGTCTCTCCAGCATTCTTCCCGGCGTAAAAACGCTACAATATTTAGAGAATAAAACTCAGTTAATTCACCTTTGGTGTGGGAACAAATCAGTAGCAACAGTCCAATATGTGTGGGAACTAGAAAATATAAGGGAAACAGTATCTGACGGTGACAAAGTACAATGAACAGACTCCCACAGTTCAAAGACAAGCAGATTAGGCTAACTGGTGTTCCGAAATTGCCCATAGTTCATGAGTGTGTTTGTGTGTTTGTCCTGTGATGTTTTGGCACCCTGTTTAGAATGTACCCCGCCTCATCCCCTAAGACTCCTGGAATAAGCTATCCGCGACCCTGCATACAGGATAAAGTGATATAGAAGATGAGTGAGAGTGAGTGAGTATTATTATTATTATTATTATTATTATTACATCATGTTAAATATCATGTTAACCTTCTAAAAACCTTTAACTCTTTAAACATTTTATGTAAAACATTAAAGAATATAAATAAATTTATTTTACAAGACAAGAAAATCACTAAATTGATTGTTTTTTTTGTCATTTCAATGTATATAATTCTAACTATTCTGTTGAATATTTACATTTTTTAAATGTTCCTCGAGTGCTCAGTGTGATGGTTTGTAAGGTTGATGCACCAAAACCACAAACTGTCACAAAACTACAGAGTCAAAGGTCATGATCATCAAAAAGAAACAGAAGCCACCAGGTGAGGGCACTGCTGTTTGGTGTTTAATGTAAAAATTCAGCGCACACACACACACACACACACTTCACCCACTGAACTCTGGGATTTGCACACAGGTGACGACCGTTCTTCATGATAAAACTGCAGAAGAGAGAAGATTTACACCAAAATAAACTATAATCCAAACATTTAATCTAACACTCTCACTCATCCTAAACTATAAACATTAGTTTATATTACATCAAATCATTGTTAAATGAGGAAAAAAAATCTTATTTCTCCTTAAAATGAAGCAGAGTTTTGAAAACTTACATGACACACACACACACCCACACACACACACACACACACACACACACACTAACAGAGAGATTTGAACTCTTTCTAATTACAAAATGTGTGGATTTCCCTTATAAGTAGGGAGTAGTAGTAGAGCTGCTATTATAGAAAATGAATCAGCATCTCCTAACCAATCAGATTGGGGTATAATAATGACAATCAATAAATATTCAATCAAACAATAAAATCAGTAATTTATTTTTTAATAGAATTTGGGGGGTTGCAATGAGATAATGTGTTAATTATGAAAATCTAAAAAAGAAATAAAGATTAAATAAATTCTTAAAAGGAAATAATGAGTTTATCATCTCGTAACGGCAATGAAGCATTTAGTGGTTTAGATCATTTGGTGATGGTACAGATACATTCTGTCATATATTTATTTTCTTCTTTGCAATTTCTGAAATGTGTGTGAAGTCAATTTCAGGGAGCTCAGGGCACAAGGCAGGATACACTCTAGACGCAGTGCCAAGGCACACACATGCGTACACACACACACGCACGCGTACACACACACACACACGCACACACACACACACACACACACACACACACATTACAGGAATACATAATAGGAGTTATTGTAACATCCCCCGTACAATCCTGACCTCTCATTTCTACATGTTTAAGCCAGAAGCTCTTAAAACGTATGTTTGCCATTTTTAGTGTTCCTATCTTTTTAATAAACATATATAGAGGTAAGAATTGTACACCAGATAATAGAATGAGATCCTTTTATTCAGCACAAAATAGGAGGTATGATGAACTGAACTTCTCTTCATTTTAACCGTCTATACCCGTGGTTCTCAGAGTGTGGCGCCCCACTAGTGGGGAATACAGACATGACAGGTGGGGCGCAATGAACAGGAGGGAATTAGTGAAAAATAATAGGAAAGTACCTATTCTAATTCATGCTTTTCTTTATTGACAATAAAGATCGGACACTCGAAACTAAACAATCACACGCAAAGAAATGGATCATTAATACAAGTAAATTAAAATAACATCAGAGAAAAAGTGGAACCATAGTGCAACAATAACGGTTTAACGTCGGCGTGTTAATTGCAGAGGAACAATATATAGGGAAACATTCAGTATTATATATGTCATTTCATTTATTCCAATGTGTATGCTGATGTTTCTGTATTTTTGTTAAACATTAATATTTTATCAGTCAGTACTAGTCTGGCATTTCTAGTTTCCAGTGTGGCAACAAAGTAGCTTTTTGATCCTACAGGCGCTGAACAGAAGGGAAGATCAATATCTTTCTACGCTTTTTGTTGGTGTGCGGCATTTTGCGATGATCCCTAAATCATTCGTTGCGCCGTAGAGAATAATGGTGTTTATGCTTTTAAACATGTATAATTTAAGGCGAATGGAGCTTAAAGACAATGTAGAGAGGAAATATATGTGGGTATCTTATTTGCGGGTTTATTTACGCAGCTATTGAATTCGGAGATGCGAATATTAAACTTTACAGCGGACACAAACCAGGTCAGTAGCGTACTGTATGTAGTGAGCATAATAACGTCAATGGATACATTTGTTACATGGACCATAAAAAAGCAGGTGATTCAGCACCATCAGCCTAATCTACCAAAAAGCCAACCAAAAGGAAAACATGAGGAAGCCTACTGTATGTTGCACTTGGATTCATGGTGGTGATGGTGAGGGCAGAGGAGAGACCCGTGTGTGTTTTGTGTCTTAAACCGCTGGCAGCAGACAGCATGAGACCCAACAAAGTAGGAAGACACTTAGAGACAACACACCCCAGTCACGTTAATAAGCCACTCGACTTCTTTGAAAGAAAGCTCTAGATAAGTGATGAAGTAAGCCTGTTATAACAATTGCACGTGTATTTTATCTGGTTTGAACTTTGTGTTATTTGATCTTATTGGTTTAAACATTTGATATTTCAATAAATAGTAAACCGATTTCGTTATGATTATGTTGAAAAGTGGGGCTTGAAAATTCACCCACGCCCTTAAAAGTATGGAATAACAGAAAATGTTTAAGAACCACTGGTCTATACAAACATGACTGAGAAGAAGAAATAGCACAAATACACATGATTACATGTCATACACTATGACCAAGCAAAATAAAAAAGAAGAAATAATAATAATTTTTAGAGTTCTACATTTGTGCGACGTCATTCCCTGTGGGAGTGAATATGTGTTGCCGACACATATCTTGAGGTTTAAATGTTTTAAAATAGTTCCTTGGCTCCGGAGTACTGAGAACTTTCTACCTTGATGGAGCCAAACACTAGTGTAACAGTGGGATAAGTGCATTAGTGTAACAGAGGATTATATAGAGAAATAAAGGGAGTTCTGTTATTCTGCACAATCAGAAGTCCCAGTTTGACTTGAACACCCCTCGTGTTTATTAAGACAACTTTTTAAATTGTTGCTTCATAATGTAATATAAACTTTTATGTATTTTAAAATAACTAACATGGTTTCCTTTAAAATATGAAGAAGAGAAACTCAGCCATAATATGTAATACAATGTCCTTTAATATATAGATATAATGTAAAATAAATTTGTGCCCACAAGTCTTAGATAAACAAAATTAAAATAAATGCTTTATTTATCCTATCCAAATATGGAGAACAAAAAACATCTAATTTTGTATTAAAGAAGGGTAAATGTAACCACTCCAGGCAGAAGTTAGTTTGAGGTTTTATGAACACGCTGGTCAATTTTATCCATGTGTTCCTTCACCCACTGAACTCTGGGATTTGCACACAGGCGACGCCCATTCCTCATGATAAAACTGCAGAAGAGAGAAAATTTACACCAAAATAAACTATAATCCAAACATTTAATCTAACACTCTCGCTCATCCTAAACTATAAACATTAGTTTATATTACATCAAATCATTGTTAAATGAGGGGAAAAAAAACTTATTTCTCCTTAAAATGAAGCAGAGTTTTGAAAATTTACATGACTCCAGCTTTTGTACAATCAAGGCGGGTTTTATTGTACTCAGTAATACGATGTAGAGGGACTTTCGCCTCCTGGAAATTCAAACAGCATACTTCTGGTTCATTTGCATCTGTGTAAATAAAATCATTAATTTACTGTATCAGTCACTGATTGTGAAACATAAGAGATTTTTATATCTGGTAGGACATGCTTCTTGATGTATATTTAATTTGTACCCCCTTCCTCCTAAATACTGCTGTAATGGCTTTTTAATAATGTTTATTATCAGTAAGGCAAGGGTCGCTCAGTGGTTAAGACATTGGACTATGCTTCGGAAGGTCCCAGGATCAAACCCCCCACCCCCCAAGTTACCATTGTTGGGCCTTTGAGCAAGACTCTTAACCCTCAACTGCTCACATTTATAATAAGATAAATAAAAATGTAAGTTGCTCTGTCCGAGCGTATTATAAAAACAGCAGTTCTGTGATAGCAACATAAGGTGCTCATGCTTGGTTGAAAATGCATGTGTACCAGATCTAAAAAAACAATTTTTATATGGATTTCTAACCTTTAGGCAACTGGATTCACACTGAAAAGAAAATTATCTGGCAGACCCACTACCCTGTTAGAATTATTTTATATATATAAAGAAGTTGTTTCTACTCTCTTGCTCTCTTCTTAATACTGTAGATCTGATATTAACTTGGAGGAGTACACGTCATCAGTGACCAGCTACATCAACAAGTGCACCGATGACGTCACTGTCTCCAAGAACATCATCTCACGACCCAACCAGAAACCGTGGATTACTGCGGAAGTGCGTGCACTTCTGAGGACCAGAGACTCTGCCTTCAAAGCGGGAGACAAGGTGGCCCTCAGAACAGCAAGGGCCAAACTTTCTCGGGCCATCAGAGAGGCAAAGCGCGCACACGCCCAGAGAATCCACAATCACTTCAGGGACAGCGGCGACACACAGCGCATGTGGCAGGGTTTACAAGCCATCACTCACTACAGGACGACATCAACTGCCTGTGACAGTGACGGCTCCCTTCCAGATGCGCTGAATAACTTCTTTGCTCGGTTTGACAGGCAGAACGATGTGGCGGCGAGAAAGACCACCCCTTCTCCGAACGACCAGGTGCTGTGTCTCACTACAGCTGAGGTGAGGAAAACTCTACGCAGAGTCAACCCACGTAAAGCTGCTGGACCAGACAACATCCCAGGCAGAGTGCTCAGAGAATGTGCTGAACAGCTGGCAGATGTTCTCACCGACATCTTTAACATTTCTCTGAGCAGCGCCGTCGTTCCCACGTGCTTCAAGGCCACCACCATCGTCCCCGTGCCCAAGAAGTCTACTGTGTCCTGTCTCAATGACTACCGTCCCGTTGCACTCACACACACCATCATGAAGTGCTTTGAGCGGCTCGTCATGAGACACATCAAGACCCTGCTGCCCTCCTCACTGGACCCACTGCAGTTTGCGTACTAACCGCTCAACGGATGATGCCATCTCCACTACACTACATCTTGCCCTCACACACTTGAACAAGAAAGACACATATGTTCGAATGCTGTACATAGATTTCAGCTCAGCATTCAACACTATCATCCCCCAACAACTGATTGGGAAGCTGAACCTGTTGGGCCTGAACACCTCCCTCTGCAACTGGATTCTGGACTTTCTGACCGGTAGGCCTCAGTCAGTACGGATCGGAAACTGCACCTCCAGCACCACCACACTGAGCACTGGGGCCCCACAAGGCTGCGTGGTCAGTCCCCTGCTGTTCACACTGCTGACTCACGACTGTGTAGCAACACACAGTTCGAACCACATCATTAAGTTCGCTGATGACACAACCGTGGTGGGTCTCATTAGCAAGAACGACGAGTCAGCGTACAGAGAGGAAGTGCAGAGGCTAACGGACTGGTGTAAAGACAACAACCTGTTTCTAAATGTTAAAAAGACAAAGGAGATGGTTGTTGACTTTAGGAGGACACGAGGCGACCATTCTCCGCTGAGCATCAACGGCTCCTCTGTGGGAATCGTCGAAAGCATCAAATTCCTGGGTGTCCACCTAGAGAAGGACCTCAGCTGGTCCCTCAACACCAGCTCCCTACACAAGAAAGCCCAACAGCGTCTCTTCTTTCTGAGAAGACTGAGAAAGGCCCAGCTTCCACCACCGATCCTGACCACCTTCTATAGAGGAACTATCGAGAGCATTCTGAGCGGCTGCATCACTGTCTGGTTTGGGAATTGTGCCATATCGGATCGCAAAACCCTACAGCGGATAGTAAGGACAGCGGAGAAGATCATCGGGGTCTCTCTCCCCTCTATTGAAGACATCTACACCACACGCTGCATCCGCAAAGCTACCAGCATTGTGGCTGATCGGACACACCCCTCTCACACACACTTCATACTCCTGCCATCTGGAAAAAGGTACCGAAGCATTCGGGCACACACATCCAGACTGTGCAACAGCTTTTTTCCACAAGCCATCCGTCTCCTCAACAAAAAGGGACTGGACTGATAACACACACACACACACACACACACAGACACACTAACACAAACATTATCACACAGCTTAACTCAACTACCTCAAAATATTGGGACTGGACTGACTAATCCATTGGGACTGGACTGACTAATCCAGACACTTCCAGACACTGTTCGGGGAGCAGACACGGTTTCCCAATTCAAAAGTAGGCTCAAGACGTATCTCTTTAATCTGGCATACGCGTAACTCAACCCATAACCTCATACTCCATTACACTTATCCTGAATGGCAACTACGCTAATTCTCTCCATCTTTTCTGTATTTTTCTACCCATCCTGAGACATCTGGAGATTGTGCCAGCTTCAGTAGACAAAGGCCAACCCTGCGAGGTTTCTAAAGCATCTTGAGAAGGACCTGCTCCAGCTAGATTCTGCTTTATGATGGCTGGAGCTACACATCCTGCTCCTGTGCTTCCAGTGATCTGACCCCATCTGCCCTCTGCACCTACTGCTGAACTGAATCTACACAACTTCTGATATATTGAACTTTCACCTGCACAACACACTTGATGTTATTTCTATCTGTTATCACCCAGATGAGGATGGGTTCCCTGTTGAGTCTGGTTCCTCTCAAGGTTTCTTCCTATTGCCATCTCAGGGAGTTTTTCCTTGCCACTGTCGCCGTCACCCTTGGCTTGCTCATCAGAGACATTTCATTCATCATTCATTCATTTAATTATTATCTAGACACATTTTTCTCACACATACACACTTCCAAATATTTTCTTTTCTTTTCTTTCTTAAAAAAAAAAAAAAAAAAAAAATCTTTCATTTTTTTTTTTTCTTGTGAAGCTGCTTTGGGACAATGACCATTGTTAAAAGCGCTATATAAATAAAATTGAATTGAATTGAACTAATCAACACAAGTGCAGACACACTGACCTACACCACCAAATTATCGTACACACCAACCTGTAAATGCTTCACTGTTTATCTTTTGCACAATGATCATTACTGGACTAATTTTTGCACTAATTCCTCAATTCTTGCTGCTGTTTTTAAAGAATGTTTACGTTTACCCACTACCTCAACACCATATTTTATGTTCTGTAACAGTTACGTTTACGTTTACCCACTACCTCAACACCATATTTTATGTTCTGTTATGTCGTGGTTGCGCACTGTCACTTTGTTGTTGCTCTTATTTGCACATTTGCACGTGCACTTTATGTTGTCTGTTAAAATAGTTATACTTAGCTAGTTAGTTTTTGTTAATTTATGTTGTAATTTATGTTAGGTCTCTCTGTCCTGTCTCTGCTAGCCAGTTAACTAGGCCTCTTGGTTAGCTAGTTTAGTGTCTCTGTTAGTTTATGTTGTAAATTTATGTTGCATGTAGCACCTTGGTCCTGGAGGAACGTTGTTTCGTTTCACTGTGTACTAACTGTATATGGTTGTAATGACAATAAAGCCTACTTGAACTTGAACTACTTGAACTTGAACGTGTTAAATCTTCACTGATGCTATCTTCCTATCTCCTCTTGTATCTGTTCTTAAAGGTGTGAACGCTCCCACGCTCACCTTCCCATTCTCTCTTTATCTCTCTCTCCCTCTCTCTCTCTCTCTCTCTACCTCTCTATCTATCTCCCTCTGTCTCCTTCCTCCCATCTGTCTCTGGACGGAGACCTCTCTATCTTTCTCCCCTTTGATTCTACAGGATCTCACCAGGACATTTACAATGGTTCATGTTCTTTGTAGTAACATATGTCAATGGCACAGGCGTTTGGTTAAACATATAAAAACTATGTTTTGCTGTTAATAAACAGAGACCTTTCTGACAGACAATTTGTGTGTGTTTGACTGAGTCTCTCCTGGCGGCAGAAAAGCTTACCGAAGCACAGCGGACAGACCGAGCAAATAGCTTCTTCTACTACGCAACTTTAAGAACTTTACAGAACATCCTCAGAACACCAAATAATGTGAAAGCTCGAAAAGCATCTATTCCGTGTGGCTCCAGTTGCCGGGACCATTTTGACAGACCATGAGGCATGTACAGAATGCTCCCTGTGTCGCTATCACAGAATGGTTGTTCTCATAATATGCTTGAACAACAAAGCCCTGATATTCACCGGTACAACAAATGATGGGTACTGAAAACCTATCCTACAAAATGAGACCTACCCGACCTCTCTACCACCACTACAGCCTGCACAGTGCCCCTTCAAAATGTTGGAGATCTTTATGCCCCAAAAAGATTAAACGTTTTACTTAAAGTCAGCTATCTTATTAGTGTCTTCTTGGTGTTTAAGTTAGTGCATGTTAACTGATTTAAATCAATGATCAGAAATACAGATCAACTATGTACAAAGTCGCATGTTACAAAGGCTAAATGATGAACTTACGGCTGGCTGTAGTGAAAGACTGAATGCAGACAAGAACCAGAAGAACCAGCTGGAATGAACAAGATGACATGACTGCTGCTGCTGCTGCTGATGATGATGATGATGTTGATACTGATGATGATGATGATGATGATGATGATCTCTGTATGAGTTGAATTATGCTAACGCACATATCACTCCAGCACTGGTATTATAAGCTGATAAAAGGAGGAGGAGTGTGTGGTTTGAATGAGGGGCAGATCATAGATAAAATGTTTCACTGTGACTCAGAGGACTAAAAATCACCTCTTTCACAGGAAACATGCTTTCACCTAAAGTGGTAAAAATTACAGCCAAATTACAGCTGAATAAAGTAGAATAAACTGAGCTTTATTTGAGTAAATCGGTAAATTAACCAACACATCATATACAATTAACTTAAATGTGTGCAATTATTTTTATTATTAGGATGGCCTGGTGGGAACCGGGTGGGTGTGTGGCAAGCATGGAAGGTGTTAGGGGTGTTAAAAGAGATGATAGAGATAGTGATTAGGATGCTACAGTATTTTGCACATCAGCACGAAGGACGTCTGGACACATCTGATCAGGGTAATGCTATGGACATAACTAACGTACATGCAAGTGTTTAACACATCAGAATGACTGGAAAAAGACATTTTTTTTATGTTTTAATTGGAGTATAAGCTCATAGTTCTTTGTGCAACCATCTCTAAATGTTCTGCTCCCATTATAACTTTTTAAAACCCTTTTTTTGTTGATATTTGTTCTTAATACAAGGACTAACTATGTTGCTAAATGGCCGTGGTTAAATAATGGATGAAATAATTATTCAATGCTGGACACAAACAGCAAATATGATGATTATTATAAAAAGCCTGAAGAAGTTCGTGTTCATAAAAAAAAAATTTACTTACTATGATATATATATATATATATATATATATATATATATATATATAGGGAATTCATGTCTTCTGATGATGTCGACACATTTTTACATTTTAAATAAGATATGTTGGCATATTCACGAATCAGGACATTTGCTTGGTTAACACTATCAGATAGCCTACTATCAGGAAATTAAATTAATTTCAAGACCATTTAAACCGAGGCATTGCCATGTTTTTTTACTGTTTTATCCCTGTAAAGACATTACAAAAACTATATAAGAAACTTTTAAAGCACGAATTTGGGCATCTCATTGCATCATTGTGAAAATAATATAAAGCACATATACACACCTTCATCATGAAAGATCTGTTGTAAAACAAAATAAAATTCATGTTTGCTTCAGCATTGGAAACAATATTGTTTTAGGCTAAGTAATTATATAAAGATCTTCGTTGTACAGTACTTGGTCAGGCTTTTAGATAAAGTCCTTCCATGCGCCATCTGGCGGATATTCAGTGAAGCACAACACATTTATTTAAATTCCTGAATGTTGCTTACGGCAAGTCACGACACGCCGCACGCTAGATTGCGGCATCTCGCTGGAAAACACACGCAGTCTTAATGGCTACATCTGTAGAGTTTCAGAGCATGATGCAACGTCAGGCAGACATTACAGATATGCTTGTGAAGAGTCAAAGGCAATTTTCCTTACCTCAGCGCGATGTTCCCTTGTTTAATGGAGACCCCCTTGAGTTCACGGCCTTCGTGAGAGCATTTAAACACGTCATCGAAACCAAAACTGATAACGATGCGGACAGGCTGTATTACCTTGAGCAGTACACTACAGGCCTAAAGATCTCGTAAGAAGCTGCCAGCACATGCCAGAACATTGTGGCTACGCAGAAGCTATGAGAATGTTACATGATAAGTTTGGAAATAAACAAATAATTGCAACAACACTGATGCAAAAGGCACTCAAGTGGCCGGAAATAAAGTCAGAGGACGGAAAGTCGTTGACCACGTTTTCCCTGTTTCTGGTAAACTGTTACAACACTATGTCAAACATTGACTACATGGATGAGTTAGACAACGCTACCAACTTGAGGATTATTGCTCTAAAATTGCCTTACAAACTGCGTGAAAAATGGAGAAGCCACGTATACGAGTATGAGGAGTGCAATCAGAAAATAGCTAAGTTTGCGCAGTTGATGAAATTCGTAGATCGAGAAGCGAGGGTAATGTCCAACCCACTTTTTGGAGATGTAAACGTTTCAACTAGCAATAAAAAACACTGCAACAAATCTCCCCCAGGATTCAAGCAAAAAAGGGAAGGAAAAAGAGGTAGCAGCTTTGCAACTGGCGTAAAACAGGTTGGTGAAAATCATAAAGACTCGACTACAGTAAAGAGTAGTAGTGTATTAGTTATCAGTGCATTCCCTAAACCGTGTGCATTCTGTGCCAAAGATCACACACTACATGAATGCCACAAGTTTAACATTAAGACATGTAAGGACAAATTGGACTTTTTGAGAAAAAATGGATTTTGCTTTGGCTGTTTAGTAAAAGGACACTTAAGCAAAGGCTGCAAAAGAAAATCACATGTCAGTTGTGCCCAAAGAATCATCCTTGCATGCTACACATTCCAGGACAAGACACAGCTCAGGTAATCGTAAAAGGCAGATGAAACTGAACCAGTTAAAACACTGCCCGTCACGGTGAATCATGAAACAAGTGCTTGGACTGGGGCTGGAGATGATTGTATTCTCTCCATCGTACCTGTTAAAATAGAGTTCAAGAAAAGTAATAAGACAGTAGAAGCGTATGCCTTTATGGACCCAGGTAGTTCTGCTATTTTTTGTACAGAGTCACTAGCAAGGTGGTTAAACGTACATGTTAAAAAAATTGACATCATGTTAAGCACCATGAACTCGAGGAAGCAAGTAGAAAGTTACATGCTTACTGACTTAGAGGTTAGTGGTCTGGAACAAAACACCTTTGTTGAACTCCCCAAAGTGTTTACACAAAAGAGCATCCCAGTCTCAGTGGAAAATATTCTACGACAGCATGACATTGATAAGTGGTCATACCTCAGCGAAGTAAAATTGCCTCAGATTAATGCTAGAGTTGAAATTCTCATAGGTAACAAAGAGCATAGGCTCCTAGAACCATGGCGAGTAATTAACAGCAGGCACAATGGGCCATAGGCAGTAAAGACCGCTCTTGGATGGACCATAAATGGACCTCTTCGAGAGTCGGTCGAGGAAGGCACGTGTGACAATGAGCAAGCGAGCGTTGCAGTCAACAGAGTCTCCATCGAAAGTGTAGAACAAATGCCGATACAACAGTACAACCATGACTTTCCTGAACGGAATTGTGATGACAAAGCTGAGTTGTCAAAAGAGGACTATCAGTTTTTAGACTCCCTAACTAACTCTCTGCAGTTTACCGATAACCACTTCTACTTCCTTTTTTTTTACCCTCCCGGACGCTGAGAGGACGCTGGCGTGCATGTCGCTGCTTCTTGGATCCGTACAGTTAGGATTCAGTTACATTTTGAACTCTGGTCAAATAATCCTGCTTGTCACAAAGTTTTTGGAGCTGTTGTTTTCCTCTGTGTCTGCTACTACAATCTATCTCGCGATTGCCGGACACTGCTTCAGTAATGCTAATTATACCGATGTTTACAAACTGATTTGTGATCTGCTGCGATCTGCCCGCCTGCATCACTGCTGGCATCACTGGGGCTGTTCTGTCGAGTAGTCCTCCTTAAGCCACCCTGCTGTCTGAGGAATATAACGTTAGTGTTGGTTAGCAAGCCAGGCTAACGCTAGCAGGCAAGCTAAGTGCTGTGATTACCGGGTGCTTCTCCTGTCATGATGACGCCCATAAGATACACCGCAGATGAACTACTAAAACTCAACACTGCACTCCTCCCAAGTTGCCTTGAAGTCATTAAATCGCTTCACCTTCTGAGTTGGCCACCCTATGTGCATAGGGCTGTTTGTCACAAGTTTGTTTACACGGACATAACTCCGGCTATTCCTGTGGTTACCGGTCATGCTTCCGTGCGAAGACGTCTCCAACGCAAACCACGCCCATCACTTGCCAATCTCCGGACCCTGGCCTGCGTGGACAGCTCTGCACCCACATACAGGATAGCCTCCTTCATGTTACAGAACATCAGATCCATAAACAATAAGCGTTACTTATCCAAGACATTATCACAGAGGAAAAAAATGACTTTCTATGTTTAACTGAAACATGGCAGAGCCAGCAGGACTTTGTCAGTCTCAATCAAGCTACCCCACCTGGTTACACATACATACAAAAGCCTCGTTGCCTGGGTCGTTGTGGTGGACTTGCTGTCATACACAATTCTGATATCTTGGTCAAAGAACATCCTGTCAATGCTTCATCCTTTGAGTGTCTCCATCTTGCTCTGACTGGGATTGCACAGCTACAAGTGGTCCTTGTATATCGACCACCCAAAGCCTCCACCTGTTTCCTCCATGAGCTCTCGATGCTGCTTGCCACCATCTGCCCCATGTCCCCATCTACCATTCTACTAGGTGACTTTAACACCCATGTGGACTCTGGCAGCTGCTCTTTTGCGGACGATTTTCTGTCACTTTTAGATTGCTTTAACATCACCCAACATGTGCCTGGCCCCACCCACATTAAAGGACATACTCTGGACCTGGTGTGCACCACTGGCACACCACCATTACACCTCCAGTGCACGGACCTGGCCATATCAGACCACCATGCTGTTATGTTCTCTGTTCCTCTGCCCCTACTCAGGCAACGCCACGTACAGACCATCACCTTCAGGAAGACCAAAGAGGTGTGCCTGCCCCTGCTCTCCAGTGACTTAGAAACTCACCTTGCTGCTCCCGCCTCTGGCCTCTCAGTGGCCACCCTGGTGGAACACTACAACACTGCTCTCTCCACAAGTCTGGACTCTGTGGCCCCTCTTGTCACGCGTTCAGTCTCTTTCTCCCGACCTGCTCCCTGGTTCACTCCCGAACTTCGCCTCACGAAGTCAACTAGTCGTCGGCTGGAGCGACTCCACAAAAAATCCGGCCTCACTGTCCATCTCAAGGCGTACAAGGACCATGTCAGGAACTACAAGGAGGCTCTCTCCAAGGCTAAAACCCACTACTACTCCATGCTCATCAATAACCAACAACATAATCCTAGAAAGCTTTTTTCTACTATAAACCCGCCTTCTCCGTCCTCCTGACACCCCCCAGCCGTCTGATGCTGCTGATCTGTGATCTAGGTTCCAGGACTTTTTCGAAAACAAGGTTGACGCCATCCACCAACAGCTCCTGTCTACAACTCTATCTCCCACTCCACAACGGCAGGGAGTTCAACCTCCTGGTGCCCACCAGCAGAGGGTTTTATCCTTTTTTGCATCCAGACTGGGTCCTGTTTTTTCTTAGTTTGTGCCGTTCTGAAGTTCAGCGGATTTCGGTCCTATCGCCCCCTGCTGTCCGCCGAGGGAACTGCAGCCACGTCTCACATTGAAGGCCTTTTCCTCTTCGGAGTGGTTTTTGTTGTATGTTTTTTGTTCTTGTGAGACTTTGGGCGACGCGTGTCTTTGCCTAAGAAGAACTGTTCAGTTTGTTTATTTTTGTTTTGTTTTTGTCCTTTTGTTTTTGTTTTTTGCCTGATTCGAGGCACCTCTCTAACAAATAATAATAAAGGAAAAAACACTGAAGGACACCTGCATTTGTGTCCGTTCTGATTCCCTGACAGTATCATTAAATAGCGAGCTCCTACAGGGACCCGACCTGACAAACTCACTCATTGGAGTGCTTACACGCTTCAGACAAGAGAAAGTTGCCATGATGGCAGATGTGGAAGCCATGTACTATCGGGTTAGAGTTCCGGAAAAGGACACAGATTTGTAGCATTTTCTATGGTGGCCGAATGGAGATGTGAGTCAGGATTTGGTCGAGTTTAAAATGGTTGTTCATTTGTTTGGTGCCAAATCGTCTCCAAGTGTGGCTAACTTCGCCCTTGGGAAAACAGCAGAAGAAAACCGCAGCAATGCATCTGCGGTGGCAGTCAACACAGTACTTAAAAACCTTTACGTGGATGACTGCTTAAAAGTTCCTTTCATCTGGTATGCAATGATATGAATACCTAAAGTTGAACCGTGAACAAAAGGTTTAAAAAGTTAAGAAGGTTAATTTTTGTGGCCCTATTGTTGAAAAAAAATCAAAAAACAACAAAACAAAAATGTGTGTAATTGTCAGTCTCCCTGCCTGTCAATTAGGGGCTGGATATAATCCTAGATAAGATTATAGATATAATCTATAATCTTATTATAAATATGATTCTTATCCTCTATATTATTGTCGAGTATAGTCCTTCAGAGCAAGCATTGTGTCAAAAGATTCTGCGGAATCTCTTCTCACCTTTTATTCACAATAGGTGTAAAATTATCAAACTGTGTGCGCTGTTGGCAAATACTGTAGGGGGTTTAGATGAATTAAGAAGACAGAGTGGACGTCTCTGCCTAAAATAGATTAAAAAAATAAAAATGATTAATGATAGCAATTAAATCAGACTTAATAGTTGGATTTAATACTTTCCTTTTTATTTACTGTATGGGGGAGTATGTTGGCAGGTTTATCGATAAATCTGCTCATATCAGCATTTATGTCCATACTGGACTCAGTAGGAGTAATTCAATTCAATTCAATTCAATTTTATTTGTATAGCGCTTTTAGCAATTTTCATTGCCGCAAAGCAGCTTTACACAATTAAAAGAATTATTTAAGTTTGTATGAAATGTGAATTTGTATGAATCAAAATGGTCAGTTTGTCCCTGGTGAGCAAGCCGAGGGCGACAGTGGCAAGGAAAAACTCCCTGAGATGGTAATAGGAAGAAACCTTGAGAGGAACCAGACTCAAAATCAGTGTGTAGTCCCCACACACTTTATGAGGACCCACTCACAAAGCAAGTCACACTTTAGATTTATAAATATCTTTTGGATTAAGCATAAGAAATTTATTCACAACAATAATGTGGCTCCAGTTCAAAGAAAAATTATTAGTGATAAGAAACTCGCTCCCTGGTATAACAACCACACACGTACTTTAAAACAGACCTCTCGGAAATTAGAACGTAAATAGCGTCAAACTTAATTGTTAGTATTTTAAATAGCATGGAAGGAGAGCATCCTGAACTATAGAAAAGCTCTTAGTGTAGCTAGATCAACGTATCTCTCCATATCAAATAACAAAAAGAAGAGAAGAAGAGATTTTTATTTAATACCGTAGCTAAATTAACTAGAAATAAGACCATTTAAGAAATCTCCACAACAACATTGTTCAATAGTGAGGACTTTATGAACTTTTTAAATAATAATATTGTAAATATTAGGCATAAAATTGAGGCTTTAAAACCGGACAATGCAATTGGTGCAGATATTAAACTAACTATGACAGATAGGAACCTAGAATACTTTACTCACCTTGAAGAGAATGAACTAATTTATAATGAATAATAATGTTAATTATATATATATATATATATATATATATATATATATATATATATATATATATATATATATACACTCAGCAAAAAAGAAACTGTTTTTACTTTCAGTAAACTTAATGTGTAAATATTTGTATGAACACTAAAAGAGTCAACACCATAAAACATAAACTAAAAATGTTTCACAATGTGTCCCTGAATGAAGGGAGGCTCAAAATCAAAAGTACCAGTGAGTATCTGGTGTGGCCACCAGCTGCTTGAAGTACTGCAGTGCATTTCCTCCTCATGGACTGCCTATTGCGGACAGTCTGAGCACTGATGGAGGGATTGTGTGTTCCTGGTGTGACTCGGGCAGTTGTTGTTACACGTGGTCTTCCACTGCGAGGATGATCAGCTGTCCTTCCTGTCTCCCTGTAGCGCTGTCTTAGGCGTTTCACAGTGCGGACATGGCCATTTATTTCCCTAGCCACATCAGCAGTCCTCATGCCTCCCTGCAGCATGCCTAATGCACGTTCACGCAGATGAGCAGCGACCCTGGGCATCTTTCTTTGGGTGTTTTTCACAGTCGGTAGACAAGTCTCTATAGTGTTCTGCGTTTTTAGAACTGTGTCCTTAAATGCCTACTTTCTGTAAGCTGTTAAGGTCTTAACGACCATTCCACAGGTGCATGTTAATTAATTGATTATGGTTAATTGAACATGCATGGAAAACATTGTTTAAACCCTTTACAATGAAGATCTGTAAAGTTATTTGGATTTTTACAACATTATTGTTGAAATACACAGGCCTGAAAAAGGTTTCTTTTTTTGTTGAGTATATATATACTGCCCCACTGGCAAACTTTTAATTATTGTCTTTGGAATTGTCCATGAAAGTATGGTTTATTTGTTCCTAAGGAAATGCATGTGCTCTGGAGGTCAGCAAGAAGGTAGACAGTTTGATTTGGCTGATGCTGAGGGCTAAATAAGGGCCAGATAAGACCTAAGTAGATCTCTCATTACATGGTATTTGACAGACGCTCTTATCCAGAGCGACTTACATTTTTATCTCATTACACATCTGAGCATTTGAGGGTTAAGAGCCTTGCTCAAGGGCCCCACAGTGGCAACTTGGTGGTTGTGGGGTTTGAACCTGGGATCTTCCAAACCGTAGTTCAATGCCTTAACCACTGAGCTACCACTGACTGAAGTTGGAGTGATTTTGTGGCACGTGTGGCAATTTCAGCAGCACATCACACATTACCAACAGAGTAGCAGTGTATGTTTGTGTGATATTAAAAAATCCTGACCTTTTAAACCCATGAAAGTGTTCAGCTTAAATAAAGTCCTAAATATTTGCCTTAAATAAAAAGCACAGATATTACTCTGCACTCTGCTTCCCCTTATGTCTGATGGATGATTTCACTTTTGCTTTACAAATAAATAAATAAATAAATAAATACATACATACACAGCAGGACATGCGAGAGCAAGGAGTAGACAGGAAGCCAATTGTCTCATGAGCTCATGGCCTTTCCCATCTACTTTTCTCAAGGTGGGACAGGATGAGTTTAACATCTCCATTCAGGATATAAACACAAGACAATCCTTTACTGTTGGGATTTCTCAGAGATGTAATCTCTATGATCAGCGACTTACAGCCTTTGTCCTTTAGCCACCACTTTGGGGATCTTCATCTGGGAGACTGTGATGTGGAAATGTAGGCAGCAAAACATTTCCTTTTTTCCAGTCAAACAAGAAAAATGCAATTTAGCAGCATAGACTTTGTAGCTTTTTCAGTAGATCCTCTACATCAGTTTATCCAATCACATGTGCCTGTGTTAAATTTAAATTCAAATTTTATTTGTCACATACACAGTCATACACAGTACGATATGCAGTGAAATGCTTATATGACCGCCGGTGACCTTAAAAAGAAAATAAAAAAACTATATATATAAGATATTATTATCAATAAAAAGAAATAAAATACAAAGGAAAATAAATGTAACTAGTAAAATAAACAAACTGTACAAATAAGGGCATGTAAAAATATCAAAATATAGAATATAGGAATATGGGGGAAAATATATATATATATAAACATTTTTAAATGTTTTAAAGTGGCATTAAAACGTTTTTAAGTGGCAAAGTGGCAAAGTGGCAAAGTGTCAGGTGCAATGGCAGATAAACATGTATTGTTTATCTGCCATTAAGTGACTTATGAAAAGTGACATGTGCAATGGCTTCAGATATGTAAATATGTATTGCATGAATGTGTCCATGATTGTCCAGTCAGTGTCAATGTTTAAAAGATATTACTCCTGTGTGGTGTGATGTGATTGAGAGACCTTATCGCCTGCGGGAAGAAGCTCCTCCTCAGTCTTTCTGTGTTGGCCCTCAGGGAGCGGAATCGCTTCCCAGACCGCAACAGAGTGAACAGTCCATTGTTGAGGTGGCTGAGGTCCTACACGATCTTCCTGGCCTTGGTCCAGCACCGCTTGGTGTAGATTGAGTGCTGGTCAGGGAGCTCGGTGCGGATGATGCGCTCAGCTGATCGCACTGTAGAGCTCTGTAGAGCTCGTCTGTCCTGCATGGTGCTGTTCCCGAACCAGTTCGTGATGTTTCCCGTCAGGATGCTCCCTATGGTGCAGGAGTAGAAATTCCTGAGCAACTTGGAGGGCAGTCTAAAGTCTCTCAAGCGTCTGAGGAGGTACAGACGCTGCCGGGCCTTTTTTACCACGGTGTTGATGTGACAGGACCATGCGAGGTCCTGCGTGATGTGAACACCGAGGTATCTGAAGCTGTCCACTCTCTCCACTGGGCTCCTGTTGATGATGGGGGTCTGGTAGATCCTCACCTGCTTTGTACTGAAGTCCACTATCAGCTCCTTTGTCTTGCTGACGTTCAGGAGGAGATTGATTCTCTGGCACCAGTTCTCCAGATTTCCAACCTCCTCCAGGTAGGCCGTCTCATCGTTGTTCGTGATCAGGCCCACTACGACAGTGTCGTCAGCAAACTTGATGACGGTGGTGGAGTTGGTAGTGGCCACGCAGTCATAGGTGTACAGAGAGTACAGCAGGGGGCTCAGAACACAACCCTGGGGGGCTCCAGTGCTGAGAGTGAGGGAGGCTGAGACATGTCCGCCCATCCTTACTGCCTGTGGTCTGCCAGTCAGAAAATTGGAGATCCACTGACACATTGATGAGCTGAGTCCCAGGTGCTTCAGCTTGGTGGTAAGTGTGGAGGGAATTATGGTATTAAATGCAGAGCTGTAGTCGATGAAGAGCATTTTCACATAATTCCCCCTCCAAGTGTCCAGGTGAGTGAAAGATGTATGGAGGAGATGTGAGATTGCATCGTCCGTGGAACGGTTTGGACGGTATGCAAACTGTAGTGGGTCCAGTGTGTCTGGTAGTAAAGAAATGATGAAGTCTCTGACCAGGCGTTCAAAGCACTTCATCACTACTGAGGTGAGGGCTACAGGGTGATAATCATTGAGGGAAGCAGGATGAGGTTTCTTTGGGACAGGAACAATGATGGACTCTTTGAAGCATTTGGGGATCACCGACTGAGATAAAGAGATGTTGAATATCTCAGTGAACACATATGCTAGCTGGTCTGCGCAGGCTCTGAGAACACGACCTGAGATGCCGTCTGGTCCTGCTGCTTTCCTGGTGTTCACTCTCTTAAAGCCTCTCCTCACGTCCTGCTCAGTGATGATGAACAGGTTTCTGGTGCTAGCAGTGTCTTCCTGTCTGCAGCCGTTAGCGCCGCTAGCATTAGCATTGCTAGCGTCTTTAGCTGCAGCCTCGAAGCGAGCATAGAAAGTGTTTAGCTCGTCTGCTGAGTCACGTCCGCATTTGTCATACCGGATGTTGTTGCTTTATAACCGTAATTGTCCTTAATCCCTGCCACAGGCTTCTAGAGTCACTCTGTTGAAGCTGTGACTCTAGTTTCCTCCCGTAGCGCTGCTTCGCCTGCTTCGCTGTATGACGAAGCCTTGTACGATTCCATGTCCCCCGACGCGAATCCCGTGTTGTAGGCAGCGGTGCGAGATCTCAGAGCGTCGCGGATGGTTTTATCCACCCACGGTTTCTGGTTGGGAAACGTTCTAATAGTCTTTTTTTCCCGCGGTATCATCCGCTAGTTTCCTGATGAATCCCACAACCGCTTCCGTAAACACGCTGACGTCATCGGAGCTGTTCCTGAACATATCCCAGTCTGCGTCATCGAGTTCGTCCTGTAACGCGGCCACCGATTGGTCCGTCCAGCGTGCGACCTCCCTCTAAACCGGAACTTCCTGTTTCAGCCTTTGTTTGTATTTTGGCATGAGGAAGATGGCGGCGTGGTCGGATTTACCAAACAGTGGGCAGGATTGTGCCTTGTAGCCGTCCTTGACCGTTGTATAACAATGATCCAGTGTCCTTTCGCCCCTGGTGGGGCAGGTGATATGCTGATAAAAGTTCGGCGCTGCGTGTTTGGGGTTGGCACTGTTAAAGTCCCCTGTTGTCCCGGTGTTGTGATTGGTGCTGTGTAAGTGCCTCATGCAGCTCGCATAAGGCAGTGTCCGTGTCCGCTTGTGGTGGAATATAAACAGCACTCATTATGACTGATGTAAACTCCCGAGGTAGATAAAAAGGACGACACATGATGGACAGTAGTTCCAGATTTGGTGTGCAGGAGCGTGTGAGAGGAACAACGCTCGCGCTGTTGCACCAGCTGCTGTTCACCATTAAACACATGCGGCCTCCCCTTGACTTCCCCGAGTCCCGTGTCCTGTCCATGCGGTGAACCGAGAAGAACTCGGCCGGCTGGATGGCGTGGTCCGGCACTGCTGGGTTCAGCAATGTCTCGGTGAAGCAGAGGAGATTGCAGTCCTGAATGTCTTTCTGGAACTTTATCCTGGCCCTGAGGTCATCGAGCTTGTTCTCCAGTGACTGGACGTTGGCGAGCAGGATGCCAGGCAGAGGTGTGCAGTGTGCACGGGCTCTCAGCCTGTTCCTGACGCCGGCTCTTTCCCTCGGGGCCGCCGCTTCGCGTCACGTCCTTTGTTCTCCCTCAGGATCTCACTCGGCCAGCTCGGATCCGGAGTTAAAAACATCGAATTGTGAGTACATTGTATACCAATAGAAACAAGAGTGTCTCTAATATAACTAATGTACTCCATGGTGGTAATTTGACTGGTTTTAAAACGCTAAAAAACTAACTTAAAGAACAAAAACAAAGAAAAGGTGGTCGGAGCAGTCGTGACGGCAGCCAACCTCACCGGCGCCATCTTGGAACCGCTGGATGTCCAGGTGGTGCTCTGAAAACAACGTGGGCTTCATGGATAATTGGAAGACCTTTAAGGGCAAAACTGGCCTGTAAGGGCGGGACGGTGTCCATCCCACTCGGGAAGGTGCTGCTCTCATTTCTTGTAGTATAGCTCATAGTCTCAGAAGAGGCCTAGTTAATCGGTGACAATCCAGAGCCCAGGCCAGGGAACAGACAGACAGGCTAAACCAACCGTCTGCTAGCTGCATAGAGTCGTCACTCAGGGTTCACTGTATTGAGACTGTGTCTGTTCCCCGAGTTAAGCAAAAATGTAGAAAGATCCAGAAAATCTGTTTTAGTAATTTAATTAACATAGATACCACAAACTCGGATTTTACTGAATGTGCAGCCAGCACCTCTGATCTGAAGCTAGGACTGTTAAATATTAGATCTCTCGCATCTAAAGCAGTTATAGTTAATGAAATTATCACGGATCAGGAATTTGATATACTCTGTTTAACAGAAACCTGGATTAAACAGGACGAGTATGTAGCTCTAAATAAAGCTAGTCCTCCTGGATACAGCTACATACACCAGCCTCGGCTAACTGGTAGAGGAGGTGGTGTCGAAGTTATTCACAATGATAATTTGACTATTATACAAAAACACGGACACAAATTTTATTCATTTGAAGTTCACTATAGTAACATAACGAGTGTAGCTACAAATATTAAGTCAGCTCAGTCGATTCCACTAATTGTCATTTACAGACCTCCAGGGCCATACACTGAATTTCTTAGTAAATTTGCAGATTTCCTCTTAAACCTATTCGTTTCTGTAGTCAAGGCGTTAATTGCTGGAGATTTTAATATTCATTTTGAGAATCCAGAAGACCCTGTGCATAAGGCATTTATGTCCATACTGGACTCAGTAGGAGTAAATCAATGTGTAGTACTGTAGGACCCACTCATAAAGCAGGTCAAACTTTAGATTTAATAATATTCTTCAGATTAAGTATAAGAAATTTATTTACAAGTCCATTGTCTGAAGCTATATCAGATCACTATCTTGTCTCAATTCAAGTGTGTCATAGTAATAATGTACGCACAGCGCCATGCCACCGTACTAAACGTACATTCACATCAACTACCACACAGAGTTTTATCAGTAATCTCCCAGAGTTCCCAACTTTGATTAGATCACCGTCTGTCCCCACAGAACTCGATCAGGCGACTGAATATTTAGAGTCGACATTTCGCTATACCTTAGATAATGTAGCTCCAGTCAAAAGAAAAATTATTAAATATAAGAAACTCGCTCCCTGGTATAACAATCATACACGCACTTGAAAACAGACAGCTCGGTAATTAGAACGTAAATGGCGTCAAACTTAATTGTTAGTATTTCAAATAGCATTAAAGGAGAGCATCCTGAACTACAGAAAAGCTGTTAGTGTAGCTAGATCAACGTATCTCTCCACTCTTATAGAAAATAACAAAAATAATCCTAGATTTTTATTTAATACCGTAGCCGAATTAACCAGAAATAAGACCACTGCAGAAATCTCCACAACAACTTCGTGTAATAGTGAGGACTTCATAAACTTTTTTAATAATAAAATTGTAAATATTAGGCATAAAATTGAGGCTTTGAAACCTAACAATGTATGTTATGTAGCCATGTTATGCAGACTAGCCATGTCAGATCGGAACTTAGAATACTTTACTCCCCTTGAAGAGAATGAACTAATTTCACTCATCTCTTCTGCAAATTCATCAACTTGTATATTGGATTCTATACCGACAAATTTTCTTAAACAGATAGTACCAGCAATAACAGAACCCCTGATGAGAATAATTAATTCCTCACTCAGCATTGGGTATGTTCCAAAATCTTTTAAATTAGCAGTTATAAAACCGATTATTAAGAAACGTGACTTCGACCCCTGACAGCTATCCAGTTACAGGCCAATATCAAACCTCCCCTTCATCTCTAAGATTCTCGAAAAGATAGTAGCGGAGCAGCTATGCTCATATCTACATAGAAATGGCATACATGAACTTTATCAGTCAGGATTTAGGCCTCATCACAGTACAGAGACAGCACTCGTTAAAGTAGTAAATGACCTCCTATTGGCCTCTGATCACGGTTGTGTAACTATGCTTGTGTTACTCGACCTCAGTGCAGCTTTTGACACCATTGATCACGCTATTCTTCTTCACAGATTAGAAAATGTAGTAGGAATTAAGGGTACAGCCCTCTCCTGGCTCAGATCCTATTTGACCGATCAGTATCAGTATGTAGACTTAAATGGTGATTTTTCTGCATGTTCTCTAGTGGAGTTTGGTCTTTCACAGGGTTCAGTTTTAGGCCCACTGCTTTTTTCCCTTTACATGCTTCCTCTGGGCAACATAATCTGTAAGCATGGTATTAGTTTTCACTGTTATGCTGACAACACAGTTATATGTCTCAGCAAAACCTGATGAGATAAACCATCTTACTAAAGTTGAGCAATGTGTGCAGGGCATAAAAAATTGGATGCTAATTAACTTCCTTCTGCTTAATCCAGATAAAACAGATGTTCTAGTCATAGGACCGCATACAGCTAGAAGTAAGATTCTAGATCACTCTGTAACTTTAGATGGCCTTTCTGTTCCCTCAAGTGCAACAGCCTTTCATTTGAAGCTCATGTAGATAATATTACCAGGATAGCATTCTTTCACCTCAGAAATATTGCCAAGATAAGAAATATATTGTCGCTAAACGATGATTATCATTTTAAAAACTAGTTTATGCTTTTATCACCTCTAGGTTGGACTATTGTAATACCTTACTGTTTGGTTTTAACTAGGTGCATAAACAAGCTTTAGCAAGTCCGGAATGCAGCAGCGAGAGTCCTCACAAGAACCAGAAGATACGAGCACATCACACCTATCTTATCTTCACTTCATTGGCTTCCTGTGAAATTTCGCACTGATTTTAAAATACTACTTTTAACATATAAAGCATTAAGCTGGCCTGTTAGGGCGGGACGGTGTCCATCCCACTTGGGAAGGTGCTGCTCTCATTTCTTGTAGTATAACGCATAGTCTCAGAAGAGGCCTAGTTAATCTGTGACAATCCAGAGCCCAGGCCAGGAAGCAGACAGACAGGCTAAACCAACCGTCTGCTAGCTGCATAGAGTCGTCACTCAGGGTTCATCATATTGAGACTGTGTCTGTTTCCCGAGCTAAGCAAAAATGTAGAAAGACTCAGAAAGTCTGTTTTAGTAATTTAATTAACATAGATACCACAAACTCGGATTACACTGAATGTGCAGCCAGCACCTCTGATCTGAAGCTAGGACTGTTAAATATTAGATCTCTCGCATCTGAAGCAGTTATTGTTAATGAAATTATCACGGATCAGGAGTTTGATATACTCTGTTTAACAGAAACCTGGGTTAAACAGGACGAGTATGTAGCTCTAAATGAAGCTAGTCCTCCTGGATACAGCTACATACACCAGCCTCGGTTAACTGGTAGAGGAGGAGGCGTCGCAGTTATTCACAATGATAATTTGACTATTGTACAAAAACACGGACACAAATTTAATTCATTTGAAATTCTTTATAGTAACATAAGTGTATTTTAGTATATTAAGTCAGCTCAGTCGATTCCACTAATTGTCATTTACAGACCTCCAGGGCCGTACTGCAGATTTCCTCTTAAACCTAGTCGTTTCTGTAGACAAAGTGTTAATTGCTGGAGATTTTAATATTCATTTTGAGAATCCAGAAGACCCTCTGAGAACTGCATTTATGTCTATACTGGACTCGGTAGGAGTAAATCAGTGTGTAGTAGGACCCACTCATAAAGCAGGTCACACTTTAGATTTAATAATAATATTCGGATTAAGTATAAGAAATTTATTCACAATTCCACTATCTGAAGTTATCTCAGATCACTATCTTGTCTTAATTCAAGTGTGTCACAGTAATAATGTACGCACAGCGCCGCGCTACCGTATGAAACGTACATTCACATCAACTACCACACAGAGTTTTATCAGTAATCTCCCAGAGTTATTAACTTTGATTAGATCACCGTCTGACCCCACAGAACTCGATCAGGCGACTGAATATTTAAAGTCGACGTTCCGTTACACCTTAGATAATGTAGCTCCAGTTAAAAGAAAAATTATTAGAGATAAGAAACTTTCTTCCTGGTATAACGATCACACGCGCACTTTAAGACAGACCGCTCGGAAATTAGAACGTAAATGGCGTCAAACTAAATTGTTAGTATTTCAAATAGCATAGAAGGAGAGCATCCTGAACTATAGAAAAGCTTTTAGTGTAGCTAGATCAACATATCTCTCCACTCTTATAGAAAATAACAAAAAGAATCCTAGATTTTACTATAACACTGTGACCACGCGTGTGTGTGTGTGTGAAACATATTTTATTTTAATGTTTGTAAGCATGTGTGTACAGCGCACATGTATTGTTTATTATAACACACATGTGCGCATGTTAAGGCAAAAGCAATTCTCATTAGAGGGTAAAGATCCGTTTTTTTTCTCCCTCTCTGTATCAGCCTGTCGCTTTTACAGCACACTCACTTCTACAGCCCCCCTCCCATTCCCTCCGCCTTTCAGCTTCTCACACACATACAGACCGCGATTCTTTTCAAAGATAATGCGCAGGTTCATTTGTTTTTTTTGTTTTTTTTTTCCTTACTTTACAGCAGTAATTTCATAAGTATGCGCTTACGCAAGTGTGATTGGCGATGTTCCTTGCCAATTTTTTATGATAAAACAGTCCCTCCGTTAATGTGTAACACACACACACAAACACACACACAGCGCCTCATAATCCAAGGTTCCAATGTATACGTACCTACAGTACATTATACAGCGGAACACTAATGCCATACTTCTTCAGTTTATGTAGAACACATATAAACATATATAAAAATACCTAGTAGATTTTGAATACTTTACAACAAAGTATAAATAAAAATATTGCTAAGAAAATATCAATTGACTGTTTTTAATTTTGATATTTGTGGACAACATTGTGGCAATAATAATTATAATTGGCTTGACTTGAAAATTGCTGTTCTCAGATGCTCTCCATCCAAGCTGACTGAGCTTGAGCTATTTTGTGAAAAATAATGGCCAAAATCTAGATGTGCAAAGCTAGTAGAGACACACCCAAAAAGACGTGCAGCTTTAATTGCAGGGAAATGTGATACTACAAAGTATTGACTCAATGGGGCTAAATACAAATGCATGCCACACTTTTCAGATATTTATTTAAAAAAAAAAAGAAAAAGAAAGAAAGAAATGAAAATTAACAATGTATTATTTTCTTTTCTCCTCACAATTACAGTATGTGCCGCTTTGTGATGGTCTGTCAAATAAAATCCCAATAAAGTACATTTATGTTTGTGGTTGTAACGTGACAAAGTATGAAAAAGTTCAAGGGGTATGAATACTTTTGCAAGGCACAGTACATCAAGGAGCTTTTCAAAACTTGTTTGTGTCAGTGAAAAGCAAAGCAAGTTTGCTATTTCTTGTGTTATTTATTTATTTTTTTTCATCATTGGTCCCAAGGATGGTAGCAAGAAGAAACGGTAGCTGCATTTAATTTTGTTTTTAAAGCAGCTAGTAGTAAAAGGAATCATAAATTAAGGTCTATTTATTTCATCTTTGACTTCATTTACATGTCTTTTTTAAATGTTTTGATTGTTTTGATATCCAAAGACTGATAATAATGTTGAAAATAGGTAATAAATTATTTTACCTTAAGAACTGCCCTCCAAAATAGATTAAATTCATATTTCGTGGCACTACTGTAATGCTAAATATAATAAGGTATAATGTATATTATATTTTGGCTCACTTACTGTTTATACTGGGTGGAAGTGGAAGTGATTTGTCAGACTCTGGATGAAACAATAAAAGATTATATGTAGTAAACCAAACAGGTAGTTTAACTATTATATAAATGTTAATAAAAAATCATCTAGCTGCCTATACTAACACTATGACACTATGGATAGTAATAACCTACATAAATACTAACAAAATACTAAAATAGTAACAGAAATCCTGTATATATATTATCAGTATTCTCATGTTGTTTGTTAGTAAAACACTTAAACATAACTGATATTTTAACTCTTATACAGACATTGACTCAAACAATTGATATAATATCATTTGTTTAGATATTAACGCGCCCAATAGAAAATGAATGAATCACTCTATGAGATGACTCGTTCATCTGAGTCACTTTAAAGACTCGTTCAAAAAGAACGAATCATTCATGAGCGACCTATGGAGCTCGGCTGTGACAGTATTCAGAAAAGTAATGTACACCCTATAAAGTTGTGTATGCATGCGAACAGAGTCAATATTTCACTACTTGTGTTAGTTGCTTACTTACCAGGATTTGTAAGGGGTGTTCCAGGTGCTTCATGTCCATTCTCACAGCAGGGTGTTCTTGTCTCTGATGTTGTAGATTTTACATGAACTTTTTATGCAATTTACTCATTGTTTATGGTATTGTTGTCAAACACAAGGAATATTGAATTAAGGAATAAGTGATTAATGTAGTTCTTGAAAGTAATCAGTACAATTACTCTATTGTCAAATATTTTGATTGAAATGCATATTAAAAATATTATTCAGTTAGTCAAATGTTAATTTATATTTGTGTAAACTTAATAATAAACTTCAATTGTAGTTTAATTTAAGACAAAATGTTTTTGTTATTTATTTGATATGTCCAATTCAAATAACCACTTATGTGATTTTCAGTTATCTAAGTAAGGTAATATAACCATTTCATTATTGTAAAATTTACAAGGCCAAAGAATCATTTTTTTAGAGTGAAGAACTACATTCCTATGAATTCTACTGTGCTAGTATCATAACAATGTGCATCTAATTATACAGTACCTTTACCTTAACTTTATGGATAGTGGAATACTAATGCTATACTTCTTTAGTTACTACTACACTAGTGGTGTACCAGTATAAATTTTACCATTCTATCACATTAGCGCTTATGTAGAACGCATCTTTTACGGGTGTATAAACCTTTAAAAATATATAGTACATTTTTAAATAGTTTACATAAATAAAACGTTGCTATACCAACCCTTAAGCCAGCATATAATTATTTAAAAATAAGTTAGTGTTTAAGAAGCCATAATAATAATTATAATTTATAATTAATAATAAATTCAACAATTTCAAATTAAATACATTTTAATAAAATAATTATAATTTTAGATCCTGCCAATTTTGTTGCTGTAAAGCTGTAAGCTTTGGGAGTTTACAGTATTTAGAGATCACATACCTGAAATTCCTTGTAAAGTTACTGTGTGTGGTTGTTCTTCTGTGTGATCCTGTCGAGCAGGACTTTTTGTAGTTAAATTTGAAAACCATGTAGAGTTTAGACTATCTTGCACTTGTCTAAATGTATCCATGTTTAAACAAAACTTGGTCACAAACTCATCTGTGGAAAAACAGGAGAAAAATGTTGGTTATAAACTCAGGTTATTTGCTGTAATGCGAAAATAGATAAGTGGTTATGCTTAACTTACCATTGCTTGCTGTGTAGGGATGAAAGCAGATGGTTGCCAGCAGAATTAAAAAAGTTTTGGAAAACATAGATGAAGATGATGGAGGAATTAGTGTGTAAATAAAATGAAGAAGGCTGTTAAGCATATAAATGGTCAGTAGGTAGGAAACAGGAAATTGTTTCACAGGAAACTCATATGTAAAAAAAAAATGTGCACCTCTATCAGGACATGTGCAGAGCACGATATATAGCAGAAAATGTTATGCACAACCACAAAGACAGTAAAGAATTTGCATGTACAAACTAACCCTAAACCCAGCTTAGAATAAAATTAAAGCTTAATATAGGTCATTGGAATACAATTAAAGTACAACTTACTGTATGTTTAAGACCGAGCAGCAGTGGTACAGTTTAGTGGCACATGGTTGTTGCCAATGCATCTTGCTTGCCTTTTGTCCTGTCTATCCGAGATTTTACCTAGTGCGCTGTTTCTGTGTTTGACCTCTCCTGTTCCCTGGATTTTATTTCATGCCTTGCTCTCTGGATTCCCTCTTGCTTTGAATTTGCCTACATATATGACCTCGCCTGCTTAATGACTTTAATCTTTGATCGAATTTCCAGATTTTACGTCTCTTGCTGCTGGACAGTGATAACTCTGCTTTGTTTTATGGACCTCTTACCTTCTCACTTGGATTTTAAAGCATCTGTTGGATTTATCCAACTTTTGACCCTGCCTGCGTCATCGACCCCGATTCGCAAAATGAAAGTTGAATGGACGTGTTTGACGTTAACTTGCTGTGAATTTGATGTCTTATCGGTATCTTTTCTGGATGTCTAATGTGTCGTCGTCTGGATGTTTTTAAGTTTTGCTGCGTAATGTCAGTGTACTTATGAGCCTGCATATAAAAGCCCCTATTGTAAAATGCACATCAGAATCAGAACATAAATGATTTAAAAAAAGGAAGTCCAAAATCAGTCCAGTCAGACCTGTATGATTAAACATAAAATGTTTAATCAACGTTCACATTACAAAATATTTGTATTTAACAAATAAGGAAAAATATCTCATATATATATTGTATATATTATATTTAAACATTTTTGTATTCAACACATGTATTCAAATATAAAATGATAAAAGGCTAAATATATAGTACAACAGTAACAGAGTAACATTTTACATCAGTTAAACAAGAACAAAAAAAACATGAACAAGAACACTTGGATTATTGCTGTCAGCTGTTAACGGCTCATTTCTTATATCCGCCACCCACAGCTCTTCCTGGAGCATGTTTTAGATGTTCCGCCATTGCTACCTTAATCTCTGAGGTAAGTAAAAAAGACGGAGCTCCATCAGGGAAGCTGTAGTAAAAATGTGTTTTTGGAATGTGTTCCTCCAGCAAACCAAACAAATTCAGTCCTGTAACTCCAATCCTTATACCACCATCACTCAGTATTTTTCATGTAACAGCACAGCATGCACACACTGGTTTATTAACACTGGTCATTTTTAGCAATGGGTCGCTCAGTGGTTGCTCAGTGGTTAAGGCATTGGACTATGCTTCGGAAGGTCCCAGGATCAAACCCCAACCACCAAGTTACCACTGTTGGGCCTTTGAGCAAAACCCTTAATCCTCAACTGCTCACATGTATAATAAGATAAATACAAATGTAAGTTGCTCTGGATAAAGGTCTCTGCCAAATGCCTAAATGTAAATAAAGATCTCCCACGTTTTGAAGGGGCACTGTGCAGACTGTAGTGGTGATAGAGAGGTGGGGTAGGTCTCATTCTGTAAGTTAGACTCTACCAGTTTAAGTACCCATCATGAGTTTGACCAGTGAACATCTGGGCTTTGTTGTTCAAGCGTATTATGAGAACAACCATTCTGTGATAGCAGCATAGGGTGCTCATGATTGGTCGAAATGCATGTGTACCAGATCTGAAAATTATTTGCTATGGATTTCTAACCATCAGGCAACTGGATCCACACTGAAAAACAAATCATCTGGCAGACCTAGGACCGTTAGAACACCAAAAAAATGTGAAAGCAGGAAGAGCATCCATTCCGTGTGGCTCCAGTTGACTGGAGCATTCCGGCAGAGCATGAAGCGTGTATGGGATGCTCCCAGTGTCGCTCATAATATGCTTGAACAATAAAGCCCTGATGTTTACTGTTCCAACTTATGATGGGTACTAAAAACCTAACCTACCAAATGAGATCTTTATGGCCCAACAAGATTTAACTTTTTACTTAAAGTCAGCTATCTTATTAGTGTCTCCTTGGTGATTAAGTTAGTGCATGTTAACTGATTTAAATCAATAATTAGAAATACAGATAAAATATGTACAAAGTAGCATGTTACAAAGGCTAAATGATGAACTTTATCTTATGGCTGGCTGTAGTGAAAGACTGAATGCAGACAAGAACCAAAAGAACCAGCAGGAATGAACAAGGTGACATGACTGCTGCTGCAGCTGTTGTTGCTGGTGATAATGATGATGATGATGATGGATGATCTCTGTACGAGTTGAATTATGCTAACGCAGGTATTACTTCAGCACTGGTATTATAAGCTGATAAGGAGGAGGAGCGTGTGGTTTGAATGAGGGGCAGATGATAAAAAGTTTCACTTTGACTCAGAGGACTAAAAATCACCTCTTTCACAGGAAACATGTCTGCGGTTTTCACCTAAAGTGAGATAGATTGCCAAATTGCAGCTGAATAAAGTAGAATAAACATGATTGTATGGACCTTTATTTGAGTAAATCAGTAAATTAACCAACACATCATATACAATTAACATTAACCTTAAATCTGTGTATTTATTAGCATGGCCTGGTGGGTGTGTGGCGAGCAGGGAATGTGTTAGGGTGTTAATAGAGATGATAGAGATAGCGGTTAGGATGCTATTTTGCACATCAGCACACAGGACGTTTGAACAGGGTGATGATATGGACATTACTAAGGTACATGCAAGTTTTTAACATAACAGAATGGCCAGAAATAAGACAAGTTTTTTGTCCAACCATCTCTAAACGTCCTGCTTCCATTATAACTTTTTAAAACCCTTTGTTAGATTTGTTAATTTGTTGGTATTTGTTCGGAATACAAGGACTGGCTATGTTGCCAAATGGCTTCAGCTCAGATTAAAAAAATGTTGACCTAGTCATACCCTACATGTTTCCCATGGTTTTGAGATCAAATATCCAGAGAATGGCTTTTTTTGCCTGTCCAGTAATTTTGTCAATAAAACATTTAAACAAAGGCAGAAATGTACAGAAAAGGAAGCAATCTGGTATGATAGGATCTCTCCACAGTGACCTGTAACAGCTTCCAAAGTTCTGGTTGTTACATTATATACCATGCTGATAGCATCAAATTCCACTCAGTCACTAACCTCCACAACAGAGTCTTTGGACTGATGGTTGTGTTCTTAATAGAGACATTACACAGTGCTACTGGTAAATTTGGAGTAAAAGCTCAGTGGGTAAAACTGGACTGATGATGAGAACAGTATGACTTTCAGTTGCTTCAACTATGTAGATGTTCCTCTGGATAAATGCTAATGCAAATTCAAGTTTAGCAAAAATTTTTTTTCATGAACATATGGATTTAGGGGCATTTTTTTTCAACATTGTTAAATAATTTTTTTTCCCTACTTATATTAATTCTGATTTTTCTGCTGGGGTGTGGGTTATTCTGAACACAACATTATACTAATCCCCCCCCTCCCCCCGCCCCGGCCTCTTCCATATTGTAATCTTTTGAGTGAAGTACTGTGTGTGTTAAAGTAGCTACTACCTAAAATAAACTTTCTGTCCACCCCTCCCCCACTCTTCTCTAATTTTGTACTTCCGTTTTTGTAAAGCTCTTACACGCCACTCCAGGGCCGTTTCTTGCAATTAAACAGATCACAGAAATATACAATTAATTTGAGAATCCCAAAATTGTAGAAACAACTCTTAAACCAGATACAAAATAAATAATTAGTGTAATTAATAAGTAATTAGTAATACCATATTATCTTGCACACAGACACAGACACACAAACACATGAGAGAGAGAGAGAGAGAGAGAGAGAGAGAGAGAGAGAGAGAGACGTTTTGCACTATCCCATATACAAATTTTATACAAAGATGGCACAATTTATTAACTGCCCATGAAACAGCCCACAGACTGTTAGACTGCTAGACTGTTTTTTTAATAACCAGAGCATTTCGTTAAATATGGGCATGCATGTCCCAGCTTTATTCTGTACACATCACCTCATTGAGATGTTGATTGCAAGTCAAGATCTGGTCAGTAAATCTTTTAGCCTGTCTGATTCATGTCAGATAGATGATAATAAAAAAACTTCCACCTGTAGCGAATAACAGGGCTCCCATAGAGAGAACAGTCAATGGATCACATTCCTGAACCCCCTCTCCCAGCATGCATAGCGCCATCCTGATAACCTTATCTGGTTCGCTATCTTAAGGGGGACGTCTGTAAAACTAAGAAACTCCACAAGGCCAGATGCTTTGAAGTAGACACCGAAACCGAGGGTGTAAATCGGCGATCCGGTAAACAAAGAAGACAGTTTTACAGCTCCACCCCGAACTGGGGGGCAGATCTCATCACACCTGGACACTCTCTTGACCTCCGGAAGACATGCCTTTCCATGAACAAAGGCATACGGCATGGACACTATTTTAAACATCTTTAAAGTGTGCCAGTAGGGCAAAACGTATTCACATATATTTACTCAGTTCCTTATATTCCTGTGTATATGTTTGATTATTCTGCATAACTTTAAAGATGTAATCAGCATTTACAAACCTTTTTATTAAATAAGGAAAGGAATGAGTGGGTAAGATATGTAATGTTTGGTGTCAATCTCAAGCTGGCTTTATTTCGAGAATGTTGGTAAACATGGGTAATTGGTAGCATGAACAGAGCTCATGCAAAATTACTTGTTTAAAGTATTAAAAACTCCAACCGGATGGGTCACACGTGACAGCTGAAACACCTGGCTAATTTATGCATGGAAGGAGAAACCACGTGAGGCGTGGTTAAGCCCTGCAATCACATCCGATTGGATAAATCACCTGTGGGACGGACTGACCCCCAAGGGACAAAAACCCTCAGGAAGTCCACAGTGTAGGGAAGAAGAGAAGATATCATCACAACTGCAACCTACAACATCTTCCAAGCAGCTCGGGCTCCCGCCCTTGCGGGCGCTGCGCCGCTGCAGGCGTCATCTGCTCTTCAAGAACTCTCAATGAGACTTCGTGCCAGAACTCCAAAGTCCCGCCACGAAGGAAACCTCAGGAGAAGTTCCAGAGCGCAGCCATCGGTAACCAGGCAACCAACGCCTCACCAAAGGGCTTTTCCGACTGACGTCATCTCTACAACAGCGCACCAACCAATCAGCAACGCCGTGATTCCCTTCGCTGGAGGCGAACCCACGGATGAGAACGAAACATAACGCAAGTAAACAAACAAAGCTGCATACCTTGCTGAAGTTGGTGCTCGTTTCATAACTAAACCGTAAGATTAAACCCAAGACTCTGCTCTTGTGACTTTCGTTGATCTAGTAACCAGTACTAGAATAACTTCATCCATTTTCACTTGCCAAACTGTTTGTGTGTATGTGTGTGTGTGTGTGTGTGCGTGCGTGCGTTCAAGTAGTGTAGTTTCATGTATCGTAGATTAGTCAAATAAATTCTTGTTTCTTTATAAAGAACTGTTGTCTTGGTCATGTATTTTAAAGTCTAAACATTTGCCCAGATCGTGTTACCTTGCTCATAAATTGCTAAATACTAGATTTTGTGTTATAGCCGTTGGCCATGTGATAACCAGAACTGGTAAGATACACTAAATTGTGCTAAAAGCTGGACGGGTAGTCAATATAGTGTACAGTACGTTATAAATTTTGATTCAATTAATCAAATTAAACCGAATCGTTAAAGATTCGATACAACTCTGACCCAGAGCTAAAAATTACTTATTAATGATAAAGGATGCGTTGGCATTGTGTTCACATTAAAATGTCTATATTTATTGGTGGACAATGCAACCGTCATTCGTTGTCTTTATTATGTAAACCCTACGTATTAATGATGAAGAATGCCGGAAGCTATTCATGGTCATTATCATTGTTAAAACGCTACACACCTTAAAGCAAAAATATTCTGGGCTAAGCTAAAAATATTTGAAGTAAAGCCCCGAATGATTGAATGTAATGATGCCACTGCTACACTCTACAACCCACTGACTGCAACATGGCATTCTCTCCTTGTGAAACTTTATATTTAATTCAATTAAATTTTACTTGTATAGCACTTAACAATTGTCATTGTCGCAAATCAGCATTACACAATCAATTATTTAAAATAATTATTTACATTTGTATGGAATGTTAATGTGTATAAATCAAAATGGTCAGACAGTCCCTGATGAGCAAGCCGAGGGTGACAGTGGCAAGGAAAAACTTCCTGAGATGGTAATAGGAAGAAACCTTGAGAGGAACCAGAATTAGCAGGGAACCCATCCTCATCTGGGTGAAACAGAGAGCAGGAATTGATCTGCATTTATACAGTGTGTTAGGTGGGAGGCAGTTCAGCTATAACAGTTAATGTTAATTGATGTAAATATGGAGTCCAGGTAGTTATTGAAGGCTTAGGTAGACTTGTAGGAAATTCCAGTCCTGAACTATCGAGCAACTGCTGCCAAGTCCTCAGAGAAACAGCTGTCAACATCAGTCGAGGCCAGAACTTTCTACTAAAATTCAGTTATCTTATCTTACTTAATGTTTAAGTCAGTACATTTTAACTTATTTAAATCAAATCAGAAATATGAATAAGAATAATCTTACTCTGAGTCGTTGTGACAGACTGAAGGCAGGTGAGAACCAGCAGAACCATCAGGAGAGAATGAGAGGACATGACTGCTGCTGCTGCTGATGATGATAATGATGGTGATGCTGATGATCACGATGTGAACAGAATGGTATTAACACAGATATGACTTCAGCACTGGTTTTATAAGCTGGTAGGAGGAGGAGAGTGTGGTCTGATTGAGGGGCGGTTCAGTGATTGAAAAAAAATTAAAGAATAAAGCCATCCTTCTCTCTATGAATGTCTTTAAATATTCTGCTTTCATCATACTTTCCCACCCCTTCCCTTGATTTGTTGGTATTAATTATCAAAAAAAAAAAAATAATAATAATCATGGCATTAAAAAAAAGAGAAAAAAAAAACAGATTTGGTAATGTTGTGGAATTTTGGCCCACCCACCAAAAATCATCACATATGTTAAGTGTGAATGTTACTTTACATTGTTACATTACATTAAATAGCCAGAGGATGGACTTTATTACACTGTCCAGTGAATTCTGGGCTACTCACAGGATGAAATAAGCCATGTTATTGCTTCACAAACCACAGAGAAAATGGTCAATAGAATTACTTCCCTTTTTAAACACTGCTTTCATCTACAGCCCATTTCCCACTTTCTTAGATTTTGTACAATAGCCATGGGGTTTGAAATCATGACTTTCTGTGACACAGTCTGATGTCATTTCCCATGTTGTGGCAACGAAGCACAAAGTGTACAACTGACTACAGGACAGAAGACCTTGAATGACCACAAACCAGCAGGTCATAAAATCCTGTAACTTAGCTGTACATTGCTACTAAAAACTCCAATACAGCCAGTTAAACCACAATCTCATTGTATGGCTACTCATAGAAAATCACAAAATGGCTTTAATAATTTACACAGGCACATGTGATTGGATAAACTGATGTAGAGGATCTACTGAAGAAACTACAAAGTTTATGCTGATGAATTGCATTTTTTTTCTTGTTTGACTGGAAAGAAGGAAATGTTCTGCTGCCTACATTTCCAGATCACAGTCTCCCAGATGAAGATCCCCAAAGTGGTGGCTAAGGGACAAATGTTGTGAGTTTCTGATCATAGAGATTACATCTCTGAGAAATTCCCAACAGTAAATGATTGTCTTGTGTTTATATTCTGAATTGAGGTGTTAAACTCATCCTGTCCCACATTGAGAAAAGTAGATGGAAAAGCCCATGAGCTCATGAGACAATTGGCTTCCTGTTCACTCCTCTCATCTCCTGCTGTGTATTTATTTATTTATTTATTTGTAAAGCAAAAGTGAAATCCTCCATCAGACATAAGGGGAAGCAGAGTGCACAGTCATATCTTAAACATATTTAAGACTTTATTTAAGCTGAACACTTTTAAGGGTTTAAAAGGTCAGGATTTTTTATTATCACATAAACATACACTGCTGCTCTGTTGGTAATGTGTGATGTGCTGCCGACACTGCCACATGTGCCACAAAATCCCCCAAACTTCAGTCTGTATTGTGTTTAGGCATCCCTGAGAGATCTACTTTATCTGGTCTTTTTGTAGCCCTCAGCATCAGCCAAATCAAATGCAGTGGAGCCAGCTTGTAGCATAGATCACACATCAAAGTTCATCCAACTCACACTGTTGACCCTCTTGCTGACCTCCAGAGCACATGCCTTTCCTCAGGAACAAAGAGACCATACTATCATGGACAATTCCAAAGACTTTTTTAATTTAAGGTTTGCCATATATATATATATATATATATATATATATATATATATATATATATATATATATATATATATATATATATATATATATATATATATGCGTATCTAGTATGCTCCATGCATTTCTGTTATGCTTGCTCTTTTTATTATAATCTAGGAAGTGCAATCACCATTTACCTCTCCTTTCTGTATGCAAGATATGGGATGTTTGATAATGAATGGAAGCTTTTTTTATTTAAAGAACATTGGTGTGAATGGAATGTTTGTAGAATAAAACTTCTGCAGGATGTTCCCCACATGACAGATCAAACATTAGGCCAATGTATGCAAAAAAAGGAAGTGTGCAGGGTTAAGCCCTACAATGACATTAGATTAGGACAATCATCCGTGGGATGGACGACCTCTACGTAGTCAAAACTCTTCTGACTTTCTCAGATGTAGTAACAAGTACTAGAAGTTTGGGATTTCCTTAGTACTTCATTAACTTTCTCCCTCTGAACTGTTTGTGTGTCTGAATATGTGTGTGTGTGTGTGTGTGTGTGTGTGTGTGTGTTCTAAGTAGTGTAGTACTTTTATAAAGTACTATTGTCTTAGTCATGTATTTTAAAGTTAAAAAATTTGCCCAGATCTTATGTTACTTTGCTTATAAATATAAAAAAACAGCTTTTGTATTATCATCAATGGCCACAAGATTAACATAATTGGTAGGATAAACTTTGTGTAAAATTGTGCTAGACAGTGGATGGATCGAAGATGAAGTGTATGCTATACATTTTAAATCAATTAATTAAATCAACACAAACCATACAACTATGAACATTACACCTGGTTTCTTTTTAAAACTCATATTATGGAGTAAATAATGATTCTTACAGAAATAAAATAAATTTAAGTTTAAAATGCCTTAACCATCAAATATACTTTTTCATAGCGCTCACTTCAAACCCACCGAAAGTATTTTCTCCATTACTAGTAAATGCTACAGGGTTTTGCGTGTGCAACACACATGCACACATTTGCAAAGGTAGTGTATTTTATTTCTGTTCCTTCTCTGGTGCCCTGATGTGACTCTTTAATCACTGTACAAATCCTGTACTTGAGAAAAATGAGTGATAACAGGTAAAATATGAATTAAGTAACAGGAGACATTCTCCATTCATCAAAACTTTCTTACAAAAGAAAGGTAGCCTATTATGATTTATTATGTCGAGTTATTATTTTGTGATTAGAAGAACAACCTGAGCTAAAGCTTAAAACAGTAATGTATTTGTAACATTATTTTAGCATCATCACAAACAGCAGATGACTGACACTAACATGGTTGTCTCTCACTGCTCATCCAGAACTTGTTTATTTTATTTTTTAGATCAAATTTTATTATTATTGATCAATCCTATTGATTGATCCTCCTGATTCACTGGCCTCTACTGTTACAGCTCTTCACCTGAGGAACTCACTGGAAGAACTTAAATGACTCCTAAAACTGTATAAGAGACACTGAGAGATCTTCTGTTCCTTAAGATTTCCTCCATCATTTGAAAAAACCTTAAGCAACAGTAACATCTTCTTCTTTCTTCTTTGTCTTTCGGCTGTTCCCTTTCAGGGGTCGCCACAGCGAATCATCTGCCTCCATCTAACCCTATCCTCTGCATCCTCTTCTCTCACACCAACTAACTTCATGTCCTCTCTCACTGCATCCATAAATCTCCTCTTTGGTCTTCCTCTAGACCTCCTGCCTGGCAGTTCCAACCTCAGCATCCTTCTACCAATATATTTACAATCTCTCCTCTGAACATGTCCAAACCACCTCAATCTGGCCTCTCTGACTTTATCTCCAAAACATCTAACGTGGGTTGTCCCTCTGATAAACTCATTCTTAATCCTATCCATCCTTGTCACTCCCAAGGAGAACCTCAACATCTTCAGCTCTGCTACCTCCAACTCTGCCTCCTGTCTTTTCTTCAGCGCCACTGTCTCTAAGCCGTAAAGCATCACTGGTCTCACCACTGTCCTGTACACTTTCCTTTCATTCTCGCTGATACTCTTTTATCGCACAACACACCTGACACTTTTCTCCACCCATTCCAACCTGCCTGTACCCGCCTCTTCACCTCCTTTCCACACTCTCCGTTGCTCTGGACCGTTGACCCCAAGTACTTAAAATCCTGCACCTTCTTTACCTCTGCTCCCTGTAGCCTCACCAATCCTCCTGGGTCCCTCTCATTTACACACATGTATTCCGTCTTGCTGCGGCTAACCTTCATTCCTCTGCTTTCCAGAGCATACCTCCACCTCTCCAAATTTTCCTCCACCTGTTCCCTGCTCTCGCTACAGAGCACAATGTCATCTGCAAACATCATAGTCCATGGGGACTCCTGTCTTACCTTATCTGTCATCCTGTCCATCACCAGAGCAAACAAAAAGGGGCTTAGAGCCGATCCTTGATGCAGACCCACCTCCACCTTAAACTCTTCTGTCACACCTACAGCACATCTTACCACTGTCTTACAGCTCTCATACATGTCCTGCACCACTCTAACATACTTCTCTGCCACTCCAGACTTCCTCATACAATACCACAGCTCCTCTCTTGGCACCCTGTCATACGCTTTCTCTAAATCTAAAAAGACACAATGCAACTCCCTGTTACCTTCTCTGTACTTCTCCGCCAGCATCCTCAAAGCAAATACTGCATCTGATGTACTCTTTCTAGGCATAAAACCATATTGCTGCTCACAAATGCTCACCTCTGCCCTTAACCTAGCTTCCACTACTCTTTCCCACAGCTTCATTGTCTGGCTCATTAGCTTTATACCTCTATAATTGCCACAGCTTTGCACATCTCCCTTGTTCTTAAAAATTGGCACCAATACACTTCTCCTCCATTCCTCTGGAATCCTCTCACTCTCCAAGATCTTGTTAAACAAACTTGTCAGAAACTCTACTGCCACCTCTCCTAAGCACTTCCATACCTCCACAGGTATGTCATCAGGACCAACAGCCTTTCCACTCTTCATCCTCTTCAACGCCCTTCTCACCTCACTTCTACCAATATTTGCTACTTCCTGTTCCACAACAGTCACCTCTTCTACTCTTTGTTCTCTTTCGTTTTCCTCATTCATCAACTCCTTAAAGTACTCCTTCCATCTTCCCATCACCCTCCTGGCATCTGTCAGTACATTTCCATCTCTATCTTTAATCACTCTAACCTGCTGCACATCCTTCCCATCTCTATCTCTCTGTCTTGCCAACCTGTACAGATCCCCCTCTCCCTCCTTACTGTCTAGCCTAGCATACAAGTCCTCATATGCTCTTTGTTTGGCCTTTGCCACCTCTACCTTCACCTTACTCTGCATCTCCCTGTACTCCTGTCTACTCTCTTCAGTCCTCTCAATGTCCCACTTCTTCTTAGCTAGCCTCTTTCCCTGTATACACTCCTGGACTTCCTCATTCCACCACCAAGTCTCCTTGTCCACTTTCCCCTTACCTGATGATACACCAAGTACCCTCCTACCTGTCTCCCTGATCACATTGGCTGTAGTTGTCCAGTCAACTGAAAGCACCTCCTGACCACCCATAGCCTGTCTCAACTCCTCCCTAAAGACTTCACAACATTCTTCCTTTCTCAGCTTCCACCACTTTGTCCTCTGCTCTGCCTTTGTCCTCTTTGCCTTCCTCACCACCAGGATTATTTTACACACCACCATTCTGTGTTGTCTGGCTACACTCTCCCCTACCAACACTTTGCAGTCACTGATCTCTTTCAGGTTACAACGTCGACACAAGATGTAGTCGACCTGAGTGCTTCTGCCTCCACTCTTATATGTCACCCTATGTTCCTGCCTCTTCTGGAAGAAAGTGTTTACTACTGCCATTTCCATCCTCTTTGCAAAGTCCACCACCATCTGTCCTTCTACATTCCTGTCCTGAAGACCAAACCTGCCCATCACATTTTCATCACCTCTGTTCCCTTCCCCAACATGTCCATTGAAGTCTGCACCAATCACCACTCTTTCACCTCTGGGGATGCTCTGCATCACTTCATCTACCTCACTCCAGAATTTCTCCTTCTCTTTTAACTCACAACCTACCTGTGGGGCATAACCACTAACAACATTGAACATTATCCCTTCAATTTCCAGCTTCAGACTCATCACCCTATCTGATACTCTCTTCACCTCTAGAACATTCCTTACAAACTCCTCTTTTAGGATAACTCCTACTCCATTTCTTTTCCTATCCACACCATGGTAAAACAATTTGAACCCTGATCCTAAGCTTCTAGCCTTGCTACCTTTCCACCTGGTCTCCTGCACACACAGTATATCCACCTTTCTTCTCTGCATCATATCAACTAACTCTCTTCCCTTCCCTGTCATGGTCCCAACATTCAAAGTCCCTACTATCACTCCTAAACTCTTGCCTTTCCTCTTCTCTCTCTGCTTACGAACACGCCTTCCTCCTCTCCTTCTTCGACCAACAGTAACCCAATTTCCACCAGCACCCTGTAGGTCAACAGCACCAGTGGCGGTCGTTGTTAACCCGGGCCACGACCGATCCGGTATGGGAATTATATTCTTGATTCGCATCATTGATTTGGCAAATGTTTTACGTCGAATGCCCTTCCTGACACAACCCTCTGCATTTATCCAGACTTGGGACTGGCACAAGAAGACACTGGATTGCGCCCCCCCCGTGGTTGCATTTTAAGCAACAGTAACATACACTCAAAAAATGAACATGGCTACCTGTTACATGTACTAAAATGTAATGTGTGTTTTGTACATAATAGTTTCATGTTTCCAAGATAAACATGAATAAATGCTGTTGTGTTTACATGAAATTCAACAACTTAACATGTATTAGATTCAATCATGTTGAGATAAACCAAGATCAAACATCGCGAGAAGAGAACACAGCGTGTTGAGAAGACAAACGTTTGGCGCGCGTGTGGAAAAGGTAAGCGGGAATTAATTCCCGTCTTTCTAAATAGAAACGAAATACTGAACATAAATGTCACCTGCTGTTTAGCGATGTTTAGTCACGTTATTTTGGTTTAAGCTATTTCTTGTATTTTTAATCACACTTAAAATACCGACGGTTATATGCGCGTGCTTAATCTGCGGTTCGGTTCTGGTTTCGGTCTGTTCTCATGAGTTGTGAAGCGAGAGGAACAAAGTATAAATATTGTTCATTTGATAAATTAAGTATCATGAATTTTAATTGAATCTATCTCTGTATTTCTGTATATCTCTATATTTTTTCACAGGAGTTTGTGAGTGAAAGTGTCCTGTCTGCATCTGACTTCAGCGGTTACCTGACCAACCATCTCTAACGGTCATATTTAAAAGTCATAACGGACAGTTATAAAGTAAAAAACTTTCTGTTGGTGTTTAAATTTTTTCTATAATTAATACTTATTTGTGGTGTTTTATGTTTTTTTTTTTTTTTTTTTTTTACATCTTTTCAAATTGAGACCTATCTGTAAGTTGCTGCTGGTGTAAAATAAAAATCTCCGTTTTATCCCGTTTGTCTTATGCTTCCTTCCTTCACAGAATTCTGTTGACCAGGGCTTGAAATTTAAATTTACTTGAGTTGGATCAAATTAATTTACAACTGAAAAATTTGTTGTACCAACGCTATTCATTTATGTTAACAGTATTAAATTATGTTGGACGCAGCTGTAGTAAATAAGAACCTAAAAAAATTAATTTGACTGAACCTAAGAACATTAAGTTGGGCCAACAAAATTGCTTTTTGAAAGAAAGAGAGCCATTAAATCAGGTGAAAAATCTTTCCGCCTAATTTAATTATGTTCATTCAACAAGTTATTTTTTTGAGTGTAGCCTCACACAAGGTGCAGTAATGTACACTGTATATAAGCCTGTAGTCTCACACAAGGTGCAGTAATGTATACTGTATATAAGCCTGTAGTCTCACACAAGGTGCAGTAATGTATACTGTATATAAGCCTGTAGCCTCACACAAGGTGCAGTAATGTATACTGTATATAAGCCTGTAGTCTCACACAAGGTGCAGTAATGTATACTGTATATAAGCCTGTAGTCTCACACAAGGTGCAGTAATGTATACTGTATATAAGCCTGTAGCCTCACACAAGGTGCAGTAATGTATACTGTATATAAGCCTGTAGCCTCACACAAGGTGCAGTAATGTATACTGTATATAAGCCTGTAGCCTCACACAAGGTGCAGTAATGTATACTGTATATAAGCCTGTAGTCTCACACAAGGTGCAGTAATGTATACTGTATATAAGCCTGTAGCCTCACACAAGGTGCAGTAATGTATACTGTATATAAGCCTGTAGCCTCACACAAGGTGCAGTAATGTATACTGTATATAAGCCTGTAGCTTTACACAAGGTGCAGTAGCGTGTAAGCGCTAAGACTTTTGGAAGATGGCCTGGTCTTAAAAAGGGCAGCAAAGAAGCCACTTCTCTCCAAAAAAAACATAATAGAATAGATAGAACCTGAACAAAAGCCCCTTTTCTTGACTGTTACATACATTGTGTAAGCACATAACTAACTATTCAGACGATCTCTAGCTATGATAAAACCACTACATTATACAGCAGGATACATTATAGGGCGCTCGGGAGCTCCAATGAACTACATACAACAATTAATTAACCATCTGTAACATTTAGCACATAACAGGAGCAGCTCAGGGATAATTAGCAATAGTTGATAGGCAACAGTTAATAGTCTGCTATCTTAGCTCTTTTAGTAATCTACTGTAACAGGTATTATACCAGATTGCTTTCTTTCCTATACATTTCTGCCTGTGTGGTTTGTAAAGTGACAACTTAGCAAAAATCCTTTATTGGATTATCCAGTAAGTGCAGGACATGCTACAATAACCTATATATTCCCTAAATATTTGATGTCAAATAACATGATAATCACATGTAGTGTACAGTATGACTTTAGGTGTAGGTCAACTTAGCCAGTTCTGTTATTTAAAACAAATAACAAGAAATAAACAAATTTAGGAAGCGGTGAAAAAAAGTCATTATGAAAGCAGATTGTTTAAATATGCTTGGACAAAGAAGTATGGGCTTATCCTCTAATTAAAACAGCACTTTAAATTGTCTTTTTTTTTTTTTTGCCATGGTAATCACTTGCATGTTCTTTAGTACTGTGAATAGCATCACCATGCTTAGACTTGTGTAGATGTCCTGTGTGCTGATGTGCAAAATAGCTAATCACTATCTTGATCATCTTTGCCCTAACACCTTCCCCACTCACTCCAAACCCACCGTGCTCCCAACAGGCCATGCTAATAATTACACATAGTTAAGATTACGGTGAATTGTATATGATGCATTGTTTTGGTTAATGTACTATTTTATTCAAATGAAACTTCATATATTTATGTTTATTGTAGTTGTAATTTGGCTGCAAAGCATTTAACTCTCAAATCTATCTCACTTTAGGTGAAAACCACAGACATGTTTCCTGTGAAAGAGGTGATTTTTAGTCCTCTAAGGATCAGTGAAACATTTTATCATCTATGATCTGCCCCTCATTCAAACCACACGAACATGCACCTCCTCTTTTTATCAGCTTATAATACCAGTGCTGAAGTGATACCTACGGTGGGTTACAAGGGCAAATCATCTTTCTCGTATGTGTTTTTTCCACCTTGTAAGTGTGTGCTTTTTCCCGTGTAAGTGTAGGATTTTTCCGCGTTTGTGCACTACTTTTTCCTGTGTGAGAACTCTCTTTCTCCCGAATTTTGCAAGCTTAAAGCTAATGCGCAAAGGACCAGTACTTCTCCTAACTCAAAATATAACTAACTCAAAATGTAATTGAGAGTGTACTGTACCTAAAGAATATATTTAGAGTGTATTTAAAGGAAATAACAACATCAAAACAAGTCAAAATACCCAAAGATTATGCAATATTTGAAGAGCTTTAATAACTCTTTAAAACAAAAGTGAATAATTTGTAAACAAATTGTATTAATGCTTTGGCTAAATAACATAAAGAAATCACTATTTGATGGAATAACCCCGATCTGCAATTACAGCTTTCATGGGTTTTGGCTCTACACCAGTTTTTCACAGTGCTGTTGGGTACCTTTATACCACTCCAAATAAGTCCTCTTCTACAGGAAGCATGATTGTGGTTTTCACATTAGCTTGAAAAGGACTTGAGAATTTAACACTTCATAGCCAAAATTACAAGTGTAGAAAATAAAATGTTTATATATAAATAAATGAAGTTCACACACACATACACACAAAACATGAGGGGAATAAAATGAGAGAGAAATAGATTTCAGTAAATGACTCTGGGTCAACACAGAACATCACACACACACACACACACACACACACACACACACACACACACATACAATGCATTTTTTTGTAAAAGTGCCTAATAAGACCTTTTTTTGGTTTAGTGGTTGGCCTAGATTCATTTCCCAGCCATTGGATGCAGAGCATGGTTAGTGCCAGTCCTCAGCCCTGATGGAATATGAGGATTGTGTCAGGAATGGCATATGAAATAAGGGCAGCCAAAAGAAACCGTGGTGGGCAAAAGAACTCTACCTCAGTAAAAGTAGACATTTCCTAGGGCAAACATTACTCAAGTAACATAAGAAGTCCTTCACATTTACATTTATACAAATAAAAGTAAAAAAAAAAAAAAATGTTGACCATTAAATTTACCTAAGTATCAAAAGTACAGGGCTTGTATTAGCTCACATTTTATGGTAAATATTTCAAAAAAGCTACAGAAAGGCAAGTGCACAATTCTCCATCATAGTCTCCTGGTGGAAAAATTCCCACTTAAAGTATTACACATCAACATGGTTAGGTAATGCGATGTGATGAGAAATGTAGTTAAATAAAAGTAGAGATATTTGCTGTAATGTCTACTGAAGTAAAAGTAAGTGTACTACTTAAGTAAAAAACACATATTTTGAAATATGTACTTTAATACAGTAACAAAGTAAATTTACTCAGTTACCTTCCCCCTCTGTCCCTGACAATTATAGTCCATTTATGGACATGATATATTTGTAGACTGATGCACATTTGCACGCACCCTGAACATTTCTGGACATTAATAGACATGTATACTTCATTTTATTTTGCACACTTCTAGTCATTTCATTTCTACATACTTTCTGGACATTTAAAGGTGACACAAAAAAACGGGAACTTTCTTACAATCCAATAAAACTGTAATAAAAAAGTGATAAAAGAAATACATTTTATTCATAGTACAGATCTGGCCTTAAAAAACGCACGTTTTCGGAAAAGGGATCCCACGACTTGCCGCGAGTCCGCGCGGCAAGCTGTGAAAATGCCCTTCAATACCTGTAGGGGGCAGTCGTGTTTCAGTCTAAAGTATTGTGTGTCTACTAAAGCCGAAAAATGTTATGTCTCTTAGGCGCCCATTGACGGCAAGCGACAGAGCTCATAAACGTGTCAAGCTCAAACTGTTATGTATTTATTCATCATTTTCATTCAGAATTATTATTAGTAGTAGTAGTAGTTCTCCAAATTTATTAGTATTAGAACGCACCCGCGCGTGTGCAAAAGGACTACAAAGATGTATGACGTTAGCCTATATGTATGCGCTTTAAACACAGATGGGTACTGGTGGCTCAGTGGTAGGTGATTCGCCCGTCATGCGGGAGACCCGGGTTCGATTCCCAGCCAGTGCTCAAAATTCCGGTGCTATTCGCTAAAATACCACGATATAGCCATTACATTATCAAGTTATGCTTCAGTACTAAATGCATGTTTGCAATTGAGAATTTTTTTTTGCTTAAGCTATGAAACACATTAGCACTCACCTCACAGTTGCTATAATTTAATGATTATCATAGGCAAAAAGTGTAAAACAAAGGATTCACATTTATTACATTTTCACCCAGAGCGGGATTCGAACCAGGGTCTGGACGATTTTATAGAATATACGGATATTATACGGATATTATTTAAGCAACGCCACACCACGTGGAAAGCGGCAAAAATGCTTCAATTTCATTGGCTGTCACTGAGTGTCAGCTATTCACGACTGGCCCCCGCGGAACACAGAATCCCCGGGCTTTGACTGCGCTTTCTCCATTCGTTATTACAGGGGCGGACTGGGACCAAAAAGTGGCCCTGGACTTCCTGGCCCACAGCAGCCCACACCATAATACATTGGCTCATTATTGTAGAGATACATTTTTAACACCAGTTACTAGTATAAAAATATAACACAATACAGAAATCAATGCTATTTAAACATGTTATTTGAAGTATCACTGAACATATATTGGGTCAAAGAAACAAACAAAAAAAGAACATCAAGACAAACAACATATAAATCTATAAAGACAATATTTTTTATTTTATTCTTTAATTATTATGGTAGTCAATATTAACACGAAATAATGCTGAGAAACATTATTTCAATTAATATTGACCACCATCATAATAACTAGCACAAGTTAATGCTGCTACTAATTTTATTCTGTTTGATTGCCATTCTTTTTACTTGGCTCTGGTAGATCAGGGGAGACGTGTTGGTCATCATCAGCATGTATTGTGGGATGTGGTGCGCTGCTGGGTCCAGCCTCACTGTCCCTGACCTGTTATAGGCAGAATCTGTTCATTTGAAGCATTTCACAGCATTTACCTCTAAAGCTTTTTCTTATTTTCGCGTAACCTTTTCTTCTTCCTGCTTTTCATTCATGGAAATTATTATTAATTTGCTCAGAAAATTTGCTGCATCGAGAAAGGATCAATATCTAAAAATTGCCCACGTGTGTGGACAAAGAATACAAAAGTGTATAATCTTTAATAAATTTAATCTATTACAACATTGTTTCCAATGCTGAAGCAAACATGATTTAGTTTTAGTCTATTCATTGAATACAACGCGACAGCGCGCTCCGAGGTGAAGCGCACCCACAGTTACTGTAATCCCCCATCTCACCTTTACAACAGGTGTGAAGTCATCAAACCGGTTTCGCTGCTGGGGGAATTCGCAGAATTGGGGGTTTTAAAACAAATTAACAAGACCGAGCAGACGTCAGACAGGGGGTTTGGTTGGTTAGAAGTGGCGCTGCCGGGGGGGGGCGGGAGGGAGTCTCGCCCGGGGAGCAATTCAGTGTAGAACCGCCACTGCCTATTTTCCACCACATCACGTACTTCCCTGATCTCGGACTAAACTCCGCGCTTTGCTTTTATAATGTGGAGCAAGCCCGAGATCATATTAACGTAGCATTCATCATTCAAAGTTATTCATATCAGTGTATAGTAAGTGTGATTTGAAAAGTGCTATAACTCCACCTGCTACAGTTTCAGCCCAGTGGAACAATCTGACTACACGTGAAGTGCCATGAAAAAGTATTTGCCCCTTCCTTTTTTTTTTCTTTGCATATTTGTCACACTTGTATAGGTGGAATTTTACCTAAACACTTTAGGTGAGAACGTATAGGTTAATATGTATAGGTGAGAACAGCTGATTCACACTTGGGGAGAGTGAATAATTTGCATTTGAATGTTGTCTGGCATTGTAAGCACACGCAGTGACACTAAAAGAACAATAGGATTAATAGGAATAGGAGGCACTAAAGAGGAGAATTTTAATTTAGACTATAAAAAAATTAACCTGCGTCTATTTTTAGGCGTGCCAGCTGCCACTTTTTAGTCTTATAATGCCCACATGACATGCTGGTACAGAGCTGGACATAGCTCATCCATGCCAATTATCCCGGGTTTGCACCCTGCGCTATAAAATACGAGTACGACGGCCATCCGCGGACAGCAGCTCCTGCCTCCGTCCGCTCACGCTGGCTGTTCTTTGAAGTCTCTGGGGCGCGTTCCATTTGCCCCGCTTGCATGCCGCACTTCCGCGTTGTGTGTCCGCGTCTCACTCACACCGCGTAGTAAAATCCACTGTAAACCAACAAACCCCGAGTATTTTATAGCGCGGATGAACCCGGGATCATTAACAATTCACTATTATATCTTTACTATTCGTGCTTAATTCCACAGCCCCGCTTCTTCGCATATCTGAAGGAGAGGCCGCCTAACTAGTGAGCGAGGAGCGATATTGATTTGGGCGCACGCCGAGACAGGCTGAAAAAAAACTATTGTCCTCAAAAATGTAACAGATGAGGACTCTGATTAATGTGCAAAAACTATATAAGACTACATGCCTTTATAAGACTCAACTTTTATTTAAGCGCACTCACAATAACGAAAAAACGTGATTTTATAAATGTTTAAAAGCAAATAAGCTGCGCTGTTCTATATTGTTTTTAGTGAACTTGAGCGCGACAGAAAATGAACCCAAAGGTTTTTTTAAATGGTCAGAGTCAGTCTGCTTGCTGTTTTCCCGACGCGTTCATAATCATTAGTCTACTTCTGCCGGTGCGCTCTGGAAAACTTCATGCATGCGGCTGAGCGCTGATTAAAATTATGGAGTAAATTAAAGAGGAGAATCACGATGCCGAATCGAAGTCCTGAGCCCAAACCTCATTTAAATTAAATTAACAAATACTATAAGTAAAAAAAAAACAATAGCCCACGTTTAGAAACCGTTTATAAATTCTTTCCGACATGAGTTGGCCCGGTGTTATGCACAGAGCGCCCGGAGATTTCCTGAAGCTCCGAAATCACTCGGGCATTTTTTCTAAATAGATGCTATCTTTAATAACTGATGGAGGTTTTGAGCTGTATATACACGCAGTTTTGAGGGGTTTAAAACGAATTAGTCCGAGCAGACCTACATGAAAGGTGAGAAGTGAGTAACTGCGCGCGCTGTCGCGGTGTATATACTGTACAACAAACGTTTATCAACCTTTTGATAAAAACGCTGCCTTTTGTAAAGTGAAAGTACTTTACAAAAGACAAACTGCTTTATTTCAGTCACGAATTCACAATCACATCACATCCCAGCTATTATTTTCAGCCGTGGTTAAATAATGTATGAAATAATTATTAAATGCTGGACACAAACAGCAAATATGATGATTATTATAAAAAGCCCGAAAAAGTTTGTGGTCATAAGATAATATTTACTTAATAATATAATATATATAGTTCATTCATGTCTTCTGATGATGTCGACACATTTTTTACGTTTTAAATAAGATATGTTGGCATATTTACGAATCAGGACATTCGCATAGTTAAGACTATCAGATAGCCTACTATCAGGAAATTAAATTAATTTCAACACCATGTAAACCGAGACATTGCCATGTCTTTCACTGTTTTGTCCCTGTTAAAACATTACAAAAAATATATAAGAAACTTATTAAGAATTTTAAAGCACGAATTTGGGCATCTCATTTCATCATTGTGAAAATAATTTGAAGCACATATACACACATTCATCATGAAAGATCTGTTGTAAAGCAAAATAAAATTCATGTTTGCTTCAGCATTGGAAACAATATTGTTTTAGACTAAGTAATTATTCACAATTCTTCGTTGTACAGTACTTGGTCCGGCGTTTAAATAAAGTCCTTCCATGCGCCATCTGGCAGATATTCAGTGAAGCACAACACATTTATTTAAATTCCCGAATGTTGCTTACGGCAAGTCGCGGCACGCCGCACGCTAAATTGAGGCATCCCGCGGGAAAACACGCGCAGTCTTTATGACCGCATCTGTAATTGAAACCTAAAACTTGTAGAAATACTAAAGTATATTTAACTAAACATCACTAACCCGCAGTGCTACCACCTGCTAATGGCTACAGTACCAACACACATTTCAAAAATCCCATTTATTGTGTCACCTTGTATCTATTTCATTTTGCACATTTTCCATATTTTGCATAATTGTAAAGTAATTACTGTGTATATTTTTTCTATGTTTCATATTTTATATTTTATACTCCATTTTACTCAACTTCAGGTTTTAGAAAGGTCTATATATTTTATTTTTTATTTCCATTCCCTAATTTATTTCTATTTCTATTGATGATTTAGATTTTAAAGGTCAGGAGTGGTCGTATACAGATCTGGCCATTAAGAACGCATTTTTCGAGAAAAGGAATCCTGTGACTTGGTGCGGCTGCGCGCGGCAAGCTGTGAAAGTGCCCTTCATTACCTGTAGGGGGCAGTCGTGTTTCAATCTAAAGTATTGTGTGTCTACTGAAGCCGAAAATTAGGCGGCCATTGACAGCAAGCAACAGAGCTCATAAACGTGTCGAGCTCAAACTGTAAATACTGATATGTATTTATTTTTCATTTTCTTCTCTTCTTTAATGATAATACTTGTTTAACTGCGCTTTCTTTATTCAGTATTATTATTATTAGTAGTAGTGCTCCGAATTTATTATTGTTGTTATTATTCTTTTTATTATTGTAACGAACCCGTACGTGTGTGCAAAATTTATGATATGTATTAGTTATTGTCACATCCCCATTACTATCCTGACCTCTCATTTCTACATGTTTAAGCCTGAAGCTCTTGAAACGTATTTTAGCTAGTTTTTGTGTTCCTATCTTTTTAATAAGCAAATATATGTTTTAAAATTGTACAGTAGATGATAGAATGAGATCTTTTTATGCAGCACACAATAGAAAATATGAAAAACTGAACTTTACTTCATTTTAACCTTCTATACAAACATGACTGCTACTGATTACTGAGAACTTTCTACCTTGATGGAGTCAAACACTAGTGAAACAGTGGGATAAGTGCATTAGTGTAACAGGGGATTATATAGAGAAATAAAGGGAGTTCTGTTATTCTGCACAATCGGAAGTCCCAGTTTGACTTGAACACTCCTCGTGTTTATTAAGACAACTTTATAAATTGTTGCTTCATAATGTAATATGAATTTTTACGTATTTTAAAATAACCAGCATGGTGTCCTTTTAAAATATGATGAAGAGAAACTCAGCCATAATATGTAATACAATGTCCTTTAATATATAAATATAAATAAAATGAATTTGTGCCCACAAGCCTTAGATAAACAAAATGTAATTATAATTAAATAAATGTTTTATTCATCCTATACAAATATGGCAAAACCTTTTTTTTTATTTTGTATTAAAGAAGGGTAAATGTAACCACTCCAGGCAGAAGTTAGTTTGAGGTTTTATGAACACGCTGGTCAATTTTATCCATGTGTTCCTTCACCCACTGAACTCTGGGATTTGCACACAGGCGACGCCCGTTCTTCATGATAAAACTGCAGAAGAGAGAAGATTTACACCAAAATAAACTATAATCCAAACATTTAATCTAACACTCTCACTCATCCTAAACTATAAACATTAGTTTATATTACATCAAATCATTGTTAAATGAGGAAAAATAAATATTCTCTGTATTTCTCCTTGAAGCAGTGTTTTGAAAACTTACATGACACCAGCTTTTGTACAAGCACGCTGGGTTTCTTTGTACTCAGTAATATTATTTACAGGGATTTTCGCCTTCTGGAAATTCAAACAGCATACTTCTGGTTCATTTGCATCTGTGTAAATGAAATCATTACTGTATCAGTCACTGTTTTTGAAACACAAGATGATTTTTTATATCTGGTAGGACATGTGCTTCTTGATGTGTATTCAATTTGTACCCCCTTCCTCCTTATTAATTTTTAATAATTTTTTTATTAATGCTGGTTATTTTCAGCAACGCAGGGATCGGTCAGTGATAGCTTAGTGGTTAAAGCATTGGACTATGTTTCGCTGGGTCACAGTATCAAACCCCACAACTACCAAGTTAACACTGTTGGGCTTTTGAAAAAGGCCCTTAACTGCTCACATGTACAGTATAATAATATAAATAAAAATGTAAGTTGCTCTGGATAAATGTGTCTGCCAGATGCCTAAATGTAAATAAAGATGTCCCACAGTTTGAAGGGGCACTGCGCAGGCTGTAGTGGTGATAGAGAGGTGGGGTAGGTCTCATTCTGTAAGTTAGACTCTACTATTTTATTCACCCATCATGAGTTGGACCAGTGAACATCTGGGCTTTGTTGTTCAAGCGTATTATGAGAACAACCATTTTGTGATAGCAACATAGAGTGCTCATGATTGGTCAAAATGCACGTGAACCAAATCTGAAAACGGTTTTGCTATGGATTTGTAACCTTCAGGCAACTGGATCCACACTGAAAAGAAAATTATCTGGCAGACCTAGTATCGTTAAAACATCAAAAAGAGCATCCATTCCATTTGGCTCCAGTTGCCGGAATGCATTTCAACAGAACATAAAGTGTGTACAGAATGCTCCCTGTGTCGCTATCACAAAATGGTTGTTCTCTTAATATGCTTGAACAACAAAGCCCTGATGTTCACCGTTTCAACTTAGGATGGGCACTGCAAACAACCTACCAAATTAGACCTACCCGACCTCTCTACCACCACTACAGTCTGCACTGTGCCCCTTCAAAATGTTGGAGATCTTTATGCCCCAAAAAGATTGAACTTTTTACTTAAAGTCAGCTATCTTATTAGTGTCTCATTGGTGATTAAGTTATTGCATGTTAACTGATTTAAATCAATGATCAGAAATACAGATAAAAAATTTACAAAGTAGCATGTTACAAAGGCTGAATAATGAACTTACTGATGGCTGTCGTGAAAGACTGAATGCAGACGAGAACCAGAAAAACCAGCAGGAATGAACGAGATGACATGACTGCTGCTGCTGCTGCTGCTGATGATGATGATCTCTGTATGAGGTGAATTATGCTAACACAGGTATCACTTCAGCACTGGTATTATAAGCTGATAAAAGGAGGAGGAGTGTGTGGTTTGAATGAGGGGCAGATCATAGATAAAATGTTCCACTTTGACTCAGAGGACTAAAAATCACCTCTTTAATAGGAAACATGTCTGCGGTTTTCACTTACAGTGAGATAGATTGCCAAATTACAGCTGAATAAAGTAGAATGAACATGAATATATGGAGCTTTATTTGAGTAAATCAGTAAATTAACCAACACATCATATACAATTAACAAAATTAATCTTAAATATGTGTATTTATTAGCATGGCCTGGTGGGAGCCTGGTGGGTGTGTGGCGACTAGGGAATGTGTTAGAGTGTTAAAAGAGATGATAGAGATAGTGATTACACTACATGTTTCCCATGGTATTTGACATCAAATATCCAGAAAATTGCTTTTTTAGCATGTCCAGTAATTTTGTCAATATAGCATTTAAACAAAGGCAGAAATTTACAAAAAAGGAAGCAATCTTGTATGATAGGATCTCTCCATAGAGACCTGTGGCAGCTTCCAAAGTTCTGGTTGTTACATTATATACCATGCTGATAGCATCAAATTCCACTCAGTCACTAACCTCCACAACAGAGTCTTTGGACTGATGGTCGTGTTCTTAATAGAGACATTACACAGTGTTACTGGTTGTTGTGGATAAGTGAATTTGGAGTGGAAGCTCGGTGGGTAAACCTGGACTGATGTTGAGAACAGTATGACTTTCAGATTTCGGTTGCTTTAACTTCAGTTGCAAATTCAGTTTAGCAAAACATTTTTTTCTCTTAACATACCAATTTAGGGGTATTTAGTTTTAACATTGTTAATTCTGTTATTTTGTTGTTCTACTTATTTTAATTCTGACTCTTGTGTTGGTGTGTGGGTACTTCTGAACACAAGATTATACTAAACCACGCCCCCCCCCCCCCTTCCATATTGTAATCTTTTGAGTGAAGTACTGTGTGTGTTAAAGTAGCTACTACCTAAAATAAACTTCCTGTCCACCACTCCCCCACTCTTCTCTAATTCTGTAATTCTGTTTTTGTAAAGCTCTTACACACCACTCCAGAGCCATTTCTTGCAATTAAACAGATCACGGAAATACACAATTTATTTGAGAATTCCTGAGTTTTAGGAAACGGTTCTTAAACCAGATACAAAATAAATAAATTAGTGACAACACCCAATTTGTGCAGAAAGAAAACTATAATACTTCCACTGTATTATCTTACACACATACACGGACACACAAACACATGATAGAGAGAGAGAGAGAGAGAGAGAGAGAGAGGTTGCATTATCCCATATACAATATAATATAAATTTTAAACAAAGATGGCACAATTTATCACCTGCCCATGAAAAAGCCCATATGCTACCCATATCACCTCTAGGTTGGACTATTGTAATGCCTTACTGTCAGTTTGTTCAACTAGATGCATAAATAAGCTTCAGCTTGTCCAGAATGCAGCAGCGAGAGTCCTCACCAGAACCAGAAGATATGAGCACATCACCCCTATCTTATCTTCACTCCATTGGCTCCCTGTGAAATTTCGCATTGATTTTAAAATACTACTCTTGACATATAAAGCATTAAATGGTCTCGCGCCGCAGTACCTGAGCGAACTGCTAGTGTCTTACGATCCGCCACGCCTACTTCAATCAAAGGATGCAGGCTGCTTGTCAGTACCGCGTATTATGAAAAATACAGCTGGGGGCAGAGCTTTTTCTTACAAAGCCCCAAAGTTATGGAATAGTCTTCCAAATAGTGTTCGGGACTCAGACACAGTCTCAGTGTTTAAGTCCAGGCTAAAAACCTATTCATTTAGCCAAGCATTTTTATAAAAAGATTTGCCATAGGTAAAGGAGCAGATCTGGGGGACTCATGGACGTAGAGTATTATGGTGAACTGGTATGTTTGGATGCTGTCTTCCTCACTCTCAGTGATCACTCAGGTTTGCTGACGGTGAGGTGATTGTTTGCTTTACATCTCAGGAAGCCCTCATGTTTGTGTTTCCTTCTGGCTCTCCCTTTTAGTTATGCTGTCATAGTTAGTCCTGCTGGAGTCTCTGCTTGCACTCTACAGTTAATATACATTCACATTATACATTGTGTGACTGTGACCATACCTAACTGCCATCTCTCCTCTTCTCTTTCCCCCCTCTTTCTTTTTCCTCTCCCCTCCTGTCCCCCCCTTTCACTCTTTCTCTCTCTCTCTGTCGAGCTACACATGTCGTTCCTGAGCTGCCAGTGATCCAGACTCCCTCTGCCCTCCGGACCTGTCTGACCCATCCTGGTGCCCCGCTTCTGGCTGAAGATCTCGTCACATGGATGCCCCGTGTGTCTCTCTGGGATGCGTCTGGTGTCTGGGAATGATTCTCTCTACCTAGAAAATGGTTCTGGCCTTGACTGGTGTTGGCAACTGTTTCTCTGGGAACTTGACAGTTCGATAGTTCATGACTGGAACTTCTTACAAGTCTACCTGGGTCTTCAATAACTACCTGGACTCCATATTAACATCAATTAACATCAGCTATTATAGCTGAACTGCCTCCCACCCTACACACTGTATAAATGCAGATCATTTACTGCTTTCTGTTTCACCCAAATGAGGATGGGTTCCCTGTTGAGTCTGGTTCCTCTCAAGGTTTCTTCCTATTACCATCTCAGGGAGTTTTTCCTTGCCACTGTCGCCCTCGGCTTGCTCACCAGGGACAAACTGACCATTTTGATTCATACAAATTCACATTTCATACAAACTTAAATAATTCTTTTGACTATGTAAAGCTGCTTTGCGGCATTGAAAATTGCTAAAAGCGCTATACAAATAAAAGTGAATTGAAATTGAATTGAATATGCTAGACTGTTTTTTTTTTTAAATAACCAGAGCATTTTGTGAAATATCGGCATGCATGTCCCAGCATTATTCTGTACTCATCACCTCATTAAGATGTTGATTGAAAGTTGTTGTTTTCACAAAGATTGATGTTGATCTGGTCAGTAAATCTCTTAGCCTGTCTGATTCTTGTTAATAAAAGAATCAAAGTTAAGATGGATTGGTTCAAAGTTAAGATGGATTGGATGTATTAATGCCACTGCTACACTCTACAACTCACTGACTGAAATGTGGCATTGCAGTAAATCAAACAAACAAATGAACCTTCACTTTACCTTTGAAAAGAATCGCAACAGAGCAGTGTTTCTGTGTAGGGCAGAGAGTGTAGGGCACACACACACACAAAACGCACGAGCGGGAGAGAGAGAAAGAGTGTGTACCCGACACAGTGTCAAATTACATGTGCGCACACACATAAGAGAGGCTGAAACAGAGAGGGAAAGAGAAAATGGATTTTTAACCTTCTTATGAGACTTTCCTTTGCTTTACACGTGTGCACACGTGTGTTATAAGAAACAGTAGACACCGTTGCCTCAGTTGTGATCATGTGGTACTCGTAAATCAAGACTTGCTTGTTTTCCAAATCAAATTTTTGTTTGCTCGTCTTGTGGAACACTTGTATACAACGTTACAATCTGAGGTTTCACTGTAATACTGAAACCAGCAAAACTGATTAGATGTTGGAATTCTGTACATGGTACATTTTCCTCATGATCGAGATATATTTTAACAGTTTTTTTGTGTGCAATAATTATTAGGATTAAAAGATGGTGTTGGAGCTGGAGGCATCTCTATCAGTGCTTTTGGCATAAAATTTTATTTAGAAACCACAACAGAGATTTTATTCTAATGGCCACTTAGACCCTGACCTTGTAGACTAGCATAATGATGTGTTCCTGATAGAGACACTACAAAGCATTTGGACAACAAAATAGTTGTTTGGTTGCTCTGGATATGATGGCCCTTCAGAAAGACCCTTTATGTGGGTGTAGGATTCTGACTTTTGTGGTGAGTGTGGGGGTAATTCTGACCTTTATATCATCATTATTTTAAACGCACCCCATTACATATTGTTATATTTTGAGCCATGTGTGGGGAAACTCACTCTATCGAATAAACCCATGAGCTAATTCATCTCCTGTCCACACCCTTCTTTGCTTATTCTATATTTCCATTCCTGTAAAGCTCTTGCACTCCACTCTATAGCCCACTGCATGTGTGTATGTATGAGATCCTGTCAGTGTGAAACTTTCAATTACCTTAGAGTCTGTGGTAGGTAAAATATAAAACACAGTGAATCATGCTATTAAAGTAAAATAACCAATAAAGAGGTGGTCTGGAAAACTTACTGTACCAAACCCAGAATTTCTATAACATCATGTCCTTATGTTTTATACGTCTTATTGCACAGCAGTTCGCTGGGAATTGTATATATTTTTTGTAATTAAAACACAGTATCCTACTTTTTATTTATTTATAGTTATATTATAATAATGCCATATACTTAATATTCATTTTAAAGAAGTTAACATTAGTCTCAGAGAGATCCAAAATGTATTCATCAGCCCATTTTTTAACATTTACAGCAGGTAAACCAATATTAAACACGCCTTTTTTAAGTAAATATATTTCCAAAGGTTCTATTTACATGAAATATTCACCAAATCTTGGCAACAACCCATGCAATGCAAACATACAAATAAATCAACTCATAGATTTCCGTAAATTAGGTTATGTGTAATAATGAGAAATGATACAGGGAAAATGTTTTGATCATGCTTACTGAAACAAAGGCTTTTGTATGATGTATTTGATATATCATACAAAAGCCTCTGTTGGTAATACCAGCTTCAAGACTTCAAGATAAAAATTCAAGACTTCAAGATAAGAATATACATACATTTATTTTTACAAAAACAGACAACCAATAGATTTATTGTTTTCCTATTGTTTTCTGGCAGAACCCCAGCTGAGTCAGTTGTAGGCTGTAAACATGTCAGTATTACCATTCTGACAGCTGTGGACACATCTGTATGTGAACAGTAGAGGGGGAACCTTAACTGATAGCACAAACTCTTGCCATCAGGATATGTTTCTGCTGCTATAAAGGACATATTTAAAATGATAAAACTTGACTGAATCACTTTTGCTGTGTAAATAAGTGAGCAGTAACAGAACCTCTCCTACTTACTTAGTACAGTACATGGACATATGAACATTGAGTTTGAATGATGAAACTCAGATGAGTTTCATGAGGGAAATTATTTATATAGAAAACAAAGTGGAATTAGTCTGACAGTGACAATTCTATCCCTCAAGATGTGTTTCCCCTGATATAATGAACATATTTAGAAGGGCACAACTCAGTTAATTGACCAGTGGTGTGGGAACAAATCAGTAGCAACAGTCAAATCAGTAACAACAGTGTGTGGGAACTAGAAAATATAAGAGAAACAGTATCTGACAGAGACAAAGCACAATGTACAGACATTCCCTGTGGTTAATATATAACATTAATTGGATGTTACTCTTTAGGGCAGTAAACAGTAGCTTTTATAACTTTGTAACAGTGCTAATACTATGGGAGTGTTTAGGGGAAATGCCGAGTGTAAATGACAGTCATTAAAACAAATATTATCTCATTTAGACCATTAAACACCATGTAAACCACAGCTCCATGGCATCGCTGTAATATACATCCAAATATGCATTCATAAGAAGCCAGATAAAATGACTATGCTAACCGCATCATGTAATTGGGTTTGTCCAAAAGTTTTGTTACTAGGATAGCCAAAGATTAATTGTCTGTTTTTTTTTTCTTCCCCTGATTTAAAGTATGTGGAATTATTACTGAAACCAGCAGAGTTGATTAGATGTTGGAATTGATTAGTGGAGGATCAGAGTCACAGCAAGGTCAATTGTCTTTCATATTGTTTCTTCAATAGCTTACTTAATGTTCAAAGCATATTTTAAGAGTATTTCTAGTGTACACTTTAATAATTATTTGGATTACATGGTGGTGGTGGTGGTTTTGGTGCTGAAAGCATCCCTATCAGTACTTTAGGCATCAAATTCCACCAAGTAAACATAACACGGTTTTCATTCTGATGGTCTCTTAGACACTGATCTTGTGAACCATGATAACATGTTCTTCAAAGGGACACTACAAAGGACTTTACATTAAGTTTGTTCAGTTGCTCTAAAAAAAGGTGTCTACTAAATGCTGTAAATTTAAACGGGAGAAAATTAGCCCTTATTTGATTATTCTGGTGTATCCTGGTTCTACTCTCAGATAATTTGGAATGGTCAGATGGTTATGAGTTAAAATCCCACCCATTGCAAACTGTATCTCCTGGGTCCTTGAGCAAGACTCTTAACTGCTCAGATGGTGTACATATTGTTTATTTTTATTTTTTTTTTCAAGATTTTAGGAATGTGTTTAATCTGCTTTTTCTGTTGCGGTATGTTAAGCTTGACTTTTTTGACATTTCTATCATCAATATGTAGGGTTTACATAATAATCGACCGAAAAACGTAGAAGAGCTGATGGCCAGCATTGAAGCATCCTGGTCTTCCGCATTAAGGCAGTAATTGCTGCAAAAGGGGCCCAAACCAAGTACTGAGTTCATATGCATAATTATACTTTTCAGAGGTCCGATACGTGTAATCCTATGTGTAATATTCTAATTTTCTGAGATTGTGGATTTGGGGTGTGAGGTTTAAATAACAATGACAACGAATGACGGTCGCATTGTCCGTTAATAAATGTAGACATTTTAATGTGATGACACAATGCCCAACGCATTCTTTACCATTAATATGTAATTTTTAGCTCTGGGTCAGAGTTGTATCGAATCTTTAACGATTCGCGTGAATTTGATTAACTGGAACAAAATTTATATTGTACACTTTATCGACTACCTGTTTAGGACAATTTAATGTATCTTACCAGTTCTGCTTATCTTGTGGCCAACGATGATAACACAAAATATAGTATTTAGCAATTATGAGCAAGGTAACAAGATTTGGGCAAATGTTTAGCCTTTAAAATACATGACCAAGGCAATAGTTCTTTATAAAGAAACGAGAATTTATTTGACTAATCTACGATGCAAAATACGCTACACTACTTAAACGCACGCGCACACACACACAAACACACACACACATATACAAACAGTTTGGAAGGTGAAAATTAATGGAGTTATTCTAGTACTGTTTACTAGATCAACGAAAGTCACAAGAGCAGAGTCTTGGGTTAAATTTTACGCTTCAGTTAGGAAACAAGCACCAATTTCAGCAAGGTATGCAGCTTTGTTTGTTTACTTCCGTTACGTTTCGTTCTCATCTGTTGGTTCACCTCCAGCGAAGAGAATCACAGCGTTGCTGATTGGTTGGTGCGCTGTTGTAAAGATGACGTCTGTCGGGAAAGCCCTTCGGTGATGCGTTGGTTGCCTGGTTACTGATGGTTGCGCTCTGGAACTTTTCCCAGCCTTTCTTTGTTGCGAAACCTTGGAGTTCTGGCACGAAGTCTCGTTGAGAGTTCTTGAAGAGCGGATGATACCAGCAGTGGCAGTGTGGCACCTGCAAGAGCAGAAGCCCGAGCTGCTTGGAAGATGTTCTAGGTCGCAGTAGTGATGTTAACTTTACTCGACGACTGTTTAGAGTTTTGCCCCTTCGGGGTCAGTCCGTCCCACGGGTGATTGGTCCAATTGGATGTGCTTGTGTAACTTGGTGGTTCCCTCCCAACTCGGGGTGTTAAACTATCCGCTTTGTTTTCCGGATCGCCAATTTACACCCTTGGTTTTGGGGTTTACTTCGAGGCACCTGGTTTTATGTCTTGTGAAGTTTTCTCCAGCTTCGTTTTACAGACACTCCTTTATGATCGCGGATCAGATAAGGTTATCAGGATGGCGACATGCAGGCTGACAGAGGGCTCTGGAATGTGATCAATTGACTGCTCTCTCTTAGGGAGCACTGTTCATCGCTACAAATATTTAAATGCCCACTGTTCTGTATTATTATATTTTGAGCAATGTGGGGAAACTTGCTCTATCAAATGAACTCATGAGCTAATTAACTTCCTTTCCACCTATCCACCCCTCTTCTCTTACTCTATATTTCCATTTCTGTAAAGCTTTTATACTGCAATTTACAACTCTCTACATGGGTGTCTGGAAAACTTACTGTAACCAAAATGTAGTATTTTTTATAGGATTTGTCTGGGGTAAAGGAGCAGATCTGGGGGATCTCATGGACGTAGAATATTATGGTGAACTGGTATGTTTAGATGCTGTTATCCCCACTCTCATTGATCACTCAGGTTTGTTGATGGTGATGTGATTGTTTTCTTTACATCTCAGGGAGCTCTCATGTCTGTGTTTTCTTCTGCCTCTCCCTTTTAGTTATGCTGTTATAGTTAGTCCTGCCGGAGTCTCTGCTTGCACTCTACACTAAATATACAATCACAATATACATTATGTGACAGCGACCATACTGTACCTAACGTTATCTCTCCTCTTCTGCTCTCCCCTCTCCTCTCCTCCTCTCTCTCTTCCCTTTCTCTGTCAAGCTACACATGGCGTTCCTGAGCTGCCAGTGATCCAGACTCCCTCTGTCCTCTGGACCTGTCTGACCCATCCTGGGGCCCCGCTTCTGGTCGGAGATCTCGTCGCATGGATTCCCCGTGTGTTTCTTTGGGATGCGTCTCGTGTCTGGGGATGGTTTTACTCTACCATGAAGACGGTTCTGGCCTCGACTAGTGTTGACAGCTGTTTCTTTGAGGACTTGACTTGGCTGCAGTTGCCCGATAGTTCAGGACTGGAATTTCCAATAACTACATGGGCTCCATATTAACATCAATTAACATCAACTGATATGCTGAACTGCCTGCCAACTAACACACGGTATCAATCCAGATCAGTTCCTGCTTTATGTGTTACCCAAATGAGGATGGGTTCCCTGTTGAGTCTGGTTCCTCTCAAGGTTTTTTCTTATTACCATCTCAGGGAGTTTTTCCTTGCCAGTCGCCCTCGGCTTGCTCACCAGGGACTATCTGACCATTTTGATTCATAACCATTCACAATCCATACAAACTTAAATAACTCTTTTGATTGTGTAAAGCTGCTTTGGGACAATGACAACTGTTAAAAGCGCTATACAAATAAAATTTAAATTGTATATTGCAAGTCCTTCAGTTTTGTTATAGTGTTTTACAGTGTTTTATACCTCTTATAGCACAGTAAGTTGACGAGAATTGTATATTTTATTTAGTAAAAAAAAAAAAAATCCATTCCATTCTCATCCCTATTGATCTCAGTGGAGTCATTTCAAGTCACTTTCTACCATATCGAACTTGCCATGGAACAACTGGATAGCATCAGAGTCCAGGGCACTGTGTATCAGTAGTTTGCTATAAAACCCATTGATAGGACACAGTTCAGAGACTTTAACAGTCTGAGTCTCACAGGCTTCAGCATTGGCCCCACTCTTCTTCATCATTTATCTCCTTCCTTGTCATGCACACTCAATTCGCAACCGGCACTAGAACCCGGAAGTAATGCAGTCGCAAACCAGGGAGTATAAAAGGAGTAAACAAACCACAGCACACTGCTTTGTCATTAAGTTCGCCCATGTCGTCACGGATATTGTCGCCGAATCGTGAGTACTCACTTTCTTGGGTTTGCTTTCAGATTGAGTGTGTATTTATAGGAGGCAGGTTAAATTGTGTTTATCCCTTGCTCCCCATTTGTGAGAGTCCTTAAAACAAATCGCGTGGTTATCCTGCCTATTCGTGTTACTCCGCGTTTGGGTTTACCATCCACGCTACAAAGGGCTAACTGCTAAAGCCACATCTTCTGGTCTACTCAGGTTAGTTCTTGACAGAATGACAAAGCCTTCCGCCGTGAACCCAGCGGATCATGCGCGCCTCTGCGATATGGTGGATCAGCATGCCATGCTTATCAATGCACTAAACAGAGAGATCGCTACTCTGCGGCAGAGCGTCCAAGACGTCAAATCAGGTTGCGGAGCCCCGACAGGAGAACGGGGATCGCTGCACGGCTATTGCTAGCGCGGCAAGTCGGCCTCCCGTCGCGGCGGCCGTGGAACCACAACCCCCCCTCCCCCTTCTGATGTTTTCCTCTCTCTACCAGATAAATGGGATGGCATGGACGGGAAATGCAATGTGTTTTTGACGGCTTTAGATCTTGTGTTTGAGTTAAATTTCACCAAGTACTCCACCGATCGGCTGCGCATTGCGCTACTCGTTTCGTTGCTATCCGGGCAGGCAGCTGAGTGGGCCACGGCAGTTCTCAAATCAAATTCAGACACCACCCATTCCTACAACAAATTCACCCGCCAGCTCAAACTTACCTTTGAACACCCTGCGGGCGAGCTGAACACCGACACCAAGCTCTACCACCTGCGGCAGGGAGGATTGTCCGTGAGCCGCTACACAGCCGAATTCCGCACCCTCGCTGTACAAACATCCTGGGGAGACGCCGCGCTCATCCTACTACGAGGGACTGGCTTCACGCATCAAGGACGAATTAGCCGGACGAGAGCTCCCTGCCACACTGGAGGGGCTAATCCAACTTGCTCTCCGCATTGACCAGCGCCTCCTCTCTCGTCCGAAGCCAGTCCCGAGGACCCTGCCGCCTACTCCTACCTACGTCCACACTTCAACTCAACCACCGGCCACCTTCACTCCCACCATCACCGAACATGTCGGACCTCCACCTCCTGCCATGGTTAACACCGGAGCCAGGGAACCCATGCAATTAGGGCGTGCCTCGCTGACCGTGGCGATCTGTCCACTGCGCCCGGGAAACGCGCAGACCCCGTGCCTGTCATCTCCTCCTCCTCCCGGATCATCGCACCTCTTCAATGGAACTTGGAGACGAGGGTCCGCCAGGCACAGGCATTCCTTATAGTACCATCTTTTATCATTGGGACATTCATTTTAATTGTTAGGCTGTGAAATTCACCTGTAGATGACAAACAACATCTCAAAATTGACAGAAGCGTAATAGAAGTTCTTCTTGTGGACTCTAAACCCCTATTCGCATGGGATTAGTATTATCTCTGAATTGCACCTAACCATGTTTTTAGTGTTTTTAGTGTTTTCAGCTGGCTTCAGAAGGCCAATTCAGTTCATAGACTGCTGCAACATACAATATAAAACCAACACAGACCAAAAATATGAATCAATTTTATAATTACAACTCGTCTTTAACCATACTGATAACAACAGGAAAAAATGACGTCTTAAACTTATTTGTTCTGCAACATGACAGAATATATCCGCACCCTAATGATAGCAACCTAAATTCACACCACAGGGAATGGCTTAAATATGCCAATATTGATCAAGCTTTCGTTAAGGACCTGACCTTATTCAGATCCTGAAGGTCATTCAAGGACGTACCAGCAATTTTTCAATAACACATTTACACATTTACACATGTGGCCATTAAGAATGCACGTTTTTTCCCATGAGATGCCGCAATGCCGTGACTTGTCACAAGCAACATTCAGGAATTTAAATAAATGTGCTGTGCTTCACTGAATATCCACCAGATGGTGCATGGAAATGCGAGAAGCGCATCGAAAAACTAAACAACCCAAGATCATGACAAATCCACAACAATCAAATCCGGCTAACTGAGTTAGCGACGTAAGAAGAATGGACCCCTGCTCGGTCTTGTTGTTCTGCGAATTTGTTGTTCCCCAGCTGTAAAACCAGCTTGATAACTTCACACCTATCGTGAATGAAAGATGAGAAGAGGGATTAAAGTAACTGGGGGGGTTCTGTGTGTTCACCTCAGAGCGCGCTGTCGTGTTGTCAAATAGACTAAAACAAAATAATGTTTGCTTCAACATTGGAAACAATATTGTATTAGGTTAACTTTATTAAAGATTATTCACTTTTGTATTCTTTGTAAAATTCGTCTATTTGCACACACACGCCCAGGCATCTTTAAATTTAAACAGAAAATAATGGTGGGCTGGTAGGAACGTTATTTTTTATATAACTTAAGCCGCTGAATGAAGTTAAATATACACAATAAATTAATAATTGCGTTTGCTTTACATTTAAGCACTTGTTGAGCTTTTTCATTTTATATACTATCATATATTTGCCTAATACTGTTTTATTTATATTTTACAACATTACATGCAGTTTGTAATTTACTTGCGATTGTACTTTTAAAATGTAACCTACGTACTACAGTATAAAAATATTTAACTACTTCAGCAGTGAATTAGAAATTAAGTCGGTCTGGCTTTTAGATAAAGTTCTTATTTTATAGAATTGTTTTATTTAATTAATTATCTTATTATAAATATGATTCTTATTCTCTATATTCTTGTCGAGTCCTTCAGAGCAAGCATTGTGTCAAAAGATTCTGCGGAATCTCTTTTCACCTTTCATTCACGATAGGTGTGAACTTATCAAACTGTGTGCGCTGTTGGCAAATACTGTAGGGGGTTTAGATGAATTAAGAAGTGAGAGGACGCCTCTGCTTAAAAAAAAATTTAAAAAAAAAGGTTAATGATAGCAATTAAATCAGACTTAATAGTTGGATTTGATACTTTTCTTTTTATTTGCTCTATGGGAGAGAATGTCCGCGGTTTTATCAATAGATCTGCTCATATCTGCCTTTTGATCAAAAAGTCGCACGCGCAACTCACTTTCACTTTGCAAAAAGCAGTGTTTATTGTTCAGTGTATATTTAAAGCACATAAACAATAAAACAATATTGTTTTAGGCTAATATATCATACATCTTTGTATTATTTTTTGTTCTTCGTCTTTTTGCACACACGCGGGTGCGTTACTATAATAATACGAATAATAACAATTATAATAAAAAATTCAGAGCACTACTACTACTGCTAATAATAATAATACTAAATGGAGAAAGCGCAGTTAAAGAAGTATCATCATAGAAGCAGAGAAAAAAATGTAGAATAAATACATATCAGTATTTACAGTTTGAGCTCGACACGTTTATGAGCTCTGTCGTTTGCTGTCAATGGGCGCCTAAGAGAGAGAACACATTTTCGGCTTCAGTAGACACACAATACTTCAGACCGAAACATGACTGCCCCCTACAGGTAATGAAGTGCATTTTAATAGCTTGCTGCAGCAAGTCACTGGATTCCTCTTCTTGAAACATGCGTTCTTAATGGCCAGATCTGTATGCATTGAGCATTTATGGTACCCTGAGAGTGCTGAAAATTGCCACTAAAATTATTATTATTATTATTATAGTTATTATTAGGCAACATGGTAGCTTAATGTTAGCACTGTCACCTTGCAGAATAGGCTTCAGGACCCCGCCACCCTGCATACAGGATAAAGTGATATAGAAGATGAGTGAGACTGAGTAAGTATTACTATTATTGTTATTATTATTATTATTATTATTATTATTATTACATCATGTTAAATAGCATGTGAACCTTTTAAAAACCTTAAAAAAATTTAAAGTAAAACCTTAAATAATATAACTAAATTTATTTAACAAAGCAAGAAAATCACTACTGTAAATTGATTGTTTTCTTGGCCATTTTAATGTATATAATTCTAACTATTCTGTTTCTCTGCTGGAGATTTAAATTTTTTTAATGTTCCTCGAGTGCTCAGTGTGATGGTTTGTAAGGTTGATGCACCAAAACCACAAACTGTCACAAAACCACAGAGTTAAAGGTCATGATCATCAAAAAGAAACAGAAACCACTAGTTGAGGGAACTGCCATTTGGTGTTTAATGTAAAAATTCAGCACACACACACACACACACACACACACACACACACACACACACACTAAGAGATATTTGAATTCTTTCTAATTACAAAATGTGTGGATTTGCCTTATAAGTAGGGAGTAGTAGTAGAGCTGCTATTATAGAAAATTAATCAGCATCTCCTAACCAATCAGATTGGGGTATAATAATGACAATCAATAAATATTCAATCAAACAATAAAATCAATAATATATTTTTTTATAGAATTTGGGGAGTTGCAATGAGATAATGTGTTAATTATGAAAATCTAAAAAAGAAATAAAGATTAAATTAATTCTCAAAAGTAAATAAGTTTATCATCTCATAACGGCAATGAAGCTTCTTGTGGTTTAGATCATTTTAAAAGCTGGTGATCATACAGATACATTCTGTCATATTTATTTTCTTCTTTGCAATTTCTGAAAACACACACACATTACAGTAAATACATAATTGGAGTTATTGCCAAATCCCTCGTACAATAATCCTGACCTCTCATTTCTACATGTTTAAGCCTGAAGCTCTTGAAACATATTTTAGCCATTTTTTGTGTTCCTATCTTTTTAATAAACATATATAGAGGTAAGAATTGTACAGTAGATAATAGAATGAGATCCTTTTATTCAGCACAAAATAGGAAGTATGACCGTCTATACAAACATGACTGAGAAGAAGAAATAGCACAAATACACATCATAATGTGATTTTTGGGTTGTTTTCATTTTTTTCATACCCTGTTGTAAAATGTACATGTTATGGATTTAATATATACATTGTTTGTTTTTTTCTTTTTAAATTGTTGCTTCATAATGTAATATGAACTTTTATGTATTTTAAAATAATCAGCATGGTTTCCTTTTAAAATATAAAGAAAAGAAACTTACAATACAATGTGCTATAATATATAAATATAATATAATATGAAATTGCCCACAAGCCTTAGATAAACTTAATTTAATCATAATAAAATAAATGCTTTATTTATCCTATTCAAATATGGCAAAAAATAAAAATAAAAATAAAATTTTGTATTAAAGAAGGGTAAATGTAACCACTCCAGGCAGAAGTTAGTTTGAGGTTTTATGAACACGCTGGTCAATTTTATTCATGTGTTCCTTCACCCACTGAACTCTGGGATTTGCACACAGGCGACGCCCGTTCTTCATGATAAAACTGCAGAAGAGAGAAGATTTACACCAAAATGAACTATAATCCAAACATTTAATCTAACACTCTCACTCATCCTAAACTCTAAAGAGTAGTTTATATTACATAAAATCATTGTTAAATGAGGAAAAATAAATTTTCTCTGTATTTCTCCTTGAAGCAGAGTTTTGAAAACTTACATGACTCTAGCTTCTGTACAATCAAGCCGGGTTTCTCTTTACTCAGTAATAAGATGTAGAGGGATTTTCGCCTCCTGGAAATTTAAACAGCATTCTACTGGTGCATTTGCATCTGTGTAAATAAAATCATTAATTTATCAGTCACTGTTTTTAAAACAAAAGATGATTTTTATATCTGGTAGGACATGCTTCTTGATGCATAATTTGTACCCCTTTCCTCCTAAATACTGCTGTGATAGCTTTTTTAAGTAAAAATGTGTTTTTGGAATGTGTTTTTCCAGCAAACTCAACACATTCAGTGCTATGACTCCAATCCTTACGACACGCTGTCACTCAGTAATTTTCATGTAACAGTGAAAGTGGTAGCTCAGTGGTTAAGGCATTGAACTATGCTTCGGAAGGTCCCAGGCTCAAACCGCAGAACCAACAAGTTACCACTGTTGGGCCTTTGATCAAGGCCCTTAACCCTGAACTGCTCATATGTATAATAAGATACATAAAAATGTAAGGCTCTCTGGATAGTCGTCTCCCCTGCTGGGTCTTAGTGCTTGCAGAGTTTCTGTGTAAGGCGGAGAGAGAGAAAAAACGTTGGATCAATTGTGATCACATGACGCTCGGTGTCAAAACAAGAAGCGCATACATGATACATGATACATGATAAACCAAGACAATGCTCGCTTTACAAGTCCAAATTCATTAAAACTGCTCGTCTTGCTGGACACTCATAAACCGCATTACTCGTATTTCGAGGTTCCACTGTATAGATCGCCAACATTTTGAAGCATGGCACTGTGCAGGCTGTAGTGGTGGTAGAGAGGTGGGGTAGGTCTTATTCCATAAGTTAGACTCTACCATTTTAAGTACCCATTATGAGTTGGACCAAATTAGACCTACCCGACCTCTCTACCACCACGACAGCCTGATGAACTTTATCTGACGGCTGGCTGTAGTGAAAGACTGAATGCAAACGAGAACCAGAAGAACCAGCCGGAATGAACGAGATGACATGACTGCCGCTGTTGCTGATGATGATGATGATGATAATGATGACCTCTGTATGAGGTGAATTATGCTAACGCAGGAATCGCTTCAGCACTGGTTTTATAAGCTGATAAAAGGAGGAGGAGCGTGTGGTTTGAATGATGTGGTTGAAAATGTTTCACTGTGACTCAGAGGACTAAAAATCACCTCTTTCACAGGAAACATGTCTGCGGTTTTCACCTAAAGTGAGATAGATTGCCAAATTACAGCTGAATAAAGTAGAATAAACTGAGCTTTATTTGAGTAAATCAGTAAATTAACCAACACATCATATACAATTAACATTAATTTTAAATATGTGTATTTATTAGCATGGCCTGGTGGGAGCATGGTGGGTGTGTGGCGAGCAGGGAAGGTGTTAGGGTGTTAAAAGAGATGATAGAGATAGTGATTAGGATGCTATTTTGCACATCAGCACACAGGACGTTTGAACAGGGTGATGATATGGACATTACTAAGGTACATGCAAGTGTTTAACATAACAGAATGGCCAGGAATAAGACAATATTTATGTTTTAATTGGAGTATAAGCTCATAGCTCTTTGTCCAACCATCTCTAAATGTTCTGCTTTCATTATAACTTTTTTAATCCCTTTTTTAGATTTGTTAATTTGTTGGTATTTGTTCTGAATACAAGGACTGGCTATGTTGCCAAATGGCTACAAAGAAGGAAATGTTTTGCTGCCTACATTTCCAGATCACAGTCTCACAGATGAAGATAACCAAAGTGGTGGCTAAAGGACAAAGGCTGTGAGTTTCTGATCATAGAGATTACATCTCTGAGAAATTCCCAACAGTAAGTGATTGTCTTGTGTTTATATCCTGAATTGAGGTGTTGAACTCATCCTGTCCCACATTGAGAAAAGTAGATGGAAAGCCCATGAGCTCATGAGACAATTGGCTTCCTGTTCACTCCTCTCATGTCCTGCTGTGTATTTATTTATTTATTTATTTGTAAAGCAAAAGTGAAATCCTTCCTCAGACATAAGGGGGAGCAGAGTGCACAGTAATTGCTGTGCTTTTTATTTAAGGCAAATATTTAAGACTTAATTTAAGCTGAACACTTTCAAGGGTTTAACAGGTCAGTATTTTTTATTATCACATAAACATACACTGCTGCTCTGTTGGTAATGTGTGATGTGCTGCCGACACTGCCACATGTGCCACAAAATCCCTCCAACTTCAGTCTGTAGTTTGTAGCCCTCAGCATCAGCCAAATCAAATGCAGTGGAATGAGCTTGTAGCATAGATCACACATCAAAGTTCATCCAACTCACACTGTTGACCCTCTTGCTGACCTCCAGAGCATGTGCCTTTTCAAAGAGACCATACTTTAATGAACAATTCCAAAGACAGTAATTTAGTAATTTGGTCATTTCCAGTAGGGCAAATATATATGCTTATCCAGTATGCTCCATGCCTTTCTGTTATGCTGGACGTTTTTATTATAATCTAGGAAGGACAATCAACATTTACAACCCTTTTCTATATTAAGTGTGCAAGATATGAGATGTTTGATAATGAATTGGTAAGATAAACTTTGTGTAAAATTGTGCTAGACAGTGGATGGATAGAAGATAAAGTGTATGCTATAAATTTTAAATCAGTTATTCAAATCAACCCGAATCTTTAAAGATTCGATTCATCTCTGACAAAGAGCTGAAACCATACAACTATGAACATTACACCTGGTTTCTTTTTAAAACTCATATTATGGAGTAAATAATGATTCTTACAGAAATAAAATAAATTTCAATTTAACATGCCTTAACCATCAAATATACTTTTCCATAGATCTCACTTCAAACCCAATGAAAGTATGGTCTCCATGACATGTTATTACTAGTAAATGCTACAGGGTTTTTGATGGACTCACACACAAACACACATGCACACATTTGCAAAAATAATGTGTTATATTTGTTCCTTTTTCCGATGCCCTGGTGTGACTCTTTAATCACTGTACAAATCCTGTACTTGATGTGATAACTGAGTTAAAATATGAATTAAGTAACCGGAGACATTCTCCATTCATCAAGTCTTTCTCACGAAAGAAAGGTATTATTATTTATTATGACTAGTTCGGGTATTATTTTGTGATTAGAAGAACAACCTGAGCTAAAGCTTAAAACAGTAATGTATTTATAACATTATTTTAGCATCATCACAAACAGCAGATGACTGGCACTGAACTTGTTGGCTCTCACTGCTCATTCAGAACTCGTTTTTATTTTATTAGCTATTATAGCTGAACTGCCTGCCAACTAACACACTGTATAAATGCAGATCATTTACTGCTTTCTGTTTCACCCAGATGAGGATGGGTTTCCTGTTGAGTCTGGTTCCTCTCAAGGTTTCTTCCTATTACCATCTCATGGAGTTTTTTCTTGCCACTGTTGCCCTCGGCTTACTCACCAGGGACAATCTGGCCATTTTGATTCATACAAATTCACATTTCATACAAACCTAAATAATTCTTTTGATTGTGTAAAGCTGCTTTGCGGCAATGAAAGTTGCTAAAAGCGCTATACAAATAAAATTAAATTGAAGTTTTTATTTTAGTTTTTAGATCAAATTCTATTATTATTTATCATCCTATCTGTTTCACTGGCCTCTAATGTAACAGCTCTTCACCTGAGGTACTGGATGAACTTAAATGACTCCAAATACTTCCTTTTATTCCACTAATTCTCAATATGTTAAAAATATCTGAACTCCGGGATGTCACAGTGTGACAACTCTTTTGGCCAAATTCTCTGCATATACGAAATACACAAACTGGCCTGTTCAGTGTTTGGTCTAAAAGGTATTTGTTTGCATCAGGGTAATAGTAAGGTTGAGGGGATCTTCCTGAAGATTTTCAAAAAAGGTTTGTATCGAAGAAATACAATAGTGATGGTAATTTCCACGAGTACTTTACCCAACAAACATGAAAAATCTGAATCAGAACTATTGATATGTACTGTACAATAATGAGTCAAAAAGAATATTGGTTAAATGGTGTTTAGATCAAGTTCACTAGCTGACAATTTGATTTGTACAAAGTATAAACTGTTATATAGCGTATCTCTGTATCTGTTTATTGTTATTTAAGTTCTGGGTTATTTTGGGTTCTTTAAACACATTGTTGTGTCGCTCATGTTGGCTCATATGAGATGTAGTGGGCCATTTACAAATGAACACCTGGTTGGGTTATTTTGACCCAACAACTGGTTTATCCGTTATTCATTCATTTCTCCAAATGGCACCCTGCAAAATGTTCAAAATATTACTGTTATTGTGTCACAAGTGTAGTTTTAAGAGTTGTTTAGGCCGGAATGCCTGTGTGTACAGATCAAAACCTCCATCAGTTATTAAAGATAGCGTCTATTTAGAAAAAAAAATGCCCCAACACTCTAAAAAACGCTGGGTTGTTTTTTCTACCCAAGCGCTGGGTTGCCGCTGTTGGGTAATTTTTCTGGGTTATTTAGAGAGAGTTGGGTAGTTTTTGTGTAACCCAGCTGCTGGGTTGAAGTTTGATTGGCTCCTCCCCCAAAGGTCACCGGTGGATTCAGCGGCTGTCAGTCAGAGCTTCGTGTCTCTCTTGAGCTCCCACACCGCTGATGACGGTTCATTTAAGGGAAAATGACGTTAAATACAAGGTCTGTATACACATGTTCACTCACCTAAGTCACATATGACTAAAATATTATTACTATATGTAAGATGTATTACTGTTACCGTGTTAAGGTTACACACAAACTTTCAGGCTGGTCTGAGGTAAGATAATTTAGCTGACAATAGCTGCTATAGTTAGCCACAGAGCCCCACCTGTGTGTGAAAGAAACGGATAAGATCTCTGAGCTTTTTATCTTTCTCTGTAGAATGTTTGCAGGGTGACGAAACTGTAACTGTAGTGTTAGCATGACGCTAGCATTTAGTTAACATTAGAACTTTATTAATCTCACTGTTTGAGACAATAAAATGCTAAGGTGTTACAAAACACTGACCCTCTCACAAATATACACACCTGCTAACACTCCCGTTTTTCACTAGCTAGTAATTTACTCCGCGGTCAAAAGTTGCCCGCGTTTCTCCCGAGTTATAACAATATTTTACACCTTTACACCTTTGGCAAGTAGTATGCAAATATGACTGCTGCATGTAAGCTAACCAGGTAGCCCTCTTTAACCAAAGTTGCTTGTGACTCACTAAATTAACTATCAGTCAGCTGTACAGACTATTTGGTAGTAGCTGTCTCCATGTTTTTGTTTCAGGTTACCTATGCCCTAGCTTTGTCATTTTTTAATTTAGTATAAATCCTATTACACATTAAATTGATAGTCTTATTCAGTTTAATCTTTGTTATTCAACAAATTTTTAACTTTCTTTCATTTCTTTCTAAGGTTGGCACCAACATGGTGGAATGCCACCAGCAGGCTGAAGGGTCAAGGCCGTACCCCTACTGTACATCCTGACGTTGGGAGATAATGACCAGCGCTGCTCTCAGGCATTCGTCATTCTGGTGGGACAGGCTCTGGAGCAATGCACACTACTTGGGGTGGTTGATGTGTGCTTCAAGGCATTTTATATTTTTATATACTCCAAAGTAGTGTGCTCCTGTATAGGACTTTTTGTAATGTTGCTATGAAATAGCAAGGCCTATTTGAAAAGTCATAGACAGTGTTTGTATGTTAAAACGGAACCAGGGCTGGATAGTTTTGTTCTGCAGAAAAGATATCTAATGTCACAAAGAGATCCTGCTCTGTAGAAGGTGCCTCAGCCTATTTGTGTTATTACTCCATTCTGCCCTTGTGAGTAATAGTATAGTAATGATGTCGCTGTTGATTATCTGCTCTTGTGCTTTTGAAAAATAATTTTTTTTTTCTAAGAACATTTAATAGGATGTTGTTTATTGCATATATGTATGGTTTGCAAAACTTGGAAGTTTTTTTTTTTTGTTGTAATAAACCAGTATATCAAAGTAATTTGACTGTTTAATAGACATGGGTACTTTTTTTTTTTTTTTTACAGATTCACTGTAAAACATGAAAATAATAATAACCTATTTGTGAGGTAGAATTAACTCAACTTTACAGTTAAAATGAACCAACATCTGGGTAGAACATTTAACCAATTTATGTGGTAGAATTAACCCAGCATTATAGTTAAATATGACCCAGCATTTGGGTTGAATATTTAACCCATTTTGCTGGGTTAAAAAAATAACCCATTTTGCTGGGTTAAATTAACCCAGCATGTAGTTAGTCCAATAGTTACCCAGCAGCATTTTTTAGGGTGAACGATTTCGGAGCTTAGGCTACTGTTTACTTACACGCACACACACACACACATATATATATATATATATATATATATATATATATATATATATATATAGGCTGTTAAAGGCGTGTATGGCTTTTTCAAAATGCCTAATAGGCAAGACAGGCTTTGCTAATTGCCTTAATTAAAAGAAGCTGGTCTGACCCACAGCACTAATCTGTTCATTTAATTTAAGACCATGGTTAACTATAACACCTAAATTTAACACTGATGATCTACTGTACTGCTCCAAGGCTCCCAAATCCAGAGGTGAAACTCCACCCCTAACAACAGAACCACACACCAGAACTTTAGTGTTTTTAATAATTCAGGGCTAACCATGCCTTTATTTCTCCTAGACATGTTAACAGAGCCCAGATAGAGGAACCTCCTTTCTGCTCTAACTGGAAGTAGATCTGATTATCATCAGCAATAAAACGAGATTCCATGTTTTCGCAGGATATAGCCAAACAGCAACAAATACAACGGGCCCATGGATAGAACTATGTCAGACTCCATACACTTTCTAACTTGTTTTTGTGATGAGTCCAGATTCAGACACAACCAACACAGAGATGCTTATATGACTGTGACCTAAAATGTAAAGAAACGATAGAATAAATTGGTAGAAAGATTTCAGAAGTGCTATATCGAGTGATACAAGACATTCGGGCAAAACAGGAAGTGATATTTTGTCCCAACACACACACACGCGCACACACATACACACACACCACAATCATTAGTAAGTTTGGCTTTCGCTGCCCAAACATAACTTTTTTTTTTTTTCAATTTTTAATAACAAAAATTTAAATCATAATAAATTTTAAATGTTGTCTTCTTATCCATGTTGATGTCCTTATTTTTGTCTGCACTTCACTTGATGTAGCTACCCACTAGATGAGCTTAACCAATTCCTAGAACAGTTTGAGCCACTGGGAGATCTTCTGTTCCATTAAGTTTTCCTCATTGACTCACTCATCATCGATGCTACTTTATCATGTACAGTATATAGGTTCACAAGGGGGACTGGAGCCTATCGTAGGAGACTTAGGGCACGAGGCGGGTTACGCCCTGGACTGGCTGCCAGTCTATCACAGGTTAAACACATATGCACATACTGACTTGCTCATTCACACAATACGTACAATTACAATAACTAGTTTAACTTTTTACTACAAGCCAGTCATCATACCAGTGTCTACTTAGTACATACTAGTAAACTCATTATCATAAACACTGATAATAATATCTAGAACGCGATGTTTTAAAAGGTTAACTGATGCTCTATAATAACAGTTAATAGTGTGTTGTTCGCCAATCAATTAGCTGTTCTCATGCTACAGCTGCTATACATACCTTCTCAATGGCATACAAAGCCATTCGACTTTCAACTATGATCAGCTTTGGCCATTTTAATTAGCTCAGCATGAAAATCTGGAGTATTTCAGTCTCTGCCAGTGCAACTGCATCAAATTCTCAATTATAGGTGGCAAGGCATTGTCAAAAGCTCTCTGGAATAAAGTTGTGGACAAGCAAAAGTCAGGAGATTGATGGAGATAGAGTGAATACAGCTGGATAAAGTAAAAACTGTGTCTATTTTTATTTCCAGCTGCAAAGCAAACAAAATGTATATACATTTATTTAAATGCAAAAATTCAAAAAATAAATAAAAAAAACTGGACGGGTCGTCGATAAAGTGTACATTATAAATTTGGTTTCAGTCAATCAAATTAACCCGAATCTTTGAAAACTCGATACCCCTCTGACCCAGAGCTAAACACTACATATTAATGGTGAAGAATGTGTTGGGCATTGTGTCCACATTAAAATGTCTACATATATTGGTGGAGAATGCAACAGTGATTGATTGTCAGTATTATGTAAACACTACACCCCCGCATCCCCATAAACCTCGTTTGTGGAAGAAAGCATGAAGTGCTCAGACCGCCTGGTTCTGTTAAACTATAGACCAATATCAAAAAGTACCCTTTATCTCCACAATTTTGGAGAAAGCTGTGCACAGTCAAGTGCATTCTTATCTGGATGCCAATGATATTTTAAATAAATACTCTTATGGGAAGCACTTTGCACAAAATACATTGACATTATACAGTGTATGATTGCTAGCATACCTAACGGCTCTCTCTCTCTCCCACTCTCAGTAAAAAAAATTACTTTAAGTATAAAAGTTGTGACTTCTGTGGACGTTTAAAATAGAAATAAAGGTTTAAAAATAAATATTTTATCACACACATTCACATCATTTATTAGTAGAATTTTAGAACATCAGCTGGTGTTTGGCTCTTAATGTTCATTCAAAGTTTTTGTTTTCATTTTCAAGCTATATTCTAAATAACTGAAATTGTCAGTATGCTGTCACTGATAATCATATCTGTCTTACTGCATTGAATTGTGACTGCTGCTCACCTGAGGAAGTATTTATAGGATGAACTTTACTGCCTTTGGAAAAAGAGATCCCTTGTTGCATCAAGATGTCCTCTGTTGTGTGAAAAACATCCAAACAGGCCGTGCTATGATTTTACCTTCAACGCCAGTGTGAGGCTCTTCTCTTCAACATTTGGTCTGTCACATCATATTAACGTTGACTTTGTATTCAGTGACATGGTCATACTGGAACAGATTTGTACCTCTTACAGTAGTTACAGTGAAGGTAAATTGAGCAATACTATTTACTTTTTGTAAATTCTACTAAAGTTGAAACTGTTCTAGTGGCTCAGAGTAGATTAAAAAAAACTTTTTATATTGATTTCTAATTTAATAATCATTGGTCTATAACTTTTAATGCCTGTCACATATTTTTCCATATAAACAAGGTCTCTTTATTTTGTCTTTCTGCATTATTAGCAATTCTTGCTAATATAAGTGAAATTCAGGTTAAAAACTTGTCAAAGTCTATATTGTGAAAAATTACTTACAACCTGTCAAGCAAAGACAAAGTTTTTTTTTTTTTTTTTGTTATTTGATGTATTACTATTACATTATGGCCCTAAAACTTCAAAATGTTCCAATATACCAGAAACTAGTCTATTTAATATCTAATAAAAATGAGCTTCCATTCTCTAATTAGTAATAGAGAAATAAAACTGTGTCTGTTGCTATTATGTCATACAAGACCACGTTCAGCCACAGACTGAGACTACCAAAGTCTAAAACTAAACGCCACAGGATATCATTTATACCAGTGGCAAGTAAACTCTATAACTCTTCATTCGGGAGCGGTCATGACAGAACAATAAGTAGAACTTAAATATATATCTGGTGTGCAATATCATTAGTACTCTATATGTTAGTTGGTTATTTATTTTTAATGAAAAAATGCTGCAGCATGACTCCTCACGAAATAAAAAAAAAAAATGTTGTCACATTACTCCGATCTTAGTTTCGCTATATTGGTTGCCGGTGAAATATAGAGTTATATTTAAAATGCTTTTATTTGTTTTTAAGGCGATCAAGGGGGTAGTGCCTCAATATATGAGTGATTTGATTCACCCATATTGTCCTCAGAGAGCACTTTGTAGATCATCTGATCAACTTCTGCTCACGATTTCGAAAGGTTGATTAAGAAGGAGAGGTGTCCCGTCCCACGCTTTGGAACAAGCTGCCTTTCCATGTCCGATCAGCTCACATTATTGAAATTTTTAAATCGAACTTAAAAACGTATCTGTTTAACGAGTTATCGTGGTTTGTATAGGTAATTTGATGGTTCTGTAGTTTTAAAAGGATTTTTATTTTATTATATAAAGCACTTTGGTCAACCATCGGTTGTTTTAAATGTGCTATATAAATAAATCAACTTAACTACATTATATGCAATATTAAATATAATGTGCAATATAAATCCTAGGTGGAATAACATACATTTACATTACACAAAATAATTTGGCACCTTTCTGTACAGGCTGTAGTTTTTTTTTGTTTTTTCTATTTATTTTTATTCGGTTTAAATCTGGAGAAACAATTTCCTTCGGGATTAGTAAAGACTTCTTACAGTATCTTATTAGAAAACAGTCATGAAGCAGAGCTACTGTTACCACTCTGAAATTATTCCACATTCCACAGGCATGTCGCAAAGTGTATTATTATTGTTATTATTTTTATTATTATTATTATTATTATTATTCATAGTAGTATTAGTAGAAGAATATATAAGCATTGAAGGTTTTTATTTATGCATTTATTAAGACAACCATTAAAATTGTTGATATAAAAGACATGATGATATTTCAATATATTTCAAAAATTGGTTTCTTTTTGAAATGTTAAAAATGTGGCCTTGAAGCCATAATGTGTGAATAATGTCCTTTAAAATATTTGAAATAAAATGACTTCCTCCCCACGGGCCATAAGTTAATTGAGCAAAATAATGCTATAATGTTTCGAGCAAGTGTACCTGATTAAATGTTTCATGCAAAAAGCTATAATCCTCCTGAAACCAGCATGCAATTCATAAACCAAGTGCATTTTGTAGTAATTATCTATTGATAGAGGGAGGATTTAAACACTTGGTCAAGCTTGCAGAAAGCGCTTTCAAGAGAACCATTCTCGATATATAGAAAGTGCAGTTTGTAGTAATTATGCATTTATGGAGGATTTATTTAACTATTCGCTTGAGTTTGGTTTGTGCCTCCATAAAGGCGCAGGTCAATCTTATCCATGTGATCCTTCACCCATTGATCTCCGGGGTCTGCACACACACGACGACCGCTCTTCATGATAAAACTGCAGATGAGAGAAGAATTAAAGTATTATCTGAACTGCAAATATACATTTTACTCTTCTTAAACGGTATTGGAATGTTTGATAAATGTAAATTATTATTAATGTCATTGAAATTTTGTATTACATTTATATTATAGTTTATATAGACATAAAATAATAATTGATGAGGGGACTCTTATAACCTGTTAAAATGACACAAGATGCTGAAAACTTACACGATTCCAGGGTTTGGACAGTCACGGTGAGTTTCTTTATACTTAGTAATAAGCTGTTCAGGCACCTTTCTCTTCTGGAACGTGAAACAGCATGGAGCTGGTCCTTTTGAATCTGTAGGGAAAAATATATTCAAACTTCACCACATCACGTTAAAGTTCTGACGTGGTGCTCTTAAATCTAAATTTGTTGGTCTTTCTGCTTAATCTTAAATAAATAAATAAAATTCATCATGTTTATCATTTTGGCCTAATAACACACACACACACACACACACACACACACCCCAGTTGTTTATGTTCAGTATCCTATCATTAATGATGCCCCCATTATAACTCAGGGTGGTGGTAGTGAGTACTGACATGAGTCTAGTTTAACTTTGTACAAGTCAGTTGTCTTACTGGTGTTTACTTACTGCTTAAGTCAGTGACTGTTAACTGATTTAAATAATAATAACAATATACAACAATAATAACAACAATAATAATTACAATAATAATAATAATAATAATAATAATAATAATAATAATAATAATATGTACAGATCAAAAGGTAAACATTATCTTACCCTGGGCCATAGTGAAGGACTGAACACATATGAGAACCAGGAGAACCAGCGGGAGAGAACAAGAGGACATGACTGAAGTTTCACACAGAGTTTATGGTGCGTGACGTAACTTCCTGTTTTTGTATCGTTGTCGCGTTTATATCATCGGAGATCCCCAGAGATAACCAGCCCCCGCCCCCGGTGTTGTGTCGAAGTTGGTTCCCCCATCGGGATGTGTTTCCTTAGCCCCGCCCCCGTAAAAACAGCGCATTTAGGAGAAGGCTCGCCCCCGAGCGGTTATGCGCGTGCCAGTGAAATCCCTACGGAGCGCGGTAAAGGACAAAAATGACATTGTTAGCGTTTTATAATCACTGAAATGGAAAAGACGCCGAATTTCACGCGCCTTGAAAACAAAACTCATCATAATATGCTTTGTATTTTTTTTTATCACTGGTCTACACTACTTATGATTTATTTATGCTATTTCACAAATGAATTTTGTTCTGGATTGTATTTAATAATAAATGGAGCACTACTAATGCTGATTCATTTCATATACAGTTTGGGTTTATTCAGATAGATGTGACCTGGTGAGTTCACATCACACAAATAAAATACTAATTATTATTATTATTATTATTATTATTATTATTATTATTATTATCAGACGGGTCACCTGTCGGCTGTAAACATGTCAGTATTATCATCCTGACAGCTGTGGACACATCTGTATGTGAACAGTAGAGGGGGAACCTTAACTGATAGCACAAACTCATCAGGATGTGTTTCTGCTGCTATAAAGGACGTGTTTATAATGATAAAACTTCACTGAATCAGCTGGTTCACTTTTGCTGTGTAAACAAGTGAGCAGTAACACTGTGTGTGTGTGTGTGTGTGTGTGTGTGTGTCATGTGATAAATTGGCACCCTGTCCAGGATGTACCCCGCCTCATCCCCTGAGACTCCTGGAATAGGCCTCAGGACCCTGCATACAGGATAAAGTGATATAGAAGATGAGTGAAACTTAGTGAGTATTATTATTATTATTATTATTATTACATCATGTTAAATAGCATGTGAACCTCCCAAAAACCTTCAACTGTTTAAAAAAATTTAAAAATCTGGAGGTTTAATTATAATTTTTTTTTAATGTTCCTCGAGTGCTCAGTGTGATGGTTTGTTAGGTTGATGCACCAAAACCACAAACTGTCACAAAACCACAGAGTCAAAGGTCATAATCATCAAAAAGAAACAGAAACCACCAGGTGAGGGCACTGCTGTTTGGTGTTTAATGTAAAAATTCAGCACACACACACACACACACACACACACACACACACACACACTTCATCCACTGAACTCTGGGATTTGCACACAGGCGACGCCCGTTCATCATGATAAAACTGCAGAAGAGAGAAGATTTACACCAAAATAAACTATAATCCAAACATTTAATCTAACACTCTCACTCATCCTAAACTATAAACATTAGTTTATATTACATCAAATCATTGTTGAATGAGGAAAAAAATCGGATTTCTCCCTAAAATGAAGCAGAGTTTTGAAAACTTACATCACACACACACACACACACACACACACGCACACACACACGCACACACACACACACACACACACACACGCACACACACTAACAGAGAGATTTAAACTATTTCTAATTACTTTGTGGATTTTCCTTATAAGTAGGGAGTAGTAATAGAGCTGCTATTATAGAAAATTAATCAGAACCTCCTAACCAATCAGATTGGGGTATAATAATGGCAATCAATAAATATTCAATCTAACAATAAAATCAATAATGTATTTGTTATAGAATTTGGGGAGTTACAATGAGATAATGTGTCAATTATGAAAATCTAAAAAAGAAATAAAAATGAAATTAATTCTTAAAAGTAAATAATGAGTTTATCATCTCATAACGGCAATGAAGCATTTAGTGGTTTAGATCATTTGGTGATGGTACAGATACATTCTGTCATATATTTATTTTCTTCTTTGCAAATTCTGAAATGTGTGTGGAGTCAATTTCAGGGAGCTCAGGGCAGGATACACTAAATACATTTGTGCGACGTCAATCTCTGTGGTAGTGGTAAAATGTTTGCATTAGGGTTGTAATATATAAATTGTTATATAATTTTTGTTTGTTTGTTTTTGTTTGCTTCTTTTAAATTGACCTATGCTGTGATGCCGACAGATATCTTGAGTTTTAAAGGTTTTAAAATAGTTCCTTCGAGTACTGAGAACTTTCTACCTTAATGGAGTCAAACACTAGTGAAACAGTGGGATAAGTGCATTAGTGTAACAGGGGATTATATAGAGAAATAAAGGGAGTTCTGTTATTCTGCACAATCAGAAGTCCCAGTTTGACTTGAACACCCCTCGTGTTTATTAAGACAACTTTTTAAATTGTTGCTTCATAATGTAATATAAACTTTTATGTATTTTAAAATAACTAACATGGTTTCCTTTAACATATGAAGAAGAGAAACTCAGCCATAATATGTAATACAATGTCCTTTAATATATAAATATAAATATAATGAATTTGTGCTCACAAGCCTTAGATAAACAAAATGTAATTAAAATGAAATAAATGCTTTATTCATCCTATACAAATATGGCAAACAAAAAAAAACATCTAATTTTATATTAAAGAAGGGTAAATGTAACCACTCCAGGCAGAAGTTAGGTTGAGGTTTTATGAACACGCTGGTCAATTTTATCCATGTGTTCCTTCACCCACTGAACTCTGGGATTTGCACACAGGCGACGCCCGTTCTTCATGATAAAACTGCAGAAGAGAGAAGATTTACACCAAAATAAACTATAATCCAAACATTTAATCTAACACTCTCACTCATCCTAAACTATAAACATTAGGTTATATTACATCAAATCATTGTTAAATGAAGGAAAAAAAAACTTATTTCTCCTTAAAATGAACCAGAGTTTTGAAAACTTACATTACTCCAGCTTCTGTACAATCAAGCCCGGTGTCTCTGTACTCAGTAATACGACGTAGAGGGATTTTCTTCTCATGGAAATTCAAACAGCATTCTTCTGGTTCATTTGCATCTGTGTAAATAAAATCATTAATTTATCAGTCACTGATTGTGAAACATAAGAGATTTTTATATCTGGTAGGACATGCTTCTTGATGTATATTTAATTTGTACCCCCTTCCTCCTAAATACTGCTGTGATGGCTTTTTAATAATGTTTATTATCAGTAAGGCAAGGGTCGCTCAGTGGTTAAGACATTGGACTATGCTTCGGAAGGTTCCAGGATCAAACCCCCCACCTACCAAGTTACCATTGTTGGGCCTTTGAGCAAGACCCTTAACCCTCAACTGCTCACATGTATAATAAGATAAATAAAAATGTAAGGCGCTCTGTCCGAGCGTGTTATAAAAACACCAGTTCTGTGATAGCAACATGCTTGGTCTAAAATGCATGTGTACCAGATCTAAAAAACAATTTTGCTATGGATTTCTAACCTTCAGGCAACTGGATCCACACTGAAAAGAAAATCATCTGGCAGACCCACTACCCTGTTAGAATTATTTTATATATATAAAGAAGTTTTTTCTACTCTCTTGCTCTCTTCTTAATACTGTAGATCTGATATTAACGTGTAAAATCTTCACTGATGTTATCTTCATATCTCCTCTTGTATCTGTTCTTAAAGTTGTGAACGCTCCCACGCTCACCTTCCCATTCTCTCTCTCTCTCTCCCCCTCTATCTATCTCCCTCTGTCTCCGTCCTCCCTTCTGTCTCTGGACGGACACCTCTCTATCTTCCTCTCCTTTAATTCTTCAGGATCTCACCAGAACATTTACAATGGTTCATGTTCTTTGTAGTAACATATGTCGATGGCACAGGCATTTGGTTAAACATATAAAAACCCCATCTTTTGATGTTAATAAACAGAGACCTTTCTGACAGACAATGTGTGTGTGTGTGTGTTTGAGTCTCTCCTGGCGGCAGAAAAGCTTACCGAAGCACAGCGGACAGACCGAGCAACTAGCTTCTTCTACTACACAACTTTAAGAACTTTACAGAACATCCTCAGAACACCAAATAATGTGGAAGCTGGAAGAGCATCTATTCCGTGTGGCTCCAGTTGCCGGCAGCATTTTGACAGACCATGAAGCGTGTACAGAATGCTCCCTGTGTCACTATCACAGAATGGTTGTTCTCATAATATGCTTGAACAACAAAGCCCTGATGTTTACTGTTCCAACTCATGATGGGATTTAAAATGTTGGAGATCTTTGTGAGAAGATTTTACTTTATCTCAAAGTCAGCTATCTTATTAGTGTCTCCTTGGTGTTTAAGTTAGTGCATGTTAACTGATTTAAATCAATGATCAGAAATACAGATAAAATATGTACAAAGTCACATGTTACAAAGGCTAAATGATGAACTGTATCATACGGCTGACTGTAGTGAAACCCTGAATGCAGACAAGAACCAAAAGAACCAGCAGGAATGAATGAGATGACATGACTGCTGCTGCTGCTCCTGATAATGATGATGATGATGATGATGATGATCTCTGTATGAGTTGAATTACGTTAACCCAGGTATCACTCCAGCATTGGTATTATAAGCTGATAAAAGGAGGAGGAGCGTGTGGTTTAAATGAGGGGCAGATCATAGATAAAATGTTTCACTGTGACTCAGACTCCGTCCACACAAAGCCGGTGCGTTCCCTATCCGATCTTTTTTTTTTGTGAACACGGTGTCGTCTCAAGAAATATCTGCGTACACATGAAACCACTGAAAACGGTGTAGTATATATGCCAGACCAGTATGGGGCGCTGTAATTTTGCCATAGAGATACACGGAGAAGAAGACTTTGAGCATGCGCATAACCTTCGCGCTGTATACGAACCAAGATGGTGTACCATTATCGCTTGTTGCTCATAACAGTTGCATAGAAGCAATAAATTTTGCTGTAATAAAGCTAGCAGGCTTTGTAGCAACATGAACACAATCATGTAGTCCACCATTATTGTTGTTGCTGTTATGTGTGACGCAGCCAACACGTGATGTGATGACATCATCGTTTCACAAAATATACGGATTGGCCGTACACATGAAACCGCAAGGGTGTCGGTTTTAGATTTATCCACTTTGGGACCCGGTTTAAAAAAATAGCGGTTTCAGTCTCCTAAAATGTCGGATCCGTGTGGACGAAACGCCAATACGATAAAAAATGTAAACGTATACAGCGAAACGCGTCTCCGTGTGGACAGGCCATCAGAGGACTAAAAATCACCTCTTTCACAGGAAACATGTTTTTACCTACAGTGAGATAGATTGCCAAATTACAGCTGAATAAATTAGAATAAAAAGAGCCTTATTTGGGTAAATCAGTAAATTAACCAACACATCATATACAATTAACATTAATCTTAAATGTGTGTAATTATTAGCATGCCCTGGTGGGAGCATGGTGCTTGTGTGGCGAGCAGGGAAGGTGTTAGGGTGTTAAAAGAGATGATAGAGATAGTGATTAGGATGCTATTTTGCACATCAGCACACAGGACGTCTGAACAGGGTGATGATATGGACATTACTAACCTACATATAAGTGTTTAACATAACAGAATGGCCAGAAATAAGACAATTGTTAAGTTTTAATTGTAGTATAAGCTCATAGTTCTTTGTCCAACCATCTCTAAACTGCTTCTATTATAACTTTTTTTAGATTTTTTAATTTGTTGGTATTTGTTCGGAATACAACGACTGGCTACTGTATGTTCCCAAATGGCTTCAGCTCAGATTAAAAAGAAGTTGACCTTGTCATACCCTACATGTTTCCCATGATCATCAAATATCCAGAGAATGTTTTTTTTTAGCCTGTCCAGTAATTTTGTAAATAAAACATTTAAACAAAGCCAGAAATGTACAGAAAAGGAAGCAATCTGGTATGATAGGATCTCTCCATAGAGACCTGTGGCAGCTTCCAAAGTTCTGGTTGTTACATTATATACCATGCTGATAGCATCAAATTCCACTCAGTCACTAACCTCCACAACAGAGTCTTTGTTGTGTTCTTAATAGAGACATTACACAGTGCTACTGGTTGTTGTGGATAAGTAAATTTGGAGTAAAAGCTCAGTGGGTAAAACTGGACTGATGATGAGAACAGTATGACTTTCAGTTGCTTCAACTATGTAGATGTTGCTCTGGATAAATGCCGATGCAAATTCATGTTTAGCAAAACATTTTTTTTCCCTGAACATATGGATTTAGGGGCATTTTGTTTCAACATTGTTAAATCATTTTTTCCTACTTATATTAATTTTGACTTTTCTGCTGGGGTGTGGGTTATTCTCAACACAACATTATACTAACCCCCCCGGGCCCCCACCCCCCGCCCCACCCCCTGATTCTTGTCAGATAGATGTAAATAAAACACTTCCACCTCAAAGCAAAAATATTTAGGGCTAAACTAAAAATATTTAAAGTAATTGATTACCAAATGATTGGATGTAATGATGCCACTGCTACACTCTACAACCCACTGACTGCAACATGGCATTCTCTCCTTGTGAAACTTTAAATTCAATTCAATAAAATTTTACTTGTATAGCACTTAACAATTGTCATTGTCGCAAAGCGGCTTTACACAATTAATCTTTTGGAAGAATTATTTAAGTTGTATGGAATGTTAATGTGAATAATTTAAAATGGTCAGATTGTCCCTGATAAACAAGCCGAGGGCGACAGTGGCAAGGAAAAACTCCCTGAGATGGTAGTACGAAGAAACCTTGAGAGGAACCGGACTCTACAGGGAACCCATCCTCATCTGGGTAAAACAGAGAGCTGGAATTAATCTACATTCATACTGTGTGTTAGGTGGGAGGCAGTTCAGCTATAACAGTTAATATTAATTGATGTTAGTATGGAGTCCAGGTAGTTATTGGAGGCTCAGGTAGACTTGTAGGAAATTCCAGTCCTGAACTATCGAGCAACTGCTGCCAAGTCAAGTCCTCAGAGAAACAGCTGTCAACATCAGTCGAGGCCAGAACTTTCTTATCTTACTTAGTGTTTAAGTCAGTACATTTTAACTTATTTAAATCAAATCATCAGAAATACAGATACAATAATCATATTAACAAAAACATATAATGAACTTTATCTTACTCTGGGTCATTGTGAAGGACTGAAGGCAGGTGAGAACCAGCAGAACCATCAGGAGTGAATGAGAGGACATGACTACTGCTGCTGATGCTGCTGCTGCTGCTGCTGCTGCTGATGATGATGATGGTGATGATGATTATGATGATAATGTGAACAGAATGGTATTAACACAGATATGACTTCAGCACTGGTTTTATAAGCTGGTAGGAGGAGGAGAGTGTGGTCTGATTGAGAGGCGGGTCAATGGATTCAAAAAAGTTGGGAATGTTTGAAGAATAAAGTCATCCTTCTCTCTATGAATGTCTTTAAATATTCTCCTTTCATCATACTTGTTTTTTCCCACTTTTCCCTTAATTTGTTGGTATTAATTACCAAAAATCATGGTATTAATTAACAAAAAAAAAACAGACTTGGTAATGGAATTTTGTCCCACCCACCAAAAATCAGCACATATGTTAAGTGTGAATGTTACTTTACATTGTTACATTACATTAAATAGCCAGAGGATAGACTTTATTATACTGTCCAGAAAATATTTGACTACTCACAAAATAAAATAAGCCAGGTTTCACAAACCACAGATAAAATGGTCAATAGAATTACTTCCCTTTTAAAACACTGCTTTCATCTACAGCCCATTTCCCACTTTCTTAGATTTTGTACAATAGCCATGGGGTAGGAGAGAAGGATATGTTCTGCTGCCTACATTTCTAGATCACAGTCTACCAGATGAAAATCCCAAAAGTGATGGCTAAAGGACAAAGGCTGTGAGTTGCTGATCATAGAGATTACATCTCTGAGAAATTCCCAACAGTAAATGATTGTCTTGTGTTTATATCCTGAATGGAGGTGTTAAAGTCATCCAAAAATTAGATGGAAAAGCCCATGAGCTCATGAGACAATTGGCTTCCTGTCCACTCCTTGCTCGCTCATGTCCGGCTATGTATTTATTTATTTATTTGTAAAGCAAAAGTGAAATCCTCCATCAGACATAAGGGGAAGCAGAGTGCACAGTCATATCTTAAATATATTTAAGACTTTATTTAACCTAAACACTTTCAAGGGTTTAAAAGGTCAGGATTTTTTTATTATCACATAAACATACACTGCTGCTCTGTTGGTAATGTGTGATGTGCTGCCGACACTGCCACATGTGCCACAAAATCCCTCCAACTTCAGTCTGTATTGTCTTTAGGCATCCCTGAGAGATCTACTTAGGTCTTATCTGATTTGTGATTAGAAGAACAACCTGAGCTGAAGCTTAAAATAGTAATGTATTGGTAACATTATTTTAGCATCATCACAAACAGCAGATGACTAACACTAGTTATTCCACTAATTCTCAATATGTTAAAAATATCTGACTTCCGGGATGTCACAGCGTGAGAAGTCTTTTGGCCAAATTCCCTGCATACACGAAATACACAAACTGGCCTGTTCAGTGTTTGGTCTAAGGGGTAAGTAAACCAACTGGGTAATGATTTCATCATGGCTCAGGAATTACACTTTTTATTATGTATCTAAACCTGGCTTCTGTACAATATTTTTTTAAGCTGTTTTGGTTTGGTGTGGTTACATACACCACACAGTTTAATTCATCTGGTAAACACCATGAACACTAACCTCGTTATTTATATTGTGTACAGACTTATCATCATATGTATTTTAACTTGTGAAAAGGTTGATTAGTAAGTTTATATAACCATGACTGAGTTGGTTGAGTTTGTGTCAGGGAAATAGTTAGGTTGAGGGGATCTTCCTGAAAATTTTCCCTTGAAAACCCTAATACCTGTCTTTGGCCGAGTGAGTGTGACTGTGATTTACAACCACAAATGTCCCAAAGTGATTCATATAGATGATAAAATAATATAAAAATACATGAATAATCATAAACATTTTAATATAACAAAAAAAAAAAAAAGGAAATCAACTTAATACTGTCCTGGGATGAGAAGAGGTCAAGTGATCGGGTCAAGTGATCTACTAACAGCATGAACTGGGGAATGCAATATCACAGTCAGGAGAGATCAGCAAGTGGGCTGTGGGCTCCTTTTGAGAATTCCAAAGTTGTAGGAAACAACTCTTAAACCAGATACAAAATAAATAATTAGTGTAATTAATAAGTAATTAGTAATATCATATTATCTTACACACATACACGGACACACAAACACATGAGAGAGAGAGAGAGAGAGAGAGAGAGAGAGAGACGGGTTGCACTATCCCATATACAAATTTTATACAAAGATGGCACAATTTATTAACTGCCCATGAAACAGCCCACAGACTGTTAGACTGCTAGACTGTTTTTTAATAACCAGAGCATTTCGTTAAATATGGGCATGCATGTCCCAGCTTTATTCTATACTCATCACCTCATTAAGACGTTGATTGCAAGTCAAGATCTGGTCAGTAAATCTTTTAGCCTGTCTGATTTATGTCAGATAGATGATAATAAAAAAACTTCCACCTGTAGCGAATAACAGGGCTCCCATAGAGAGAACAGTCAATGGATCACATTCCTGAACCCCCTCTCCCAGCATGCATAGCGCCATCCTGATAACCTTATCTGGTTCGCTATTTTAAGAGGGACGTCTGTAAAACTAAGAAACTCCACAAGGCCAGATGCTTTGAAGTAGACCCCGAAACCGAGGGTGTAAATCGGCGATCCGGTAAACAAAGAAGACAGTTTTTCAGCTTCACCCCGAACTGGGGGGCAGATTTCATCACACCTGGACACTCTCTTGACCTCTGGAAGACATGCCTTTCCATGAACAAAGGCATACGGCATGGACACTATTTTAAACATCTTTAAAGTGTGCCAATAGGGCAAAACGTATTCACATATATTTACTCAGTTCCTTTTATTCCTGTGTATATGTTTGATTAATCTGCATAACTTTAAAGGTGTAATCAGCATTTACAAACCTTTTTATTAGATAAAGTAATGAATGGGTAAGATATGTAATGTTTGGTGTCAATCTCAAGCTGGCTTTATTTCAAGAATGTTGGTGAACATGGGAAATTGGTAGCATGAACAGAGCTCATGCAAAATTACTTTTTATAAAGTATTAAAAACTCCAACCGGATGGGTCACACGTGACAGCCGAAACACCTGGCTAATTTATTCACGGAAGGAGGAACCACGTGAGGTGTGGCTAAGCCCTGCAATCACATCCGATTGGATAAATCACCTGTGGGACAGACTGACCCCCAAGGGACAAAAACCCTCAGGAAGTCCACAGTGGAGAGAAGAAGAGAAGATATCATCACAACTGCAACCTACAACATCTTCCAAGCAGCTCGGGCTCCCGCCCTTGCGAGCGCTGCGCCGCCGCTGCTGGCGCCTTCCGCTCTTCAAGAACTCTCAGCGAGACTTCGTGCCAGAACTCCAAAGTCCAGCAACGAAGGAAACCTCAGAAGAAGTTCCAGAGCACAGCCATCGGTAACCAGGCAACCAACGCCTCACTGAAGGGCTTTCCTGTCTGACGTCATCTCTACAACAGCGCACCAACCAATCAGCAACGCCGTGATTCCCCTCGCTGGAGGCGAACCCACGGATGAGAACGAAACATAACGCAAGTAAACAAACAATGCTGCATACCTTGCTGAAGTTGGTGCTCGTTTTATAACTAAACTGTAAGATAGAACCCAAGACTCTGCTCTTGTGACTTTCGTTGATCTAGTAACCAGTACTAGAATAACTTCATTCATTTTCACTTGCCAAACTGTTTGTGTGTGTGTGTGTGTGTGTGTGTGCGTGCGTTCAAGTAGTGTAGTTTCATGTATCGTAGATTAGTCAAATAAATTCTCGTTTCTTTATAAAGTACTGTTGTCTTGGTCATGTATTTTAAAGTCTAAACATTTGCCCAGATCTTGTTACCTTGCTCATAATTGCTAAATACTAGATTTTGTGTTATAGCCGTTGGCCATGTGATAACCAGAACTGGTAAGATACACTAAATTGTGCTAAACGCTGGACGGGTAGTTAATATAGTGTACATTATAAATTTTGATTTAGTTAATCAAATTTACCTGAATCATTAAAGATTTGATACAACTCTGACCCAGAGCGAAAAATTACTTATTAATGATAAAGGATGCGTTGGCATTGTGTTCACATTAAAATGTCTATATTTATTGGTGGACAATGCAACCGTCATTCATTGTCTTTATTATGTAAACCCTACGTATTAATGATGAAGAATGCCAGAAGCTATTCATGGTCATTATCATTGTTAAAATGCTACACACCTTAAAGCAAAAATATTCCGGGCTAAGCTAAAAATATTTTCTTACTCTGAGGCGTTGTGAAGGACTGAAGGCAGGTGAGAACCAGCAGAACCATCAGGAGAGAATGAGAGGACATAACTGCTGCTGCTGATGATGATAATGATGGTGATGCTGATGATCACGATGTGAACAGAATGGTATTAACACAGATATGACTTCAGCACTGGTTTTATAAGCTGGTAGGAGGAGGAAAGTGTGGTCTGATTGAGGGGCGGTTCAGTGATTGAAAAAAAATTAAAGAATAAAGCCATCCTTCTCCCTATGAATGTCTTTAAATATTCTGCTTTCATCATACTTTCCCACCCCTTCCCTTGATTTGTTGGTATCAATTATCAAAAAAAAATAATAGTAATCATGGCATTAAAAAAGAAAAAAAAAAAGATTTGGTAATGTTGTGGAATTTTGTCCCACCCACCAAAAATCAGCACATATGTTAAGTGTGAATGTTACTTTACATTGTTACATTACATTAAATAGCCAGAGGATAGACTTTATTACACTGTCCAGTGAATTCTGGGCTACTCACAGGATGAAATAAGCCATGTTATTGCTTCACAAACCACAGAGAAAATGGTCAATAGAATTACTTCCCTTTTTAAACACTGCTTTCATCTACAGCCCATTTCCCACTTTCTTAGATTTTGTACAATAGCCATGGGGTTTGAAATCATGACTTTCTGTGACACAGTCTGATGTCATTTCCCATGTTGTGGCAACGAAGCACGAAGTGTACAACTGACTACAGAAGACCTTGAATGACCACAGACCAACAGGTCATAAAATCCTTTAACTTAGCTGTACATTGCTACTAAAAACTCCAATACAGCCAGTTAAACCACAATCTCATTGTATGGCTACTCATAGAAAATCACAAAATGGCTTTAATAATTAACACAGGCACATGTGATTGGATAAACTGATGTAGAGGATCTACTGAAGAAGCTACAAAGTTTATGCTGATGAATTGCATTTTTTTTTCTTGTTTGACTGGAAAGAAGGAAATGTTTTGCTACCCTCTGATCATAGAGATTACATCTCTGAGAAATTCCCAACAGTAAAGAATTGTCTTGTGTTTATATCCTGAATGGAGGTGTTAAACTCATCCAGTCCCACATTGAGAAAAGTAGATGGAAAGCCCATGAGCTCATGAGACAATTGGCTTCCTGTTCACTCCTTGCTCTCTCATGTCCTGCTGTGTATTTATTAATTTATTTGTAAAGCAAAAGTGAAATCCTCCATCAGACATAAGGGGAAGCAGAGTGCACAGTAATATCTTAAATATATTTTAGACTTTATTTAAGCTGAACACTTTTAAGGGTTTAAAAGGTCAGGATTTTTTATTATCACATAAACATACACTGCTGCTCTGTTGGTAATGTGTGATGTGCTGCCGACACTGCCACATGTGCCACAAAATCCCTCCAACTTCAGTCTGTATTTTGTAGCCCTCAGCATCAGCCAAATCAAATGCAGTGGAATGAGCTTGTAGCATAGATCACACATCAAAGTTCATCCAACTCACACTGTTGACCCTCTTGCTGACCTCCAGAGCACATGCCTTTTCTCAGGAACAAAGAGACCATACTATCATGGACAATTCCAAAGACAGTAATTTAAGGTTTGCCATATATAAATATTACCTCCCCTTTCTGTATGCAAGATATGGGATGTTTGATAATGAATGAAAGCTTTTTTTTAATTAAAGAACATTGGTGTGAATGGAATGTTTGTAGAATAAAATTTCTGCAGGATGTTCCCCACAAGACAGATCAAACATTAGGCTAATGTATGCAAAAAAAGGAAGTGTGCAGGGGTAAGCCCTACAATGACATCTGATTAGGACAATCACCTGTGGAATGGACCACCTCTACGTAGTCAAAACTCTTCTGACTTTCTCAGATGTAGTAACAAGTACTAGAAGTTTGTGGACTTCCTCAGTACTCCATTAACTTTCTCCCTTTGAACTGTTTGTGTGTCTGAATGTGTGTGTGAGTGTGTTCAAGTTCAAGTTCAAGTAGGCTTTATTGTCATTATAACCATATACAGTTAGTACACAGTGAAACGAAACAACGTTCCCTTAGGACCAAGGTGCTACATGCAACATAAATTTACAACATAAATTAACAGAGACACTAAACTAGCTAACCAAGAGGCCTAGTTAGCTGGCTAGCAGAGACAGGACAGAGAGACCTAACATAAATTACAACATAAATTAACAATAACTAACTAGCTAAGTAACATTTTTATAGACAACATAAAGTGCACGTGCAAATGTGCAAACAAGAGCAACAACAAAGTGACAGTGCGCAACCACGACATAACAGAACATAAAATATGGTGTTGAGGTAGTGGGTAAACATAAACATTCCTTAAAACAGCAGCAAGATTTGAGGAATTAGTGCAAAAATGTAGTCCAGTAATGATCATTGTGCAAAAAGATTGTTAAAAACAGTGAAGCATTTACAGGTTGGTGTGTACGATAATTTGGTGGTGTAGGTCAGTGTGTCTGCACTTGTGTTGATTAGTCAGTCCAGTCTCAATATTTTATGGTAGTTGAGTTAAGCTGTGTGATAATGTTTGTGTGTGTGTGTGAGTGTGTTTGTGTTTATCAGTCCAGTCCCTTTTTGTTGAGGAGACGGATGGCTTGTGGAAAAAAGCTGTTGCACAGTCTGGATGTGTGTGCCCGAATGCTTCGGTACCTTTTTCCAGATGGCAGGAGTGTAAAGTGTGTGTGAGAGGGGTGTGTCCGATCAGCCACAATGCTGGTGGCTTTGCGGATGCAGCGTGTGGTGTAGATGTCTTCAATAGAGGGGAGAGAGGCCCCGATGATCTTCTCCGCTGTCCTCACTATCCGTTGTAGGGTTTTGCGATCCAATATGGCACAATTCCCAAACCAGACAGTGATGCAGCCGCTCAGGATGCTCTCGATAGTTCCTCTATAGAAGGTGTTCAGGATCGGTGGTGGAAGCTGGGCCTTCCTCAGTCTTCTCAGAAAGAAGAGACGCTGTTGGGCTTTCTTGTGTAGGGAGCTGGTGTTGAGGGACCAGCTGAGGTCCTTCTCTAGGTGGACACCCAGGAATTTGGTGCTTTCGACGATTCCCACAGAGGAGCTGTTGATGCTCAGCGGAGAATGGTCGCCTCGTGTCCTCCTAAAGTCAACAACCATCTCCTTTGTCTTGTCAACATTTAGAGACAGGTTGTTGTCTTTACACCAGTCTGTTAGCCTCTGCACTTCATCTCTGTACGCTGACTCGTCGTTCTTGCTAATGAGACCCACCACGGTCGTGTCATCAGCGAACTTAATGATGTGGTTCGAACTGTGTGTTGCTACACAGTCGTGAGTCAGCAGTGTGAACAGCAGGGGACTGAGCACACAGCCTTGTGGGGCCCCAGTGCTCAGTGTGGTGGTGCTGGAGGTGCAGTTCCCGATCCGTACTGACTGAGGCCTACCGGTCAGAAAGTCCAGTCCAGTCCAGTCCAGTCCAGTGTGTGTGTGTGTGTGTGTGTGTGTTCTACAGTAAGTAGTGTAGTACTTTTATAAAGTACTATTGTCTTGGTCGTGTATTTTAAAGTTAAAACATTTGCCCAGATCTTATGTTACTTTGCTTATAAATATAAAAGACCAGATTTTGTATTATCATCAATGGCCACAAGATTAACATAATTGGTAAGATAAACTTTGTGTAAAATTGTGCCAGTGAATGGATCAAAGACAGTGGATAGATCGAAGATGAAGTGTATGCTATAAATTTTTAATCAATTAATCAAATTAACACAAAGATTCGATTCATCTCTGACAGAGAGCTGAAACCATACAACTATGCACATTACATCTGGTTTCTTTTTAAAACTCATACTATGGAGTAAATAATGATTCTTACAGAAATAAAATGCAACCACAGGGGGGCGCAATCCAGTGTCTTCTTGTGCCAGTCCCAAGTCTGGATAAATGCAGAGGGTTGTGTCAGGAAGGGCATCCGACGTAAAACAATGATGCGAATCAAGAATATAATTCCCATACCGGATCGGTCGTGGCCCGGGTTAACAACGACCGCCACTGGTGCTGTTGACCTACAGGGTTCTGGTGGAAATTGGGCTACTGTTGGTCGAAGAAGGAGAGGAGGAAGGCGTGTTCGTAAGCAGAGAGAGAAGATGAAAGGCAATAGTTTAAGAGTGATAGTAGGGACTTTGAATGTTGGGACCATGACAGGGAAGGGAAGAGAGTTAGTTGATATGATGCAGAGAAGAAAGGTGGATATACTGTGTGTACAGGAGACCAGGTGGAAAGGTAGCAAGGCTAGAAGCTTAGGATCAGGGTTCAAATCGTTTTACCATGGTGTGGATAGGAAAAGAAATGGAGTAGGAGTTATCCTAAAAGAGAAGTTTGTAAGGAATGTTCTAGGTAAAGAGAGTATCAGATAGGGTGATGAGTCTGAAACTGGAAATTGAAGGGATAATGTTCAATGTTGTTAGTGGTTATGCCCCACAGGTAGGATGTGAGTTAAAGGAGAAGGAGAAATTCTGGAGTGAGTTAGATGAAGTGATGCAGAGCATCCCCAGAGGTGAAAGAGTGGTGATTGTTGCAGACTTCAATGGACATGTTGGGGAAGGGAACAGAGGTGATAAAAATGTGATGGGCAGGTTTGGCCTTCAGGACAGGAATGTAGAAGGACAGATGGTGGTGGACTTTGCAAAGAGGATGGAAATGGCAGTGGTAAATACTTTCTTCAAGAAGAGGCAGGAACATAGGGTGACATATAAGAGTGGAGGCAGAAGCACTCAGGTCGACTACATCTTGTGTCGACGTTGTAACCTGAAAGAGATCAGTGACTGCAAAGTGTTGGTAGGGGAGAGTGTAGCCAGACAACACAGAATGGTCGTGTGTAAAATAACCCTGGTGGTAAGGAAGGCGAAGAGGACAAAGGCAGAGCAGAGGGCAAAGTGGTGGAAGCTGAGAAAGGAAGAATGTTGTAAAGTCTTTAGGGAGGAGTTGAGACAGGCTATGGGTGGTCAGGAGGTGCTTTCAGTTGACTGGACAACTACAGCCAATGTGATCAGGGAGACAGGTAGGAGGGTACTTGGTGTATCATCAGGTAAGGGGAAAGTGGACAAGGAGACTTGGTGGTGGAATGAGGAAGTCCAGGAGTGTATACAGGGAAAGAGGCTAGCTAAGAAAAAGTGGGACACTGAGAGGACTGAAGAGAGTAGACAGGAGTATAGGGAGATGCAGAGTAAGGTGAAGGTAGAGGTGGCAAAGGCCAAACAAAGAGCATATGAGGACTTGTATGCTAGGCTAGACAGTAAGGAGGGAGAGGGGGATCTGTACAGGTTGGCAAGGCAGGGAGATAGAGATGGGAAGGATGTGCAGCAGGTTAGAGTGATTTAAGATAGAGATGGAAATGTACTGACAGATGCCAGGAGGGTGATGGGAAGATGGAAGGAGTACTTTAAGGAGTTGATGAATGAGGAAAACGAAAGAGAACAAAGAGTAGAAGAGGTGACTGTTGTGGAACAGGAAGTAGCAAATATTGGTAGAAGTGAGGTGAGAAGGGCGTTGAAGAGGATGAAGAGTGGAAAGGCTGTTGGTCCTGATGACATACCTGTGGAGGTATGGAAGTGCTTAGGAGAGGTGGCAGTAGAGTTTCTGACAAGTTTGTTTAACAAGATCTTGGAGAGTGAGAGGATTCCAGAGGAATGGAGGAGAAGTGTATTGGTGCCAATTTTTAAGAACAAGGGAGATGTGCAAAGCTGTGGCAATTATAGAGGTATAAAGCTAATGAGCCAGACAATGAAGCTGTGGGAAAGAGTAGTGGAAGCTAGGTTAAGGGCAGAGGTGAGCATTTGTGAGCAGCAATATGGTTTTATGCCTAGAAAGAGTACATCAGATGCAGTATTTGCTTTGAGGATGCTGGCGGAGAAGTACAGAGAAGGTAACAGGGAGTTGCATTGTGTCTTTTTAGATTTAGAGAAAGCGTATGACAGGGTGCCAAGAGAGGAGGTGTGGTATTGTATGAGGAAGTCTGGAGTGGCAGAAAGGTATGTTAGAGTGGTGCAGGACATGTATGAGAGCTGTAAGACAGTGGTAAGATGTGCTGTAGGTGTGACAGAAGAGTTTAAGGTGGAGGTGGGTCTGCATCAAGGATCGGCTCTAAGCCCCTTTTTGTTTGCTCTGGTGATGGACAGGATGACAGATGAGGTAAGACAGGAGTCCCCATGGACTATAATGTTTGCAGATGACATTGTGCTCTGTAGCGAGAGCAAGGAACAGGTGGAGGAAAAATTTGGAGAGGTGGAGGTATGCTCTGGAAAGCAGAGGAATGAAGGTTAGCCGCAGCAAGACGGAATACATGTGTGTAAATGAGAGGGACCCAGGAGGATCGGTGAGGCTACAGGGAGCAGAGGTAAAGAAGGTGCAGGATTTTAAGTACTTGGGGTCAACGGTCCAGAGCAACGGAGAGTGTGGAAAGGAGGTGAAGAGGCGGGTACAGGCAGGTTGGAATGGGTGGAGAAAAGTGTCAGGTGTGTTGTGCGATAAAAGAGTATCAGCGAGAATGAAAGGAAAGGTGTACAGGACAGTGGTGAGACCAGCGATGCTCTACGGCTTAGAGACAGTGGCGCTGAAGAAAAGACAGGAGGCAGAGTTGGAGGTAGCAGAGCTGAAGATGTTGAGGTTCTCTTTGAGAGTGAGAAGGATGGATAGGATTAAGAATGAGTTTATCAGAGGGACAACCCACGTTAGATGTTTTGGAGATAAAGTCAGAGAGGCCAGATTGAGGTGGTTTGGGCATGTTCAGAGGAGAGATTGTGAATATATCGGTAGAAGAATGCTAAGGTTGGAACTGCCAGGCAGGAGGTCTAGAGGAAGACCAAAGAGGAGATTTATGGATGCAGTGAGAGAGGACATGAAGTTAGTTGGTGTGAGAGAAGAGGATGCAGAGGATAGGGTTAGATGGAGGCAGATGATTCGCTGTGGCGACCCCTGAAAGGGAACAGCCGAAAGACAAAGAAGAAGACAGAAATAAAATAAATTTCGTAACCATCAAATATAGCGCTCACTTCAAACCCACCAAAAGTATTTTCTCCATTACTAGTAAATGCTACAGGGTTTTGTGTGTGCAACACACATGCACACATTTGCAAAGATAGTGTATTTTATTTCTGTTCCTTTTTCCTGTGCCCCGGTGCGACTCTTTAATCACTGTACAAATTCTGTACTTGAGAAAAATGAGTGATAACAGGTAAAATATTCTCCACAGGAGACATTCTCCATTTATCAAATCTTTCTTACAAAAGAAAGGTATTATGATTTATTATGTCTATTACTATTTTATGATTAGAACAACCTGAGCTGAAGCTTAAAACAGTAATGTATTTATAACATTATTTTAGCATCATCACAAACAGCAGATGACTGACACTAACATGGTTGGCTCTCACTGCTCATCCAGAACTTGTGTTTATTTTATTTTTTAGATCAAATTCTATTATTGATCAATCCTATCTGATTCACTGGCCTCTACTGTTACAGCTCTTCACCTGAGGAACTCACTGGAAGAACTTAAATGACTCCTAAAACTGTATTAGAGACACTGAGAGATCTTCTGTTCCATAAAGATTTCCTCCATTGTTTGAAAAAAAAAAAAAAAAAACCTTTAGCAACAGTAACATACACTCAAAAAAATGAACATGGCTACCAGTTACATGTACTAAAATGTAATATGTGTTTTTTACATAACAATTTCATGTTTCCAAGATAAACATGAATAAATGATGTTGTATTTACATGAAATTCAACAACTTAACATGTATTAGATTCAATCATGTTGAGATAAACCAAAGAGATCTTGTCGGAAATATCAGATCAAACATCGCGAGAAGAGAACACTGTGTTGAGAAGACAAATGTTTGGCGGGCGTGTGGAAAAGGTAAGCAGGAATTAATTCCCGTCTTTCTAAATAGAAACGAAATACTAAACATAAATGTTACCTGCTGTTTAGCGATGTTTAGTCACGTTATTTTGGTTTAAGCTAATTCTTGTATTTTTAATCACACTTAAAATACCGAGGGTTATATGCGCGTGCTTAATCTGCGGTTCTGTTCTGGTTTCGGTCTGTTCTCATGAGTTGTGAAGCGAGAGGAGGAAAGTATAAATATTGTTCATTTGATAAATTAAGTATCATGAATTTTAATTGAATCTATCTCTGTATTTTTTCACAGCAGTTTGTGAGTGTCTGCATCTGACTTCAGGAGTTTCCTGACCAACCGTCTCTAACGATCATATTTAAAAGTCATAACGGACAGTTATAAAGTACAAAACGTTTCTGTTGGTGTTTAATAGTTTTTTCTATGATTAATACTTATTTGTGGTGTTTTATGTTTTGTACATCTTTTCAAATTGAGACTTCAATCGTAAGTTGCTGCTGGTGTAAAATAAAAATCTCAGTTTTATCCCGTTTGTCTTATGCTTCCTTCCTTCACAGAATTCTGGGCTTGAAATTTAAATTTACTTGAGTTGGATCAACTAACATCAATTAAACTTAAATCAATTTACAACTGAGAAATGTGTTGTACCAGCGCTATTCATTTATGTTAACAGTATTAAATTATGTTGGACGCAGCTGTGGTAAATAAGTTAAATGAACCAAATAAAATTAATTGGACTGAACATAAGAACATTAAGTTTCAACAAAATGGCTTAATGCTGAACGAGAGCCATTAAATCAGGTGAAAAATCTTTCCACCTAATTTAATTAAGTTCATTCAACAAGTTATTTTTTTGAGTGTAGCCTCACACAAGGTGCAGTAATGTATACTGTATATAAGCCTGTAGCCTGCCACAAGGTGCAGTAATGTATACTGTATATAAGCCTGTACCCTCACACAAGGTGCAGTAATGTATACTGTATATAAGCCTGTAACCTTACACAAGAGAAGAAAAGGTGAGCGCTACCATCAGTCCTGTGTCATGCCAACAGTAAAGCATCCTGAGACCATTCACATGTTGGGTTGCTTCTCATCCAAGAGAGTGGGCTCACTCACAATTTTGCCCAAAAAGACAGCTTCAGTTGATGATTTACACAAAGTTCACTGTGAAAAGGAAAACACACAATCATACATGTTATAAGGAGTATAAACATATATTTAATGACTTTATAATAGAATAGATAGAACCTGAACAAAAGCCCCTTTTCTTAACTGTTACATACATCGTGTAAGCACATAACTAACTATTCAGAAGATCTCTAGCTATGATAAAACCACTACATTATACAGCAGGATACATTATATGGCACTCAGGAGCTCCAATGAACTACATACAACAATTCATTAACATTAGCACATAACAGGAGCAGCTCAGGGATAATTAGCAATAGTTGATAGACAACAACAGTTAATAGTCTGCTATCTTAGCTCTTTTAGTAATCTACTGTAACAGGTATCATACCAGATTGCTTTCTTTTCTATACATTTCTGCCTGTGTGGTTTGTAAAATGACAACTTAGCAAAAATCCTTTATTGGATTATCCAATAATTGCAGGACATGCTACAATAACCTATATATTCCCTAAATATTTGATGTCAAATAACATGATAAACACATGTAGTGTACAGTATGACTTTAGGTGTAGGTCAACTTAGCCAGTTCTGTTATTTAAAACAAATAACAAGAAATAAACAAATTTAGGAAGGGGTGAAAAAAAGTCATTATGAAAGCAGATTGTTTAAATATGCTTGGACAAAGAAGTATGGGCTTATCCTCTAATTAAAACAGCACTTTAAATTCTCTCTTTTTTTTTTGCCATGGTAATCACTTGCATGTTCTTTAGTACTGTGAATAGCATCACCATGCTTAGACTTGTGTAGATGTCCTGTGTGCTGATGTGCAAAATAGCTAATCACTATCTTGATCATCTTTGTGCCCTAACACCTTCCCCACTCACTCCAAACCCACCGTGCTCCCAACAGGCCATGTTAATAATTACACATAGTTAAGATTACGGTGAATTGTATATGATGCATTGTGTTGGTTAATGTACTATTTTATTCAAATGAAACTTCATATATTTATGTTTATTGTAGTTGTAATTTGGCTGCAAAGCATTTAACTCTCAAATCTATCTTACTTTAGGTGAAAACCGCAGACATGTTTCCTGTGAAAGAGGTCATTTTTAGTCCTCTAAGGCTCAGTGAAACATTTTATCATGTATAATCTGCCCCTTATTCAAACCACATGAACCTGCACCTCCTCTTTTTATCAGCTTATAATACCAGTGCTGAAGTGATACCTACGGTGGGTTACAAGGGCAAATCATCTTTCTCGTATGTGTTTTTTCCACCTTGTAAGTGTGTGCTTTTTCCCGTGTAAGTGTAGGATTTTTCCGCGTTTGTGCACTACTTTTTCCCGTGTGAGAACTCTCTTACTCCCGAATTTTGCAAGCTTAAAGCTAATGCGCAAAGGACTATGGGAGTGGATACTCCCAGTACTTCTCCTAACTCAAAATATAACTAACTTAAAATGTAATTTAGAGTGTACTGTACCTAAAGAATATATTTAGAGTGTATTTATAGTAAATAACAACATCAAAACAAGTCAAAATACCCAAAGATTATGCAATATTTGAAGAGCTTTAATAACTCTTTAAAACAAAAGTGAATAATTTGTAAACAAATTGTATTAATGCTTTGGCTAAATAACATAAAGAAATCACTATTTGGTGTAATAACCCCGATCTGCAATTACAGCTTTCATGGGTTTTGGCCAGTTTACACCAGTTTTTCACAGTGCTGTTGGGTACCTTTATACCACTCCAAATAAGTCCTCTTCTACAGGAAGCATGATTGTGGTTTTCACATTAGCTTGAAAAGGACTTGAGAATTTAACACTTCATAGCCAAAATTACAAGTGTAGAAAATAAAATGTGTATACATAAATAAAGAAGTTCACACACACATACACACAAAACATGAGGGGAAAAAAAATGAGAGAGAAATAGATTGCACTAAATGACTCTGGGTCAACACAGAACGTCACACAAACACACACACACACCACACACACCACACAAACACACACACACACACACACACACACACACACACACACACACAATGCATTTTTGTGTAAAGGTGCCTAATAAGATCTTTTTTTAGTTTAGTGGTTGGCCTAGATTCATTTCCCAGCCATTGGATGCAGAGCATGGTTAGTGCCAGTCCTTAGCCCTAATAGAATATGAGGATTGTGTCAGGAATGGCATATGAAATAAGGGCAGCCAAAAGAAACCGTGGTGGGCAAAAGAACTCTACTTCAGTAAAAGTAGACATTTCCTCGGGCAAACATTATTTAAGTAACATAAGAAGTCTTTCACATTTACATTTCTACTAATAAAAGTAAAAAAAAAAAAAAAAATGTTGACCATTAAATTTACCCAAGTATCAAAAGTACAGGGCTTGTATTAGCTCACATTTTATGGTAAATATTTCAAAAAAGCTACAGAAAGGCAAGTGCACAATTCTCCATCATAGTCTCCTAGTGGAAAAATTCCCACTTAAAGTATTACACATCAACATGGTTAGGTAATGCGATGTGATGAGAAATGTAGTTAAATAAAAGTAGAGATATTTGCTGTAATGTCTACTGAAGTAAAAGTAAGTTAACTACTAACTACACATATTTCGAAATATGTACTTTAATACAGTAACAAAGTAAATTTACTCAGTTACCTTCCACCTCTGTCCCTGACAATTATAGTCCATTTATGGACATGATATATTTGTAGACTGATGCACATTTGCACTCACCCTGAACATTTCTGGACATTTATAGACATGTATACTTCATTTCATTTTGCACACCTCTAGTCATTTAATTTCTACATACTTTCTGGACATTTATAGGTGACACAAAAAAAACGGGAACTTTCTTACAATCCAATAAAACTGTGATAAAAAAGTGATAAAAGAAATACATTTTATTCATAGTAATTGAAACCTAAAACTTGTAGAAATACTAAAGTATATTTAACTAAACGTCACTAACCCGCAGTGCTACCACCTGCTAATGGCTACCAACACACATTTTAAAAATCACATTTATTCTGTGTCACCTTGTATCTATTTCATTTTGCACATTTTCCATATTTTGCATAATTGTACAGTAATTACTGTGTATATTTTGTACAGCTAGGTTTACATCATAGACAATTTTTTTTCTATATTTTATATTTTATATTTTATATTACATTCTACTCAACTTCAGGTTTTAGAAAGGTCTATATATTTTATTCTTTATTTCCACTCCCTAATTTATTTCTATTTCTATTGATGATTTAGATTTTAAAGGTCAGAAGTGGTCGTATACAGATTTGGCCATTAAGAACGCATTTTTCGAGAAAAGGAATCCTGTGACTTGGTGCAGCTGCGCGGCAAGCTGTGAAAGTGCCCTTCATTACCTGTAGGGGGCAGTCGTGTTTCAATCTAAAGTATTGTGTGTCTACTGAAGCCGAAAATTAGGCGGCCATTGACAGCAAGCAACAGAGCTCATAAACGTGTCGAGCTCAAACTGTAAATACTGATATGTATTTATTTTTCATTTTCTTCTCTTCTTTAATGATGATACTTTTTTTAACTGCGCTTTCTCCATTCAGTATTATTATTATTAGTAGTGCTCCGAATTTATTATTTTTGTTATTATTCTTATTATTATTGTAACGAACCCGTACGTGTGTGCAAAATTTATGATATGAATGAGTTATTGTCACATCCCCCATACAATTCTGACCTCTCATTTCTACATGTTTAAGCCTGAAGCTCTTGAAACGTATTTTAGCCAGTTTTTGTGTTCCTATCTTTTTAATAAGCAAATATATGTTTTAAAATTGTACAGTAGATGATAGAATGAGATCTTTTTTATTCAGCACACAATAGAAAATATGAAAAACTGAACTTTACTTCATTTTAACCTTCTATACAAACATGACTGAGAAGAAGAAATAGCACGAATACACATGATAATGTGATTTTGGGTTTGTTTTTATTTTTTTCTATGACTAAACAAAAAAAAGGAGAAATAATAATAATAATAATAATAATAATTATTATTATTATTATAAAGTTCATTGTGAGAGTTCTACATGTGTGCAACGTCATTCCCCGTGGTAGTGATAAAATGTACGCATTATGAATGTAATATATAAATAGTTTTATATATTATATAATATTATATATATATATATATATATATATATAGAGAGAGAGAGAGAGAGAGAGAGAGAGAGAGAGAGTTTGTTGTTTTTGTTTACTCCTTTTAAATTCACCTATGTTGTGTTGCCGACACATATCTTGAGTTTTAAGGGTTTCAAAATAGTTCCGTGGCTACTGATTACTGAGAACTTTCTACCTTGATGGAGCCAAACACTAGTGAAACAGTGGGATAAGTGCATTAGTGTAACAGGGGATTATATAGAGAAATAAACGGAGTTCTGTTATTCTGCACAATCAGAAGTCTCAGTTTGACTTGAACACCCCTTGTGTTTATTAAGACAACTTTATAAATTGTTGCTTCATAATGTAATATAAACTTTTATGTATTTTAAAATAACCAGCATGATTTCCTTTTAAAATATGAAGAAGAGAAACTCAGCCATAATATGTAATACAATGTCCTTTAATATATAAATATAAATATAATAAATTTGTGCTCACAAGCCTTAGATAAACAAAATTTAATTATAATTAAATAAATGTTTTATTCATCCTATTCAAATATGGCAAAAAAAAATAAATAAATAATTTAATATTAAAGAAGGGTAAATGTAACCACTCCAGGCAGAAGTTAGGTGGAGCTTTCAAGAAAACGCTGGTCAATTTTATCCATGTGTTCCTTCACCCACTGAACTCTGGGATTTGCACACAGGCGACGCCCGTTCTTCATGATAAAACTGCAGAAGAGAGAAGATTTACACCAAAATAAACTATAATCCAAACATTTAATCTAACACTCTCACTCATCCTAAACTATAAACATTAGGGTATATTACATCAAATCATTGTTAAATGAGGAAAAATAAATATTCTCTGTATTTCTCCTCGAAGCAGTGTTTCGAAAACTTACATGACTCCAGCTTTTGTACAAGCAAGCCGGGTTTCTCTGTACTCAGTAATAAGATGTAGAGGGATTTTCTTCTCCTGGAAATTAAAACAGCATTCTTTTGGTGCATTTCCATCTGTGTAAATAAAATCATTAATTTATCAGTCACTGTTTTTAAAACAAAAGATGATTTTTATATCTGGTAGGACATGTGCTTCTTGATGTATATTTAATTTGTACCCCCTTCCTCCTAAATACTGCTGTGATGGCTTTTTAAGTAAAAATGTGTTTTGGAATGTGTTCTTCCAGCAAACCAAAAAAAATTCAGTGCTGTAACTCTAATCCGCTGTCACTCAGTAATTTTCAAGCCCCACAACCACCAAGTTAACACTGTTGGGCTTTTGTGCAAGACTCTTAACCCTCAACTGCTCACATGTATAATAAGATAAATAAAAATGTAAGTTGCTCTGGATAAATGTGTCTGCCAGATGCCTAAATGTAAATAAAGATGTCCCACAGTTTGAAGGGGCACTGTGCAGGCTGTAGTGGTGATAGAGAGGTGGGGTAGGTCTCATTCTATAAGTTAGACTCTACCATTTTATTTACTCATCATGAGTTGGACCAGTGAACATCTGGACTTTGTTGTTCAAGCGTATTATGAGAACAACCATTTTGTGATAGCAACATAGAGTGCTCATGCTTGGTCAAAATGCACGTGAACCAGATCTGAAAACGGTTTTGCTATGGATTTGTAACCTTCAGGCAACTGGATCCACACTGAAAAGAAAATTATCTGGCAGACCTAGTATCGTTAAAACATCAAAAAGAGCATCCATTCCATTTGGCTCCAGTTGCCGGAATGCATTTCGACAGAACATGAAGTGTGTACAGACTGCTCCCTGTGTCGCTATCACAGAATGGTTGTTCTCATAATATGCTTGAACAACAAAGCCCTGATTTTCAGTGTTCCAACTCATGATGGGCACTGCAAACAACCTACCAAATGAGACCTACCCGACCTCTCTACCACTACTACAGCCTGTACAGTGCCCCTTCAAAATGCTGAAGATCTTTATGCCCCAAAAAGATTAAACTTTTTACTTAAAGTCAGCTATCTTATTGTCTTCTTGGTGTTTAAGTTAGTGCATGTTAACTGATTTAAATCAATGATCAGAAATACAGATAAAATATGTACAAAGTAGCATGTTACAAAGGCTGAATGATAAACTTACTGCTGGCTGTAGTGAAAGACTGAATGCAGACGAGAACCAGAAGAACCAGCAGTAATGAATGAGATGACATGACTGCTGCTGCTGCTGATGATGATGATAATGATGATCTCTGTATGAGGTAAATTATGCTAACGCAGGTAACACTTTAGCACTGGTATTATATGCTGATAAAAGGAGGAGGAGTGTGTGGTTTGAATGAGGGGCGGATCATAGATAAAATGTTTCACTTTGACTCAGAGGACTAAAAATCACCTCTTTCACAGGAAACATGTCTGCGGTTTTCACCTAAAGTTAGATAGATTGCCAAATTACAGCTGAATAAAGTAGAATGAACATGAATTTATGGAGCTTTATTTGAGTAAATCAGTAAATTAACCAACACATCATATACAATTAACAAAATTAATCTTAAATATGTGTATATATTAGCATGGCCTGGTGGGAGCCTGGTTGTGTGTGGTGACTAGGGAATGTGTTAGTGTGTTAAAAGAGATGATAGAGATAGTGATTACACTACATGTTTCCCATGGTATTTGACATCAAATATCCAGAAAATGGCTTTTTTTAGCCTGTCCTGTAATTTTGTCAATAAAACATTTAAACAAAGACAGAAATGTACAGAAAAGGAAGCAATCTGGTATGATAGGATCTCTCCATAGAGACCTGTGGCAGCTTCTGTCTGGGGGTTACATTATATACCATGCTGATAGCATCAAATTCCACTCAGTCACTAACCTCCACAACAGAGTCTTTGGACTGATGGTTGTGTTCTTAATAGAGACATTACACAGTGCTACTGGTTGTTGTGAATAAGTGAATTTGGAGTAAAAGCTCAGTGGGTAAAACTGGACTGATGATGAGAACAGTATGACTTTCAGATTTCAGTTGCTCCAACTATGCAGATGTTGCTCTGGATAAATGCAAATGAAAATTCAGGTTAACAAAACATTTTTTTCTCTTAACATACCAATTTAGGGATATTTAGTTTTAACATTGCTTATTCTGTTGTTTTGTTGTTCTATTTATTTTAATTCTGACTCTTGTGCTGGTGTGTAGGTACTTCTGAACACAACATTATACTAAACCACCCCCCCCCCCCCCGCCTCTTCCATGTTGTAATCTTTTGAGTGAAGTACTCTGTGTGTTAAAGTAGCTACTACCTAAAATAAACTTCCTGTCCACCCCTCCCCACTCTTCTCTAATTATGTACTTCTGTTTTTGTAAAGCTCTTACACGCCACTCCAGAGCCATTTCTTGCAATTAAACAGATCATTGAAATACACAATTCATTTGAGAATTCCTGAGTTTTAGTAAACAGCTCTTAAACCAGATACAAAATTAATAATTAGTGACAACACCTAATTTGTGCAGAAAGAAAACTATAATACTTCCACTGTATTATCTTACACACATACACGGACACACAAACACATGATAGAAAGAGAGAGAGAAAGAGAGACAGAGAGAGAGAGAGAGAGAGAGAGAGAGAGAGAGAGCGAGAGAGAGAGACAGAAAGAGAGAGAGAGAGAGGTTGCATTATCCCATATACAAATTTTAAACAAAGATGGCACAATTTATCAACTGCCCATGAAACAGCCCACATGCTAGACTGTTGCAGAATGCATGCCCCAGCATTATTCTGTACTCATCACCTCATTAAGATGTTGATTGAAAGTAAAGATCTGGTAAGTAAATCTCTTAGCCTTTCTGATTCTTGTTAATAAAACACTTCCACCTCAAAGCAAAAATATTCAGGGCTTTGTAAAAATATTCTAAGTTAAAATGGATTGGATGTATTAATGCCACTGCTACACTCTACAACTCACTGACTGAAATGTGGCATTGCAGTAAATTAAACAAACAAATGAACCATCACTTTACCTTTGAAAATGTAAAATAAAATATGTTTTATGCACACACACATATGGTCACAGTGTTATAGTAAACGGTACACGTGAACGGATGTTGATTATACCAGTAATAGACACGCACTAAGACCCAGCAGGGGAGACGATTCAACCACAATTCCGCAGCACAAGAGAGAGAAAAAACGTTGCCTCAGTTGTGATCATGTGGTACTCGTAAATCAAGACTTGCTCGTTTTCCAAAAAAATTTTTTTTTTAAATCTTTGCTCGTCTTGTGGAACACTTGTATACAACGTTACAATCTGAGGTTTCACTGTAATACTGAAACCAGCAAAACTGATTAAATGTTGGGATTCTGTGCATGGTCAGGGTCACAGCAAGGTCACCATAAAAAAAATCATTAGTTCTCCTCATGTTCGAGATATATTTTAACAGTTTTTTTGTGTGCAATAATTATTAGGATTAAAAGATGGTGTTGGAGCTGGAGGCATCTCTATCAGTGCTTTTGGCATCAAATTTTATTTAGAAACCACAACAGAGTTTTTATTTTAATGGCCTCTTAGACCCTGACCTTGTAGACTAGCATAATGATGTGTTCCTGATAGAGACACTACAAAGCATTTGGACAACAAAATAGTTGTTAAGTTGCTCTGGATATGATGGCCCTTCAGGAAGACCCTTAACCCTGACCTTTCATGGTAAACCTGACTTTTCATGTGGGTGTAGGATTCTGACTTTTGTGGTGAGTGTGGGGGTAATTCTGACCTTTATATCATCATTATTTTAAACGCACCCCATTACATATTGTTATATTTTGAGCCATGTGTGGGGAAACTCACTCTATCGAATAAACCCATGAGCTAATTCATCTCCTGTCCACACCCTTCTTTGCTTATTCTATATTTCCATTCCTGTAAAGCTCTTGCACTCCACTCTATAGCCCACTACATGTGTGTATGTGTGAGATCCTGTCAGTGTGAAACTTTCAATCACCTTAGAGTCTGTGGTAAGTAAAATATAAAACACAGTTAATCATGCTATTAAAGTAAAATAACCAAAGCTAGACCGTAAAAGTGGCATAGCGGAGGTCGCTCTCCCAGATGTTTTTTGGGGGGGCTCTATTACCATCTTGCCCGAGCTGGCGGAATGGCTGGACGGCAGCGAGGAGGAAAAGGAGAGGGAGCTCTATCAAAGCTGGGAAAGCTGCAGGCTCGCCTGCACGGCGACGAGGACACGTTTCCTCCACCGCCGCCGCCTCTGCCCGACATGAGGGACGTCGCTCCAGCTCATCAGCCTGGCTGCGAGGACGGCATGCTTCTCCCTCCGCCTCCCGGCTTTGAGGACATCACACTAGTTCCTCAGCCGCCGGACACAGCGAGCTTCGTGCCAGCTCCTCAGCCTGGCTGCGAGGACGGCACGCTTCTTCCTCCCCCTCCCGGCTCCGCCGCCGCCGCCCAGCTCAGCGAACGTCGCTCCAGCTCCGCCGCCGCCGCCGCCCAGCTCAGCGACGCCCAGCTCAGCGACGCCCAGCTCAGCGACGCCCAGCTCCGCCGCCGCCGCCGTCCAGCTCAGCGAGCGTCGCTCCAGCTCCGCCGCCGCCGCCCAGCTCAGCGAGCGTCGCTCCAGCTCCGCCGCCGCCGCCCAGCTCAGCGAGCGTCGCTCCATCTCCGCCGCCGCCGCCGCCTGGCTCAGCGAGCGTCGCTCCAGATCCGCCGCCACCGCCAAGCATCGCTCCAGTGTAGCGAGCGTCGCTCCAGATCCGCCGCCACCGCCGAGCGTCGCTCCAGCTCCACAGCCGCCGCCGAGCGTCGCTCCAGCTCCTCAGCCGCCGCCGAGCGTCGCTCCAGCTCCTCAGCCGCCGTCGAGCGTCGTTCCAGCTCCTCAGCCGTCGCCGAGCGTCGCTCCAGCTCCTCAGCCGCCGCCGCGCGTCGCTCCAGCTCCTCAGCCGCCGCCGAGCGTCGCTCCAGCTCTTAAGCCTTACCAACCCTGCTCGCGAGAGGGGAGCTCCAGGGGAGCGTTTTTTAGGGGGGGGTACTGTAACGGTTAACCCCTAGAGGGCGCCAAAGCGCCTGGGTTTGTTTGTTTTATTTTGGAGTTATGTTTAAGTTGGACTGCATGTCCCAGACATGCAGTCCAACTTAAACATAACTTTTGTTGTCGTTGTACGTTATAAGATTTATGTCGGTGTTTATTTTATGTGTTGCTTTAATAAAGCCGATATTGAACCGCCAGCTCGCCTCCTGCAATTATGCCACGCACACCCACACGCCGATTTAGGAATCATGACACAGAGAGATCCAAAATGTATTCATCAGCCCATTTTTTTAACATTTACAGCAGGTAAAACAAATATTAAACACGCCTTTTTTAAGTAAATATATTTCTAAAGGTTCTATTTACATGAAATATTCACCAAATCTTGGCAACAACCCATGCAATGCAAACATGCAAATAAATCAACTCATAGATTTCCGTAAATTAGGTTATGTGTAATAATGAGAAATTATACAGGAATAATGTTTTGATCATGCTTACTGAAACAAAGGCTTTTGTATGATGCATTTGATATATCATACAAAAGCCTCTGTTGGTAATACCAGCTTCAAGACTTCAAGATAAAAATTCAAGACTTCAAGATAAGAATATACATACATTTATTTTACAAAAACAAACAACCAATAGATCTATTGTTTTCCTATTGTTTTTTGGCAGAACCTTAGCTGAGTCAGTTGTAGGCTGTAAACATGTCAGTATTACCATTCTGACAGCTGTGGACACATCTGTATGTGAAAAGTAGAGGGGGAACCTTAACTGATAGCACAAACTCTTGCCATCAGGATATGTTTTTGCTGCTATAAAGGACATATTTAAAATAATAAAACTTGACTGAATCACTTTTGCTGTGTAAATAAGTGAGCAGTAACAGAACCTCTACTACTTACTTAGTACAGTACATGGACATATGAACATTGTGTTCGAATGATGAAACTCAGAGAGTCGCACTAACAGTCTAATACATGAGGGAAATTATTTATATAGAAAACAAAGTGGAATTAGTCTGACAGTGACAATTCTATCCATCAAGATGTGTTACCCTTGATAAAAACATATTTAGAAGAGTACAACTCAGTTAATTGACCAGTGGTGTGGGAACAAATCAGTAGCAACAGTCTGATATGTGTGGGAACTAGAAAATATAAGGGGAAACAGTATCTGACAGAGACAAAGCACAATGTACAGACCTTCCCTGTGGTTAATATATAACATTAATTGGATGTTACTCTTTAGGGCAGTAAACAGTAGCTTTATAACTTTGTAACAGTGCTAATACTATGGGAGTGTTTAGGGGAAATGCAGAGTGTAAATGACAGTCATTAAAACAAATATTATCTCATTTAGACCATTAAACACTGATGTAAACCACAGCTCCATGACATCGCTGTAATATACATCCAAATATGCATTCATAAGAAGCTAGATAAAATGACTATGCTAACCGCATCATGTAATTGGGTTTGTCCAAAATTTTTGTTACTAGGATAGCCAAAGATTAATTGTCTGGTTTTTTTTTCTTTCCCTGATTTAAAGTATGTGGAATTATTACTGAAACCAGCAGAGTTGATTAGATGTTGGAATTAGTGGAGGATCAGAGTCACAGCAAGGTCAATTGTCTTTCATATTGTTTCTTCAATAGCTTACTTAATGTTCAAAGCATATTTTAAGAGTATTTCTAGTGTACACATTTAATAATTATTTGGACTACATGGTGGTGGTGGTTTTGGTGCTGAAAGCATCCCTATCAGTACTTTAGGCATCAAATTCCACCAAGTAAACATAACACGGTTTTCATTCTGACAGTCTCTTAGACACTGACCTTGTGAACCATGATAACATGTTCTTTAAAGGGACACTACAAAGGACTTTACATTAAGTTTGTTAAGTTGCTCTAAAAAAGGTGTCTACTAAATGCTGTAAATTTAAACGGGAGACAATTAGCCCTAATTTGATTTTTCTGGTGTATCCTGGTTCTACTCTCAGATAATTTGGAATGGTCGGATGGTTATGGGTTAAAATCCCACCCATTGCAAACTGTATCTCCTGGGTCCTTGAGCAAGACTCTTAACTGCTCAGATGGTGTACATATTGTAAATTTTTTTTTTTTTGTTAAGATTTTAGGAATGTGTTTAATCTGCTATTTCTGTTAGAGTATGTTAAGCTTGACTTTTTTGACATTTCTATTATCAATATGTAGGGTTTACATAATAATCGACCGAAAAACATAGAAGAGCTGATGGCCACCATTGAAGCATCCTGGTCTTCCATAAAACCTTAGCAGTGCTATGGGCTGATAGCTTCCATGCCACGCCGCATTAAGGCAGTGATTGCTGCAAAAGGGGCCCAAACCAAGTACTGAGTACATATGCATAATTATACTTTTCAGAGGTCCGATACATGTAATCCTATGTGTAATATTCTAATTTTCTGAGATTGTGGATTTGGGGTGTAGGGTTTACATAATAAAGACAACGAATGACGGTCGCATTGTCCATCAATAAATGTAGACATTTTAATGTAATGACACAATGTCCAACGCATTCTTTACCATTAATATGTAATTTTTAGCTCTGGGTCAGAGTTGTATCGAATCTTTAATGATTTGCGTGAATTTGATTAACTGAATCAAAATTTATATTGTACACTTTATCGACTACCCGTTTAGGACAATTTAATGTATCTCACCAGTTCTGCTTATCACGTGGCCAACGATGATAACACAAAATATAGTATTTTGCAATTATGAGCAAGGTAACAACATCTGGGCAAATGTTTAGCCTTTAAAATACATGACCAAGGCAATAGTTCTTTATAAGAATTCTTTATAATTCCTTTTAAGAAACGAGAACTTATTTGACTAATCTACAATGCAAAATACGCTACACACACGCGCACACACACGCACACACACACACATATAAAAACAGTTTGGAAGGTAAAAATTAATGGAGTTATTCTAGTACTGTTTACTAGATCAACGAAAGTCACAAGAGCAGAGTCTTGGGTTAAATTTTTACGCTTCAGTTAGGAAACAAGCTGTTGTAAAGATGACGTCTGTCGGAAAAGCCCTTCGGTGATGCGTTGGTTGCCTGGTTACTGATGGTTGCGCTCTGGAACTTTTCCCAGGCTTTCTTTGTTGCAAAACCTTGGAGTTCTGGCACGAAGTCTCGTTGAGAGTTCTTGAAGAACGGATAATTTCAGGAGTGGTAGTGTGGTGCCTGCAAAAGCAGAAGCGATGCAATCAGGATGGCGACATGCAGGCTGGAAGAGGGCTACATGGGTGTCTGTAAAACTTACTGTAACCAAAATGTATTTTTTATAGAATTTGTCTGGGGTAAAGGAGCAGATCTGGGGGATCTCATGGACGTAAAATATTATGGTGAACTGGTATGTTTAGATGCTGTTATCCCCACTCTCATTGATCACTCAGGTTTGTTGACGGTGAGGTGATTGGTTGCCTTACATCTCAGGGAGCTCTCATGTCTGTGTTTTCTTCTGCCTCTCCCTTTTAGTTATGCTGTTATAGTTAGTCCTGCCGGAGTCTCTGCTTGCACTCTACACTAAATATACATTCACATTATACATTATGTGACTGCGACCATACTGTACCTAACGTTATCTCTCCTCTTCTGCTCTCCCCTCTCCTCTTCTCCTCTCTCTCTTCCCTCCCTCTGTCAAGCTACACATGTCGTTCCTGAGATGCCAGTGATCCAGACTCCCTCTGTCCTCTGGACCTGTCCGACCCATCCTGGTGCCCCGCTTCTGGTCGGAGATCTCGTCCCATGGATTCCCCGTGTGTCTCTTTGGGATGCGTCTCGTGTCTGGGGATGGTTTTACTCTACCATGAAGCTGGTTCTGACCTCGACTGGTGTTGACAGTTGTTTCTTTAAGGACTTGACTTGGCTGCAGTTGCCCGATAGTTCAGGACTGGAATTTCCTACAAGTCTACCTGAGCCTCCAGTAACTACATGGGCTCCAAATTAACATCAATTAACATCAACTGTTATGCTGAACTGCCTGCCAACTAACACACAGTATGAATCCAGATCAGTTCCTGCTTTATGTGTTACCCAAATGAGGATGGGTCCCCTGTTGAGTCTGGTTCCTCTCAAGGTTTTTTCTTATTACCATCTTAGGGAGTTTTTCCTTGCCAGTCGCCCTCAGCTTGCTCACCAGGGACTATCTGACCATTTTGATTCATAATCATTCACATTCCATACAAACTTAAATAACTCTTTTGATTGTGTAAAGCTGCTTTGGGACAACTGTTAAAAGCGCTATACAAATAAAATTTAATTTATTTGAATTGAATTATAACTGCAAGTCCTTCAGTTTTGTTATAGTGTTTTATACCTCTTATAGCACAGTAAGTTGACGAGAATTGTATATTTTATTTAGTAAAAAAAAAAAAATCCATTCCATTCTCATCCCTATTGATCTCAGTGGAGTCATTTCAAGACCCTTTCTACCATATCGAACTTGCCATGGAACAACTGGATAGCATCAGAGTCCAGGGCACTGTGTATCAGTAGTTTGCTATAAAACTCATTAATAGGACACAGTTCAGAGACTTTAACAGTCTGAGTTTTACAGGCTTCAGCATTGGCCCCACTCTTCTTCGTCATTTATCTCCTTCCTTGTCATGTACACTCAATTCGCGACCGGCACTAGGACCCGGAAGTAATGCGGTCGCGAACCAGGAATTATAAAAGGAGTAAACAAACCACAGCACACTGCTTTGTCATTAAGTTCGCCCATGTTCTCTCGGATATTGTTGCTGAATCGTGAGTACTCACTTTCTTGGGTTTGCTTTCAGATTGAGTGTGTATTTATAGGAGGCGGGTTAAATTGTGTTTATCCCTTGCTCCCCATTTGTGAGAGTCCTTAGAACAAATCGCGTGGTTATCCTGCCTATTCGTGTTACTCCGCGTTTGGGTATACCATCCACGCTACAAAGGGCTAACTGCTAAAGCCACATCTTCTGGTCTACTTAGGTTAGTTTTTGACAGAATGACAAAGCCTTCCGCAGTGAACCCAGCGGATCATGCGCGCCTCTGCGATATGGTGGATCAGCATGCCATGCTTATCAATGCGCTAAACGGAGAGATCGCTACTCTGCTGCAGAACGTCCAAGACGTCAAATCAGGTTGCGGAGCTCTGACGGGAGAACGGGGATTTCCGCACGGCTATTGCGGAACCGCAAACCCCCCCCCCCCCCCCGATGTTTTCCACTCTCTACCAGATAAATGGGATGGCATGGACGGGAAATGTAATGTGTTTTTGACGGCTTTAGATCTTGTGTTTGAGTTTAATTTCGCCAAGTACTCCACTGATCGGCTGCGCATTGCGCTACTCGTTCCGTTGCTATCCGGGCAGGCAGTTCTCAAATCAGATTCAGACACCGCCCATTCCTATAACAAATTCACCCGTCAGCTCAAACTTACCTTTGAACACCCTGCAGGCGAGGTGAACACCGACACCAAGCTCTACTACCAGCGGCAGGGAGGATTGTCCGTGAGCCGCTACACAGCCGAATTCCGCACCCTCGCCGTACAAACATCCTGGGGAGACGCCGCGCTCATCCTACTACGAGGGACTGGCTTCACGCATCAAGGATGAACTAGCCGGACGAGAGCTCCCCGCCACACTGGAGGGGCTAATCCAACTTGCTCTCCGCATTGACCAGCGCCTCCTCTCTCGTACGAAGCCAGTCCCGAGGACCCTGCCGCCTACTCCTACCTACGTCCACACTTCAACTTGACCACCGGCCACCTTCACTCCCACCATCACTGAACATGTCGGACCTCCACCTCCTGCCATGGTTAACACCGGAGCCGGGGAACCCATGCAATTAGGGCGTGCCGCTGACCTTGGCGATCTGTCCACTGCGCCCGGGAAACGCGCAGACCCCGTGCCTGTCATCTCCTCCTCCCGGATTATTGCACCTCTTCAATGGAACTTGGAGACGAGGGTCCGCCAGGCATAGGCATTCCTTATAGTACCATCTTTTATCATTGGGACATTCATTTTAATTGTTAGGCTGTGAAATTCACCTGTAGATGACAAACAACATCTCAAAATTGACAGAAGCGTAAAAGAAGTTCTTCTTGTGGACTCTAAACCCCTATTCGCATGGGATTAGTATTATCTCTGAATTGCACCTAACCATGTTTTTTAGTGTTTTCAGCTGGCTTCAGAAGGCCAATTCAGTTTATAGACAGCTGCAACATACAACATAAAACCAACACAGACCAAAAATATGAATCAGTTTTATAATTACAACTCGTCTTTAACCATACTGATAACAACAGGAAAAAATTACGTCTTAAACTTATTTGTTCTGCAACATGACAGAATATATCCGCACCCTGATGATAGTAACCTAAATTCACACCACGAGGAATGGCTTAAATATGCCAATATTGATCAAGCTTTCGTTAAGAACCTGACCTTATTCAGATCCTGAAGGTCATTCAAGGACGTACCAGCAATTTTTCAATAACACATTTACACATTTACACATGTGGCCATTAAGAATGCGCGTTTTTCCCCGTGAGATACCGCAATGCCGTGACTTGCCACAAGCAACATTCAGGAATTTTAATAAATGTGCTGTGCTTCACTGAATATCCACCAGATGGTATATGGAAGGACTTTATCTAAAAGCCAGACCAAGTACAACAAAGAGTTGTGTATAATTAGTTAGCCTAAAACAATATGTTTTCCAATGCTGAAGCAATTTTGTTTTACAATAGATCTTACATTATGAATGTGTGTATATCTACTTTATATTATTTTCATAATGATGAATTGAGATGCCCAAAATCGTGCTTTGAAATTCATAGTAAGTTTCTTATATATTTTTTGTAATGTCTTAACAGGGACAAAACAAGTAAAGACAAAATTCATTGTTTTTTGTCGGTTTTAATCGTCTTTAATTTAATTTGCTGATAGTAGGCTATCTGATAGTGTTAACTATGAGAATGTCCTAATTTGTGAATATGCGAACATATCTTATTTAAAATGTAAAAATGTGTCGACATTAAGCACTATTAGAAGACATGAATGAACAAATATATAAGTAAATATTCTTATACAGTATGAACGTCTCGGGTTACTTTGCTGTAACCCTTTTCCCTGAAAAGGCGGGACTGAGATGCTGCGTGAAAACGCTATGGGAAACATCTTGTCATGTTGCCGGTTGTGAAGCATGTGTGTATCAAACACGCCAAATTTTGGCTTATAGAAACTCGGTCGGGTGACGTCATCTGATGAGACGCACCTGTGAGTTAAATAGGAGTGAACCGGAAACATGCCTCAGATTGATTTGTTTGAACGGACGTCCGGTCACGCAGGTAGTGCGGCATTGGGACGCATCTCATTCCCGACTTTTTAGGAAACAGGATTACAGCAAAGTAACCCGAGACGTTCCCTTTCAAAGGCTTTACTTGATGCTGCGTGGAAACGCTATGGGAACGAGAGTACCAACGCCGCCGCTCTGCAAGTGTCTGGACCCCGAGGTTGTGTAGCGTGTGTGCACAAGGCCGAGAAGGTCTCAGAATTATGCCTGGGCAGCTAACTCAAGGACCCGTGGGCCTGAAGTAGCATAAACATCCAGACTATAAATGAAACAAATGTGTGCGGAGAGGACCAACCCTCCGCGTCACACACTTGTTGCAGGGGAATACCTCTTGCTAGTGCAATAGATGAGGCGATCCCCCTGGTTAAATGAGCCCTGATTCATAGAGGCGAAGTGAGCCCACGCGCCTCATAGGAGAGGGCAATAGCATCTCTCACCCAGTGTAGTGGCGAGAACATGTAAACAAAACATGTAAAAGCTGCTTCGACTTACGCCACTAGCTGATGCAGTGGACGTAAATCTGAAGAGCACGTACTGGACACAGAAAGTGAAGTCTCTCCTGCTCTAAAGCTGTAAAAAGCGGAGAACAGAAGGCTTCAAAACAATAGGGTGCATGTTGTCACAGTCACTCATGCACCAACTTTCAAATACATTCCTTTTGAGGGCATAAGTTCTTCTAGGGGAGAGAACCCTAGCACTCAGAATAGTCTTAATTACGCTGCCTGGAAAACCAGCTTGACTTAATTGGTCCCATTCAGGGACAGAACGTAAAGGTTCCAAAGCTCGTCCCCTGCGCCTGAGCGCCAAGACTCCCAGGCGGGGGGGAGGTTTGGAAGAGTCAGAGAGTAGCAAAGGGGACATTTGCTGATCTTACGAGGCAAAGAGGTCAACCTCTGCTACATGAATCTCTCCCAGGTTGACTGAGTACTTCGGGTTGGGGTTTCCAATCCCCGTGTGTCAGAGATTGACTGGACAGTACAACTGCTCCCACCTTCATATACCCTGGAATGTAAATCGCCCTAAGGAAGAGGAACTTGGTGCGCTAGCTATTTAGTGGCGCGAGCACAGTCCGCCCTGGCGATTAATATATGAGACTGCCATAGTGTTGTCCACCCGCACTAGGACATGGTAGCCTCTCAACTGCTGGAGGAAGTGCTTTAGGGCCAGCCAGTCATCTGTGTAATTTAAATACGGATGCCCTGGAATCGTGAGAGCCAGAACCACATCCATGCATTTTATATATGTGCGGGTGAGAGCTAGACCAAGTTGAGGACCCGATACTGTAAGCTTTGCCCCTGAAAGCGAACCTTAGGAAACCCCTGTGTTGTGGCAATATTTCTATATGAAAGTAAGCATCCTTCAATCGATTGTCACAAATCAATCGCTTGGGAGGATTTGAGAGCAATTACTTTGACAGTCAAAATTTAAAACTGTATTTATTTATTTTAGATAGCGGTACAGCCCATGAAATAAAAAAATTGGACGCAGCCCCCAGTTCCTCTGGGAACCAAGAAATACCGACTGTAGAAGCCTGACTCATTGTCTGGTAGGGGATCATGTTCCATGGCCCCATTCCCCAGCAACAACTGTCAGTAGATGCGCACTTTACGGTTTCATGGAAGTGGAGTCCACGCCATTAAAATGCAGAGGGTGATGTAAAAACTGAATCCTGTAGTTTCTCTCTACAGTGCTTAGTACCCAAGGAGATATACTTGGCAGTCGCTCCCACGCTGCCAGTTTCTCAGAAAAGGGCAAAAGTTTCGGCGGCTTGGTTAAACGGGGGGGATTGTAAGATGTTCGGCTTCCTGAAACATGGCAGGAAAAACCAAAGAACTTACACTTTATTGGAGACTGGTGTTGCCCGAAACACCAGTGGTGGCGGGCAAAAACACCGATCTCCTGGGGGTGTCAGGGAGAACACTTAATTCTTGAAAGAAATTCTGCGTGCCTCTCCCCAATGGGGGCCCCCCCCCATGGTCCTGGGCTGATAAACCTCAGGGTTTCTTCGTGAAGAATATGTCAGTCTGACCTCTTTTGAGGCGGATTGTGGGGCGTGTTGCACCCCAATCTTTACGAGGAGTGGCCAGCTCAAAAACACACTCCTTGTGTTTCACGCCTTGCAAGAGTTAGACCTGGTCAAGACTGAGTGGCTGACAGTCTCGACTCTTGAGCACGGCGGGCTTGTTCATATAACTTCGCCTCATGAACCTAGTGGCGACCGAGTTAACGATATCGCCAAACAGGCTGGAAGGCGAAATAAGGGCATCCAGGAGGGATGCAGGATTCTTATCCTTGATGTGCCTGAGATTCAGCCATAAGTGCCTCCCCGCGAAACCCATCGCAGTCATAAAACAGCCGATAGCACGAGACGTCTGCTTTGTTGCACATAAAGACAAGTCTGTGGTCCGGTGTAATTCGGCCGGATACAGTTTTTAAGTTTTACAGTTTTTAAGCACCCCCCCAAAAAAACTATGTGCCGCGGCCCGAAGCTTCTCAAGGAATGCGTAGCCTTTGAAAGAGAACACGAAGTGTTTCGGTGTTTGTGTCCAGCATTGAATAATTATTCCATCCATTATTTAACCACAGCTGAAAATAATAGATGGAATGTGTACTGTAATCCCTCTTCTCAATTTTCATGTGTGTGAAGTTATCAAACTGGTTTCGCGCGGAAAGATTGTGTGTGTGCACGGAGAGTTTGTCTGTTTGTGCGCGTCTCATTTGTGACATTCATATGAAATGCAATTCTTGATAATTGTTCATAAGTGTACATTGTCAAAGTATTTCTGGACATATAATTGGGAGAAAAATGTAAATTAAGAATGTTGTGAAACATAATGCAGTAACTCTTTATTTATTTGACCACGGTATAGGTGTTAATGTTTTGTACATTCCTTTATTTATCCTTTCTGTTTGTGTTTATGTTTCACTGTTTTCATATACATAAAACACGTCACTAAAATGAACTAAAACTAAGTGAATACTGCAAACACTCATATCCATATACCTATATATTTATACATATATATCTATAAAAAGCTTAAAGTGTCTACTTTTAAATAAAGCAAGCTTAATTAAAAATAAATATTCTCAAATTATGTAATCACTGGAATGGAAGAAATGAAAGGTTTTCTTATCATTACATGCCTTATATTGTTTTTAATCGATCGATAAACCCAATGGCGGTTCTACACTGAATTGCTCCCCGGCGCCCCAAGCCACGCCCCACAAAAAAAAGAAAAAAAAAAACATGACAAAACTTCACATTTTGTACACACCACATGTATTATTGTAGGAACATGTCGTTCCGTAACAGACCAATTTTTACAAAAAATAAATAAACTACTCATAACTTAAATAAATTGATATAAATCTATAACAAATAAAACAAATAAATATACTCTGAACAAACAAATATTATTTAAGAAAAATATTTTAAATTAATAATAATATTTAAATAAAATATTGAATAAATCACACTAAAGAAAATTAAATTATTTATTTTGCTGCAGAACAGAAAACACAAACTGAAACAAAAATCTGACATTTCTGGCCTTTCTAAATGCAGAGTCATTAATAATAGCATCATATGAGATATGCTCCCCTACTGAATGATTAATGCTAATGACAGCAAAGCCAGTGAGCCGTTCATGAGACATGGTTGGATACCATTGTCCAATAACAATGAGGAATTTTGTACACTCATAAAAAGGAAGTTGGCTACTGTACCTGTTACATGTACTAAAATGTAATATGTGTTTTGTACATAAAAATTTTATGTTTCGAAGATGAACATGAATAAATGATGTTGTATTTACATGAAATTCAACAACTTAACATGTATTAGATTCAATCATGTTGAGATAAACCAAAGAGATCTTGTCGGAAATATCAGATCAAACATCGCGAGATGACATCGCGAGAAGAGAACACAGCGTGTTGAGAAGACAAACGTTTGGCGGGCGTGTGGAAAAGGTAAGCAGGAATTAATTCCCATCTTTCTAAATAGAAATGAAATACTAAACATAAATGTTACCTGCTGTTTAGCGATGTTTAGTCACGTTATTTTGGTTTAAGCTATTTCTTGTATTTTAATCACACGTAAAATACCGACGGTTATATGCGCGTGCTTAATCTGCGGTTCGGTTCTGGTTTCGGTCTGTTCTCATGAGTTGTGAAGCGAGAGGAAGAAAGTATAAATATTGTTCATTTGATAAATTAAGTATTATGAATTTTAATTGAATCTATCTCTGCATTTTTTCACAGGAGTTTGTGAGTGAAAGTGTCCTGTCTGCATCTGACTTCAGGAGTTTCCTGACCAACCGTCTCTAACGGTCATATTTAAAAGTCATACCGAACAGTAATAAAGTACAAAAAACGTTTCTGTTGGTGTAAAAAAAATTCTATGATTATATATATTTTTTGTGGTGTTTTATGTTTTGTACATCTTTTCAAATTGAGACCTCATTTGTAAGTTGCTGCTGGTGTAAAACAGGGTTTTTATTAAATATAAAATAAAAATCTCAGTTTTATCCCGTTTGTCTTATGCTTCCTTCCTTCACAGAATTCTGTTGGCCAGGGCTTGAAATTTGAATTTACTTAAGCTGAATCAACTTAATTTACAACTGGGGAATTTGTTGTATCAACCCTATTCATTCATGTTAACAGTATTAAATTATGTTGGACGTAGCTGTAGTAAATAAGTTAAAATAACCTAATAAAATTAATTTGACTGAACCTAAGAACATTAAGTTGGGCCAACAAAATTGCTTAATGCTGAAAGAGCCATTAAATCAGGTGGAAATTCTTTCCACCTAATGTAATTATGTTCATTCAACGAGTTATTTTTTTTAGTGTAATAGTTTCACTGGAAAAAGGTAATGGTTCATAATGGTATTTAATAAAAACCCTTTGAATTTCTGTTATGGTTTGTATATTAGGCTGTTATTGTTTTTTATTGTTTTTTTTAGCATGGTAAGCATAGCAAGCATCATAAGCAAGAAGGCTAACAAACCTAAGAGTTAACGTTCTACCACTAATTAACATAATGACATGAAAACATTAATCATACAGAGAGAACATTGTTGTATACCTTTATCTTTTGCCCGTTTCTCCTCATCTTCTTTTCTTTTTTCCTAATTTGGTCACCTGACAGCTTCGGCCTTTTCCTCTCCATCGCTGTGTTTACTTTGTAATCGACAATTCGACAATCAACAGATTTCCCCCAACGCTGTCACTCACGACCAGAAGTCAGGACTAAACCAATTCACCTCCACATCATAATTGTTTTTTATTACCTATTTTTATTAGCTATTTTACATAATTAAAGAAATGAAAAAAGTGCAAATTATTGGTCTGTGTTTATAATATTTTGAATGAAATGTGCGTTATTTGTAAGAAACTCACTGTGTCACTGACATAATTTATCCCCGCTTCTTGTCCGCTTCATTTGGGAGAGGTGAACTGTACTGTACTCTGCGCCATAGAAAACATAGAATAAATAGAAATAAAATGTTTAATGGTACAAAACGTCTAGGAAGGAAACATTTCGTTATTTTACAAATCTGAATATATTCAGTAAATTTATGAATTACACTCAAAGTATCAAATCCAACTATGAAGTCTGATTTAATTGGTTTCGTTTTAATTTAATCGGTGCTCATTTGCACTTTATTCAATTCAATTCAATTTTATTTATATAGCGCTTTTAACAATGGTCATTGTCTCAAAACAGCTTCACGAAGATGAAAGAAATTCATAAAATATATATATATATATATATATATATATATATATATATATATATATAATAAATTTTGTATGTGTGAGAAAAGAAAAATGTGTCTAGATAATAATGAGATGAATGAATGAAATTTCTCTGATGAGCAAGCCAAGGGTGAAGGTGACAGTGGCAAGGAAAAACTCCCTGAGATGGTAATAGGAAGAAACCTTGAGAGGAACCAGACTCAACAGGGAACCCATCCTTATCTGGGTGATAACAGATAGAGATGATATAACACCATGTGTGTTATGCAGCTGAAAGTACAGTACAAAATAACAGAAATTCTTTAAATTAAATTAAATAAATGAAGTCCAGTTCAACATAGGGATGAGTCAGTAGGTGCAGAGGGCAGATGGGATCTGGATCACTGGGAGCACAGGAGCAGGATGTGTAGCTCCAACCATAACTTTATGTTGTCTGTAAAACCTGTAGTCTTCCTTCGTTAGTTAGTTTTAGTTAGTTTTTGTTAATTTATGTTGTAATTTATGTTAAGACTATCTGTCTTGTCTCTGCTAGCCAGCTAACTAGGCCTCTTATTTAGCTAGTTTAGCTTCTCTGTAAATTTATGTTGTAAGTTTATGTTGCATGTAGCACCTTGGTCCTGAAGGAACGTTGTTTCGTTTCACTGTGTACTAACCCTGCCATGGATTGCCCCCCCCCTACATAATCGCTATCAAATATTATATGAGAACATAAATTCATATGTTAGTGGTTTACAAATTACATGAGACAATAAAATAAAATAAGCAATATGAAAATTAATATTTTGTATATGAAAAAATAAAAATAATAGTATTTTATTACACTCCCATTATTACATTTTTGGCTACTCACAGGATGAAATAAGCCATGTTATTGCTTCACAAACCACAGGGAAAATGGTCAATAGAATTACTTCCATTTTTAAACACTGCTTTCATCTACAGCCCATTTCCCACTTTCTTAGATTTTGTACAATAGCCATGGGGTATAAAACCATGACTTCCTGTGACACAGTCTGATGTCATTTCCCATGTCGTGGCAACGAAGCACAAAGTGTACAACTGACTACAGAAGACCTTGAATGACCACAGATCAGCAGGTCATAAAATCCTGTAACTTAGCTGTACATTGCTACTAAAAACTCCAGTACAGCCAGTTAAACCACAATCTCATTGTATGGCTACTCATAGAAAATCACAAAATGGCCTTAATAATTTACACAGACACATGTGATTGGATAAACTGATGTAGAGGATCTACTGGAAAAGCTACAAAGTTTATGCGGCTAAATTGCATTTTTTTTTTCTTATTTGACTGGAAAGAAGGAAATGTTTTGCTGCCTACATTTCCAGATCACAGTCGCACAGATGAAGATCCCCAAAGTGGTGGCTAAAGGACAAAGGCTGTGAGTTGCTGATCATAGAGATTACATCTCTGAGAAATTCCCAACAGTAAATGATTGTCTTGTGTTTATATCCTGAATTGAGGTGTTAAACTCATCCTGTTCCACATTGAGAAAAGTAGATGGAAAGCCCATGAGCTCATGAGACAATTGGCTTCCTGTTCACTCCTCTCATGTCCTGCTGTGTATTTATTTATTTATTTGTTTGTAAAGCAAAAGTGAAATCCTTCCTCAGACATAAGGGGGAGCAGAGGGCACAGTAATAGCTGTGCTTTTTATTTAAGGCAAATATTTAAGACTTTATTTAAGCTGAACACTTTCAAGGGTTTAAAAGGTCAGGATTTTTTATTATCACATAAACATACACTGCTGCTCTGTTGGTAGTGTGTAATGTGCTGCCGACACTGCCACATGTGCCACAAAATCCCTCCAACTTCAGTCTGTAGTTTGTAGCCCTCAGCATCAGCCAAATCAAATGCAGTGGAATGAGCTTGTAGCATAGATCACACATCAAAGTTCATCCAACTCACACTGTTGACCTTCTTGCTGACCTCCAGAGCATGTGCCTTTTCAAAGAGACCATACTTTAATGAACAATTCCAAAGACAGTAATTTAGTAATTTGGTCATTTGCCAGTAGGGCAAATATATATGCTTATCTAGTATGCTCCATGCCTTTCTGTTATGCTGGACATTTTTATTATAATCTATGAAGGACAATCAACATTTACAACCCTTTTCTATATTAAGGAGTATGCAAGATTTGAGATGTTTGATAATGAATTGGTAAGATAAACCTTTTGTAAAATTGTGCTAGACAGTGGATGGATAGAAGATGAAGTGTATGCTATAAATTTTAAATCAATTATTCAAATCAACCCGAATGTTTAAAGATTCGATTCATCTCTGACAAAGAGCTGAAACCATACAACTATGAACATTACACCTGGTTTCTTTTTAAAACTCATATCTGCTCATTCAGAACTTGTTTTTATTTTATTAGCTATTATAGCTGAACTGCCTGCCACCTAACACACTGTATAAATGCAGATCATTTACTGCGTCTGTTTCACCCAGATGAGGATGGGTTCCCTGTTGAGTCTGGTTCCTCTCAAGGTTTCTTCCTATTGCCATCTCAGGGAGTTTTTCCTTGCCACTGTCGCCCTCAGCTTGTTCATCAGGGACAAACTGACCATTTTGATTCATACACATTCACATTTACAAACTTAACTAATTCTTTTGATTGTGTAAAGTTGCTTTGCGGCAATGAAAATAGCTAAAAGCGCTATACAAATAAAATTGAATTGAATTGAAGTTTTTATTTTAGTTTTTAGATAAAATTCTATTATTATTTATCATCCTGTTTCATTGGCCTCTAATGTGACAGCTCTTCACCTGAGGTACTGGATGAACGTAAATGACTCCAAATACTTCCTTTTATTCCACTAATTCTCAATATGTTAAATATCTGAACTCCGGGATGTCACAGTGTGAGAATTTTGGCCAAATTCTCTGCATATACGAAATACACAAACTGGCCTGTTCAGTGTTTGGTCTAAAAGGTATTTGTTTGTATCAGGGTAATAGTAAGGTGGAGGGGATCTTCCTGAAGATTTAAAAAAAAAAGTTTGTATCGAAGAAATACAATAGTGATGGTAATTTCCACATGAGTACTTTACACAACAAACATAAAAAATCAATTATTGAGAATTATTGATATTGTGGCGTGGGCGGGGCGGCGGCTGACGACCAGCATGCCTTGCGGGGATGTCGGTGTGTTCACCATGTTGAGGTAAGGTGTTTGGGTTAGTGGCTTCGGCCCTGTTGTGTGTGTGGGTGTGTGACGTGTGAAATGTGCTCCAGTTCAGGCTGACGCTGAATTGGATGTAGGCTCCTGAGTGAAGGTGCTGCTCATGCCATACCTGCTGTGTGCCTAATAAAGTACTCCCAGCCATTGCATTGGGCAGCAAATAAGCTCACTCGTCTCTCCAGCATTCTTTCCGGCGTAAAAACGCTACAATATGTACTGCACAATAATGAGTCAAAAAATGGTGTTAAGATCAAGTTCACTAGCTGACAATTTAATTTGTACAAAGTATAAACTGTTACATAGCGTATCTCTGTATCTGTTTATTGTTATTTATGTTCTGGGTTGTTTTGGGTTCTTTAAACACATTGTTGTGTCGCTCATGTTGGCTCATATGAGATGTAGTGGGCCATTTACAAATGAACACCTGGTTGGGTTATTTTGACCCAACAACTGGTTTATTCGTTATTCATTCATTTCTCCAAATGGCAGCCTGCAAAATTTTCGAAATATTACTGTTATTGTGTCACAGGTGTAGTTTTAAGAGTTGTTTAGGCCGGAATGCGTGTGTGTACAGATCAAAATCAGTTATTAAAGATAGAGTCTATTTAGAAAAAAATGCCCAACGGTTTCGGAGCTTAAGCTACCGTTTACTTACACGCGCATTATATATATATATATATATATATATATATATATATATATATATATATATATATATATATATGTGTGTACACAGTTGTGTGAAAAACTATTTGCCCCCTTCCTGATTTTTTATTCTTTTGCATGTTTGTTACACTTAAATGTTTCTGCTCGTCAAAAACCGTTAAAGGGGTCATACAGCACTACATGCACTATTTTAAGCTGTTTGGACTAAACTGTGTGTTAGGAGAGTGCATACACAACCACTCTACGATGATAAAGAGCCGCCCAGTGGTTTTCTTTTCGTTTATTACAGTAACATCCCCCTTCTGAAATCAGGCCAATCACAAAAGCCTTGCCTTGGGACGCCACACCACAAGAGGGCGTTCCTACACAAGTTGATTGACACTGGTGTTTTAGCAAAGACCCGCCCCGAGTGAGAAGACGCTGTCGGCCATTGTTTTTCGCCGCTGGAGCAAAATGTTGCCTAAGCGAGTGTTGTGTACAGTTGTTGGGTGTAATAGCGAACACAGCAGTCGTCATTCACTACCTAGGGTTAGTGACCTAGGGTACCTACCTAGGGTTAGGTATCTGAGCCACTGAGGATGCAGTGGCTGAATTTAGTTTTTAAAGCTAACGTCCCCGCCGATTTACCTAAATATAAAGCAGGTTTTAGTAGGAAGCTGCTCCTAAAAATCGGATCTGTACTAACACTTCGTGTTCCTGCTTCATCTTCACCAGGCTCAGTGAGTGTGATTTATTTTACTATGACTCTTTGCAGATCGCCTTTTCTAATAATCACGATGAATGCGGAGTGTAAGTTAACTTACACTCTCATAGAACATGGTTATGGCTTCTTCTCTATGTACATCCGTCTCTATATAATCCCTAATCGCACGTTTATAATAAACAATGGATTAAGGTGACTGTCTAGTTGCAAACTGTGTACGTAGTCGGAAAACTATATTATGCTTACCTTTGTTACGTTAGATGGTTTATAACGATGTCTGTCGAAGATTAAGAAGTCATGTAAACACATCAGTAAACACATCGCGTCCGTATCTCTCTCGGTAAGTTTCTCCGCTTTTCTTGTTGTTGCTCGCGGCAGCACAACAGCCCGTTAATTCATGCACATGCAGTGATGAGAAAGACAAATCGAGTCTATCATGTCCATTCTTTTAATTTCTGCGTTGTCAGGCGATATTACAAACTTCCGCGTAGGTTCCGTACCTAAATCAAACCAAAAACGACTGAAGAAAACAGGCTCGGGCTCTATAATCCATAGTTTTCCAGTTTGGACTGCATTACCCACAAAGCACTGCGTTGTGGCAATGCTTTGTGGGTAATGCAGTCCAAAGCATTGCCCGCACTGGACTACACTTCCGTCTCTATACCCGACGTGTCACGCCCCACAGAACGGGGGGGGGCGGGCTCAGCAGAGGTCATGAGCATTTAAATTAGCATGTACTGAAACAGGTTGCTGAGAACAGAGCTAGTTTTTACCAGGTAAAAGTAGTGTTTTTTTTACACTATCCTTTTGAATTTTTAATTAACGTATAATACAAACTTTTCATTAGGACCCTAAAGATCATATTAAAATTTAATGAAAAATATAATGTGTAGGACCTTTAACTATTAGTCAAAGATAACATAATTGAACACAAAATGCAGTTTTTAAATGTTTACGTTATAAAAAAAAAAAAAAAAACTCCAAATCTACATGGCCCTGTGTGAAAAAGTGATTGCCCCCCTTGTTAAACTGTAAACTAAAGTTTACTGTGTTTAAAGATTAAAGTTACTTAAACTGTGGTTTATCACACCTGAGTTCAATTTCTGTAGTCACCCCCAGGCCTGATTACTGCCACACCTGTTTCAATCAAAAAATCACTTAAATAGGAGCTACCTGACACAGAGAAGTAGACCAAAAGCACCTCAAAAGCTAGACATCATGCCAAGATCCAAAGAAATTCAGGAACAAATGAGAACAAAAGTAATTGAGATCTATTAGTCTGGTAAAGGTTATAAAGCCATTTCTAAAGCTTTGGGACTCCAGCAAACCACAGTGAGAGCCATTATCCACAAATGGCAAAAACATGGAAGTGGTGAACCTTCCCAGGAGTGGCCGGCCGACCAAAATTACCCCAAGTGCGCAGAGACAACTCATCCGAGAGGCCACAAAAGACCCCAGGACAACATCTAAAGAACTGCAGGCCTCACTTGCCTTAATTAAGGTCAGTGTTCACGACTCCACCATAAGAAAGAGACTGGGCAAAAACAGCCTGCCTGGCAGATTTCCAAGGCGCAAACCACTTTTAAGCAAAAAGAACATTAAGGCTCGTCTCAATTTTGCTAAAAAACATCTCAATGATTGCCAAGACTTTTGGGAAAATACCTTGTGGACCAACGAGACAAGAGTTGAACTTTTTGGAAGGTGTGTGTCCCGTTACATCTGGCGTAAAAGTAACACAGCATTTCAGAAAAAATATCATACCAACAGTAAAATATGGTGGTGGTAGTGTGATGGTCTGGGGTTGTTTTGCTGCTTCAGGACCTGGAAGGCTTGTGTGATTGATGTGATAGATGAAACCATGAATTCTACTGTCTATCAAAAAATCCTGAAGGAGAATGTCCGGCCATCTGTTCGTCAACTCAAGCTGAAGCGATCTTGGGTGCTGCAGCAGGACAATGACCCAAAACACACCAGCAAATCCACCTCTGAATGGCTGAAGAAAAACAAAATGAAGACTTTGGAGTGGCCTAGTCAAAGTCCTGACCTGAATCCTATTGAGATGTTGTGGCATGACCTTAAAAAGGCGGTTCATGCTAGAAAACCCTCAAATAAAGCTGAATTACAACAATTCTGCAAAGATGAGTGGGCCAAAATTCCTCCAGAGCGCTGTAAAAGGCTCGTTGCAAGTTATAGCAAACACTTGATTGCAGTTATTACTGCTAAGGGTGGCCCAACCAGTTATTAGGTTCAGGGGGCAATTACTTTTTTACACAGGGCCATGTAGGTTTGGATTTTTTTCTCCCTAAATAATAAAAACCATCATTTAAAATACTGCATTTTGTGTTTACTTGTGTTATCTTTGACTAATAGTTACATGTGTTTGATGATCAGAAACATTTTGTGTGACAAACATGCAAAAGAATAAGAAATTAGGAAGGGGGCAAATAGTTTTATATATACAGTTATATATATTAGTATATATATGTTATATATATACAGTAGCTCCCAAATCCAGAGGTGAAACTCCACCCCTAACAACAGAACCACACACCAAAACTTCAGTGTTTTTAACAATCTAATTTAAAGAATTCAGGGCTAGCCATGCCTTTATTTCTCCTAGACATGTTAACAGAGCCCAGATAGAGGAACCTCCCTTCTGCTTTAACTGGAAGTAGATCTGACTATCATCAGCAATGAAACAAGATTCCATGTTTTCGCAGGATATAGCCAAACAGCAACAAATACAATGGGCCCATGGATAGAACTATGTCAGACTCCATACACTTTCTACACACAAAAATTTAAATCATAATAAATTTTAAATGTTGTCCTCTTATCCATGTTGATGTCCTTATTTTTGTCTGCACTTCACTTGATGTAGCTACCCACTAGATGAGCTTAACCAATTCCTAGAACAGTTTGAGCCACTGGGAGATCTTCTGTTCCATTAAGTTTTCCTCATTGACTCACTCATCATCGATGCTACTTTATCATGTACAGTATATAGGTTCACAAGGGGGACTGGAGCCTATCGTAGGAGACTTAGGGCACGAGGCGGGTTACGCCCTGGACTGGCTGCCAGTCTATCACAGGTTAAACACATATGCACATACTGACTTGCTCATTCACACAATACGTACAATTACAATAACTAGTTTAACTTTTTACTACAAGCCAGTCATCATACCAGTGTCTACTTAGTACATACTAGTAAACTCATTATCATAAACACTGATAATAATATCTAGAACGCAATGTTTTAAAAGGTTAACTGATGCTCTATAATAACAGTTAATAGTATGTGTTGTCGGCCAAACAATTAGCTGTTCTCATGCTACAGCTGCTATACATACCTACTCAATGGCATACAAAGCCCTTCGACTTTCAACTGTGATCAGCTTTGGCCATTTTGATTAGCTCAGCATGAAAATCTGGAGTATTTCAGTCTTTGCCAGTGCAACTGCAGCAACTTCTTAATTATAGGTGGCAAGGCATTGTCAAAAAATCTCTGGAATAAAGTTGTGGACAAGCAAAAGTCAGGAGATTGATGGAGGTGGCGTGAATACAGCTGGATAAAGTAAAAACTGTCTATTTTTATTTCCAGGCTGCAAAGCAAACAAAATGTATATACATTTATTTCAATGCAAAAATAAAAAAATAAAAAACTGGACGGGTCGTTGATAAAGTGTACATTATAAATTTAGTTTCAGTTAATCAAATAAACCTGAATCGATTGAAAACTCGATACCCCTCTGACCCAGAGCTAAACACTACATATTAATGGTGAAGAATGTGTTGGGCATTGTGTCCACATTAAAATGTCTACATATATTGGTGGAGAATGCAACAGTGATTTATTGTCAGTATTATGTAAACACTACACCCCCGCATCCCCATAAACCTCGTTTGTGGAAGGGAGCATGAAGTGCTCAGACCCCCTGGTTCTGTTAAACTATAGACCAATATCAAAAGGTACCCTTCATCTCCACAATTTTGGAGAAAGCTGTGCACAGTCAAGTGCATTCTTATCTGGATGCCAATGATATTTTAAATAAATACTCTTATGGGAAGCACTTTGCACAAAATACATTGACATTATACAGTGTATGATTGCTAGCATACCTAACGGCTCTCTCTCTCTCCTACTCTCAGTAAAAAAAAATTACTTTAAGTATAAAAGTTGTGACTTCTGTGGAAGTTTAAAATAGAAATAAAGGTTTAAAAATAAATATTTTATCACACACATCCACATCATTTATTAGTAGAATTTTAGAACATCAGCTGGTGTTTGGCTCTTAATGTTCATTCAAAGTTTTTGTTTTCATTTTCAAGCTATATTCTAAATCACTGAAATTGTCAGTATGCTGTCACTGATAATCCTATCTGTCTTATTGCATTGAATTGTGACTGCTGCTCACCTGAGGAAGTATTTATAGGATGAACTTTACTGCCTTTGGAAAAAGAGATCCCTTGTTGCATCAAGATGTCCTCTGTTGTGTGAAAAACATCCAAACAGGCCGTGCTATGATTTTACCTTCAACGCCAGTGTGAGGCTCTTCTCTTCAACATTTGGTCTGTCACATCATATTAACGTTGACTTTGTATTCAGTGACATGGTCATACTGGAACAGATTTGTACCTCTTACAGTAGTTACAGTGAAGGTAAATTGAGCAATACTATTTACTTTTTGTAAATTCTACTAAAGTTGAAACTGTTCTAGTGGCTCAGAGTAGATTAAAAAAAACTTTTTATATTGATTTCTAATTTAATAATCATTGGTCTATAACTTTTAATGCCTGTCACATATTTTTCCATATAAACAAGGTCTCTTTATTTTGTCTTTCTGCATTATTAGCAATTCTTGCTAATATAAGTGAAATTCAGGTTAAAAACTTGTCAAAGTCTATATTGTGAAAAAGACTTACAACCTGTCAAGCAAAGACAAAGTTTTTTTTTTTTTTTTGTTATTTGATGTATTACTATTATATTATGGCCCTAAAACTTCAAAATGTTCCAATATACCAGAAACTAGTCTATTTAATATCTAATAAAAAAGAGCTTCCATTATCTAATTAGTAATTGAGAAATAAAACTGTGTCTGTTGCTATTATGTCATACAAGACCACGTTCAGCCACAGACTGAGACTACCAAAGTCCAAAACTGAATGCCACAGGATATCATTTATACCAGTGGCAAGTACAGTCTATAACTCTTTATTCGGGAGCTGTCATGACAGAACAATAAGTAGAACTTGAATATATATCTGGTGTGCAATATCATTAGTACTCTATATGTTAGTTGTTTATTTATTTTTAATGAAAAAATGCTGCAGCATGACTCTTCACGAAATCCAAAAAAATGTTGTCACATTACTCCGATCTTGGTTTCGTTATATTGGTTGCCGGTGGAATATAGAGTTATATTTAAAATGCTTTTATTTGTTTTTAAGGCGATCAAGGGGGTAGCGCCTCAATATATGAGTGATTTGATTCACCCATATTGTCCTCAGAGAGCACTTTGTAGATCATCTGATCAACTTCTGCTCACGATTCCGAAAGGTCGATTGAGAAGGAGAGGTGTCCCGTCCCACGCTTTGGAACAAGCTGCCTTTCCATGTCCGATCAGCTCACATTATTACAATTTTTAAATCGAACTTAAAAACGTATCTGTTTGCCGAGGCTGGTTTGTATTGGTAATTTGATGGTTCTGTAGTTTTAAAATGATTTTTTTTTTATTATATAAAGCACTTTGGTCAACCATCGGTTGTTTTAAATGTGCTATATAAATAAATTAACTTAACTACATTATATGCAATATTAAATATTATGTGCAATATAAATCCTGGGTGCAATAACATACATTTACAGTACACAAAATAATTCTGCACTTTTCTGTACAGGCTGTAGTTTTTTAGTTTTTTCTATTTATTTTTATTCTGTTTAAATCTGGATTTCCTTCGGGATTAGTAAAGACTTCTTACAGTATCTTATCTTATTAGAAAACAGTCATGAAGCAGAGCTACTTTTACCACTCTGAAATTATTCCACAGGCATGTCGCAAAGTGTATTATTATTATTATTATTATTATTATTATTCATAGTAGTATTAGTAGAAGAATATATAAGCATTGAAGCTTTTATTTATGCATTTATTAAGACAACCATTAAAATTGTTGATATAAAAGACATGATGATATTTTAATATATTTCAAAAATTGGTTTATTTTTAAAATGTTAAAAATGTGGCCTTGAAGCCATAATGTGTAAATAATGTCCTTTAAAATACTTGGAATAAAATGACTTCCTCCCCACGGGCCATAGATTAATTGAGCAAAATAATGCTATAATGTTTCGAGCAAGTGTACCTGATTAAATGTTTCAAGCAAAAAGCTATAATCCTCCTGAAACCAGCATGCAATTCATAAACCAAGTGCATTTTGTAGTAATTATCTATTGATAGAGGGAGGATTTAGGAGTTTAGTTTGTGCCTCCATGAAGGCGCAGGTCAATCTTATCCATGAGATCCTTCACCCATTGATCTCTGGGGTCTGCACACACACGACGACCGCTCTTCATGATAAAACTGCAGATGAGAGAAGAATTAAAGTATTATCTGAACTGCAAATATACATTTTACTCTTCTCAAACCATATTGAAATGTTTGATAAATGTAAATTATTTTGTATTTGTATTATTTAAATGTTTCTATAACATTTATATTATAGTCTATATAGCCATGAAATAATAATTGATGACGGGACTCTTATAACCTGTTAAAATAATACAAGATGCTGAAAACTTACATGATTCCAGGGTTTGTACAGGCACGCTCGGTTTCTTCATACTTAGTAATAAGCTGTACAGGCACCTTTCTCTTCTGGAACGTGAAACAGCATATATCTGGTTCTTTTGGATCTGTAGGGAAAAATATATTCAAATTTCACCTCATCACTTTAAAGTTCTGACGTGTGGCTCGTCTTTCTGCTGATGTTGGTCTAATAACACACACACACACACACACACACACCAGTTGTTTATGTTCAGCATCCTATCATTAATGATGTCACCATTATAACTCAGGGTGGTGGTAGTGAGTACTGACATGAGTCTAGTTTAACTTTGTACAAGTCAGTTGTCTTACTGGTGTTTACTTACTGCTTAAGTCAGTGACTGTTAACTGATTTAAACTATTAATAATAATAATAATAATAATAAACAGTTGATAATAATAATAATATGTACAAATCAAAAGGTAAACATTATCTTACCCTTGGCCAGTGTGAAGGACTGAACACATATGAGAACCAGGAGAACCAGCGGGAGAGAACAAGAGGACATGACTGAAGTTTCACACAGAGTTTAGGGTGCGTGACGTAACTTCCTGTTTTTGAATCGTTGCCGCGAAAGTTTCGCGTTTGTATCATCGGAGATAACCGGAGTTTCTGTTTGTATCAGCGTTTATATTACACAGCGTTTAAATGATTCCCGTAGCGGAAAGTCTGGCTGCCGCAGGCGGAGATAACCGGAGATAACCAGAGATAACCAGCCCCCGCCCCCGGTGTTGTGTCGAAGTTGGTTCCCCCATCGGGATGTGTTTCCTTAGCCCCGCCCCCGTAAAAACAGCGCGTTTAGGAGAAGGCTCGCCCGCGAGGGGTTATGCGCGTGCCAGTGAGATCCTACGGAGCGCGGTAAAGGACAAAAATGACATTGTTAGCGTTTTATAATCACTGAGATGGAAAAGACGGCGAATTTCACGCGCCTTAAAAACAAAACTCATCATAATATGCTTTGTATTGTTTTTTTTATCACTGGTCTACACTACCCATGAATTATTTATGCTATTTCACAAATGAATTTTGTTCTGGATTGTGTTTGATAATAAATGGAACACTACTAATGCTGATTCATTTCATATACAGTTTGGGTTTATTCAGATAGATGTGACCTGGTGAGTTCACATCACACAAATAAAATACTAATTATTATTATTATTATTATTATTATTATCAGACGGGTCACCTGTCGGCTGTAAACATGTCAGTATTACCATCCTGACAGCTGTGGACACATCTGTATGTGAACAGTAGAGGGGGAACCTTATCTGATAGCACAAACTCATCAGGATGTGTTTCTGCTGCTATAAAGGACGTGTTTATAATAATAAAACTTCACTGAATCAGCTGGTTCACTTTTGCTGTGTAAACAAGTGAGCAGTAACACTTTGTGTGTGTGTGTGTGTGTGTGTGTGTGTGTGAGATGTGATAAATTGGCACCATGTCCAGGATGTACCCCGCCTCATTATTATTAATAAGTAAGTATTATTATTATTATTATTATTATTATTACTACATCATGTTAAATAGCATGTGAACCTTCTAAAAACCTTTAACTTTTTAAAAATTTTAAAAATCTGGAGATTTAATTTTTTTTAATGTTCCTCGAGTGCTCAGTGTGATGGTTTGTAAGGTTGATGCACCAAAACCACAAACTGTCACAAAACCACAGAGTTAAAGGTCATGATCATCAAAAAGAAACAGAAGCCACCAGGTGAGGGCACTGCTGTTTGGTGTTTAATGTAAAAATTCAGCACACACACACATACACACACTTCACCCACTGAACTCTGGGATTTGCACACAGGTGACGGCCGTTCTTCATGATAAAACTGCAGAAGAGAGAAGATTTACACCAAAATAAACTATAATCCAAACATTTAATCTAATTTTTTAATCTAAGTTTTGAAAACTTACATGACACACACACACACACACACACACACACCTACACACACACACACACACACACACACACACACACACACTAACAGAGAGATTCAAACTCTTTCTAATTACAATGTGTGGATTTCCCTATAAGTAGGGAGTAGTAGTAGAGCTGCTATTATAGAAAATGAATCAGCATCTCCTAACCAATCAGATTGGGGTATAATAATGGCAATCAATAAATATTCAATCAAACAATAAAATCAATAATTTATTTTTTAATAGAATTTGGGGAGTTGCAATGAGATAATGTGTTAATTATGAAAATCTAAAAAAGAAATAAAGATTAAATAAATTCTTAAAAGTAAATAATGAGTTTATCATCTCGTAACGGCAATGAGCCATTTAGTGGTTTAGATCATTTGGTGATGGTACAGATACATTCTGTCATATATTTATTTACTTCTTTGCAATTTCTGAAATGTGTGTGGAGTCAATTTCAGGGAGCTCAGGGCACAAGGCAGGATACACTCTAGATGCAGTGCCAAGGCACACACATGCGTACACACACACACGCACGCGTACACACACACACACACACACACACGCACACACACACACACACCCACCCACACACACACACGCACACACACACACACATTACAGGAATACATAATAGGAGTTATTGTCACATCCCCCGTACAATCCTGACCTCTCATTTCTACATGTTTAAGCCAGAAGCTCTTGAAATGTATGTTTGCCATTTTTAGTGTTCCTATCTTTTTAATAAACATATATAGAGGTAAGAATTGTACACCAGATAATAGAATGAGATCCTTTTATTCAGCACAAAATAGGAGGTATGATGAACTGAACTTCTCTTCATTTTAACCGTCTATACCCGTGGTTCTCAGAGTGTGTGGCGCCCCACTAGTGGGGAATACAGACATGACAGGTGGGGCGCAATGAACAGGAGGGAATTAGTGAAAAATAATAGGAAAGTACCTATTCTAATTCATGCTTTTCTTTAATGACAATAAAGTTAAAATAAAACTAAAAAAAAACTAAATCACACGCAAAGAAATTGATCATTAATACAAGTAAATTAAAATAACATCAGAGAAAAAGTGGAACCATAGTGCAACAATAACGGTTTAACGTCAGCATGTTAATTGCAGAGGAACAATATATACCGAGACATTCGGTATTATATATGTCATTTCATTTATTCCAATGTGTATGCTGATGTTTCTGTATTTTTGTTAAACATTAATATTTTTTCAGGCAGTACTAGTCTGGCGTTTCTAATTTCCAGTGTGGCAACAAAGTTGTTTTTAATCCTTCAGGCGCTGAACAGAAGGGAAGATCAATATCGTTCTACGCTTTTTGTTGGTGTGCGGCATTTTGCGATAATCCCTAAATCCTTTGTTGCACTGTAGAGAATAATGGTGTTTATGCTTTTAAACATGTATAATTTAAGGCGAATGAAGCTTAAAGACAATGTAGAGAGTAAAATTATGTGGGTATCTTGTTTGCGGGTTAATTTACGCAGCTATTAAATTCGGATATGCGAATATTAAACTTTACCGCGGACACAAACCGGGTCAGTAGCGTACTGTATGTAGTGAGCGTAATAACGTCAATGGATACATTTGTTACATGGACCACAAAAAAGCAGGTGATTCAGCACTATCAGCCTAATCAACCAAAAATCCAGCCGAAAGGAAAACATGATGAAGCCTATGTTGGGCTTGGATTCATGGTGGTGATGGTGAGGGCAGAGGAGAGACCCGTGTGTGTTTTGTGTCTTAAACCGCTGGCAGCAGACATCCTGAGACCGAACGAAGTAGGAAGACACTTAGGAACAACACACCCCAGTCACGTTAATAAGCCACTCGACTTCTTTGAAAGAAAGCTCTAGATAAGTGACAAAGTAAGTCTGTTATAACAATTGCACGTTTATTTAATCTGGTTTGAACTTTGTGTTATTTGATCTTATTGGTTTAAACATTTGATATTTCAATAAATAGTAAACCGATTTCGTTATGATTATGTTGAAAAGTGGGGCTTGAAAATTCACCCACGCCCTTAAAAGTATGGAATAACAGAAAATGTTTGAAAACCCCTGGTCTATACAAACATGACTGAGAAGAAGAAATAGCACAAATACACATGATTACATGTCATACACTATGACCAAGCAAAAAAAAAAAAGAAGAAATAATAATAATTTATTTGTGTAATAATAATTCTACATTTGTGCAACGTCATTCCCTGTGGGAGTGGATATGTGTTGCCGACACATATCTTGAGTTTTAAGTGTTTTAAAATAGTCCCTTGGATCCAAAGTACTGAGAACTTTCTACCTTGATGGAGCCAAACACTAGTGAAACAGTGGGATAAGTGCATTAGTGTAACAGGGGATTATATAGAGAAATAAAGGGAGTTCTGTTATTCTGCACAATCAGAAGTCCCAGTTTGACTTGAACACCCCTCGTGTTTATTAAGACAACTTTTTAAATTGTTGCTTCATAATTTAATATGAACTTTTATGTATTTTAAAATAACCAGCATGGTTTCCTTTTAAAATATGATGAAGAGAAACTCAGCCATAATATGTAATACAATGTCCTTTAATATATAAATATAATGTAAAATTAATTTGTGCTCACAAGCCTTAGATAAGCAAAATGTAATTATAATTAAATAAATGCTTTATTTATCCTATACAAATATGGCAAACAAAAAAAATCTAATTTGGTATTAAAGAAGGGTAAATGTAACCACTCCAGGCAGAAGTTAGGTTGAGCTTTCAAGAACACGCTGGTCAATTTTATCCATGTGTTCCTTCACCCACTGAACTCTGGGATTTGCACACAGACGACGCCCGTTCTTCATGATAAAACTGCAGAAGAGAGAAAATTTACACCAAAATAAACTATAATCCAAATATTTAATCTAACACTCTCACTTATCCTAAACTATAAACATTAGGTTATATTACATCAAATCATTGTTAAATGAGGGGAAAAAAAACGTATTTCTCCTTAAAATGAAGCAGAGTTTTGAAAACTTACATCACTCCAGCTTCTTTACAATCAAGCCGGGTTTCTCTGTACTTAGTAATACGATGTAGAGGGATTTTCGCCTCCAGGAAATTCAAACAGCATTCTTCTGGTGGATTTGCATCTGTGTAAATAAAATCATTAATTTATCAGTCACTGATTGTGAAACATAAGAGATTTTTATATCTGGTAGGACATGCTTCTTGATGTATATTTAATTTGTACCCCCTTTCTCCTAAATACTGCTGTGATGGCTTTTTAATAATGTTTATTATCAGTAAGGCAAGGGTCGCTCAGTGGTTAAGACATTGGACTATGCTTCGGAAGGTCCCAGGATCAAACCCCCCACCCCCCAAGTTACCATTGTTGGGCCTTTGAGCAAGACCCTTAACCCTCAACTGCTCACATGTATAATAAGATAAATAAAAATGTAAGTTGTTCTGTCCGAGCGTATTATAAAAACAGCAGTTCTGTGATAACAACATAGGGTGATCATGCTTGGTCAAAAATGCATGTGTACCAGATCTGAAAAAACAATTTTGCTATGGATTTCTAACCTTCAGGCAACTGTATCCACACTGAAAAGAAAATCATCTGGCAGACCCACTACCCTGTTAGAATTATTTTATATATATATAAAGTTGTTTCTACTCTCTTGCTCTCTTCTTAATACTGTAGATCTGATATTAACGTGTTAAATCTTAACTGATGCTATCTTCATATCTCCTTTTGTATCTGTTCTTAAAGGTGTGAACGCTCCCACGCTCACCTTCCCATTCTCTCTCTCTCTCCCTCTCTCTCTCTCTCTCCCTCTCTATTTATCTATCTCCCTCTGTCTCCGTCCCCCCATCTGTCTCTGGACAGAGACCTCTCTATCTTTCTCCCCTTTGATTCTTCAGGATCTCACCAGGACATTTACATTGGTTCTTTGTGGTAACATATGTCGATGGCACAGGCGTTTGGTTAAACATATAAAAACTATGTTTTGCTGTTTATAAACAGAGACCTTTCTGACAGACAATGTGTGTGTGTGTTTGAGTCTCTCCTGGCGGCAGAAAAGCTTACCGAAGCACAGCGGACTGACCGAGCAACTAGCTTCTTCTACTACGCAACTTTAAGAACTTTACAGAACATCCTCAGAACACCAAATAATGTGAAAGCTGGAAAAACATCTATTCCGTGTGGCTCCAGTTGCCGGGACCATTTTGACAGACCATGAGGCGTGTACAGAATGCTCCCTGTGTCGCTATCACAGAATGGTTGTTCTCATAATATGCTTGAACAACAAAGCCCTGATGTTCACTAGTCCAACTCATGATGGGATTCAAAATGTTGGAGATCTTTATCCGATCTTTTTTTTTTGTGAACACGGCGTCGTCTCAAGAAATATCTGCGTACACACGAAACCACTGAAAACGGTGTAGTATATATGCCAGACCAGTATGTGGCGCTGTATTTCTGCCATAGAGATACACGGAGAAGAAGACTTTGAGCATGCGCATAACCTTCGCGCTGTATACGAACCAAGATGGTGTTGTCCATTATCGCTTGTTGCTCATAACAGTTGCATAGAAGCAATAGATTTTGCTGTAATAAAGCTAGTAGGCTTTGTAGCAACATGAACACAATCATGTAGTCCGCCATTATTGTTGTTGCTGTTACGTGTGACGCAGCCGACACGTGATGTGATGACATCATCGTTTCACAAAATATACGGATCGGCCGTAAACACGAAACCGCAAGGGTGACGTTTTCAGATTTATCCACTTTGGGACCCGGTTTAAAAAAATAGCGGTTTTAGTCTCCTAAAACGCCGTATCCGTGTGGACGAAACGCCAATACGATAAAAAATGTCTACGTATACAGCGAAACGCGTCTCCGTGGCCATCAGAGGACTAAAAATCACCTCTTTCACAGGAAACATGTTTTCACCTACAGTGTTGCCAAATTACAGCTGAATAAATTAGAATAAACAGAGCCTTATTTTGGTAAATCAGTAAATTAACCAACACATCATATACAATTAACATTCATTTTAAATGTGTGTATTTATTAGCATGGCCTGGTGGGAGCATGGTGGGTGTGTGGCGAGCAGGGAAGGTGTTAGAGTGTTAAAAGAGATGATAGAGATAGTGATTAAGATGCTATTTTGCACATCAGCACACAGGAACTCTAAACAGGGTGATGATATGGACATTACTAACCTACATGTAAGTGTTTAACATAACAGAATGGCCAGAAATAAGACAATTTTTAAGTTTTAATTGTAGTATAAGCTCATAGATCTTTGTCCAACCATCTCTAAACTGCTTCTATTATAACTTTTTTAGATTTGTTAATTTGTTGGTATTTGTTCGGAATACAAGGACTGGCTACTGTATATTCCCAAATGGCTTCAGCTCAGATTAAAAAGAAGTTGACCTTGTCATACCCTACATGTTTCCCATGATTGTCAAATATCCAGAGAATGTTTTTTTTAGCCTGTCCAGTAATTTTGTAAATAAAACATTTAAACAACGCCAGAAATGTACAGAAAAGGAAGCAATCTGGTATGATAGAATCTCTCCACAGTGACCTGTGGCAGCTTCCAAAGTTCTGGTTGTTACATTATATACCATGCTGATAGCATCAAATTCCACTCAGTCACTAACCTCCACAACAGAGTCTTTGGACTGATGGTTGTGTTCTTAATAGAGACATTACACAGTGCTACTGGTTGTTGTGGATAAGTAAATTTGGAGTAAAAGCTCAGTGGGTAAAACTGGACTGATGATGAGAACATTATGACATTCAGATGCTTCAACTATGTAGATATTGCTCTGGATAAATGCTAATGCAAATTCAAGTTTAGCAAAACATTTTTTTCCCTGAACATATGGATTTAGGGGCATTTTGTTTCAACATTGTTAAATCATTTTTTCCTACTTATATTAATTCAGACTTTTCTGCTGGGGTGTGGGTTATTCTGAACACAACAATATACTAACCCCCCAGTGCCCCCACCCCCTGATTCTTGTCAGATAGATGTTAATAAAACACTTCCACCTCAAAGCAAAAATATTCAGGGCTAAGCTAAAAATATTCAAAGTAATTGATTACCGAATAATTGGATGTAATGATGCCACTGCTACACTCTACAACCCACTGACTGTAACATGGCATTCTCTCCTTTAACTTTAAATTCAATTCAATAAAATTTGACTTGGATAGCACTTACCAATTGTCATTGTCGCAAAGCGGCTTTACACAATCAATCTTTTGGAAGAATTATTTAAGTTGTATGGAATGTTAATGTGAATGATTTAAAATGGTCAGATAGTCCCTGATGAGCCAGCCGAGAGAGACAGTGGCAAGGAAAAACTCCCTGAGATGGTAATAGAAAGAAACCTTGAGAGGAACCAGACTCAACAGGGAACCCATCCTCATCTGGGTGATAACAGAGAGCAGGAATTGATCTACATTCATACTGTGTGTTAGGTGGGAGGCAGTTCAGCTATAACAGTTCATGTTAATTGATTTAAATATGGAGTCCAGGTAGTTATTGGAGGCTCAGGTAGACTTGTAGGAAATTCCAGTCCTGAACTATCGAGCAACTGTCAAGTCCTCAGAGAAACAGCTGTCAACATCAGTCGAGGCCAGAACTTTCTTATCTTACTTAGTGTTTAAGTCGGTACATTTTAACTTATTTAAATAAAATCATCAGAAATACAGATACAATAATTATAATAACAAAAACATATAATGAACTTTATCTTACTCTGGGTCATTGTGATGGACTGAAGGCAGGTGAGAACCAGCAGAACCATCAGGAGAGAATGAGAGGACATGACTTCCAATGGTGATGGTGGCGATGGTGATGATGATGATGCTGATGATGATGATGCTGATGATGATGATAATGTGAACAGAATGGTATTAACACAGATATGACTTCAGCACTGGTTTTATAAGCTAGTAGGAGGAGGAGAGTGTGGTCTGATTGAGAGGCGGGTCAATGGATTCAAAAGAATTGGGAATGTTTGAAGAATAAAGTCATCCTTCTCTCTATGAATGTCTTTAAATATTCTGCTTTCATCATACTTGTTTTTTTCCCCACTTTTCCCTTAATTTGTTGGTATTAATTACCAAAAATCATGGTATTAATTAACAAAAAAAAAAAAAAAACAGACTTGGTAATTTTGTGGAATTTTGTCCCACCCACCAAAAATCTGCACATATGTTAACTGTGAATGTTACTTTACATTGTTACATTACATTAAATACCCAGAGGATAGACTTTATTACACTGTCCAGAAAATATTTGGCTACTCACAGAATAAAATAAGCCAGGTTTCACAAACCACAGATAAAATGGTCAATAGAATGACTTCCCTTTTAAAACACTGCTTTCATCTACAGCCCATTTCCCACTTTCTTAGATTTTGTACAATAGCCATGGGGTAGGAGAGAAGGAAATGTTCTGCTGCCTACATTTCTAGATCACAGTCTGCTAGATGGAGATCCAAAAGTGATGGCTAAGGGACAAAGGCTGTGAGTTTCTGATCATAGAGATTACATCTCTGAGAAATTCCCAACAGTAAATGATTGTCTTGTGTTTATATCCTGAATGGAGGTGTTAAAGTCATCCAAAAATTAGATGGAAAAGCCCATGAGCTCATGAGACAATTGGCTTCCTGTCCACTCCTTGCTCTCTCATGTCCTGCTGTGTATTTATTTATTTATTTATTTATTTGTATAGCAAAATTGCTTTTTTAGCTGTTTTGGTTTGGTGTGGTTACATACACCATGCAGTTTAATTCATCTGGTAAACACCATGGACACTAACCTCTGTTATTTATATTGTGTACAGACTCATCATCATTGTATACAAATCATCAAATGTTTTAATTTTTGAAAAGGTTGATTAGTAAATTTATATAACCATGACTGAGTTGGTTGAGTTTGTGTCAGGGAAATAGTAAGGTTGAGGGGATCTTCCTGAAGATTTTCCCTTGAAAACCCTAATACCTGCCTTTGGCCAAGTGAGTGTGACTGTGGTTTACAACCACAAATGTCCCAAAGTGATTCATATAGATGATAAAATAATATAAAAATACATGAATAATCATAAACATTTTAATATAAAAAAAAAAAGTAAATCAACTTAATACTGTCCCGGGATGAGGAGAGGTCAAGTGATCAGGTCAAGTGATCTACTAACAGCATGAACTTGGGAATGCAATATCAGAGTCAGGAGAGATCAGCAAGTGGGCTGTTGGCTCCTGATCATGGATATGAAATCTCTGAGGAAATTCACAACAGATTTTTGTCTTGAGTTTAAAGGCTAAATGGAAGTGTCATTTGTCTCTATGTTTAGTGGATGGGGGTTTTGACTTTTATATTAAATTTGCCTTGATCTGTTGCCCATTGTAATATTTTGAGCAAAGCATGTGGGAAAGCCCATGAGCTTATGAAACTATTTACTTCCTGTCCACCACTCAACCTCGTGTGTCCTGTTCTGTATTTAATGTTATGTAATGAGAAACCCTCATTCAGAAATAAAGGGAAACAAGGATGCTGAATACATTAAGTTCAAGAGGTCAAGATTTTTTTATTGTCATGTACATGTAGAATGCTGTTCTGTTGGTAATGTGTAATGTGTTACAGACACGGCCACATGTGCTGGGAGTCTGCAGTGGAGTAGAATCCCTCCAACATTAGTTTGTATTGTCTCTTGGCACCAACTCAATCTACACATGTCTTATATGGATTTTTGTAGCCTACAGCATCAGACAAAACAATTGCATTGGAGCGGGCTTGTAACATAGATCACACATTAGAGTTCCTCCAGGCATTTCGATTAGGGTAGGTTCTTTGAGCTGTTGCACTGATGTAATAATAGTAACATTCTGTGTTTATAACACCAGTCAGTCAGTCAGTCTTGATCAATCATGCAAAAATAATCAGAAAAACATGTTATCACGGTAATATATATATAAAAAAAATTAAACTCTGTGATTGATCATCCTATCTTCTTCACTGGCCTCCACTGTGACTGCTCTTCACCAGAGCTACCCATTGGATGAATTTAACTGACTCCTGACACTGTATAACCCACTGAGGGATCTCCTGTTCCATCAAGATTTCCTCAATCATTTCAAATTACTGTAAATTTAAACTTTATCAAGTTTCAAACTGCTGTCATTGATGCTGTTATTTCTGTTATTGTCATCATTTGTGACTGTTCTTCATCCGATGTGTTCACTGGATGAACATAACCATCTCCTAACACGGTCTGAGCCAATGCGAGATCTCCTGTTGCATCCAGTTTCCCTCCATAATCGCAAACACATCCAATATAATCTCAGCACAATTTCAACAATTACATAAAACTATAACAACAATAACCATAATTATTCCTTCCTTTTAATCTATTTATTTGAAATGTTTAAAAACTCTGACTGGATTGACCTCAGTGTGCTACTTTTAGGTTAAATCAGCTGTGTGCTGTAAACTGGCCTTGTTGAATATTTGCTCAGTAATGATTTCATCGTGGATAATGAATTTTCTATTTCTCATGGAATGTTGGCAGCTGTGAAGTCTTTAAGCCATGTCTGAGCCAAACTCCTGTGTGTTTTCCAGTGTTTACACAGGGAGATTTTACCTTGGATTAGGAACAGGGGAAAACCCTTATACAGTCCGTGCCTTTAGCTAAGTGAGTGTTTGTCAGGAAATTTAGTCTGATGTTTCACTTTAAACGCATTTTTCCCCTGCATTTTCATAGTAACTGGTCTGTTTCTCTTAATAAATCTTTAGCAGATTTATTCATTTTAAAAATACCTAGTCTCATTTTCCTTAACTTCTTAGTTTGACAGTTTAAAATGTTGAGGAACTAAAACCACAAACTGTGGATGCAATTAGATGCACAAATGTCAAATGTTATGTTTTGTTTTTTATTGTCTTTTTTATTGTCTTTTTTGCTAATTTGAAATATTAATATTATTTTAAAAAGAAAAAAATCTAAATGCATAATAAATAATGAATACAGATTGTAGCCTATTTAATATGGCTCTGATTAGTCATCAAAATGTTTGGACTAGACTAACTGTGATATACACTACCGTTCAAAATTTTGGGGTCACTTGCAAATTTCTTTGTTTTTGTTTAGTGATATTCTCTACATTCTACAACAATACTGGGGATTTCAAAACTATAAAATAACACATATTAGGTAATTCCGTAACAACAAGAAAAACAACAGTTAGTTGTTATTTTAAGACACAGAGGTCAGCCTTTCTGTAATAGTTCTTGCAAGAACAGTATTGTCAAGTGTTAGTGGAGTTAGAAAGTGACCTCAAACTTTTGAACGGTAGTGTAAATAACGATACAATTATTGATATCGGGCAAATAATATGTTTTTTCATCAAAATGCAACAAGGGTACATTACATGATTCATTACAGGACATTCACGCCGGAGAACAAACAAAAAAAGTGACAATTCCGGCGCAGGCCAAAGCCAAGGCAGACCGGCCCTGGATCAGCGTGCTGGCACAAACGGCTGCCCTAAGTGCTAGAAAACCGCACCTAGGAAACCGTCCCCGTCCCCCTATTTCCTCTTCCTATTATCAGCGTGCCGTTTGAATGGATTGGCATGGATATTGTTGGCCCGCTTCCAAAGTCAGCTAAGGGCCACAAATATATTTTAGTTTTGGTGGAGTATTCCACCCGATATCCAGAGGCCGTGCTGCTGCGTAAAGCTACTACGAAAAATATAGCTAAGGAATTAGTGTTGGTTTTCAGCCAAGTAGGCCTACCAAAAGAAATATTAACGGATCAGGGAACACCGTTCATGTCCCGCTTAATGACTGATATATGCCGGCTGCTACAGCTCAAACAACTGCATACTTCCGTTTATCACCCACAAACAGATGGGTTAGTGGAGCAGTTTAACCAAACTTTAAAACGGATGTTACGGCGGGTAGTGGACAAAACGGGACAAAATTGGGACCAATTAATACCCTATGTCCTTTTCGTCATACGCGAAACTCTGCAAGCTTCCACTGGATTCACTCCGTTCGAGCCAAAGAGGCATGGGAAGAGCAGCCATCAGCTTTTAGATCGGTCACAGAATATGTAAAAGATATACAGTACAGGAAAAAATCGTCCAGTTTCTTCCACATAATGCGTGGACATATGTATGTGTATATGACCGACCGACACAACCTCGTAAGTTCTGCCCAGGCGATCGGGTTCTTCTGCTCCTTTACAACGCCACCTGCAAATTCCTCTCTAAATGGCAAGGACCTTATACTGTCATCGAACGCGTTGGAACCGTAAACTACTGTCTGCAGCAGCCCGGTAAGCGCAAGAACACTGAATTATATCATGTCAACTTACTTAAACGGTGGATAGAGCCGCTGCCGCGCATCTCAGCTCTCAGCAGATGTGGCGAAACGGGCTGAAGCCCAAAGCGCACTTTAGAACAACACTGTCTCGCTCATCGTGGGGAAACACAAAAGGTATAAGGATAACACCTGGAGCACCACTAAACCTCAAAAAGGGGCGGGGCGCGGCAACTCACCGGTACTAGCGAGGACAGATCACACACCATCCACCTGTCGATGGCTCACTGGAAGAAGACCCCGACGGTGCATAACGGTGGGTAGAAAATTTACTTAGAAGACTTATCCGCTTCTCTTTTCCCACACAGAATCAGACTTCCTGGAAGGCTCACACGCACCCAGCTCATCGGAGGATTCACCGCGCACCTGTATCTCCGTGAAACAGGCTTATAATGAAAACTTAGATCTCACCTGAAGGTCTAAATGGTAATAGGTCTAATCTGTGCATTCAAACTTATTTGTGAGTGCTCTTTACCTGAGGTGCTCACTGAATGGACATCATAATTTTCTAACACAGTCTGGGCAACTGAGAGATCTTTTTTTCCATCTAGTTTTTCTCCATTGTTGAAAACACATCAATGTGGTCTCAGCACAATTTCAACTTTAGTACCAATAACATATAACTATAGCAGAGATTACCTTTCTTTTGATTTATTGATTTTAAATGTCTAAAAACTTTGACAGGTGCTGGATTGACCATAAAGTTGACTTCACCTGTGTGCTATAAACTGGCCTTGAAGAAATTTTCGCTTTGACAAAACATTCAGTAATGATTTCACCATGGATCATGAACTTTCTATTTCCCATGTTAGCACCTGTAAAGTGGCATCTTTGAGCCAAACTTCTGTGCGTTTCCTATGTATACACAGAGAGATTTTCCCTTGGGCCAGGCACAGAATAAAGCCCTAATACATGCTTTTAGCCAAGTGAGTGTTTGTTAATAAATGGTTCACTTTTCCACACTAAAATGTATTAAATATTATAAATACATTTCTTTCATAATACCAGATAATCACTATATTTTCTCATTTTCTTCCAGCTCTTAGTTGGAAAAGTTGATGCACCAAATTATTACAAAACCACAGGTTCAAATTATCTGACTGATAACATTTATTAAGGTTTAGATTAAATAAAATGAAAGAATAAAAATAAATAAATAAATAAATAAAACTATATAGCTAAGCACTAAGAGAGGTGAGGTCGGTTATGCAACAACTAACATCACAAAATGGCCATAATAATTTACACAGGCACATGTGATTAGATAAACTGATGTAGAGGATCTCCTAAAGAAGCTACAATGTTTATGCTGGCTACATGTCTATCTCACAGGCTGTGTTTATGTTGTCCATCTGTTCAGTGGATGGGATTCTAACTTTTCTGTTGTTATTATTATGCTTAACTCATCCTGTTCCATATTAAGAAAAGTAGATTGGAAATGCCCATGAGCTCATGAGGCAATTTGCTTCCTGTCCACCCCTTGCCCTCTCATGCCGTGCTCTCTTTATATACATTCTCCATTCATCAATTAGAAAAGTACTTAGTGTATTTCACAAAAGAAAAGTAGGTATGTGTCAAAATATACAGACGTGCTCCCAGTAGTGAAAAGAAAGTTGTGTTGTGCAGGTGTTGTTAGAAATGGGTCTCTTGAAAATATGAATAGTTAAGTATTATTTCTTCTCATATGCAAGTGGTCATAAATAAGGGCTGAGATAGGAAAAGGTGGCAGAACAAATCTTTCCCGTACCCGTCCCATTCCCCCGATCTTACACTACTAAAGATTTATCCTGCTTTAATGTGCATATTCACGTGGGTAAGCTAAACATGCAAACTTGATAAGCTATCAGTAAAATAACTTTAAAGTACAGCTCCAGGAAAACTGATGTTTAATGACAGGATGGATCCAGATGGGAGACAAACCCAGACGAGAAGCCTACAACTAAGCAACCAATGCTTTCAATTACTTTTAACCAGACATCCCAAACATAACACAGAAACAGTCCTGGTTAAGGACTTCACTTTCCTTTTTTTTTTTTGTGAAACTGCCTTTGGTTTTGATATTTCTTAATCTTTTGCCTATCTTATTTTGACACCACTTCTTAACAACTTTTCATGGTACTCCTGGCTAGCATTTGGGTCCATGGTACTGTGTATGTGGTGTGTTTCACATCTGACTGAAAAGACACAGTTTATTTAAGTACAGATCTATAGGGCAGAGATTTCAAACGCCTGCAACAGAGGCCCATAGGGCTGAACATTCATCATTTAACTCCTCACTCTTTAGAACACCATCCACTATTACATTCGATTACTGAACCATCTCTTAGGTAATAATTATTTTTTCAAACCTTAAACTGATTTTATTTGTCCAAAGGCATTATTTCAGTGTTTACGTAAGGGAGCTAATGCTAAGCATTACTCCATATGAGGTCATGTTTGAGGAAATCTAATTGGCTTGTTTAAGCTTCTATGCCCTGGCCATTACACAGATGTATTTGTTGTTATACAGACACTGGCGATCTATCTGAAGGTTTAAAAAATAATCAAAAGTGAATTTTGCATAATAGGGACCCATTTTTAAACTGGCCTTCACACTATGAATTGCATGTAAGCAATATTCATTGATGTTTTATGTATTTTTATTTATTTTATGTTTTCTTTATTGTTACGGGACCTTGAGTGTCCTGAAAGACAGCACCAAATAATTATGCATTATTATTATTATTATTATAATTATTATTATCTGTCATGTTAAATCACACAATAAGGAAGATGCTTGCAAATGCCATAAGCTTGTTGAATTTAAAATGTATTAACCATTATACTATTTTTTAACATACCAAATTATCACTAAATTTTGTTTTTCCTTCTTTATTTCAGTTTAAATAAATAAAAAATATTGTTTCCCTGCTGCAGTTCTCATTTCACAGTTTGAAAGGTGGAAACACCAAAACCACAAACTGTTACAAAATCATAGTTTCCTGGTCATTAATATGCTAAACTCATCCTGTTTCATATTCAGCAAAATATTTGGGAAAGCCCATGAGCTCACGCACCCATGAGAAAATTAGATCATTTCCTTCCTGTCTAGCCCTCACACTTTTGTCAAGGAAAAGTGAAATCCTCAACCAAACATAAGGGAAAACAGAGTGGAAAGTTGTATTTTTCCCAACATGCCTTGGCTCTAGAAAGGGCTCATGATCAGCCGAATCAAAAGTAGTGTAGCAGGCTTGTAGCAAAGATCACACTTCAAAGTTCATGCATAGCTTTTGATTAGGTCTTGTAGGTCTGTACTTTTAAGACAGAGTAAAGATAAACTGCGTACTAAATTATGTTGTTGTTGGGAGAATGAAGCAAACATGACGTCCACCATGTTACCAGCGAGTCAATATATGTCAGGGCTTGTTTATGCATATCATAAGGAAAATGTACTAATAAACAATAGACACAACCTCTGGTTTTATATTAAAATCCATACTATTGAGAAACATAATACTAATATTAATTTAGTTTAACATGCATCAGCCATGAAATATTTCCTCCACTGTAACATGTTATAAGTAGTAAACACTATAGCTTTTTTAATGGACATGTACACAAACACAGTAGAAAAATTTAACAACTTAACATGTATTAGATTTAATTATGTTGAGATAAACGAAAGAGATCTTGTCACTATGAAAACCGGAAATAGCAAAACCGGAAATATCGCGAGAAGAGAACACAGCGTGTTGAGAAGACAAACGTTTGGCGCGCGTGTGGAAAAGGTAAGCAGGAATTAATTCCCATCTTTCTAAATAGAAACGAAATACTGAACATAAATGTCACCTGCTGTTTAGCGATGTTTAGTCACGTTATTTTGGTTTAAGCTATTTCTTGTATTTTTAATCACACTTAAAATACCGAGGGTTATATGCGCGTGCTTAATCTGCGGTTCTGTTCTGGTTTTGGTCTGTTCTCATGAGTTGTGAAGCGAGAGGGACAAAGTATAAATATTGTTTTTTTGCTAAATTAAGTATCATGAATTTTAATTGAATCTATCTCTGTATATTTCCACAGGAGTTTGTGAGTGAAAGTGTCCTGTCTGCATCTGACTTCAGGAGTTTCCTGACCAACCGTCTCTAACGGTCATATTTAAAAGTCATAACGTACAGTTATAAAGTACAAAACATTTCTGTTGGTGTTTATTTTATTTTTTTCTGATTAATACTTATTTGTGGTGTTTTATGTTTTGTACATCTTGTCAAATTGAGACCTCATTTGTAAGTTGCTGCTGATGTAAAACTGTGTTTTTATTAAATATAAAATAAAAATCTCTGTTTTATCTCATTTGTCTTATGCTTCCTTCCTCCACAGAATTCTGTTGACCATGGTTAATTATAATTAACCGAGGGTATTTAATTAAAATAATGGGAGGGGGGTGTTTTAATAAAACGATGTCTATCCGACATGAATCAGACATTTGGCAGATGTATGAACATCTGATTACCATCGTCTAAAGAGCAGATCAGGGATGTTTTAATTCATTGCTGTCTTAAATACGTAGGCTAAGCGTCGTTCTAACATCGGGCACGGACGTCTCGGCGACATCTGCCAGATGAAAAAGATGACGTCGCATAGACGTCTCAGCCACGTGTGTGCGCTATCTGGGCTGTAAGCTGTAAACATGTCAGTATTACCATCCGGACAGCTGTGGACACATCTGTATGTGAACAGTAGAGGGGGAACCTTATCTGATAGCACAAACTCATCAGGATGTGTTTCTGCTGCTATAAAGGACGTGTTTATAATGATAAAACTTCACTGAATCAGCTGGTTCACTTTTGCAGTGTAAACAAGTGAGCAGTAACACTTTGTGTGTGTGTGTGTGTGTGTGTGTGTGTGTGTGTCCTGTGATGCTTTGGCACCCTGTCCAGGATGTTCCCCGCCTCATCCTCTAAGACTCCTGGAATAGGCTTCAGGACCCCGCGACCCTGCATACAGGATAAAGTGATATAGGAGATGAGTGAGAGTGAGTGAGCATTATTGTTATTATTATTATTATTATTATTATTATTATTATTATTACTACATCATGTTAAATATCATGTGAACCCTTTTAAAAACTTTCAACTCTTTAAAAATGTTATGTAAAACATTAAAGAATATGAATACATTTATTTTACAAAACAAGAAAATCACTAAATTGATTGTTTTCTTTGTCATTTCAATGTATATAATTCTAACTATTCAAATTCAAATGTTATTTGTCACATACACAGTCATACACAGTACGAAATGTAGTGAAATGCTTATACGACTGCCAGTGACCCTAAAAGAGAATTAAAGTTTACAAATAAGAAATAAATATGAATAAAAGAAATACGATAGAAAAATTAAATAGAAAAATTAAATTAAACTAGGAAAAATAGAACTAAAAATAAAAATAGAAATATGATGTACACAAAAATAGAAATATACTGTACAAATTGAAATATACTGTACTGGGTGTGCAAATATACATAGAACAAAGTGTCTTTGTGCAGAGGTTATTAAAGTGTCTTTGTGCACTGGTCCAGGATGTAAATGTAAACATGTAGTGTAGTTGTAAAGGAAGGTGTGCGTGTAGGGCACTGTATTCTGTTTCTCTGCTGAATTTTTTTTTTTTTTTTTATGTTCCTCGAGTGCTCACATGGTTTGTAAGGTTGATGCACCAAAACCACAAACTGACACACAACCACAGAGTCAAAGGTCATGATCATCAAACAGAAACAGAAACCACTAGTTGAGGGCACTGCTGTTTGGTGTTTAATGTAAATATTCAGCACACCCACACATACACACACACACACACACACACTAAGAGATATTTGAATTCTTTCTAATTACAAAATGCGTGGATTTTCCTTATAAGTAGGGAGTAGTAGTAGAGCTGCTATTATAGAAAATGAATCAGCATCTCCTAACCAATCAGATTGGGGTATAATAATGACAATCAATAAATATTCAATCAAACAATAAAATCAATAATTTATTTTTAATAGAATTTGGGGAGTTACAATGAGATAATGTGTTAATTATGAAAATCTAAAAAAGAAATAAAGATTAAATAAATTCTTAAAAGTAAATAATGAGTTTATCATCTCGTAACGGCAATGAAGCATTTAGTGGTTTAGATCATTTGGTGATGGTACAGATACATTCTGTCATATATTTATTTACTTCTTTGCAATTTCTAAAATGTGTGTGGAGTCAATTTCAGGGAGCTCAGGGCACAAGGCAGGATACACTCTAAATACATTTGTGCGACGTCATTCCCTGTTGTAGTGGTAAAATGTTTGCATTAGGGTTGTAATATATAAATTGTTATATAATTTTTGTTTGTTTGTTTGTCTTTGTTTGCTTCTTTTAAATTGGCCTATGCTGTGTTGCCAACACATATCTTAAGTTTTAAAGGTTTAAAAATAGTTTCTTTGAGTACTGAGAACTTTCTACCTCAATGGAGCCAAACACTAGTGAAACAGTGGGATAAGTGCATTAGTGTAACAGGGGATTATATAGAGAAATAAAGGGAGTTCTGTTATTCTGCACAATCAGAAGTCCCAGTTTGACTCGAACACCCCTCGTGTTTATTAAGACAACTTTTTAAATTGTTGCTTAATAATTTAATATGAACTTTTATGTATTTTAAAATAACCAGCATGATTTCCTTTAACATATGAAGAAGAGAAACTCAGCCATAATATGTAATACAATGTCCTTTAATATATAAATATAAATAAAATGAATTTGTGCTCACAAGCCTTAGATAAGCAAAATTTAATTAAAATAAAACAAATGCTTTATTCATCCTATCCAAATATGGCAAACAAAAAACATTTAATTTTGTAATAAAGAAGGATAAATGTAACCACTCCAGGCAGAAGTTAGGTTGAGGTTTTATGAACACGCTGGTCAATTTTATCCATGTGTTCCTTCACCCACTGAACTCTGGGATTTGCACACAGGCGACGCCCGTTCTTCATGATAAAACTGCAGAAGAGAGAAGATTTACACCAAAATAAACTATAATCCAAACATTTAATCTAACACTCCCACTCATCCTAAACTATAAACATTAGGTTATATTACATCAAATAATTGTTTAATGAGGAAAAAAAATCGGATTTGTCCGTAAAATGAAGCAGAGTTTTAAAAACTTACATGACTCCAGCTTTTGTACACTCAAGGCGGGTTTTATTGTACTCAGTAATACGATGTAGAGGGATTTTCTTCTCCTGGAAATTAAAACAGCATTCTAGTGGTGGATTTGCATCTGTGTAAATAAAATCATTAATTTATCAGTCAGTCAAACATAAGATGATTTTTATATCTGGTAGGACATGCTTCTTGTGATGGTTTATTAATAATGGTTATTTTTAGCAAAGCAGTGGTTGCTCAGTGGTTAGGACATTGGACTATGCTTCGGAAGGTCCCAGGATTAAACCCCACAACCACCAAGTTACCATTGTTGGGCCTTTGAGCAAGACCCTTAACCCTTAACTGCTCACATGTATAATAAGATAAATAAAAATGTAAGGCGCTCTGGATAAATTTGTCTGCCAAATCCCTAAATGTAAATAATGATCTTCCACACTTTAAGAGCACTGTGCGTGCTGTAGTGATAGTAGAGAGGTGGGGTAGGTCTCATTCTGTAAGTTAGACTCTACCAGTTTAAGTACCCATCATGAGTTGAACTGGTGAACATCTGGACTTTGTTGTTCGAGCGTACAACACCAGTTGTACACCAGTTCTGTGATAGCAACATAGGGTGCTCATGCTTGGTCGAAATGCATGTGTACCAGATCTAAAAAACAATTTTGCTATGGATTTCTAACCTTTAGGCAACTGGATCCACACTGAAAAGAAAATCATCTGGCAGAACTACAGTACTACCCTGTTAGAATTATTTTATATATATAAAGTTGTTTCTACTCTCTTGCTCTCTTCTTAATACTGTAGATCTGATATTAACGTGTTAAATCTTTACTGATGTTATCTTCCTATCTCCTCTTGTATCTGTTCTTAAAGGTGTGAACGCTCCCACGCTCACCTTCCTATTCTCTCTTTATCTCTCTCTCTCTCTCTCTCCCTCTCTCTCTCTCCTTCTCTCTCTCTCTGTCTCCTTCCCCCTCTCCCCCTAACTTGAGCCAACATCTTGTGATCTGTCTCTGGACGGAGACCTCTCTATCTTCCTCTCCTTTAATTCTTCAGGATCTCACCAGGACATTTACAATGGTTCATGTTCTTTGTAGTAACATATGTCGATGGCACAGGCGTTTGGTTAAACATATAAAAACCCCATCTTTTGCTGTTAATAAACAGAGACCTTTCTGACAGACAATTTGTGTGTGTTTGACTGAGTCTCTCCTGGCGCCAGAAAAGCTTAGCAAAGCACAGCGAACAGACCTAGCAACTAGTTTCTTCTACTACACAACTTTAAGAACTTTACATCCTCAGAGCACCAAATAATGTGGAAGCTGGAAGAGCATCTTTTCCGTGTGGCTCCAGTTGCCGGGAGCAATTTGACAGAACATGAAGCGTGTACAGAATGCTCCCTGTGTCGCTATCACAGAATAGTTGTTCTCATAATATGCTTGAACAACAATGTCCTGATGTTCACCAGTCCAACTCTTTATTAACTCCAACTCCTTATTAACTCCTTATTACCAAATGAGACCTACCCAACCTCTCTACCACCACTACAGTCTGCACAGTGCCCCTTCAAAATGTTGGAGATCTTTATGCCCCAAAAAGATTTTAAATTTTACTTAAAGTCAGCTATTTTATTAGTGACTCATTGGTGTTTAAGTTAGTGCATGTTAACTGATTTAAATCAATGATCAGAAATACAGATAAAATATGTACAAAGTCGCATGTTACAAAGGATAAATGATGAACTTTATCTTACGGCTGGCTGTAGTACAAGTCTGAATGCAGACGAGAACCAGAAGAACCAGCAGGAATGAACAAGATGACATGACTGCTGCTGCTGCTGCTGCTGATGATGTTGATGATGATGATGATAATGATGATCTCTGTATGAGTTGAATTATGCTAACGCACGTATCACTCCAGCACTGGTATTATAAGCTGATGAAAGGAGGAGGAGCGTGTGGTTTAAATGAGGGGTGGGTCATAGATAAAATGTTTCACTGTGACTCAGAGGACTAAAAATCACCTCTTTCATAGGAAACATGTCTGCGGTTTTCACCTAAAGTGAAATAGATTGCCAAATTACAGCTGAATAAAGTAAAATAAACGGAGCTTTATTTGAGTAAATCAGTAAATTAACCAACACATCATATACAATTAACATTAATCTTAAATGTGTGTATTTATTAGCATGGCCTGGTGGGAGCATGGTGGGTGTGTGGCGAGCAGGGAAGGTGTTAGGGTGTTAAAAGAGATGATAGAGATAGCGATTAAGATGCTATTTTGCACATCAGCGCGAAGCACGTCTGTACACGTCTGAACAGGGTGATGATATGGACATTACTAAGGTACATGCAAGTGTTTAACATAACAGAATGACTAGAAAAAGACATTTTTTACATTTTAATTGGAGTATAAGCTCATAGATCTTTGTCCAACCATCTCTAAATGTTCTGCTTCCATTATAACTTTTTAAAACCCTTTTTTTTATTTGTTAATTTGTTGGTATTTGTTCTGAATACAAGGACTGGCTATGTTGCCAAATGGCTACAATTCAGATAAAAAAATTAAAAAAAAGTTGACCTTGTCATACCCTACATGTTTCCCATGGTATTTGACATCAAATATCCAGAAATTGTTTTTTTTAGCCTGTCCAGTAATTTGGTAAATAAAACATTTAAACAAAGGCAGAAATGTACAGAAAAGGAAGCAATCTGGTATGATAGGATCTCTCCATAGAGACCTGTGGCAGCTTCTGTCTGGGGGTTACATTATATACCATGCTGATAGCATCAAATTCCACTCAGTCACTAACCTCCACAGCAGAGTCTTTGGACTGATGGTCGTGTTCTTAATAGAGACATTACACAGTGCTACTGGTTGTTGTGGATATTTGGAGTGGAAGCTTAGTGGTAAAACACAGGACTGATGATGAGAACAGTATGACTTAAAATTTCAGTTGCTTCAACTATGCAGATGTTGCTTTGAAGAAATGCAAATGATATTATGATGCCCTGCCCCATAAACGCCCCCATGCGCTTTCTAAAAAGATGGTTGCAATGCTGTATAATTCCGCCAGATGGAGCATTGACTGCTTCAGTTAACTGCAGTGTCCAAGCAGCCATATGCTTTGTTTAATATATAACATAACTCACGTTAACATAGTTTAATAAATAGATGATGTGGTAAAAAAGAGGGGGAAAAACGATTAATAAAACAGATTTAAATCATGTAATACACACGCCATGATGCTTATGCCATTTTTAATTAATGAATTAATAAAACTACTTATTGCAATATTTTTCTCGACATCCTTAATAATCCTTAAAGACATGGTAACATCTGCAATTAATCTATACCGGTCGTTGTAGGGACGCAATACAAGTGTGGGCTACAGTACAGTATGTAGAGTATTTTACATTACGGCGTATTTTATCTATTTCCGTTTAATACACTGGTAGATAATATTTTGCTGCAAAGTAAAGCTTAAAATGTAACTTCTGCTTGGGTTTGTTTTCGTTGATGTTTTTTTCGCTGATAGTCAAAAATTGGCAAAACAAATCGATTAATAACGCATAATATCTGGAACAAATATCTGTCCATACGGATCAGTATGTCTTTAGTCATTTAACCAGCATAACGTTCCCCCATCAAGGATCTGATGGGACATTAATCACTTATCACTACGGTGAATAGATGCGGCAGCAGAGACAGATTAAATCCCCATAAACATTCACACTTAAACACAATACTAACAGAACTAAACAGTTCCAGAAGGTTAGCGCCTGTTATCAGGACAGGAATCACCTACAGGATACTACTGGATTTTTCACTGCTTATATATTTTTGCCATAGTTTTATTTGGTTTTACATGATTTCATGTGTTATTTGTGTATGTGTGTGTGTGTGTATGTGTGTGTGAGAGAGAGTGAGAGAGAGCGAGCGCGAGAGAGGGCTTATATTGTGATTTATCCAATGTTACTAAAGCCTGGCTTACTACTAATAAAAAAATTATTTCAATGTAACCCATGGGTCTCAATCACAAAATCAGCCAACGCTGTAAACAGATGACACGACAAATTATATACTCTGAAACGTTCATTTGAACATTTAAAAATATGTACAAAAAAACATAAATAAAAAAAACAATCAACTATTATTGTAAAAGTCAGCCCGTGGCTGTTCAAGGTCAAGTTTACAGGGCTTCTCAATCTTTTGTTAATTTTACTTTTAACCCGAAACCAATGTGGCTTATTAAAGATGCACTGTTTTATTGGACATGGCTGTTTTGTAATGTTAAGCAAAATAAACCCTGTCTATGGTTCGAATATACTGTGAACGTCTCAAAGTCATGATGTAATAGAGACAAGTCTCTTCAGATCCTTCTGCACTAATGTTATTGTGGTGTAAATAATTACAGTATTGATGTATTTCACTTGTGGACAAAATAGACCATGTGTTTGTTTAGTATTTATTTTAAACAGCTGTGTTCATTGGTTTAATCAGCTATTTACAAGACAACGTTGAAGCACTACTATGGCTAAAGTGCCACCGGTGTGTGTGTGTGTGTGTGTGTGTGTGCGTGTGTGTGCTCCTGCATTCCTCAGGTTTGTCTGAGCTGGCTTTAACACAAAAAACATTTGTGCGCCAACAGGTCGAAAGAACCGCACCATCTAAGGCTACGTTTACACTGTCGGGTAAATCTGACCCAATTCCGATGTTTTGCTCATATGTGACACATATCGGATATGTTTTATGTCCGTGTAAACAGGAAAAAAACGCATGCATTCCGATATTTTGAGATCAGTTTCAGGCCTTCTTTATATGTGGAAATAAATTAAATATAAATCAGATATTTGCTAATGTAATTGTTGTGTAAACAGACGGATAGGATTTTCATTGTGTTCTGTACGTCATTGAAACTGCGACTTATTTGCCGTTTAAAAGACGTAATGTTATTCTCCGGTGGAATAGCATGTGGAATTATATCATCGCAGTTGACATGGAAAAGGAAAAGCACCCAGTCACCCCCCCTCCCTTTTTAATTCTTATCTGGGCTAAATAACATTAAGAAATCAGTATTTGGTGAATGAAGCATATGCGCAGGATGCAATTATGCCATTTTTTTCCCCTCCTCCGTTTTAAAACCATGGTGACGTTTCGTGAACTTTGCATATATCGCAGAGCGTCAAGCATACTTCACCTCTATCTATCTTGGCTAGTGTGTAGCGCAAAAACCTCCCTTTAAGTATGCGCAATGTTTCAGATGGTATGGCAAGTGTAAACACGTGTATCGGACATGAGTCATAATTGAAAGAACGTGTAAACAGATGGTCAAAAAAATCAGATATAGGCAACAAATCAGAATTGGGTATCGAGACCTGCAGTGTAAACGTAGCCTAACAGCCAGTAATGGGCGGAGTCAGTACATTCTCACATTACACTCCTCCTAAGTTTGTCTTTTAATGAAGTCCTAAGAAAACTAAGAAAAAATAATTTGGGTCACTAAAGCACAAAATAGCACAAAAATCAAGTCTTTAATTGTTGTTTTCGTTTTCTCAAACATGATTTTCCCAACTTGCCATTTATAAAGATTTAGACAGATTGAATTTAAAAATGCACACACACACATACACATACACCGAAGAGCAAAGCAGAGATGCGCGTTCACACCTCTGACCGTCTTTTGTCTTGTAAATGAGTCATTCGCCTTCCAATCCCCCCCAGCACACACACTCTACTGTACACTGCTGCTATGTTTGTTAGGGCACTTTGTTATAGCACAGCACTTTAATGTATGAAACACTTAATTCCTGGTTTGTTTTATTTCAAATATTGCTTATTACCTTATTCAGCAAAATAAACAATGTTATCATTGTGTAAATTATTAACATATTGATGTTTTTTAATTAAGGACCAAAACAGACCCTGCGCTTGTGTTTAGGACTGATGCTGAACAGCTATGTTCATAGGTTTAATCAATGATTTACAAGACGATAGTTAAAGCATTTGTGGATGGAGAGGTGTGATTGGGTGCGCTTCTGCATTCTCCGCTGGCTTTAACACAAACACATTTGCGCAGACAGGTCTAAAGAACCCCTCCCCCTGCGAAAAAAAAAAAAAAAAACACCCACAGAACAATTAATGTCATAGTCAGTATTCTTCACTGCGGTTTCTTACCTTCATGGAGTTTTTAAAACCATGGAGTTCTTAAAACCCAAAAATGTATTTATAGTGAGAAAAATGATTATGGGTCACATAATCACAAACTAGCACAGATACATATGATCAAGTTGCTGTAACTGTTGTTTTCATTTATTTCTCTTAAAATAATAATAATTATTAATATTATTACTGATTAGCCAACTCTTTAAAATAAAGTCGTCTCCCATTTTTGCCCATTGAAGTAGTTGATTCAAGTAAATGTTTTTTTTTTAAGTACCCAAACAATCTTCCAACAATTAAAACATGCACAAATGACTTTAAAAATAAAATTTATTCTTCCAAAACTAGTCAAAGGTTAAAAAGTAATTTGTATAAAACAGGTGAATACATGTTGTATTTTGCCCGGATAACACCAGCTGCTTATCAGTCTCTATCTGGTTCTTTTATATTAAAATATCAATTTTTAAAAACTATTAAAGATGGAAAAGTTTAAGTCTTTGTTTCCCCCAAAGTATCAGATGTTTTGTAATTTTATGTTTAAAATATAGACCTGACCAAACATCATTCTAAAGATGTTGCACTGTGACGTCATCCCTCCTACAGCTCCCTTAACAGCTTGTTTGGGCTCCTCCAGGGCCCAGTTTTTCAAAAGGTTTAATCCGGATAAAATTGATCCGGATTTAGTAATTCTTTTTTTTTGGCGATCTGTGATCACATAATCCAGCTTACTTTTGAGCCAGTTTTTCAAGGCAACATTGGATTGGATCAATCTGATCCGGATAGGAACTTTTCAGGATCACCAAATCTGGATAGCCAGTGCTCAAACAGGATAGGAAATCACAATGTAGAACTATAGATATGTAAAGAGTAACAAGTAGAATGGCCAGTGTGGGGTCAATATAAGTTTATTTTTATTTGAAATGAAAACACACACATTTGAAAAAAAAACTAAAAACAAGAAAAACCCCACCCCATCCTCTTCCAGCAGTCCGCTCATCTGAGACCTACAACACAAACACTGTACATTGAGGATATTCATAACAAGTTTCAAATATGTTGTTGGTCTTTTGGCTGCTCCCGACAAGGGGTCGCCACAGCGGACTATCCACTTGGCACAGGTTTTACGCCGGATGCCCTTCCTGACGCAATCCTCCCATTTTATCTGGGCTAGGGACTGCACTGCATCCAGTGGCTGGGGGTTTGGGCACTGGCTGGGAATCAAACCTGGGCCTTCCGCATGGCAGGCAAAACACCTACCACTGAGCCACCAGTGCCCCCAACAAGTTTTAAATATAGATGTATTGAATTAAAAAAAAGACTTAATGTCAAATACTCCACAATAATTTCAGACTGAGTGTAGCCTTTAGGAGGCGGATCTCAAGTCTGGCCTTGGTTTGCTGCAGTTTGGTGAGAGTCAGCTGTTCCTCTGCCAGACGAAGCTGTGCTTCTGCCCTTTCAGTCTCTTTTTGCAGAAGTGCCTTGTAATCATCATTTTTGTTTAATGAAGGGTGCTTCAAGCCTTTCCTTTGAGATCCTGTGGCAACTCACACTGGCTTAATCAATAAGGATCCAGCTTCTTCCTCGGGAACAGAGCTGAAATTCAATATAAATACGCTCTTTGAATCAGCCTCAGGAGGAACGTCTCGGGTTACTTTGCTGTAACCCTGTTCCCTGAAAAGGCGGGAACGAGATGCTGCGTGAAAACGCTATGGGAACATCTTGTCATGTTGCCGGTTGTGAAGCATGTGTGTACCAAACACGCCAAATTTTTGGCTTTTATAACCTCGGTCAGGTGACGTCATCTGATAGGACGCACCTGCAGGTTATAAATAGGAGTGAACGGGAAACATTCCTCAGATTGATTTGTCTGAACGCATTGTCTGAACAGTCACATAGGCAGTGCGGCATTGGGACGCAGCATCTCGTTCCCGCCTTTTCAGGGAACAGGGTTACAGCAAAGTAACCCGAGACGTTCCCTTTCAAAGGCTACACTCGATGCTGCGTGAAAACGCTATGGGAACGAGAGTGCCAACGCCGCCGCACTGCAACCTTTGGACTCCAAGGTTGTGTAGCGTGTGCGCACAAGGCCGAGAAGGTCTCAGAACTATGTCTGGGTAGCTGACTCGAGGACCTGTGGGCCCGGAGTAGCATGAACATCCAAACTATAAATGTAGTAAATGTGTGCGGAGAGAACAACCCTCCGTGTCACACACTTGCTGCAGGGGAATACCTCTTGCTAGTGCAATAGATGAGGCGATCCCCCTGGTTGAATGAGCCCTGATTCCTAGAGGCGAAGTGAGCCCACGCGCCTTATAGGAGAGGGCAATAGCATCTCTTACGCCGCTTGCGGCTTTAAAACATGTAAAAGCTGCTCTGACTTACGCCACTGGCTAATGCGGTAGACGTAAATCTGAAGAGCACGTACTGGACACAGTAAGTGAAGTCTCTCCTGCTCCGAAGCTGTAAAGGCGGAGGACAGAAGGCTTCGAAACAATAGGGTGCATATTGGCAAATGTGTGCGGAGAGGACCAACCCTCCGCATCACAGACTTGCTGCAAAGGAATACCTCTTGCTAGTGCAATTGATGAGGCGATTCCCCTGGTTGAATGAACCCTGATTCCTAGAGGCGAAGTGAACCCACGCGCCTCATAGGAGAGGACAATAGCATCTCTCACGCAGCTTGCGGCTTCAAAACATGTAAAAGCTGCTCTGACTTACGCCACTGGCTAATGCGGTGGACGTAAATCTAAAGAGCACGAACTGGACACAGTAAGTGAAGTCTCTCCTGCTCAGAAGCTGTAAAGGCGGAGGACAGAAGGCTTCAAAACAATAGGATGCATGTTGGCAAATGTGTGCAGAGAGGACCAACCCTCCGCGTCACATACTAGCTGCAAGGAAATACCTCTTGCTAGTGCAATTGATGAGGCAATTCCCCTGGTTGAATGAGCCCTGATTCCTAGAGGCGAAGTGAGCCCACGCGCCTCATAGGAGAGGGCAATAGCTGTCCGATCCTCTTAGAGAGGTAACACCATTTAGAAAAAACATCTTAGAATAGTCTTAATTACGCTGGCTGGAAGACCAGCTTGACTTAGAGTCAGAGAGTAGTAAAGGGGACATTTGCTGATCTTGAGAGGCAAAGAGGTCCACCTACGCTACATGAAATTTTCCCAGAATGTAAATCGCCCTGAGGGACAGGAATCTGGTGCGCTAGCTATTTAGCGGGCCGAGCACAGCCGCCCTGGCGATTAATATATGAGACTGCCATAGTGTTGTCCACCCGCACTAGGACATGGTAGTCTCAACTGCTGGAGGAAGTGCTTTAGGGTCTGAAATAGAGCCATGATTTTGAGGCAATTGATGTGCCGCGCAAAAAGATGGCCTCTCCAGCTCCCTTGGGCTGGACGGTCATTTAAGACAGCACCCCAGCCCATGAGGGAAGCGTCTGTCGTTAGCATCTGCGACGACAAGACGAACTTAGAGTGGGACCCAGAGTCAGAAACCGGGGTCTGAACCACATAGGAAGGGTACGAAGCACCTGGCGCGTAGCCCTTATTGGGGATTGGCCCTAGAGTAAAATCCCCTGGTTCTTAGCCACAACTGAAATGCTCTCATGTGCAGAAGGTCCAAAGGTGTCACCGTGGATACAGCTGCCATGAGAGCTAAGATCTCTGAAAGTGATGGTCACTTTCTGGTCTAGCTTGATTTCCTTGACGGTGTTGAGAATGGATTCGACAAGAGCGGGAGACAGCTGTGCCCGCTTACGCTCAACTTCCATGTGACACCCAAAAATGTTGTCCTCTAAACAGGAAAGAGCATGCTTTCATGGCATTGGATCTCAATCCTAGGAAACAAAGATTAGCTAGGACGACATGCTGATGTCGAAGCGCTAGCTACTGAGACTGGGCCAGCCAGTCATGTAATTCAATACAGATGCTCTGGAGTCGTAAGAGCCAGAACTACATCCATGTATTTTGTGTATGTGCGGGTGAAAGCTAGACCAAATGGAAGGACCCGATACTGGTAAGCTTCGCCCCTGAAAGCGAACCTCAGGAACCTCCTGTGTTGTGGCAATATTTCCATTGATTTATTTTTAGATAGTGGTAAAGCCCGCAAAGTCTAAAAAAAATAATTGGACGCAGCCCCCCGTTCTTCTTGCACTTTCCGGTTTCATGGAAGTGGAGACCACGCCATTGAAACCCGGAGGGTGATGTGAGAACTGAATTCTGTAGTTTCTCTGTACAGTGCTTAGTACCCAAGGAGATATACTTGGCAGTAGCTTCCACGCTGCCAGTTTCTCAGAAAGGGGCAAAGCTCAGCGGCTTGGTTAAACGGGGGGGATGTTAGATGCTCGGTTCCTGAAACACGGCAGGAAAAACCTGAAGAACTAACATTTTATTGGAGACTGAAGTTGCCCGAAACACCAGTGGTGGCGGAGGAAGAACACCAACCTCCTGGGGGTGCCAGGGAGAACACTTCATTCTTTAAAAGGAATTCTGCGTGCCTCTCCCCATTGGGGGGCCACCCCCCACGGTCCTGGGCACATGAACCTCAGGGCTTCTTTGTGAAGACAATTTGCCAGTCTGACCTCTTTTGAGGCGGATTGCGTGACGCACCCCAATTTTGCAAGGGGGTGCCCAGCTCAAAAACACTCTCCTTGTGTGTTTCATGCCTCGCAATAGTCAGACCCGGGGAAGGAATTTCCCGAAGGCTTGTTATATAACTTCGCCTCATGAACCTAGTGGCGACCGAGTTAACGACATCGCCAAGTAGGCCAGGAGGCGAGATGGGGCATTGAGGAGGAATACACGATCCTTCTCCTTAATGCCCCTGAGATTCAACCACAAGTGCCTCTCCGCGGAGACCATAGCAGCCATAAAACGGCCGATAGCACAAGCCGTCTGCTTTGTTGCATGAAGAGACAAGTCTGTGGCCCGGCGTAAATCCGATACGCCCTACCTTGCAGAGCCCCGCGAGTACTCAAGTCTCTCAGCAGGTCAGCCTGGTAGGCGTGCAAAACCGCCATGGTGTGCAATGCGCCAACCTGACCTGCTGCCTGAAAAGCTTTTCCCTTCAGGGAAGATAAAAAGTCTACACAGCTTGAAAGGAAGTAATAGCTTTTCAGGAAGAATGATGTCCCAGAAGAGAGATAGCCTGGAAGCGTCTCTTCTATCTGGGTGTCATCATATAACTCCGCGTTTCTACCTCAATTATATTTAAATAAATAAATAAGTTGATGGCAGGAAAACACGGGATAAATACAGCTTACTCCATGAAAGGGTTAACTCATATGGAGATTGCTAAGAAAAGGGGAGAGAGCGTCGTTGAGGCTCCGCCCCCGGCCACCCGACAGAACCTGCCGTCTATGTTTTTATTTTTATTATTTTTAAGTGCTTAAAAGCTATTACCATCTCCGCGGAAGCAAGAGAGGATGTTAATCCTTGCCCATTCCCAAGAAGCGCAGCGCGCGCTTGAGAGCGGACAGAGGGATTTCCCGATCCGATGAGAACGCGAAAGAAAGGAGTTTTAAATCCGTCTCTCACTGCTCTGCCGGATGCTCGAGTTTAAGCCCCAGGAATGCGCGGCGGCTCGGAATGCGAGGCGCGCGCGTAGCACTTAATCGAAGCAGTAAAGTGTAGAGATTGCCCTCCGATATGGATTATACACACGGAGGGACATCTCGTTTAAACTCTGCCATTATCGGTGAGTTGAACACTTATTTTTGCTGGTTAGACACACACGCTCACAACTAGGTGAAGACAAGAATCTGAGGAATGTTTCCGGTTCACTCCTATTTATAACCTGCAGGTGCGTCCTATCAGATGACGTCACCTGACCGAGGTTATAAAAGCCAAAAATTTGGCGTGTTTGGTACACACATGCTTCACAACCGGCAACATGACAAGATGTTCCCATAGCGTTTTCACGCAGCATCGAGTGTAGCCTTTGAAAGGGAACTGGCAGATTCTCCACCTCCTTCTCAATCCAAGGCTCGCCATCCCCTACAAAATATCCCCTGAATACCATGGAGAGCTTGGAACTTCTCACCTCCAATGATGTCGAGGACCACATCTGTGTAATCTCCCCTTTTAAAGGGCTTGTTGCCTGTTTTGTGGGTTTTTGGCTTCCTGGTCCAGCATGGTCCTTTGATGCCCTGGCCTTAAGATTCTTCCACTGCAATTTGATTTGGTCTGTGGTCCTCCTCTGGCCAGACCCTATGGCATTCACATTTTCTGTGATTAAAATCCAAACATAATTTTTCTTTTTGTTGGTATCCTTAGCGGAATTAAAACTTTCCACTATTGTTCCATAATGGCACTAAACACCCTCTAGTAGTGCATTGGTTTCAGCAGCAGTGAAGTTACAGCTTCTTGAGTCCATGGTTCCGGTGCTTTACTATAGTTAACATTGTTCATCATTCATAGGCCTTGGGTCCAATTGCCTCAATTGAACACAAGCCAAAACTAATCAGTTGTAATAGGTGTGTAATAGACCAATTACACAGCCATATAAATCAGCCTTTCTCAGAGGATTCACAGGGAGACAGTGAAATGGCAGGTGTTGTCCACTGCCCACTTTGCCAGGAGAGAATACCGTCAAAGGAGGTATGTCGAACGTACCAAGCCACTAAAGCAATACACCACTGAGGAGCTGTATGTCCAGTTTCGCTTTGGGAAGGCTGATATAGAGTACCTTGTGAACCTTCTCGAGCCAAAACTTCAACACAGAACCCAAAGGAGTCACGGTCTGTCTGTGGAAGACCAGATCCTCATTGCTTTCTGATTTTATGCATGTGGGACTTTCTATCAAGTTGTTGGTGACTGTATGGGAGTGGTGAAATCAGCTGTGTGTGATGTGGTGAGAGATGTGTTAATCGCACTGGGCAGCCTTGTCAGTGAATTTGTTTCTTTTCCAAAGGACAACCAGATTGCCCAGGCCAAGCGCAACATTTTTCTTTTGGGGAATATGCCCAATACTATTGGAGCAATTGACTGTACACATAAGCATATACAAGCACCTCGTGAGAATGAATGGGAGTTTATAAACAGAAAGGGGAGGCACAGCATCAATGTCCAACTTGTGTGTGATGCTAACCTCATCATCACCAACTGCGTTGTCAAGTGGCCTGGGTCTTTTCATGATGCACGCATCCTGAGGGAGAGCGCTCTATATAGAGACCTCCAAACCAACCGACCAGATGGCATAATATTAGGAGACAGTGCCTACCCACTCCTACCATGGCTGATGACTCCTTTTCTAACAGCAAATACACCGGCGCAGGCACGCTTCAACACTGCTCATTGCAGAGCAAGATGTGCAATTGAGCGTTTAAATGGAGTTCTTAAGAGGTGCTTTGCATGCCTTAACTACCTGAGAGCGGAACCACAGAAAGCATGCAACATAACCCTTGCCTGTATTGTCCTGCACAACATCGCTACTGCGCAAGGTCCCTCTCTGTGCTGACAATGATGCACCTGAGCATTCTGCCAGAACGAGCAAACAGAACATGCAACTTCTTCTTTGTCTTTCGGCTGTTCCCTTTCAGGGGTCGCCACAGCGAATCATCTGCCTCCATCTAACCCTATCCTCTGCATCCTCTTCTCTCACACCAACTAACTTCATGTCCTCTCTCACTGCATCCATAAATCTCCTCTTTGGTCTTCCTCTAGACCTCCTGCCTGACAGTTCCAACCTCAGCATCCTTCTACCGATATATTCACAATCTCTCCTCTGAACATGTCCAAACCACCTCAATCTGGCCTCTCTGACTTTATCTCCAAAACATATAACGTGGGTTGTCCCTCTGATAAACTCATTCTTAATCCTATCCTTCCTTGTCACTCCCAAGGAGAACCTCAACATCTTCAGCTCTGCTACCTCCAACTCTGCCTCCTGTCTTTTCTTCAGCGCCACTGTCTCTAAGCCGTAGAGCATCGCTGGTCTCACCACTGTCCTGTACACCTTTCCTTTCATTCTCGCTGATACTCTTTTATCGCACAACACACCTGACACTTTTCTCCACCCATTCCAACCTGCCTGTACCCGCCTCTTCACCTCCTTTGCACACTCTCCATTGCTCTGGACCGTTGACCCCAAGTACTTAAAATCCTGCACCTTCTTTACCTCTGCTCCCTGTAGCCTCACCGATCCTCCTGGGTCCCTCTCATTTACACACATGTATTCCGTCTTGCTGCGGCTAACCTTCATTCCTCTGCTTTCCAGAGCATACCTCCACCTCTCGAAATTTTCCTCCACCTGTTCCCTGCTCTCGCTACAAAGCACAATGTTATCTGCAAACATCATAGTCCATGAGGACTCCTGTCTTACCTCATCTGTCATCCTGTCCATCACCAGAGCAAACAAAAAGGGGCTTAGAGCCGATCCTTGATGCAGACCCACCTCCACTTTAAACTCTTCTGTCACACCTACAGCACATCTTACCACTGTCTTACAGCTCTCATACATGTCCTGCACCACTCTAACATACTTCTCTGCCACTCCAGACTTCCTCATACAATGCCACAGCTCCTCTCTTGGCACCCTGCCATACGCTTTCTCTAAATCTAAAAAGACACAATGCAACTCCCTGTTACCTTCTCTGTACTTCTCCGCCAGCATCCTCAAAGCAAATACTGCATCTGATGTACTCTTTCTAGGCATAAAACCATATTGCTGCTCACAAATGCTCACCTCTGCCCTTAACCGAGCTTCCACTACTCTTTCCCACAGCTTCATTGTCTGGCTCATTAACTTTATACCTCTATAATTGCCACAGCTTTGCACATCTCCCTTGTTCTTAAAAATTGGCACCAATACACTTCTCCTCCATTCCTCTGGAATCCTCTCACTCTCCAAGATCTTGTTAAACAAACTTGTCAAAAACTCTACTGCCACCTCTCCTAAGCACTTCCATACCTCCACAAGTATGTCATCAGGACCAACAGCCTTTCCACTCTTCATCCTCTTCAACGCCCTTCTCACCTCACTTCTACCAATATTTGCTACTTCCTGTTCCACAACAGTCACCTCTTCTACTCTTTGTTCTCTTTTGTTTTCCTCATTCATCAACTCCTTAAAATACTCCTTCCATCTTCCCATCACCCTCCTGGCATCTGTCAGTCCATTTCCATCTCTATCTTTAATCACTCTAACCTGCTGCACATCCTTCCCATCTCTATCTCTCTGCCTTGCCAACCTGTACAGATCCCCCTCTCCCTCCTTACTGTCTAGCCTAGCATACAAGTCCTCATATGCTCTTTGTTTGGCCTTTGCCACCTCTACCTTCACCTTACTCTGCATCTCCCTGTACTCCTGTCTACTCTCTTCAGTCCTCTCAGTGTCCCACTTCTTCTTAGCTAGCCTCTTTCCCTGTATACACTCCTGGACTTCCTCATTTCACCACCAAGTCTCCTTGTCCACTTTCCCCTTACCTGATGATACACCAAGTACCCTCCTACCTGTCTCCCTGATCACATTGGCTGTAGTTGTCCAGTCAACTGAAAGCACCTCCTGACCACCCACAGCCTGTCTCAACTCCTCCCTAAAGACTTCACAACATTCTTCCTTTCTCAGCTTCCACCACTTTGTCCTCTGCTCTGCCTTTGTCCTCTTTGCCTTCCTCACCACCAGGGTTATTTTACACACCACCATTCTGTGTTGTCTGGCTACACTCTCCCCTACCAACACTTTGCAGTCACTGATCTCTTTCAGGTTACAACGTCGACACAAGATGTAGTCTACCTGAGTGCTTCTGCCTCCACTCTTATATGTCACCCTATGTTCCTGCCTCTTCTGGAAGAAAGTATTTACTACGGCCATTTCCATCCTCTTTGCAAAGTCCACCACCATCTGTCCTTCTACATTCCTGTCCTGAAGACCAAACCTGCTCATCACATTTTCATCACCTCTGTTCCCTTCCCCAACATGTCCATTGAAGTCTGCACCAATCACCACTCTTTCACCTCTGGGGATGCTGTGCATCACTTCATCTAACTCACTTCAGAATTTCTCCTTCTCTTTTAACTCACATCCTACCTGTGGGGCATAACCACTAACAACATTAAACAGAACATGCAACAAGGGACGCAATTGTTAGACTTTTTTTTTATTTGGATTTGTTTTGGATTTCAAAAATCAGTGATGGCCATTCTTTGCATTTTTTTTGGTTATTCTGTAATCATTGCATGCATCACTAATAAATATTCTAAATACACAAATATTTTCGATTGTGATGAATATATATACAGTATAAATTAGTGACAATAAAATTTATTGTTTTTGGTCAATTTTGACAGCTGTTTGGGGGATTATTTTATGAGGCCAAACTCTTTCTACTTTGCTGTAGGCCTATACTGAAAGGCTGAATACGTTAAAGCCTACCTAATCACTGTAGCCTGACTGATGAACAAATAAAATTAAAACCTTATGAATAAATAGGATATCTTGTAAGATACTGCATGATCCAAATATAGTATTATTTGATACATTTTTAAAGTTTTCATTACGTTTTGGGCATGAAAACCACACTGAATCCACCCTTCTGATGGTGATAAAAAAAAGTGATCCAAATCCTACAAAAAAGTTCTGAAAAACCCAAACTGAAGGTTTGATCCGGATTAAAACCAAGATTGGATTACGTGATCTAATCCAATTATGTAATCCATTTTTTCTTTTGAAAAACCCATTTTCAAGATTTGTTCCAATCCGTTATCCAAAATCCTAGTGGATTACTTTTGAAAAACTGGGCCCAGAGCTTTGCTTAAAGAGAACAGGAGAATTTAGTGAAGACAAAGATAAATAAACTTTACAGAATATCTAGTTGTAATAAAAATAAAATATATATTACATATGATACTGTTTTGGGGAATCCTGAAATGTAAATAAACTGTGCAAATGTTAACCATTGAACTTTTTTAGCATTAACCCCGGTCTGTCTGTATTATTGTCTGCATTAAATTAACTGAGAATTCACTTAATGCGCTTTTCATACAAATAAGTTAAGCGATATAACTTATAAACACTTCAGTGTTTTTATCCAGCTCGTTACCTAAGCGCTCGCGCTACCGTGTGAAAACTCACGGCCAAAGTGGGTAAAATATAAACCTGGTTCTAAGCTTTTAGCTCGCTAGCTCCTGTACATATCCTCAGCTTGTGTCCTTAATGAACTGCATCACATTATATTCACAAAAATAACCTGCAGATTAACTTTTACCTAAAGAATAAATAAATTATGAATTTATTCAGACAACACTCAGTCAGATTCTGAAGTTATTTTCAGAGAGCACAAACACTCTTCCTCAGGTAGTGCAGCAAGTCACAACAGCTACCTAGGGCATCATGTGCAGAATGAGCTGAATGATTTGTTGAGCAGCAAAATCATATCTTATATAGTGGATGACATCAAGCAGGCAAAGTGTTTTTAGTAATTCTGGACTGCACTCCAGATATGAGGCCACATAGAACAGTTGTCAGTGGTCATTAGAGTGGTGTCACTGATGGAGAAGCCCCATATTAGGGAACATTTTATGGGATTTTTGAAGGCAGAGTCCACAGGGCAGCACTTGGCATCCATGATCCTGACAAGACTTGAGGAGTTGGGAATATCTTGACGACTGCAGAGGACAATCATATGACAATGGGGCAAACATGAAGGGCAAAACTAAGGGAGTTCAAGCCAGGCTCTTAGAAAAGAATCCCAGAGCTCTGTTTGTGCCATGTGGGTCGCATACATTGAATTTAGTTGTGTGTGATGCTGCTAAGGGATTTGTGGATGCTATGAGCTACTTTGGTGTACTGCAAAAGCTTTACACATTATTTTCATCCTCCTCCCAAAGATGGTCCATTCTGAAGAACCATTTGAGCATCACTTTAAAGATGTGGGCAGAAACAAGGTGGGAGAGCAAGGTCAAGAGCGTTAAGCCCATGAGGTACCACGGAGTTGCCATAAGAGAGGCTTTAATTGAGGTGAAAGACAACACCAAAGACCTCGCTATGAAGGCTGAGGCCCAGTCTTCGTCTGAGGAGGTGGGGTTGTACCGCTTCAGCATCTGCGCGGTTGTTTGGTATGACATGTTATCTGCAATACAGCATGTCAGCAAACTTATGCAGTCTCTAAATATGCATGTCGACCTAGCTGTGAATGTTGTTCTTGATGCAGCTCTGTCAGCCATCACAGAGAGATTTACTACATTGGAAAATGTAAAAAACAAATTTGGGGTTTTGACAAATTATCCAAGTCTTGCATATGAGGAGCTGGCAGAGCAGTGCAATGCACTAGGTACCACGCTGCACTTTAAAAGGCATTCTGATTTGGACAGTAGAGAGCTTTTGCAGAAAATCAAGAATTTCCCTAACCTGCCTTAAAAAACCATGAGCCTCTTAGAGCTTATCACTTTCATGCAGGATAAGGATCTATCTGAGGACTTTTAAACTGCTCTCAGGATTGCACTTACACTGCCAGTGACTGTAGCTCAAGCAAAGAGGAGCTTTTCCAAACTCAAGTCAATCAAGAGGTCAACCATGTCTCAGGAACAGCTCACTGGCCGTGCTGTCATGAGCATTAAGCATTCAGTAGGCGAGCATATCTCATATGATGCCATTATTGATGACTTTGCATCTAGAAGGGCAGAAATGTCAGATTTTAGTTTCAGTTTGTGTTTTCTGTTCTGCAGTGAAATAAATTAGTTAATTTTCTTTAGTCTGATTTATTCTATATTTATTCTATGTTTTATTTGTATATTATTCATAATAATTTAAAATATTTTTTCTTACACAATATTTGTTTGTACACAGTATATTTATTTAAGTTATGAGTAGTTTAATAAAACGTGTGGTGTGTACAAAATGTGAAGTTTGTCGGGCGCAAAGAGGGAGTCTCACCCGGGGAGCAATTCAGTGTAGAACCGCCACTGCAGATGGTAGACAAGAAGTATTCTAGTTTTACCGTTGCGCCTCACAGCGGCAGCATTTAGGTTTGTGCGTTTGCTGGCTTTTACTGCTGAGTGGCGCTAAATAACTATAGACTGACGCCTCAGGCCTTAGTTCATTCTCTCAAGGATTAATGAGCCGCAGCTCAACTAGAGCCGCACATAATTGCAGATAAAAATCAAGTGAAACATTGTAATTAAACGACTTCATAATCACATTACTAAAATTACAGTACAAATTTAGTATTTAAATGAAATTAAATCTTATTAGGATATGATTTAAGCAACGTAAACTTTATCACAGTGAGCCGTAAGATTTTATCATGTGTAATTAGAAAAGCTACAGGACCAGTGTAGGGTTTTGTGTCATCTTATACTTTGTGTTCTTTAAATTTGTAGCAGATTTATTAACTGAAATAAGTGAAAGTAAACGACCATAAAATTCAAACATTGTTAGGATGTGCCACTGCATTCCACAGCGCCTGTGTTTTGCATTTTTATAAGAATGAAATACAGTAGGCTGTTATGATATTTATATATTTTTTAATAAATAATAAGAACATTTTAACAAATGACATTTTTACATCCCAATAGCTCCCCGGTGTACTGTACGACAGCCGGCAAAACCTTCTGAAGATGATCAATATATTCATTGTACGCAATTTTGTTCGAGCAATCTCTCCAGAAAGTCACAAGAAGCTCATCTTTGTTTTATGGTTTAGCCTTACAAAGTCTGACAAAGTCCTTCAGCACGTGCCAAACCATCTTTATCAGGTGAGATCAGGAGACCTGCATGTAAGGAATACAAGTTAGAGGAAATTGTCATTTCATAAACAAGTTAATTTAAAATAAGAGAACACAGGGTGTAAGAAACATACTCAGTTGGTGTTTTTACCCAGTTGATCCTCGCCTCAGGAATACACTCTGGCCGCTGTATGCTTTGGGTCATACAGCTATAGCGTCTATAGTGTAAATTGAAAGAAATGTTATAAAACTGATGATTTATGAACATAAATCAGAATATATATTGTGTCTACATTTATCTACATATATTTCGCTAACAGAATTTACAAAATATCACAAGTTCACATATTTTTTTTACTTTGGAAGAAGCGATGAGGTCCTTTAAAGTGTTGTTAAATGTTTGCAGATTTTATTATGCTTTCTTTTTAATAATGCCAGTCCATAGTTCCTGTAAATTTATAGTAAGTCAAACTTTAGTCATATTAATCAACTATTCAGCTACTGTATCTCATTAAGTAAAATGTACTGTACATTATATTGAACCAAGCAGATTAATGCAAAGCGCTCCAAAGTCATAGTTGTTTCAACAGACAGGATCCACCGTTCATTTCAATAAACTTGTCCACAAAAAAAGGCAAAAACTCATCATACAGACTACAAATTGTCCACAGGTTTTACTTTCTAATTTCCTTAATCTGTTACTTATTTGAGTTAAATATTTGGCGCATTTATTATTTTTATTATAGTTTTATTTTATTTCATATACTAGCCTACCTATCTGCTTTTCTCCCTTCTCCTTCTTTTTCTTAATGTCCTGATTCTATTGTGTGAACTAGTGAGGATGGGTGTTAACATTAGGGTGATTAAACCCTGGTAGAATGTATGGGGATTAAAATGAAGAATAGATTCTCAGCTTTGGGCAAATGCTTAACAGTTGAGCAATTAACGTTCATCTTAAACAAAGCATGCATCGCCACGCTTGGAAGCTCTGTTGTGCGTGGGGGGTGCAGAAAATGAAATATATCCTTCCTCGTCCCTGGAGCTGACTTGAGTTGGCTTAATGTGGGGGATGACTCCTTATTTGCATTTAAATGTTGTCCAACATTGGAAAGTACAAAGAAACACTAAAACAACAACCAAAGTGCAAACGAATAATGAATTACTGTAAGAGGCTCTGATGATACAGCATGATTATTATTATTTAGTACAACAATAAACCCTTTAAGCTAAATAGAACCTGTATTTTCTTGTTTTACGCTTCTTCTTCTTTGTCTTTCGGCTGTTCCCTTTCAGGGGTCGCCACAGCGAATCATTTGCCTCCATCTAACCCTATCCTCTGCATCCTCTTCTCTCACACCAACTAACTTCATGTCCTCTCTCACTGCATCCATAAATCTCCTCTTTGGTCTTTCTCTAGACCTTCTGCCTGGCAGTTCCAACCTCAGCATCCTTCTACCAATATATTCACAATCTCTCCTTTGAATATGTCCAAACCACCTCAATCTGGCCTCTCTGACTTTATCCCCAAAACATCTAACGTGGGTTGTCCCTCTGATAAACTCATTCTTGATCCTATCCATCCTTGTCACTCACAAAGAGAACCTCAACATCTTCAGCTCTGCTACATCCAACTCTGCCTCCTGTCTTTTCTTCAGCGCCACTGTCTCTAAGCCGTAGAGCTTTGCTGGTCTCACCACTGTCCTGTACACCTTTCCTTTCATTCTCGCTGATACTCTTTTATCGCACAACACACCTGACACTTTCCTCCACCCATTCCAACCTGCCTGTACCCGCCTCTTTACCTCCTTTGAACACTCATTCTTGTTTTATGCTGATCACTGTTTTAACTTTGACTAGTTTGACTTAGGCTAAAATGGAATTTTTTTAAATGAATGAATTACAAGTTGAGTCAACTTAAGATTTTAAACATCAATGTAAAATCTTTTGTGTGACCAGAAAATTGCTTTGAAAGTTGAGTAAACTTTAAAAAAAGCTGTGCAACTTGTTACTTTAACGTTTTTACATTGAGGTGGCTTTTTGTTTTTACAGTGTGAAGTGCAAACGAACAACAAATCTGCTTATCTTCTTCTTTTTCATTTTCTTTTTAATGTCCTGATTCTAGTTGTGTAAACTTCAACTAGACGATGGGTGTTAACATTAGGGTGATAAAAACCCCGATAGAATGTATGGGAATAGAAACAAAAAAGGGCTTCCTAAGTATGGACTACTGCTTAACAGTTGTGCAATTATGCTTCTATTCAATAATAAAAAACACTATTGTAATTATTTCAATAACAATCAAGATTATAATTGACGATCATATACACAAAACACAATGTAGCCAGTGCGAAAAAATTTTAGTGGACAACTTATGACGCGTCCTAGCTGGGAAACGTCGAACGTGGGGTGGATCTGTCGCATGAATGAGGGGAGTAGAAGTTGGACTGCACACGAGTTGATTATCCTGGTGATAGTGAAGGGTCCGATGAACCAGGGGGAGAGCTTGCGTGAAAGAGTCTTTAAGGGAATGTCCTTTGTGGTGAGCATGACTCGATCTCCTACACGGTATCTGGGGGCCTTGGTGCGATGGCGGGCCACCTGTTTCTTATACAAGGAGCAGGTTCGTCTAGCGCGTAGCCACGTTTGCTTGCAGCAGCGGCAAAGTGTTGGGCTGATGGAGTCTCCAGCTCTAGTTCCTGGGCTCGGACGAGTAGAGGTTGGTAGCCTAAGCAGCACTGGAATGGGGACAAGCCTGTGGACGAGGGGGGCAGAGAGTTGTGGGCATACTCGACCCAAGGGAGGAATCTGCTCCAGGTGGTCAAGTCCCGAGTAGTCATACAGCGGAGGGAAACCTCTAGCGCTTGGTTCATCCGCTTGGTATGACCGTTAGACTGAAGATAAAACCCAGACGACAGACTGGGGGTCGCCCTGATGAGTCTACAGAACGCGCCCCAAAAGCGAGAGCTTAGGGAGTTGGACGAGGTGCACTGACTTCGAAAAGCGGTCGACTATAGTCATGATGCAGGTGTTGCCATCGGACAGGGGCAGGCCAGTGAAAAAGTCAACAGCGATATAAGGATGGCAGGGGATCGGTAGGGGTCTGAGAAGGCCGGCAGGTGGTCGGTTGTGAACTTTAGCTTGGGCGCAGATGTCGCAGGCTGCCACGAACCTGGAGACGTTCCTTCCTAGCGTGGGCCACCAGAATCACTGTTGGGTAATGAAGCGGGTTCGGGCAGCCCTTGGGTGGCAAGACAGATGAGAACCATGGGCCCATTTCAACACCTGAGGACATAGATGGACGGGGACGAAGAGCCGATCTGGGGGATTATTGCTTGGGCCGGGCTTTTGGGTCAGGGCCTGCTGGACCTTGGTCTCGATGTCAAATCTCAAGGCTGCGATGAGACAGGAGGGAGGTAAAATGGTGTCGCACGGAGTGGGATTCATAGAAGAGGGAAACTGGCGCAATAGGGCAACTGGCTTAACGTTCTTTGAGCCTGGCCAATAAGATAGAACGAAGTTAAAACATGAGAAAAACAATGACCATCGAGCTAGACGTGCGTTAAGGCTCTTGGTGAAACGAAGGTACTCCAGATTGCTATAGTCTGTCCACACCAAAAATGGGAGCTCAGTTCCCTCTAGCCAATGTCTCCATTCCTCCAGAGCCAGCTTGATGGCCAAGAGTTCTCTGTCTCCCACGTCGTAATTCCCCTCGGCTGGGGATAGGTGATGGGACTAGTATGCGCACACATAGGTACTACAATAGGTTTCATCTTAGTATTTGTATGGTCAAAATAATATCTATATAAATTTTGTTCCCCTAAAACAATGAGTGGTGTGAGTTCAGGTAAATGAGGCCGGCAGGACATACACAACAAATAGTAGTTTGAAACTTTTAATATTCCTGGGAGCTGAAGTTAATAAAACATTTTATATATATATATAGTGTGGCGTGGGCGGCGCGGCGGCTGACGACCAGCATGCCTTGCGGGGATGTCGGTGTGTTCACCATGATAAGGAAAGGTGTTTGGGTTAGTGACTTCGGCCCTGTTTGTGTGTTGGGTGTGTGACGTGTGAAATGTGCTCCAGTTCAAGCTAGTGCTGAATTGGATGTAGGCTCCTGAGTGAAGGTGCTGCTCATGCCTTACATGCTGTGTGCTTAATAAAGTACTCCCAGCCATTGCATTGGGTAGCAAATAAGCTCTCTCGTCTCTCCAGCATTCCTTCCGGCGTAAAAACGCTACATTGGTGTCAGAAGTGGGATGGAGAGTAACGGGTTCGAGCGCACAACGGAAGACCTACTGAAAATCCATGCGGGCCGTCGAGTAGCGGAGCGACTACTCGCGAAGAAGCGCTTTCCCGACGGCGCTAAAGCGAGCACACCACGGCAACCAACGCGGAGCGGCGAGGTGAAAATCCCGGCGCTGGATCTCGGGGCGGAGGCTGGCGCAGCGCAAGCGCCGGAGCAAGAGACAGCTCCGCGCGCCGTTAGCTGGCAAAGCGACCTGCCGCTGCGCGAGGCCGAGCGCGCTGAGCCCATATCGGCGGTACATCACGGCGGAAGAGCCGAGCGACCGCCTGCAGCTCAGTGGCGCTCCGTTCGTGAACCTAGCCGGGGACAGGGCTACCCGTCGCGGCTAGGCAACGAGCAACTCTCCGACGTTTCGCGACAAGGCCGAGGCACGGGACAGCGTACACCAGCAGCCGCTAGACTAGCGCCGGGAGGACGCGTGGTAAGCCGCGCTGGGCTCTACATTGACTGTGTGCTGGATGGCGTCTTACTGCGGGCGCTCGTGGACACCGGCTCCACTGTTTCGCTGCTGCGCTCTGAATTACTGGGGCAAAGCAAGCGTGTTTGCGGACGGCCTGATCCTGCCTTCAGCATCTGCACCGTTGCTGGGGGGTACGTGAAGGTAAGGGCGTGTCGCACAGTGCGAGTCCAGGTGGGTGGACGGACTTATTCCCACGGGTTCGTTGTGGGGAATGTCGAGGAGGACTGCATTTTGGGGTTGGACATTTTGGGTAGATGGGGTGCGGTGCTGAACTTGTCCAGCGGAACTCTTCGTGGTAACTTCGGGGTAGCCAGGTTGCTTGGACCCAAACCACAGCCGGACAGGTTAGCAGCACTCACCCGGGGGGCGGAACTTCCGGTAGCATGCCTTGCGGGGATGTCGGTGTGTTCACCATGATAAGGAAAGGTGTTTGGGTTAGTGACTTCGGCCCTGTTTGTGTGTTGGGTGTGTGACGTGTGAAATGTGCTCCAGTTCAAGCTAGTGCTGAATTGGATGTAGGCTCCTGAGTGAAGGTGCTGCTCATGCCTTACATGCTGTGTGCTTAATAAAGTACTCCCAGCCATTGCATTGGGTAGCAAATAAGCTCTCTCGTCTCTCCAGCATTCCTTCCGGCGTAAAAACGCTACAATATATATAATAGAATGTTAATAGATGTTAAATTAGGACAGCCATGCCAAGTTCAAATATACTTAGTATTTAGACGTAGAGGGATTTTATTCTCCTGGAATGTGAAACAGCATGGTCCTAATTGATTAATTGATTTTGTTTTTTCCTGCAGATGCCAGTCATTGCTTTGTAAACATGAAATGAAATGATCATCGGTAGAGAGTAGTGACACCAGTCTGGTTTAACTCAGCAATCAGAAATACAGATAATAATAATAATAATAATAATAATAAAGCAACATGTAGTGATCTTTATAGTACCCAGGGCCGCCATGAAGGACTGAAGGAACGTACTAGTTTACTCATTTAAAATACAAGACTTGGTCATGTTGTAGAATTTTGGCCCACCCACCAAAAATCAAGGTACATGTGTGTATTACATGTTATTTAATATTAAATAGCCAGAGGGATGACTTTATTATTCTGTCCAGTACATTTTTGCCACCTAACAGATTAAATAAGCCATGTTATCACATCTCAAACCACAAAGCAAAAGGTCAATAAAATGACTTTCCTTTTTAAACACTGCTTTAACCTATAGCCCAATTCCCGGAGAGCTGCTAAAGTGCCTTTTTCTTTCTTGTTTGCATGGAAAAAAATGTATAAATTGATTGCAGGTTACTTATCGAGATCACACCCTACTAGAAGATGACTGTTGGCTCAGTAAATAAGGTTTTGGGCTCCTGATCATAGACGTTAAATTTATGGGAAATGCCCAACAACAATTTTTTGTCTTGTGCAGAGTCGGCACTTAGGAGTCGGCGGACCTGCCGGTGGGCACAATTGCATTTTTTTCTGGTGTTGTGTTGAAGTTCGTTTCCCCATTGGGATGTGTTTTCTTGGTCCCACCCCCGTAAAAACGGCACAGGGAGCACGCATTTAGAAGGAGGCTCGCCCCGCGAGGGGTTATTTACATACCACTGAGATCCTACAGAGTGCGGTAAAAATGACATTGTTAGCGTTTTATAATACCTGAAATGGAAAAGACGCGAATTTACGCGCCTTGAAAACAAACCTCATCATAATATGCTTTTTTTTTTTTTTTTTTATCACTGGTATACACTACCCAAGATTTATTTATGCTATTTTACAAATGAATTTTATTTTGGATTGGATTAAATAATAAATGGACTGTATCAGATGGGTCTCTATTCTGGCATTATGAGCAGAACCTCTGCTGAGTCAGTTGTCGGCTGTAAACATGTCAGTATTATCATCCTGACAGCTGTGGACACATCTGTATGTGAACAGTAGAGGGGGAACCTTAACTAATAGCACAAACTCATCAGGATGTGTTTCTGCTGCTATAAAGGACGTGTTTATAATGATAAAACTTCACTGAATCAGCTGGTTCACTTTTGCTGTGTAAACAAGTGAGCAGTAACAGAACCTCTACTACTTAATCTTAAAAACATGGACATATGAACATAGTGTTAGTCATGAAACTCAGAGAGCCGCAGTAAGAGTCTGATACATGAGGGAAGAAATTTACATAGAAAGGAAAATAGATTAATATCTGACGGTGATAATTCTGTCCATCGGGATGTGTTCACCTTGTTATAATGAACATATTTAAAGCACAAAACTCAGTTAATTTACCTCTGGTGTGGGAACAAATAAGTAGCAACAGACTGAAATGTGTGGGAGCTAAAATAAATAGGGAAACAGTATCTTACGGTGACAGAGTACAATGCGCAGACTCCCACAGTTCAAAGACAAGCAGATTAGGCCAACTGGTGTTCCGAAATTCCCCATAGTGTATGAGTGTGTGTGTGTGTGTGTGTGTGTGTCCTGTGATGTTTTGGCACCCTGTCCAGGATGTTCCCGCCTCATCCCCTAAGACTCCTGGAATAGGCTTCAGGTCCCCGCGACCCTGCATACAGGATAAAGTGATATAGAAGATGAGTGAGAGTGAGTAAGTATTATTGTTATTATTATTATTATTATTATTATTATTATTATTATTATTATTATTATTATTATATGTTAAATATCATGTGAACCTTCTAAAAACCTTCAACTCTTCAAAAAAATATGTAAAACAATAAAGAATATAAATAAATTTATTTTACAAAACAAGAAAATCACTAAATTGATTGTTTTCTTTGTCATTTCAATGTATATAATTCTGACTATTCTGTTGACGATTTACATTTTTTTAAAATGTTCCTCGAGTGCTCAGTGTGATGGTTTGTGAGGTTGATGCACCAAAACCACAAACTGTCACAAAACCACAGAGTCAAAGGTCATAATCATCAAAAAGAAACAGAAGCCACCAGGTGAGGGCACTGCTGTGTTTAATATCAAAGTTTAGCAAACACACACACACACACACACACACACACACACACACACACATTACAGGAATACATAATAGGAGTTATTGTAACATCCCCCGTACAATCCTGACCTCTCATTTCTACATGTTTAAGCCAGAAGGTCTTGAAACTTATTTTAGCCATTTTTTGTGTTTCTATCTGTTTATTAAACATATATAGAGGTAAAAATTGTACAGTAGATAATAGAATGAGATCTTTTTATTCAGCACAAAATAGGAAGTATGATAAACTGAACTTTACTTCATTTAAACCGTCTATACAAACATGACTGAACAGAAGAAATAGCACAAATACACATAATGTGGTTTTTGGGTTGTTTTCTGTTTTTTTTTTATGACCAAGCAAAAAAAAAAAAAAGAAGAAATAATAATGGTATGCTCATTTTGGAGTTGGAGAGTAAATTTAAGCCAAACATTAGTGAAACAGTGGGATAAGTGCATTAGTGTAACAGGGGACTATATAGAGAAATAAAGGGAGTTCTGTTATTCTGCACAATCAGAAGTCCCAGTTTGACTTCAACATCCCTCATGGTAATTAAGACAACTTTTTAAATTGTTGCTTCATAATGTAATATGAACTTTCATGTATTTTAAAATAACCAGCATGATTTCCTTTTAAAATATGAAGAAGAGAAACTCAGCCATAATATGTAATACAATGTCCTTTAATATATAAATATAAATATAATTATTTTGTGCTCACAGGCCTTAGATAAACAAAATTAAATGCTTTATTCATCCTATTCAAATATGGCAAACAGAAAACATCTAATTTTGTATTAAAGAAGGGTAAATGTAACCACTCCAGGCAGAAGTTAGTTTGAGGTTTTATGAACACGCTGGTCAATTTTATCCATGTGTTCCTTCACCCACTGAACTCTGGGATTTGCACACAGGCGACGCCCGTTCTTCATGATAAAACTGCAGAAGAGAGAAGATTTACACCAAAATAAACTATAATCCAAACATTTAATCTAACACTCTCACTCATCCTAAACTATAAACATTAGTTTATATTACATCAAATCATTGTTGAATGAGTAAAAAAAATCGGATTTCTCCTTTAAATGAAGCGTTTCGAAAACTTACATGACTCCAGCTTCTGTACAACCATGCCGGGTGTCTCTGTACTTAGTAATACGATGTAGAGGGATTTTCTTCTCCTGGAAATTAAAACAGCATACTTCTGGTTCCTTTGCACCTGTGTAAATAAAATCATTAATTTATCAGTCACATGTTTTAAAACATAAGATGATTTTTATATCTGGTAGGACATGCTTCTTGATGTATATTTAATTTGTACCCCCTTCCTCCTAAATACTGCTGTGATGGCTTTTTAAGTAAAAATGTGTTTTGGAATGTGTTCTTCCAGCAAACCAAACAACTTCACCTATCTTATTAGTGTCTCCTTGGTGTTTAAGTTAGTGCATTTTAACTGATTTAAATCAATGATCATAAATACAGATAAAATACACACGAAGTAGCATGTTACAAAGGTTAGCTTATGAATTTTATCAGCTGGCTGTAGTGAAAGATTGAATGCAGACAAAATGTTGCTCTGGATAAATGCAAATTCAGTTTAGCAAAAAAAAATAAATCTAAACATATGGATTAAGGCATTCAACATTGTTAAATCTTTTTTTTTTTTTTTTTTGTTCTACTTATTTTAATTCTGACTTTTCGCTGGGGCGTGGGGGATTCTGAACACATTATACTAAACCTGCCAAGACAGGTTTAGTATAAACCTAAGGATGGGAACCCATCCTTATTTGGGTGAAACAGAAAGCAGGAATTGATCTGCATTCATACAGTATGTTAGGTGGCAGGCAGTTTAGCTATAACAGTTGTGGTTAATATGGAGTCCAGGTAGTTATTGGAGGCTCAGGTAGACTTGTACTGTAGGAAATTCCAGTCCTGAACTATTGAGCAACTGCTGCCAAGTCAAGTCCTCAGAGAAACAGGAGTCAACATCAGTCTAGGCCAGAACTTTCTTATCTTACTTAGTGTTTAAGTCAGTACATTTTAACTTATTTAAATCAAATCTTTAGAAATACAGATACAATAATCATAATAACAGAAACATGTAATGAACTTTATCTTACTCTGGGTCATTGTGAAGGACTGAAGGCAGGTGAGAACCAGCAGAACCATCAGGAGAGAATAAGAGGACATGACTACTGATGCTGGTGATGATGATGGTGATGATGATGATGATGTGAACAGAATGGTATTAACACAGATATGACTTCAGCACTGGTTTTATAAGCTGGTATGAGGAGGAGAGTGTGGTCTGATTGAGGGGCGGGTCAATGGGTTAAACAAAATGGGAATTTTTGAAGAATAAAGCTATTCTTCTCTCTATAAATGTCTTTAAATATTCTGCTCTTATCATACTTGTTTTTTCCCCACCCCTTCCCTTAATTTGTTGTTATTAATTACCAAAACATCTTTGGAATTTTGGCCCACCCACCAGCACATATGTTAAGTGTGAATGTTACTTTACATTGTTACATTATTTTAAATAGACAGAGGATAGACAGAGGATAGACACTGTCCAGTGAATTCTGGGCTACTCACAGGATGAAATAAGCCATGTTATTGCTTCACAAACTACAGAGAAAATAGTCAATAGAATTACTTTCCTTTTTAAACACTGCTATTATCTACAGCCCATTTCCCACTTTTTCAGATTTTGTAAAATAGCCATGGGGTTTGAAACCATGACTTCCTGTGAAACAGTCTAATGTCATTTCCTATGTCGTGGGAATGAAGTGTACAACTGACTACAGAAGACCTTGAATGACCACAAACCAGCAGGTCATAAAATCCTGTAACTTAGCTGTACATTGCTACTAAAAACTCCAATACAGCCAGTTAAACCACAATCTCATTGTATGGCTACTCATAGAAAATCACAAAATGGCCTTAATAATTTACACAGTCACGTGATTGGATAAACTGATGTAGAGGATCTACTGAAGAAGCTACAAAGTTTATGCTGATGAATTGCATTTTTTTTCTTGTTTGACTGGAACGAAGGAAATGTTTTGCTACCTACATTTCCAGATCACAGTCTGCCAGATGAAGATCCCCGAAGTGGTGGCTAAAGGACAAAGGCTGTGAGTTTCTGATCATAGAGATTACATCTCTGAGAAATTCCCAACAGTAAATAATTGTCTTGTGTTTATATCCTGAATTGAGGTGTTAAACTCATCCTGTTCTACATTGAGAAAAGTAGATGGAAAGCCCATGAGCTCATGAGACAATTGGCTTCCTGTTCACTCTTTGCTCTTTCATGTCCTGCTGTGTATGTTGTAAAGCAAAAGTGTAATCTTTTTCTAATCCTAGAAATAATCCTTAGTCAGACATAAGGGGAAGCAGAGTGCACAGTCATATCTTAAATATATTTAAGACTTTATTTAAGCTGAACACTTTCAAGGGTTTAACAGGTCAGGATTTTTTATTATCACATAAACATACACTGCTGCTCTGTTGGTAATGTGTGATGTGCTGCCAACACTGCCACATGTGCCACAAAATCCCCCAAACTTCAGTCTGTATTGTCTTTAGGCATCCCTGAGAGATTTACTTAGGTCTTATGTGGTCTTTTCGTAGCCCTCAGCATCAGCCAAATCAAATGCAGTGGAATGAGCTTGTAGCATAGATCACACATCAAAGTTCATCCAACTTATACTGTTGACTCTCTTGCTGACCTCCAGAGCACATGCCTTTCCTCAGGAACAAAGAGATCATACTTTCATGGACAATTCCAAAGACAGTAATTTAAAGTTTGCCAGTAGGGCAAAAATATATAAGCTTATCTAGTATGCTCCATGCCTTTCTATTATGCTGGATGTTTTTATTATAATCTACGAAGTGCAATCAACATTTACAACCCTTTTCTATATTAAGAAGTGTGCAAGATATGGGATGTTTGATAATGAAAGAAAGTAAAAGGAGACATTCTCCATTCATCAAGTCTTTCTTAAAAAAACTAAGGTATTATGATTTATTATGACTAGTTCGGTTATTATTTTGTGATTAGAAGAACAACCTGAGCTGAAGCTTAAAATAGTAATGTATTTGTAACATTATTTTAGCATCATCACAAACAGCAGATGACTGACATTAATTATTCCTCTAATTCTCAATATGTTAAAAATATCTGACTTCCGAGATGTCACAGCGTGAGAACTCTTTTGGCCAAATTCCCTGCATACACGAAATACACAAACTGGCCTGTTCAGTGTTTGGTCTAAGGGGTAAGTAAGCCAACTGGGTAATGATTTCATCATGGCTCACTTTTTATGATGTATCTAAACCTGGCTTCTGTACAATATTTTTTTAAGCTGTTTTGGTTTGGTGTGGTTACATACACCACACAGTTTAATTCATCTGGTAAACACCATGGACACTAACCTCTGTTATTTATATTGTGTACAGACATGTCATCATATGTACTTTTACTTGTGAAATGGTTGATTAGTAAGTTTATATAACCATGACTGAGTTGGTTGAGTTTGTGTCAGGGAAATAGTAGGGTTTAGGGGATCTTCCTGAAGATTTTCCCTTGAAAACTCTAACACCTGCCTTTGGCCGAGTGAGTGTGACTGTGCTTTACAACCACAAATGCCCCAAAGTGATTCATATAGATGATTAAAAAAACAACAATATGAATAATCATAAACATTTAAATATAACAAAAAATGTAAATCAACCTAATACTGTACCGGGAGCCAATGAGGAGAGGCCAGGACTGGAGAGATGTTTTTGTTTATGGGAGTCCAGCTTGAACCAGCTGTAGTCAATGTAATGTTCAAACTCCACAACGACCAAGTTGCCACTGTTGGTCCCTTGAGCAAGGCCCTTAACCCTCAACTGCTCAGATGTGTAATGAAAAAAAAAAAAAATTAAGTCACTCTGAATAAGAGCACCTGCCAAATGCCTAAATTTAATGTTGCCTGAGAAACTCCAAAATACAAAGCATTACAGTAGGTGAGTGGTGTTAAAGGCATGTATGGCTTTTTAAAAATGCCTAATAGGCAAGACAGGCTTTGCTAATTGCCTCAATTAAAAGAAGCTGGTTGGACCCACAGGACTGATTTGTTCATTAAATTTCTGGACCGCAAATTGGATAACATCTTGGTGAGACTAGCAGCTATGCAACGTGATTTGGACAGACCTGGAGACCAGTGATGGACATTAAATATCTGTGAAATTGGCAGATATTGATCGAAACCTGGAAAATATGTTTTTCTTTTTCGGCTGCCCTTTTCTTTCCAGCTACTGCATTTCAAGGCCGTGGCTGGAGACATAACTAACTCCCCGAAGACCAAGATAACAAGACGCTCTGGAATCCTACTCCCCCCCTTTAAGGACACCTGGCGCAGACTATTAGGGGATGTTACAGGCTTACAAACTGACACGCACGCACTCACGCACTCACAGAACAGCTACAGATAGACACTCTACCTTCCCCATATCCAACGCCTTCGTGTGCTTATTCCCTTCAGTGTGGGTAGGCGGAATCGGGACCAGCGCTCTTTAGCTGCAGGGACTGGAGCTGTTTGCCTACATTGGACATTTCCTATCCCCTGTACCCTCATCGTTGCAATGTTTATGTCTTGTGATTACATGTTTTTTCTGTGCTTGTTGCTGAGGTATTTTTTGTACCCCTGATCGCACACTGCCCTTTTCGAAGGACAGTCTGGGAGGGGATTTTTTACCCTTGTTATCCTAATGTATCTTATTCCTTATTTTCTATGATGGCGCCCTAGGTGGCTGCCGTCGTGACTCTGTGGTCGCAAAAATCATTTCGCTACATATTGTACTCTGTATGATTGTGCATGTGACAAATAAACTTGAAACTTGAAACTTGAACTTGAAATTTAAGACCATAGTTGACTATAACAGCTAAATGTAATACTGATGGTTTAACGTACTGCTCCAAGGCTCCCAAATCCAAAGGGTGAAACTGCACCCCTAACAACAGAACCACACACCAGAACTTTAGTCTTTTTATTAATAAAATGTAAAGAATTCAGGGCTAGCCATGCCTTTATGTCATCCAGATATGTTAACAGAGCCCAGATAAAGGAACCACCCTTCTTTAACTGGAAGTAGATCTGACAATCGTCAGCAAGGAAATAAGATTCCATGTTTTCTCAGGATATAGCCAAGTGGCAACAAATACAATGGGCACATGGATAGAACTATGAGTCCAGATTTAGGCATAACCAACACAGAAATGCTTATATGACTGACTGTGACCTAAAATGGAAAGAAAGAATAGAATAAATTGGTAGAAAGATTTCATTACAAAAACACACTCACACACACACACACACACACACACAACGATCATTAGTGAGTTTGGCTCTTGCTGCTCAACCATAACTTTTTTCTTTGTTTTTTTTGTGACTGCACTTCACTTGATGTAGCTACTCACTAAATGAGCTCAGAGGCGTAGCAATAGGGCAGGCAAGAGAGGCAATTGCCTGGGGCCCCGCATTTTAAGGGGGCCCGACAGCTCACCATTAGCCCGTTAGCCCGGCTATCACAAGTTTGTTTACGCTCTTTCACACCAGTTATTTCTATTTTTAGACACCATGTCGGTTGCGTCTCTGCCCCTGTGTGCAGGTAAGGAGACATTGGAGCTGTACTTCAGTGGACTTGGAGATGGAGGCCGTGGAGAAACTGATCCACGACCTACAGGTGAAGCTGGCCCAGCTACAGCAGTGGAAAGCCACGCTGAAATTGTCGCGGACCGACGCTCACCTGTCCCAGGTAAATTCTCGGCATGAGAATTCTCCTACAACCTCTACCCCGCGTGCTTCAATGCCTAGGTCCAACGCACCAAGGACACAGCCCGCCCAGGTTTCCTTCACCCCGGCGCCGGGATACCACGTGGCCTGGATACTGCAGCAGCGGAAGACGCGCGCCAAGCCCCGGGCTAGGACCTCTCCTCCTCCGCCACCACCAGTCTTCGAGATCTCGACCCGAAACCGCTTCGCTCCTCTCCACGAGACAGCACACGACGCGTTGGTCATCGAAGAACTCCATCGTCTGGCACTTGCGTGCTACCACGCTAAAGGTAAGGCATACACACA